>NC_136068.1:66811755-67411755 GCF_964261635.1 Lissotriton helveticus | reverse complement strand
TTTCAGACTGAAGAATAATTCACAGTTCAAAGAGTGGGTTCAAGTAACTGATCTCTCTTTAGCTTAAACCATCAGGGTTAGGAGTAGTAAAGTTAGGATTCCTAACTTTAGAACTCCTAAACTGAGAAAAATTCTAACTTTAAGACTTTCAGTATTCACAGAAGGCATTTAGGAGTCCTACAGTTAGGAGTCCTAACTTCTGTGAATACAGAAATGAGTAAGTGCCTTCTGTGAATTCCAAAATGAGTAAGTGCCTTCTGTGAATACCAAAATGGTAGTACGTTTAGGATTTAGTCTTAAGTTAGTTCTGTGAATCGGGCCCAAAATTATTTTCCATATTTTTCGCTTTTCAAAAGTACTCACTGCTGGGTGTGGTAGTTAAAGGCGCTGAAAGGTAAAAAAAGAAAAACATTTCAGAACAGTTGAATAAACCAATGAGATTTACCCATAATATACAAAGAAAAAAAAATTACATTTTTAGATGTTAAGCCTACACATTTTCTTCCAGGCCCTACATCCAAATTTTGAGGGTGAAACACCTACATTCAGGGCGACCTGAATTGTTAAAAGAGACAGCAACATTACATCAAAAATTCAAGGAGGGAAAAATAAAAGAATGAATACCAAGGAGCTGACTGTAAAACAGCAACAGTTTTCAGAAGCAACATTTTGAAATAATGAGTTGCTGCATGTAGTTCTCTAACTTTGGTATCTGTCATAGATTCACATGCTTGAATATTGCCCCTTCGACTGTGAATCCTTGATAATCAGTGTTACTAGAGCAGTGTCTCCATAAATTCAAATACGATTGACAACAGGCATAGACTTTACGCTGCTTCCTTCCTCATGTGAGCCCAACTCTATAAATTGGAGAAAAACTGAGCTCCAACTAGCCATAGAAGTTGAGCTGCTTGCATTTTTGCAGCTACTTAAGTAATGTACAGAAGTAAGCCTCATACCTGGGGTGATGAGGGGGGTTGTCTCATGAGAATATATGTAAGTCAGCAAAGTTGGAGAACTGCATTTCAAGATAAACTTTTTCTCCTCCAATATTGTAGCTCTTTATAGATTCACAGAATGATCATAGCAGTATGTTTAAAAGATATACCTAAGCATAGAGTGGTATTGAAGGTCGCCTATGTTAAACAGCCCTGTGACAATGGCGCATCAGTGGAGCGGTGGGAATGCGGGCTGAAGTCAGCCCTGTGACAATGGTGCATCAGTGGAGCGGTGGGAATGCGGGCTGAAGTCAGCCTTGTGACAATGGCGCATCAGTGGAGCGGTGGGAATGCGGGCTGAAGTCAGCCCTGTGACAATGGTGCATCAGTGGCGCGGTGGGAATGCGGGCTGAAGTCAGCCCTGTGACAATGGCGCATCAGTGGCGCGGTGGGAATGCGGGCTGAAGTCAGCCCTGTGACAATGGCACATCAGTGGAGCGGTGGGAATGCGGGCTGAAGTCAGCCCTGTGAAAATGGCGCATCGTGACGCGGTGGGAATGCGGGCTGAAGTCAGCCCTGTGACAATGGCGCATCAGTGGAGCGGTGGGAATAAGGGCTGAAGTCAGCCCTGTGAAAATGGCGCCTCAGTGGAGCAGTGGGAATGCAGGCTGAAGTCAGCCCTGTGATAGAGGTGAAAGTCAGTGGTGTGAGAATGCAGTTTGAAGTGAGCAATGACAATGAAACAGTGTGACTGCTGGCTGAAGAGAACAAGGGGACTGAGGTATAAACAGAGATGGAGAACATGTACGGCTGGAAGTCCTAAGTCTGAGGAGCCTCGACAGATTTGTGTGAATTCATGCTTCTGACAGGTTTGCAACTCTAATAATTCAGCATAATTTACCTGATTCATAATCTAAATGTTGTTGTTCTTTTGGGTAATAAATAAAAAGAGTGACAGAATGTGTGCAGGGAACAGACCGCTCATTCCTAGCATCCCAGCTCAAAAATAAGAAAACGTGAAATATTTCAGTGGCATTTTAGGGGACGATTACGATGACAGTGGTCACTGCCGGCCCGGCAGGGGCGATCTGCCCACCATCCAGACAGCAAAGACCCGCCGCCATATTATGATGGTTGGGGGGTCTGTGGTAGACGGAAAGACTCGTCGACCAGCGGAAAACGTGTTTAAAATGGTGACAGTGTCTGGAAGACACCGCCATCCATATAACAATGCTGCTGGTGAGCAGCCTTTTCATTGCGGTGTTGCTGCCCTGAAAAGGAAGGTTGTTTCTGCTGTTGGGGGTCCATTGCGGGCCCCCAGAGTGTTGGGGGTGCACATGTGGGGTACCTATGGTACCCCCCTGCATTTGCATGTACAAGGTGGCAGGCACCGCATGGTGCCTGTTACGTTGTACATTCAAATGCACAACATGTAATTTTACATTGCGGTGGGTGCTGCTTGCAGCACCGCCCGCCCGCCGCAATGTAAAGACACGGGATGCGCCTGCCAGTGTGGTGGGCGCATCCTAATTTGTTTAGCGCAACCGCCGCATCTATGGTGGGCGGTCCCTGTTGCCTATGCAATGGCGGGATTGACCCCTTAGTTCTTCAGTGCGGAACCCAGTCATGGGGCGGAAATACTGCACCGAGTAAATGCAGCACCCGGGGGTATCTGCAGTGACGTATTATCTCCTAAAACAACACAAAACACGTAGTGAAGCTCTGTGCAGGGGATATGAATTCTCCACAATTCTAAATATTGTTGCAATGCACATGTAAAGCAGAGAATTTATTTTTATGTGGGTGTTGTGAGTCAAGTGGTTAGAACTTGGACTATGGGGCACCAGGTTCAGGGAGCAGCGTCACATACCACAAGTGTCACCCTGCAAACGCTTAAGCAAGCCTCTCGATGTCCCTGTTTATTTGATAGAGGTGTTGTGGCACTTACAGACCATCAAACTGCACGTTATTCTTTACAGTCACTGAGTTTTAGAACTAATTTCATTCATTTTAAGGGGTCCGGGAATGATGGGCATTTCTGACAAGCTGATGATAATGTTTATTAATTTCCAGGTATTTAAGTTGTAGTTGTTTAAAGAACATTTAGCACCACAAACACCATCTGCAAGGAGGTTGCATCTTTTTAACGTGCACTATCCCAAGTTAACCTCTTCTATGCTCATGACGAGCTCAGCTCGTCATGAGGCACAGTGCAGCTGCACTCATGACGAGCTGAGCTCGTCACGGCCGTTGGAACGTTGCACGCAGGGATAATTACCCCGCTGTGCTAAATGTTCGAAAAACGGGTGTGGTTGTGACGAGCTCTGCTCATCATGAGTGTAGCTGCACTGTGCCTCATGACGAGCCAAGCTCGTCATAAGCACAGTGGCACCGCGTGCGGCCCCCCTCCCCCCGCACAGCAGGGGGAAAACACCCCGCAGCGAAGGGGTTAAGAGGGTATGCCAACGTAAAGGGTTAGCCCCAGTCCACAACCTTCTAGCTTGCTCTGTTACTCTCTAGATTCTTCACATAGGGATTGCTGCTTAAATTCCTTTATTCCATCATGATGATGAGTCCCAGAGCAAGAGTGCCAAGAATTCAGTTCACAGTGTGAGCTATATAAAATATACTTTGTTACTTTTGCTGTGTTTGGTTTTATTTTCAGCATTTATTATATTTCTCTGACTCATAGCAAGACATATTGGGAAATTGATCTTTTTGGTAACAAAGCTACCGCTATGTGAAAAATAAATGTTTATTTGGGAGAAGTGTGGCTGTTTTATGATGTGTAAAGGTATTTGTGTACAATAAAATCTATTTTGAAAAACATTTTGCTAAAAGTACCTTATAATTGTTACATTTTACACGAAGAATAAAGATGGTCTAGTAGGACAAGACCTTGTTTGCTCTCAACCCTGCAGCTAGCTTACCCGGAGTGCCTTTTGCACATGGTCAGGTGATGCATGCACACAAAGGGCTTCTCGCTTCACACGGTGAAGTTAAATTATAGAGAACATTACTTGAGGGCCTTTTTAAGGTCTGCCAAGTGGGATGCCCCACTGCTGAGTGACAGCAGCTGACTAACATATCCACCACTAAAATTACTTTCATGTTTCACCATACTAATTCAACACTAATCCTGATGGGTTACAGAGTAGCGTGTTACTTGCGCTTCAAAACCCCACCAAATAACTGAATAACATATCCACTATTCAAATTACTTCATATTTTACTATACTTATTTTCACTACTAATCCTTTATAGGTTCCGGAGTGGCTTGCTACTCGCCAGAAAAGCGCTTCAACATCCATCAGGGGTAACAAGTGCTATATGAATGCAAACCTTTCTTCCCCTTTTATCCCTCCACTATCCTTCTCACTCCAAATAACTGACCAATATCCCCCACTGAAATTACTTAATATTTCACCATATTAATTCACCACTAATCCTTCCTGAATAGCGTGTTTCAACACCCCATCAGGGGTAACAAGCGCTATATAAATACAAACCTTTTTGTCCTCCTCTATCCTTCTGCTATCATTACAAATACAAATAACTGACTAACCTATCCACCACTTAAAATGTACTTGCATGTTTCACTATACTAATTCAACACTAATCCTCTATGGGTCCCGGAGTAGCGTGCTACCCACCAAAAAAGCGATTTGACGCCTCGTCAGGGGTAGTAAGCGCTATATAAATGCAATTACAATACAATACAATGACAGAGCATTTCCACTGAAAGTGCTCCCGCACACAACTTTTGGTGACACTGCTCTAGTGAGATGTATGTTTCTGGGCTCAACAAGATAGGAGACATAATTAGCATGAAAGTTATTTTACTCTATATCACAAGAACAATCCTTCTGCAGCAGGAGTTATTATTATATGTGAGTACAGTAACGTCCCTACTATTTGTATTGGATGGTATGGTATGTTATCGTATGGTATTGTAAGGCATTGTATTGCAGTTTTCTTTGTGACAGGACACCAATGCCATAAAGTATCCAGCTTCAAAGCGCTACATTGCAAACAGTAATACAAAAGATAAAGTAAAGTGAACCATAAGTACAGCTTACATTCAACCAGTTTAACAGATTACAAAAAAAGATATATAATCAAATTATTAAAACGTCATAAAGCACTCAAAAGATAAACTTTCAGATGTTCAAACGTTGCTACCACTAGCCTGAATCTAGTCATCCAATGGGCAACTCGCCAGTCCCTGAGGGTGGGTAGTCAAAAGGGCCACTGAAAGGTATGAACTGGGGAACACACTCATCCCTTAGTGGAGCAGCTGGGTGGCCAGCCCTCCATCCCCAAAATACAGCACAGGGACTTTGCTCAAAACCAGCATTGGCAAAGTCCATAGATTTTGAATTTAAAATGACTAGGCTCCATGAGCTGACACTCTTATCTATATATATAAAAACGAATGTATGTCTGTCTGTCTGTTTGTCCATTATGCATTACTACACCATTCATCCGATCGCCATGAAACTTTGGGAAGTTGTTGAGTACACTCCCGCAAAGGTTTCTGGCATAAAACTTTTTTAAATATCGACCCCCCAGGGCCCTCATAAACTTTCGAATACTGATGTATGCACCAGACGGAAACACAACAAATCGTGAATCCACAAGCACTCGAATAAATAAATAGAATTAAAACACCATTCATTCGATCACCATGAAACTTTGGGAAGTTGTTGAGTACACTACCGCGAAGGTTTCTGGCATAAGTTTTTTTTTAAATATCGGCCCCCCAGTGCCCTCATAATCTTTCGAATACTGATGTAAGCACAAGACGGAAAAACAAAAAATCGTGTATCCACAAGCACTCGAAAAAATAAATAGAATTAAAACGACACTTTGAAATGTTTTCCATATTAAAATGAATAAGTTTCAATAAAAATGACACAATGTAAATTGAATGTTATCATAACGAGTTTCCTTGAATTTCCTTTCTTCGGAGATCGCAGCAACGCGCGACGGGTAAGCTGGTAGATTATAAATTTACTGACAGCAGGACTGACGTCTCCGATAGTATAAAAATTGTCATCTTGCACAGATTATAAACTGAATGGCACCAAGTGATGTGCCGTATATTAAGACACTATCAAACCTTGTACAAGTCAGCAGTTACGTCTTCACAGAATACGTTTTTATTGTGCTTAGAAGTCTTTAGGTAATATACAGCGTCTCTTACTTTCAATGACGGGAGTATATAGCACTTCAGCGTATTCTCCTGAAACAAAAAATGTAAAAAAGTTTCATTCACCTAGTATTTGACACAAATATACTATATATCACGTACCTTAGTCCGCTCCCCTCCCATCCCCACCACTTATACCTCAGGTTCGTTGTTCCATAGGACTGCAAATACACATTCAAACATTGCCCCAACCTAATACATGGAAGAAATACTTTAAACACTCAGGATATACATTTGGGCCATACCATGATGCCGTTGTCTACCCCGCACTGGCGCTGAAGAGGTCTGTGCACTTCTTTTTGGCATCTTGAGCGCATACATTAACTCAAAGAGGTATATTTACTAACATTTGATGTGACCTTTGTGTCTCAAAAGTGACATAAAACGGGTCAAAATGTTTTTTTTTTAATTTACTTTCCAGTGCAAAAATGATTTTGATCTAGAAAGTAACTGAAAGCATTGCATTACTTAGCATTAAGGGGGGTGTTTCATGGGTGGTACATAGGTGTTCCCATGCAACCGCCCATGGTTTTGATGGAAAATACTATATGTTAAAAAAAAAAGTAGAAGGGTTTCGTCAAAATATTACACTTTTCACCATGGTGTTATCGAGGAGAAATTCCTTTCTTTCTCCAATATTTTCTGACTTTGCATGTGTTCTGCACAGTACAGCACACATAGAAAAAATGACAAACTTCAAAAGTTAGTCTAAGTGTAGAGATTTGTACTGGGAGGATAACTTACCAGTACAAAACCTTTGCTGGAGTTGATATAGACACTTTTGCACTAAGATGCAAAGGTGTGTATGTGGCACTGGCAGCCTGATTGGGGCTTTCCTGCTTTCACAAGTACCAGCCTGAGGGTCCACTTTTCCTGATGGGCAGAGCATCATGGCCAAGGCTCACATGTGATGAATGGATGTCATGGGTAGGGGTGTGCACTTCTGAAATCATCAGGAAACCCTTCTTACTGTTGCAAAACTGGTGCAGCTTGGCAACCTTCTTCACCCATGCCATGCTCCGAGCCACTCTCCTGCCTGCCCCACTACACAAAGACCTGTGTATAAATGAGGCATCAGGCCAGCCCTGAGGTGCCTTCCAAACCTACAAACAAAAGGATTCTGCTCCCTTGTGCAAGATACTGTCAAAAAAAGGTGGGCCCAGATTACAAAACTTTTTTGACTGCCATTATTTCATGTGCCTTGCGGTAAGTTAAGGCGGTGCTTGGTGTGCACTACTTTTACCAGAACATTATGAAAGCAGGTTTCCTGAGGTGGTAATGTGTGGAAGAAATGTTTGTTAGAATTTATTGTGTGGCATTTTGCATTGGTAGTGATGTGCTCTGTTGCTTTTTGTGCTGCTGTGTTTTGTGCTACATCATAGCATGGATGGTGTGTTGTACTGCGGTTGTTGATTTGTGTTCAATTTTGACTGTTCTAGGTTGTGTCCTATTATGTTTAATTTTGTTAAGTTCCTTTGCATATGCTATTAAGGTATGCCCTATTGTTTACTTTACATTTGTCATCAAATGTTGCTATAGTTTTGGCCAAAATCAGAGGATTCTTTTAAAGTTCTACTGCCCACCATTTACCTCTAGCTATAGCGGTAAAATACCACTGCTATAGCTCTTCAAATATTTAAGGCACTAGTCAGCCCAAAATGTGGCAGATGCAATGGGCCATATCACATTATGGGCTGGCTTGGGAGCACCAAGATGAGACACAGTCTCTGACCCATTTTTGGGGTGACTGGCATTTTATGTACTTGAAGAACTGCAGCAGTGCTATTTTACCACTGTTGACGATTGTGATTTGCTGCTGAATTTTGTTAGCTAACTTCGTTAGTGCTAAGGATGCTAAGGTCCAATCACAGTGCTAAGGATGCCACCTCAACATTCTATTGATGGGGGTAGAATTCTGATGTTCACGCCTCGCTACCTCTCATAATGATGCTCACGGTGCACATGCTTTCACTATCTCTCAAGTACCTACAAGTGCGATGATGTCTGCACATCCCTCACACTCTGTGATGTCATCAATGTACACAGGGGATGCTGCCATTTCCACAGTGATCAGACAAGACAATGGCACTCCCCTTGACAGAACTCAGCGTGAAGGCATCAGTCATGACTCTTCTAGATTTATTTCTGAAATATCTGCAAGAATGCTAAATTTTATCCAGAAAGACAAATTATGCAGCATAATGTTCCACATTTTAAGATAGAATTCACAAGGCTGGGATTTCCTGTCCTATGGACTGAGCGGGGCTGCAAAGAGATTTCGGCCATCATGCTCACGAAGGCATATCGTGCTGAGAACCTGAATGTGGCCCTGCGTAATCCCAAAAATGGCTCTAGAATTGTTTCCTTTCTTATGGTTAAAGACTCATATTACTTCGAACGATTTTTAGATGTTATCTACCCTATTGTAGCCAGAAAATTGTATGTGCAATGGAGGCATGGTGTATTACCTTTACGAGTCTTTACTAGTAATTGGACAATGCCCGCCCCGAAAAAATGTCCTCTTAGTGAATGTGATAGCGAATCGGAGTTACATATCTTCTTTTTTTGTCCTGCTTATCACAAACCCAGGAAGTACTGGCTCGTTCCATTGTGTAAAAATCTTGGTTTCCGGCAGTGTGACATGCACTTAGAGTACTAAAGACTGCTACCTCCGGACCTATTGTTTTTGCCGTTTCGTATTTTCTGGCAGCCATGTGGCGCATCGGCAGAGTTCTAACTACCCAGAGTTAAGTTTGGCACATAAGACAAATGATTAATTTTGTTTTGTTTTGTGTTTTTACCAGAAACGTATTCATTGCCCTAGTTTTTCATGTGATCTGTAAAATTATTTGCTATGCTTAATTGTGAATATATTCTAACTGTACCATTGTTATACGTTTTTATCTGTGCTTTTATGGTATTTCTACCGAAATAAAGATTTTATGATGATGATGATGATAGTATTACTTCAGAATTTTCTAATTTTTACACATGTTAACACAGTCTGGACCAATTGTTCACCTGATTAGTACCAGTTTAACACCCAAATACATTCATAATCAACTGAAAGGTGACTAGTTTTATTGGAGCCTACTCTCTTGTGCAATTTTAAAAGTAATGCATTTTCTATAATTGTACTCATTAGGATTGCAGACAGAGTCCAGAAAACCCTTTAAAATGCAATGAAAACTTGGCATATTCAAAAAGCTACAGCTGCTCCACTACCAGGAGAACATTGGTGCTCTCGCCAATGTGTTAGGACAGTTCCTCCATTGTGTTTTACTCAAACTGGCAACACTTCCTGAGAATCAAAATAACAAAAAAGATCCCATCCAGATCTTAGACTGCTGCATCTTGTCTTTTTGGCTCCTTCTTGGTCTAAATGTTCACTCAATGGATGCAGAACCCTTGCAGTGTTAGCAATGCTTCTTTGGAAGTCACTCACAACAGAATACTGTGCAGGTTTTCATTGACCTGGAAGACTGAACTGCTCAAGGGCAGCTAAAAGTAAGGGTGGGTGTAACTTGCATAATTTGCTGTTGCCTAATTACACAAAATCATAGGAAATTACTTGAGATTACAGGGGATTACACGAGGCGCAACTCTGCATTTAGTGTTGTTTTCTTAGCACAAAATACACTTTCACATTCAAATAGACCAGAGGACACATTTTGCGCCAAGCTAATACTAACTAAAGCCACTGTAGATGAACAGCAGCAGCGGTTCCTCTGCTCTTGGGTAGGTAGTTTTGTCTAAAACAACACAAAATTACGTGAGTGAAATCGTGTAATTCTAGGGGTTTTTGCTTCACAGGAGTAACACAAAATTACCAAAATGTCTACATTTTCTCTGGCCATGAGGCCTAGTTTAAAGTCTGGTTTGTCCTTTGATCTTTTCATTTAACCCCATAAAATGGAAAGAAAATGGCACCCTGAGGCTTTAAACATCTTACACGGTTGAGCATGATATGATCCCAGACTGGACCCACCATTTTCTCACCCCCATCAGGGTCATTCCCTCAAGGTCTAAGACACCTAGATCCTCTGTTTGGGCTGGAGCTCACCTGGCTCATAGTAATCATACACCTTGACTAGTGCTGGCTGACGGTCTTCCACCAATTCCACCTGATTGGCTGTGAAAGAGTAGGTGTGTGTACGGCTATCCATCTGCAGAGGAGAGAAAGGATGAGAAGATGGAGAGACGTCAACAGGAGAGGCTGGGAGAGAGGTGACGTCTGAGCCAACCAACTTTTAACGCTCAAGCAACACAAAACACTGCAAACAACCGCATAGATCAATTTTGTGCCACAAGAGGCTTGAGCGTAGCATGGAAGCACCTATAATGTATGGCTCATGGACGGTTCAGGGTGGGAACAATGCAATCACGTATTAATGGCAACGCTAACCCGCTAAAGTCACATGGACTGGCACAAATGAGCAACCATGCACATAGTATGACAAGGGGTGTGAAATGAAAGCAGGTGCAAATATTTAGTTATAATTTTTTACTCCATGAATGGCACTAGAACCTCTTGCCCCTCCTGCCCCAGTCTCTAGGTAAGCCACAATTGAGGTTGTAACATGCAGAAGAAAACTTCAACTGCTACAACTGGTCAGTGTTAACCCCAGAAGAAAAGCATAGGGAATTACATCTATGAATTCAGGGTGACAGTGGCAAATTTGAGGAGGGAATCAAACAAAGGCATAAATCCAGGTAATTCATCTGAGCCTTTTGGGACAACTGCACACTCCCTACAGCTTACACAGGTATGTTGCATGCAACTCTAGCTCATGTAAAATGACTTGCTGTATTGCATCTATTGGCTTCAGTCACAAAGCACTCTGTCTGTGTTCCTGCTATGTGTGCTGGGGGCAATCTTAACCATCACCCCACAGCACCCCAAGTTCCTAAAACCAAGCTCAAGAGACTTCTATGTAACTGCCAGCCTCCCTCACGTCCTGGATGCCAACGGCTGCACGCGTCATATTGGTTCCACCTGCTGCCATGGCACACACATACAGAACCCACAAACACACACAGTCAGGTAAAGTATACACAACCTGAGAGGTCTAATACTATTTCTCCAGTGTTGTTTCTAAGTATCTAGGCAGACTCAGGCATTTTCATGCACTACCTCATCAATGAACACCTAGAAAGTGGCTTGTCTGGCTAAAGACAACTAGTAGGTATGTCTGACACATACATTGTCATTAAAACAGGAGGGCTGGGAAGATGAAAAGCAAAAAGCAAGACATGCCATCTGTACCAGTACTAGGTACACCCAGCCTCCAGAGCTAAAGAACTCCAAGACCACTCATACTAGCAAGCAATCAGAGAGTGAGCTTGTTTTTGTTCACAATCTCATGATGGCCATTTTTGAAGCCATCAGGCACTGAAAAAAAATCGGGTGCTCCTGTTTAGACATGAGGTCTCCCACCCAATAGTATTACTTTGAATGTTTTCTTCCAGGAAGCACAGTGGGAACAGGTTTGAGAATAATGTCCAGATAAGTACAACATCTTTAGCACAGAGCACTCCATCACATGAGATTAACAGCACAAGTCTTATGAGGAGACATCTTAAGCAGGTTGCTCAATGGAGAGAAAAGTGCACACTCAGGTAGTATTAAATATAGAATTATAGATGGTTAACTGTGAATTATGGGAATACTTTTCACCAAGGGGTTCCGAGTGACAACAAGAGTGAAGCTGAAGTTATCTACAATGTCACTCAGAACCCTGAGGTGAAAAATATCCCTGTAGCTCATTGTTACCAATCTATATTTTTGAGTTAGGTATGGCCCTGCAAATCAACTACCCCTGATTTCAACTGATAAGCAAGGGCAGAGGAGCAATGGAGGAACCATACATAGCATGGCTTCTCCAACCTGTCCCAAATAAAAAAGCAACAAACTCACAGCACATGCCCCCACCACTCTCTGTGCTTTGTAAATGTAAATGTACAGGAATTTATATAGCGCAAATCACCAAGCGGTTTCTAAGCGCTTGCTTAGGGAACCCGTCCTGGTATTCCCCTGTGAGATAACCCGGCAGGGTATCCGCAAGGTGAAAGCCAGGCATCCCGCCGCGAGGGGCCGTTGTGGAGATTAAGCAAGCTATTGCCCAGAGTCGCAGAGTGTGAACCCGTGAATCGAGTAGGCACCGGAGCGAGAATTGTCAAGTCCATGGACATTTTTTTAGGACTCAAGACCCGCCGAGGCGGGGAATTGAACCCTGGTCCCGGGCTGACCTCTGCTTCCAGGTCTGCCTCCTCTAACCAGTGAGCCACACTTCTCCACTTTCCCTTCCCTCTTCTAGAGAAGCCGTGCTCCCTGCATTCCAGCGCTGCTCTGATAGGCTCTCACAGAGCCCAGCCAAGCGAGACTGGAATTCCTACATGATGTAGCAAAAGTGAGTTATGAGATCTGGAACCCACGATGCTACTTAACAGCAGTGAATTACCAAATTTAGAATGTGGCATTCAAGCTGAGGGCTCTGGGAGAGCCAAACATGACAGCTTTTTTGGTCGAGCATTCAAGACCTCTTGTATATACTTTAGTATATTCTTATGTGTGTGTGTACTTTGTGGGCTCTGAAGATCAGCCCTAGGACTTGTCTACTTGCGCTTGGGGCCTTTTTTTTCTGTTCAACTGCCTCTATTTAACTGTCTTGCTATAAATTGACCAGTAGAGGTCAGTAAAATACCAGAATTGCTTTCTGCTGAGGTACTTTATTTTTTTGGCAACTGCCTCTATTTAACTTTTTTGATAAAAGACGACCAGCAGAGGTCAGTAAAATACCAAAACCACTTTAGCATTCTCTAGATTCCAGTCCATAGAAATTGTCTTCCACGAGCACCCGTAGACAATATTTTTTTCAAATCCTGCATTTTCAGTGATATGACCACCGAAGGCCCTGATTTTATTTTAAAAACAGAGCTTTAGACTATACCATTTCCAGCTGAAAGGCAATATTTCTCTCCATGTATTCCCATACCTGGCGTGTCACGCAGGTTGGTGCTTACTTTCTCTCCTTGTTAAAGAGCAGTAGATGTTTCAGCACCCAGGCTAATGTGCTGCATAGCTAAATACATATAAGGTTCCAAAGGCGTGACCGATTGCAATGCAAATGCTTGTTAACACTTATGAGAGCCACAGTATGATGAAGATTGCATCCCTCCATCTATGGACTGTTTATAAGCTATTATCTCAAACTGAACAGATCAATCATTAATGAGGAGCTGTTTCCCTTGCATTTAGGGCCTTATTTCGAGTTCATGAGACAGGGTTACTCCATCACAAACGCGACAGATATCCCGTCCGTCGAATTACAAGTTCCTTATAGCCTACAGCATATTCTATAGCTATAGCAATGCTATACCAAAAGTCTGCCCACCAAACTCTAAATCAGGCCCTTTTCTCATCCAAGAAAGCACACTCTGATGGAGAAAGGTTGGACTGGAAATAGGCAACTCATGTAGAAAACAGAAATCACTTCAGCATGAAAAACAAGGATGAGTCCTTAGCGAGATGTCACTATAAGGGGGAACTGTAAGAATATTTGGTACATCGAGCTTGGAGGCCAGTTGTCCTCCTAATGGATGCTAAAACCAAAAGAAGAACTTATTTCCAGGTTAGGTGTTTGGGAACCACTTTGTCACAGTCTCAAAATAAAGACCCATCAACTTTGAACAGACTATGTTCAAGAAGGTAAGGGTTTCCAATTCAGAGAAAATACTTTCCTAAATGCCTCTGGGAAACCTTTTATCACTGGAAAGGTGAAAAAGATGCCTGTGAATAACATTTCCAGTAGGTGGTGATGGGAGCCAAATGTATTTTAATGAATTCAAACTGCAGGGGGAGTTTAGGCAGGTTAGGTTAAGATAGGGCAGTACTGTTACCTGGTGGCAGGTGCTCAAGATTTTGTAGAAGATTGATCGGGTTCTGTCAGTATGCGCACACAGATATTTGGAAAGCCAAAGCGGGCATATTTGGAAGTAGTCTAAAGCCAGGTACTTAGCTCAATGGTGTAAAGTTGGGTCAATTACTTTTGTGAGTAATCCTCTGTAGGAGATCCCGTCTGAGGGCCCGATTCACAGAACTAACTTCAACAAAATCCTAAACTTACTACTTTTGATATTCACAGAAGTTAGGTTTTTGTCTTAAGACAAACTTAAGACAGACTTCAGACAGACTTAAGACAAAATTCTAACTTAGTCTGTCTTAAATTTGTCTTAAGACAAACTTAAGACAAAATCCTAACTTCTGTGAATACCAAAAGTAGTAAGTTTAGGATTTTGCCTTAAGTTAGTTCTGTGAATCAGGCCCTGCGTGAAGGTTCCTGCGTGGCAAAATGGGCAGTTGCAGAAAATATGTGTACCACCATTGTTCATGGCCAATGCGAGCGGATGAGGATTGTCTCAGCTTTGCTGTACTAGAGCATTGAGATTCAGAAGTAGTGGCAGATGAGGAAAACCATTAAGATCAACATTTACGTGAGTATTGTATGTGCTCAGTCAGATACAGCCTATGGATCTGATTCACAAAGGAAACTTACAGTTTTGAGTAATTTACACTTTTGAGTAAGCCTACTACGTTTTGACATTTCACAAAATTCAAGTGTAAATTTACTTCAAAAGTGTAACTTACCCTCGGATTTTGTGAGTAGACAAAAAGCCTTTGTGAATCGGCCCTGAGACGTTCTTATAAATTAAAACCCCACAGGTGCTTAATGCAGGCTCTTTTTTAACATAATCGTGGTACTTCTTCTGCCATTGTTTGAGGAGGAAACCAAACCTGGGAGTAATTTGTGAACTTTTACTGGTAAAAACTAAGGGCCTCATTTATGAGGCTGTGCATCACTTTTACGCCGCCGGTGCTTCACTTTTTGTGACGCACCAGCAGCGTAAAAAATGTGCCTTGTTGCACCATATTTACAAAGTGACGTATCTAGGTAGATGCATCACTTTGTAACCCCCTGCGCTACATTATACCTACGCATGGTATAATGTATGCAGGGGGGGGCGTTCTGACACAAGACAGGGTCATAGAAGTGACGCAGTGAAATCTATAAGATTTCACTGCGCCACTTCTAGGACACAAATGCGTCAATTTCTTACGCCTGCCTCACAGCAGGCGTAAGACTGACGCAAGCCCCTGCACATGGGGCTTGCCCCATGTGAAAGGACACATTGCTGGAGTTGCGTCACTTTTGTGACTCACTCCAGCAATGCGTCACTTTTGCGCCGTACAGATACGTCAGAAATACTGACGTGTCTGTACCTCCTTGCGCCATGATGCGTCATACTGTAAATATGACGCATCATTGGTGTCTCAAGGAGGGCGCAGTGAAAAGTGACGCATCGCTGTTTTCACGCAGCTATGCGTCACTTTTCATAAATGAGGCCCCAGGTGACTTAACATATTTTCTCTGCCCACTGCTACAAATGCCAACTCTCACAGCAGAATTTGACTCACTTTCAGGAGGTAGATGGTGACGGAGTTGCCGGACAGTTCTACTCGTTTCACAAAGTCATTCCCCATGAGCTGTGGATGAGACAAAAAAATGATCTAACATTAGTTTACTGAAATTTGTTTCTAGGCATATGTTGAACCCATGTGCTAAGGTAACAGATACTTCTAGGACATTATGGCTCAATGTTATACCCTGATGGGTGGTACTACTGCAGCACAGTTTACCCTAGCTTGCCGGTGGGCGTAAGTGCAATGTTACTCTACATTTCACACTCTTTATAACTGCTGAATGTGCTTACTTCTGCTCCCCCCAGGAATACAGTACTACCATTGACTGAAAGACAACTAGATGTCACAGCTGTACCAATGCCAGTGTGATGTCAGGAATGTTATAGAGTTAACCCTGACAGAACCATATACTTCATGAAGAAGGTATGCACAGGTAGACCATTATTCAAAGGGATGTTGGTTCTGCTGTGGGGAACATTCCAGAAACAAGTGGGGGTTGAAGTGGGGGTTGAAGCCAGTGGATTGTAACATCTCTCCCCATCCTCACTATTTTTAGAGAGGACATGCCATCACCTTTGGCCTGCAACTGAGGAAGGAGTGGAGTGTACGTACCACCTTTGTGAACCAATCAGTGGCTTTATATCGGTTTCCACCTTCACCAAATGCTTCTAGCTTGTGAAATCAGTATATTCAGTATATTCATTGTATACTACGGCAGCACACAGCTCTCCCTACCCCATCCCCCTTGTATCACAACCTGCCTGCATCCCTATTTCTCTAGGTTCTAATTCTAGCTGACCTCACTATGACTTTCTTCCTTTTCTTGCCTACAAAATGAATACAAATGAGCCCTGTAACAATATATGTAGGCTTACTGTTTTCAGTGTTTATTTGCGTAGGATTTCTCATGTCAAATATCTCACTTTAAATCTGTCCGGACCACCACTGACACCACATTGTATTCTGGGAATGGAAATTTTGCTGTGAACATTGTGCCCGATTCACAGAACTAACTTAAGACAAAATCCTAAACTTACTACTTTTGGTATTCACAGAAGTTAGGATTTCGTCTTAAGTCTGTCTTAAGACAAACTTAAGACAAAATCCTAACTTCTGTGAATACCAAAAGTAGTAAGTTTAGGATTTTGTCTTCAGTTAGTTCTGTGAATCGGGCCCATTGTAACTATTGGCTCAAAACCCCACAAATAAAGTGCAGGTGGGTAAAAAGGCAGGATTAGCTGAAGATACCACACATAACATTGGGACACCTTGCAGATATGAATTTAGTTTTTAAGTGGAAAGTCATGTGTCATGTTTTTATCACTATCCCCTATGCAAGTGCCTGTCACTACACCTTGCAGTAAATGTTTAAAGCTTGGGGTGTTTGACAGGTGACCTGCTATCAATGCTGACTTGTTAAAAACAGGGGCTGATGTATTGAAGGGTTTTACCCATTCTGTGCATGTGGAGAAATGGGATAGGATGGTACATGTTGGCCAAGATTCTTATGAGTCCGCCATTTCATTAATTAGTGAAATAATTATACAATGCAAAAAATCAAATATGGTTTTAATGTTTTCAGATTCTCTACAGCATATGTAATAATTAGATAAGACCTAAAACACAGAACCAAATCCTGCACATGCAATCCAAGCACACAAGACTGGATGAAACAAAAGAAAGAAGAAACAATATTTTAGTGGAATTCCTAAACAACAAAACTCAAGCAGAATACTCTTGGATCAGTCTTTGTTGCTGCTACCTTGTTTATCAAAGTTACATTAGGTTGGCCCCTTCAGGAAGAAATACAAATGGCTCACTGTCTTTCATTTTCCTACTGTTTAAAGCCATTTAAGTTTGTGGTTGTGTAGGTGTTGACCAGTGTTTCTTTTACTGGGGTTTTATAAATTATTATAAGTTTAAACCTAAAACAGAGTAGCATATTATATGTTAATTGAAATTAGCAGATTCCGATAATTCAGTTGCTGGTGTGGCCTGATGAGACCATAATGTATTAGACATCCATGTACTGGGCTCTGCAGTACCCAGATTAGTTTATGCAGATTCTTGATGCTTCTTACCTGATCTTTCACCTGTGCCGGAGGGGAGAATCCAGATGGCATTTGAATCTCAATCAGCACCATGTTTGTTTCATGCCGGGAGCCACTGTAGCTGTAAAGGAAAGCAAATACATTCAGCTTCATTCAATAACTCACCCCTATACTCTGATGCTTCCAACTCTCATTTCTTCAAATCCCACCTTCCTATCGATTGCTGAGACATGGAATGGAATGGAATTGGATTTATAAAGCGCGTGGCTACCCATGGGGGTCCTAGCGCTCTGTGTATGGACGTGGCTAAGGAGAAGGAGTAAGCTAGGGAAAGAGGAAGGTTTTTAGGAGTTTGCGGAATTTAAGGAGGTTGGCTTCTTTGCGTATGTTGAGGGGAAGGGAATTCCAGAGCTTTGCGGCGTTGTGGGAGAAGAGACGTCCACCCGTTCGGGAGTGTTCGCAAGGAAGAAATAATCTGATCTTAACACTCTGTTGGCTTTGTAGGGAGTGATCAGGCCTCTCAAGATAGGGGGGGCTTTGCCCTGGAGGATTTTGTGAGATATACATAGGGACTTGAATTCGATTCTTTCCCGGAGTGGGAGCCAATGAAGGGATCTCAGGGCGGGTTTCACTGAAAATCGTGTTTTTGTTCCTGTGAGCAGTCTAGCTGCCGAGATCTGGATGAGTTGGAGTTTGTTTATGACAGTCTCTGGGGCACCTAGATATAGGGCGTTCCCATAATCCAGCCTGGAAAGGATGAGACCCTGGATGAGAAGCTTTCTGGAGTAGGGTGGTAAAAGGGGGAGGATTTCACCGTTAGAAACCGGATACACAGTGACATTATTGATGTTACTCAACAGACTGCTAGGGGTAGCAGCCATAACATCATGCTCGCTTTGACACCTGATAATGTCACAATATTGACCATTTGTCCCTCCCTCAGCTCCTCGGTAGCCTTGATTATGCTGCTGAGGGGCTAGAAGAGGGACAATGAGGGGCATTCTCTATGGCTGTTAAGAGTCCTACTTAGTTTAGATTCCTCTTGTTGTCTTCATGATCAGTGCCCAGGGGTAGCAAGTGCAGTGCAAGGGGCACTAAAGGGCATGTCTGTGGTAGCAGTTGCTACTCACTTGCTAGAAATAATTGATCTGCGTGCATGAGGGTACTTCACTACTGCAATATCAGACTTTAACAGTTCAGAAACCTCACTCCAGGAACCTGGGCCACACCAAAATCTCCAGGTCAGGAACCTGCTGCAGACCATGAAACCACATCAGGAACCTGACCTGACACTGTGACATCAATCCAGGATCTATGTCTCAGGCTGTGACAAAACTCCAAGGCCCACATGCATCATTGTTGGTATTTGCGATTCCATAATTGCGAAAATTAAGGAATCGCAATTTAGAAATCGCAAATACCTATGCATTAAAAATTCGCATATATTTTTGCGATTTCTTATTTTTCCTTATTTGCGATTCCCAATTTTACAAATCGCAAATAAGGAATCCCTTTACATTGATTCCTATGGGCCGGAAGGCATTCTCATTTTGCGATTCGCAATTAAGGAATCGCAAAATGAGAATGCAATTTCTAGGGTGCAGGGGGGGGGTCCAAAGGACACCCCCTGCACCCCTGAAATGTAACATACAGTCCATTTTTCACACATACATGCCCAAGGGCATGTGTGAGTGAAAAATGAAAGTGTCAAAAATGCACTTTTGTGCATTTTTGAAACTTTTCTAAAATTACCATGAAGGTTGACTTCATGCTAACTTAACACTTCTAATCTGCTAATTCGCAAATTGTTTCAGATGATGCATTGCATTTAAGAAATCGCAAAATTTAGATTTCTTAAATGCAATCGCAATTTATGAAATCGCAAATAAATTGCGATTTCTTAAATTGCGAAAAAGCCAAAAAGGTTAATGCATCCCAAAACAAAGATTTGCATTCGCCAACGGCCGAATTTTGCGATTCGCACCGTTTGCGAATGCAATTCAGTTTGATGCATGTGGGCACAAGACCTGGGAGCCAGACTGTGACATCACTTATCGAAAAAACCAGACCTGGGATTGGAAAATCACTCAAAAAGCATGACTTCAGATTAAAGCATCATTCTAGGATCCTGACACCAGACTACAACACCAGTTTTGCATTCTGAAGTCAGACAGTGACATCATCATCATAAGCACTTGGAATAAGGAGTGGCTCAAGAAACCTGATGTTACCCCGTGACATGACTCCAACAAGCCAGCATAACTCTCTGACATTACCCTGGAATGCTAAGGTGGTGCATCATTCCTGGAACAACTGTGTGACTGTAGCATCATTCATTGAACCTCAACCTTATTTTTCAGAGATGCTTTGAATGGGTCATTGGCTGCTCAACTGAGGAATGAGATTATTAGCGCTCAAGTGATAGTAAGGAATGCATAAGGCAAACACTGCACGATTTGTTTGAAAAATAGTTTGAGAAGCACAAAAAGCTAGCCACCTGATTCAAGGCGATTCTAAAACAAGAATTGTGAAAGGCAATTGGTCTGGATTTCATGTGCTAACACATGAAAATACAGGCATGCATAAATGTGCACATTCTGTTTGTGTTTTGTTTCTGTGCAATCCGTCTCTTCCTGTGCTTCTATGTTTGTACCTTATTTTTAATTACCCAAGCTCCCAGTTCCATGTAGCAAGTTTCACACTGAGACTGACTAGAAGTGAGAACACAGCTACAGTGAGAAGATGTGGGAAGAACACAGCAGCACAGAACTAGTGGCTATTCTGTCAAAGAAGTTCACAGAGCAGGACTTCTGACCTTGGCCAGGAGCCTGCTCTCTCCCCTAATAGCTCCGGTTTGCTGTGCTGCACATCTGCCCAGGCTGGTAGGGGTTCGAGCCTAGGTTTCCCCACTGTCGTACTTTTCCTGGCTGTTGCCCACATTGTCTGTTTTGCCTGGTGTTTTACTTTCTTCACTTTTTTTCGCTTTCTGCCCACATTGCTCGCTTTTGCCTTGTATTTTACTTTCTTCGCTCTTTGCCTACATTGTTTGTTTTGCTCGTGCCGTACAGCCAGTTTCCCGCTCCCCCTCTCACTGCTGCTCCCCCATAAATTGCCTCCACTGCGTGGTGAGCGTGAGCAGGACTTCTGACCTTGGCCAGGAGCCTGCTCTCTCCCCTCGTAGCTCCGGTTTGCTGTGCTGTGCCTCTGCCACGGCTGGTAGGGGTTTCAAGCCTAGGATTCCCCACTGTCGTACTTTTCCTCGCTGTTGCCCACATTATCTGTTTGCCTGGTGTTTTACTTTTCTTCACTTTTCTTCGCTTTCTGCACACATTTCTCGCTTTTGCCTTGTGTTTTACTTTCTTCGCTCTTTGCCCACATTGTTTTGGTCGTGCCGTACCGCCAGTTTCCCGCTCCCCCTCTCACCGCTACTTCCCCTGCGGCCCCGTCTCCTGCCCACTCGCTGCTCCTCCCTCCACGCACTCAACGCCGGCAGAAACCACACCTGATTCCAGGCCGCCCTGAAACCGACCCACGGACCCTTCTCCTGCCGCACCTGCAGCTTCACCTGCCACAGAACCATCAAACCTCCAAGGACTGGACCCAACCACCTCCGCTGTATACTCCTCAACGCCCGCTCTGCACGAAAACACGACGTCCAGCTCTGGGATCTGCTCGACACCTCCGCCCCAGACGTGGCCTTCCTGACCGAGACCTGTAGAACCATGGCCACTCCTTGGCGTCCGGCATCGCCATAGCCATAGCCATCCCGGACGGCTACAAGATCACCCGCAGGGATCGCGCCAATGGAATCGGAGGAGGAATTGCCATCGTCCACAAGTCCACCTTCAAGGTCGCCACCCACGCAGACGACACCCTCAACACCGCCGAACACCTGCACTTCTGGATCCAGACCGATCCCAACACCACCCTCAGAGGAACACTTATCTATAGACCCCCCGGACCCTGGGCTCAGTTCAGCGACTCCATCGCCGACCTTGCCAGCATCCATGCACTCGCCTCCACTGACTACATCCTCCTCGGCGACCTGAATTTCCACCTCGATAACAACAACAACGCCAACTCCGCCACCCTGATCGCCAACCTCGGCCTCAGACAACTCATCACCGCACCCACCCACGCCGCCGGCCACAAGCCGGACCCTGTCTTCTCCACAGAAACCCACATCGCCTTCAACCATAGTTACATGATATCCCAGAGTTCCCGTAATACAATCTAAAGTTCTTTTCCGTACCCATATTTTAGGGGTAATTCAACTGTGACATCCTAGTATGCTCCTTATCTTTCCCCGTCCTTTAGTCACTCTATGTCTAGTCTAAAATTCTTGAAACTGCTGTCTAGCATGTTCCCTGTTCTTACCTTCCTTTAGACTAAAGTGCTCCACCAACAGGTACATTTTTTCTGCTTTGACTGCTTCTTTTAAGACATACTCGCAAGACATCTGCTTTGATCTAATCTCCTCCTTTTTCTTTGCCCACCTGGCTTTCCATTTCAGGCTCCTCATTTATCGTTTTTAGACGTAGTCTCAGCCTTTTCACCGAACTCCCCTGGACCGACCACCGCTGCATCCATTTCACGTTCAAGAAACCAACTACGCACCACCGCACCCAACAGCTGCCACACCGCTGCTGGAGCAAAGTCACTGAAGATCAGCTTATCGCCACCCTCGCCCACAACCAACCCACCGACTTCACCAACCCAAACGCCGCAGCCCGCAACCTCAGACAGTGGATCGACAACTGCGCCAACACCCTCGCTCCACTCAAGAAACCCTCCAACAGCCACGCCAGCAAGAGAGCCACCTGGGTCACCGACGAGCTTCAGACCTCCAAACGCGCCTGCCGGAAACTGGAGAAAATATGGCTCCACGAATGCACACGGACAACCACGCAGCCCACAAGGATGCCACCCGCAGACATCACCACCTCATCAGATTAGCCAAGAGATCCTCCTTCAAAGACCGCTTGGACAACAACGCACACAACAGCAAAGAGCTCTTCAGCATCGTAAAGGAACTCTCCAACCGCAGCGCCAACGCCAACGACATCCCGCCCTCACAAGAACTGTGTGGCTCACTAGCCATCTTCTTCCACCGCAAGATCGCTGACATCTACGACAGCTTCAACACCACGACCACCCCGACTACGCCAGACTCCACCTCCCCTGTGAACACCACCAGCGCCATCTGCCTGACCTCCTGGTCCAACATCAACGACGACGAGACACGCAAGGTCATGAACTCCATCCACTCAGGATCTCCGTCAGACCCATGCCCTCACCACGTATTCAACAAAGCAGACGCAGCCATCGCACCAAAACTACGGAAGGTCATCAACATCTCCTTTAAAACAGCGACATTACCGAAAAGCTGGAAGCACGCCGAAATCAACGCCCTCCTCAAGAAACCTAAGGCGGACCCCGAGGACCGCAAGAAATTCCGGCCCATCTCCCTGCTCCCGTTCCCGGCAAAGGTCATCAAGAAAATCGTCAAAAAGCAATTGGCCCACCACCTGGAAGACAACAACATACTGGACCCGTCCCAGTCCGGATTCAGACGAAACCACAGCACCGAGACAGCCCTCATCGCCACCACAGACGACATCAGGCGCCAACTAGACAACTGCGAAATATCAGCCCTCATCGTCCTGGACGTATCGGCTGCCTTCGACACGGTCTGCCATCACACTCTAATGACACGCCTCCTAGAAGCCGGAATCCAAGAGAAGGCCCTTGACTGGACCACGTCCTTCCTCTCCGGCAGAACCCAGAGCGTCCACCTCCCACCCTTCCGATCCAAAGCCACCGACATCATCTGCGACGTCCCCCAGGGCTCATCCCTCAGCCCGACGCTGTTCAACGTCTACATGGCCCCCCTCGCACGAGTGGCCCGCTAGCATGACCTCAACATCATCTCCTACGCCGACGACACCCAGCTCGTCCTCTCCCTCACCAAGGACCCACACACCGCCAAAACCAACCTCCATGAGGGAATGAAGGCCGTCGCCGACTGGATGAGGAGTAGCCATCTGAAGCTGAATTCGGACAAGACGGAGGTACTCATCCTTGGACCCACCCCCTCAGCCTGGGATGACTCATGGTGGCCTACCACATTGGGAACAGCACCAACAGCCACCAACCACGCACGCAACCTAGGATTCATCCTCGACTCCTCCCTCTCCATGTCTAAACAGGTCAATGCCGTCTCCTCCTCCTGCTACAACACCCTCCGCATGCTCCGCAGGATCTACCAGTGGATCCCGACCGCAGCAAGAAGAACGGTGACACAGGCCCTCGTCAGCAGCAGACTGGAGTACAGCAACGCACTCTACGCAGGAATCCCAGCCAAACACCTACAACGACTACTACGCATCCAAAACGCCTCTGCCCGACTGATCGTCAAACTCCTCCGCCGCAGCCACATCACCCCCCACCTGAGAGACCTACACTGGCTCCCCGTCGACAAGAGGATCTCCTTCAAGCTCCTCACTCATGCACACAAAGCACTCCACAACACCGGACCAGCCTACCTGAACAGCAGACTCAGCTTCTACACCCCCACCCGCCAGCTCCGCTCCGCCAGCCTCGCCCTCGCCGCTGCCCCCCACATTCAACGAACGACCTCCGGCGGCAGATCCTTCTCCTACCTTGCCGCCAAGACCTGGAACACCCTCCGTACCCACATACGGCAGAACCAAGATCTACTCACCTTCAGAAGACTCCTCAAGACATAGCTCTTCGAGCAGTAGCAGCACCCCCTCCCCTCAGCGCCTTGAGACCCTCACAGGTAAGTAGCGCGCTCTACAAGTACTATGATTGATTGATATACAAAGAGGAAGTATCCCCATCATCTCAGCCTCTATCAGGTCTACTAGGAAACACAAACAGAGTCCCCTTTAATCTGTGTTTAGAATGAGGCTTATCTAAGTTTAAGTCACCTGAAAGAAGAGTAGGGAGCACTTCTGCTGATTACATCAGTGCTGGCATAGGTGAATGTGGAGGAGAAGGAGTTCTCTCCAAATCAGCGACACCAAAATAGATTTTCGATCCGGAACAGTAGGCTCCTGAGGATGAGCTTTCAATGGAACCTTCCGATGCAATGGTTAACTCTAAAGGCCCCAGATGCACTAGAATCCCTACATGGATGAGCCTTAGTCTGTCGGCATTGCAGAGTCTCCATCTGAAGAACAGGTCAGTACTGAGTGACTTGATGACAGTGTAATGTTGGTGATGCCCAAAAATTTAATTTTTATAATGAAGTGATGGTGAATGGTATGACATCAAGTGTGTCAGAGAATGGGATGATGAGATCTTAAATTTCTCGCCATTCAAGATTTACTTGATGCTGAATGACACTGAAGCTTTGACATTGGGATGGATCCTAATCTCAATGGAGAACTAGGTGTAGTTGTGCCTTTTGCTTATGTCAAGGTGATCGACGTCAAATGGGAGTGCCAATGCCATAAGTGCCAGGAATTACAGTATTTTCTTTTTTGGAAGTAGATCCTTCCCTGAGAGCCTTTTCACCTTTCTCTCTGGCTTTCTTGGACATGGGTGTTCTTCAATTGCCTCTCAACCTGATGCCCTTCTTTTCTTTGAGAGCCCAGGTGGGCACTGTGGAACACATTTTACTCTTTAGTATAGTGAGAATCCACAAGACAGAATACACACATTTGGTGACAGTCTGTAGCAGTACAAAAGGGGGTGGTGATGGACAGAGCATCTGATCCAATCAAACACTCACACCCAGTCAACAGATCTGGGTTTAATCCATCACCGTTCTTTAGCCCACTCTGCCAGCCCAGTTCAGACATGGCCATATGCAAATCAGTCTGACCCTGTGCCTCATGGGAACAGTCCAGCCCGAACTGCCAAGCCGTGCCTTCCCTGGACCGGAAACAAGCTTCCTAGGACCGGTTTCTGGCATTCCAGCCGTCTTCAGCCAGGCTTGCTTGAATCCAATGGCAAAGTGAGCAAGGGACGCGTGTCTGAGCATACCCTGCCAATGTATGGGGAACAAAGCGGGATGCTCCATCCATCACCATCCCCTTTTGTACCGCTTTGTTCGCCATAAGTTGGCAGGGTATGCTCAGACGGCTCAAATGCCAGAAACCGGTCCTAGGAAGCTTGATTCCGGTCCAGGGAAGGCATGGCTTGGCAGTTCGGGCTGGACTGTTCCCATGAGGCACAGGGTCAGACTGATTTGCATATGGCCATGTCTGAACTGGGGTGGCAGAGTGGGCTAAAGAACGGTGATGGATCAAACCCAGATCTGTTGACTGGGTGTGAGTGTTTGATTGGTTCAGATGCTCCGTCCATCACCACCCCCTTTTGTACCGCTTTGTTCGTGATAAGTTGGCAGGGTATGCTCAGACGTGAGTCCTTTGCTCACTTTGCCACTGGATTCAAGCAAGCCTGGCTGAAGACGGCTGAAATGCCAGAAACCGGTCCTAGGAAGCTTGATTCCGGTCCAGGGAAGGCATGGCTTGGCAGTTCGGGCTGGACTGTTCCCATGAGGCACAGGGTCAGACTGATTTGCATATGGCCATGTCTGAACTGGAGTGGCAGAGTGGGCTAAAGAACGGTGATGGATCAAACCCAGATCTGTAGACTGGGTGTGAGTGTTTGATTGGTTCAGACTTTTGTGTCTCCTGGTATTTGTAGTAGTATGTGTTCATTGATATGGTTGACACTTGAGTTTCTGGATGCAACTATAGCTCTTTCGCAAATTCACCGGAAGTCTTTTGTAACAATCTGCTCTATGTCCAGGTATACATGTTGTATGAGTTCCTGTAAGGTAGACACTGGCGTACCAAAGTTGTGAATATTAATATTGTCGTTATTGGTAGGTACTTCACCATTACTAAATTGGAGTAGAAGATCAGCAAAGTGACTATCTCCACCACCTAAATGTGTCCTCATGTTAGTGCGTAATGTGAGAGTTTGAACATAGTCCCAGAGTTGTGATGCTTTTAAGCATGCTTTTAGTATGTCCGCACGTGTTCCTCTTGGAACAACAGGAAGAGTTTGTCTGAAGTCTCCAGCAAACACAAAAGTAACAGCACCCATTATGGTATTAACATTTCGAATGTCTTGTAGAGTTCTATTGACGGCGTCTATATGTGCGCGATGTGTCATAGTACATTCGTCCCACACGATAAGAGAGACTCTTTGAAGCAGTGTTCCTAAGGGTCCATTTTTGCGTACAGAGCACGTTGACTCTTTTTCCACTGAAACATTTAAAGGTAGTTTAAACGTTGAATGTGCAGTTTTCCCACCAGTTAGCAAAGTAGCAGCTATTCCCGAAGATGCAACAGCAATAGCCAATAGTCCTGAAGAGCGTATTTTAGCTATTATGAGGTTTATTAAGTACGTTTTCCCTGTTCCTCCCGGTGCGTCTAAGAAGAATATTTTACCTTCTTTACTTTCCACACTTTGAACAATGGTGTTGTATGCAACCGTTTGATCTGGAACTAAGTTTGGTAAATGTTGTTCAACATATCGATGGATGTTATAATTAGAAAGTAGTATTTGAGTGTCTTTGTTAGTGTTATGTATTGTTCTATAACTTTCTGGCAGTTTGAAATCTTTTAAAGATTTCTCATTTAGTTCATAGAGGGAGTCTTCTATTGCTATGAGTCCTTGGTTAAAGATGTCATTAGTGAATGGTATTGAGTCATCATGTGTTTCTTGTTGTTTTCTGTGTAGTATATCTTCACATAAATGTTCTTTGTATTCCTCCCATAAAGACGTAGGATCCGAAGGGTTACAGAATAACAGAATAGTAAAAAATAATTGGCGTAGTTGATTTGGGTAATCTGAAAGGGCAGCATCACTTAAAGTATGTTTCCAATGTTGGTCGTCTTCAATGAGTCCAAGTGATTTACATGCAGCTTGGTAGGTAGGCATTAATTGTCCATGAACGGTTAAAAGACTTTCAAAGCTTGTAAGTCCCAGAACATGTTGTAAAAGAATGCGTAAATGGAGGCACTCAGATTGGTTTGGGTGAATAGTGTACATTCTCCCAAGAGCCGAGTCCTTTTTTACTCCAGGGTGGCCTAATACGTCAATACCACGTTTCCTCCGTGTGAAAGTATTTTTTCCCCAGGTATAGTATTGTGGAACCTCTTTGTATAGCAATGTCTTTGCAAAAGTGTCCGTGGCACACAATTTAAAGAAGGCAGTAAGTGTTGTAGGTGTTGGATTTTCTGCTACGCGGTTCATTGTTTTTTCATTAAAATATACTCTTTGTCCATTTGGCAGCTAGATGTGTGACCGTTGGATGTCTTTCATGAATGTTAAACTGAAGGATGCGCCAAACAGCCTCTGAAGTAATAATATACCTGCCATTGAGATATGTTTCAATTTCATTATGTTTGTTTGCAATAGTAGCAGTTGCTTGATCTGAGCCTTTGTTGATATATTTGCAAATATATTTAATAGATTTCACTGATTGGCAGTATTCAATATTAATGTGAGCATTAAAAGTGCGACATAGTACAGGTGAATATGGAACCACCCACTGATTATCGACAGTAATTTCTTGGCCTCTAACAGTCATTGTGATTGTCTGTCCGCCATGTTGTGGGCTCCTTCTACGGTAAATGGGATAACCATTAACACCAGTTTCTGTTTCATTAGTGAGAGGGCGTGGGTATTTTTTTGTACAAATACCATTTCTCATACATGGTGATAGAACGTTGTGTTCACCACATGGGCCATGCAACATGTTCTTTTTAACAATCAAAAATAGTTGTTCATCGTTGACAGGATCTGGCAGCTCAGCGGATATAATGAGATCCACTTCGTCTGCTTGTATTTTAGGTTCAAGCCACAATAGGATGTGCACGTGTGGCAGTCCCTTCTTTTGCCATTCAATGGTAAATATGTAAGGTTTGGCATATCCAAAGATATGTTTTTGCATTAATATTTTCATGAGTGCTTTCACTTTTAAATTGAATACACGTGCAACGATGTAATGTCTATCGCATGATCTTTCTTTAGGAAATAATTATTTTTTCATTTCTGGCCACTCTGTATTGCATGTGAAGGTGATGAACAAATCAGGTCTCCCATAGTGCCTAACATATGTCATTGCATCTTGTGTCTTTTCATGCATGTACCTGGGCGAGCCAGTGAAGGTAGCGGGTAAAATGACGTATTGTCCAATATCCGAAGCTTGAAGGTGCTGATCTTGATTGAGTGCATCTTTTAAGTTTATGTAGTTTTCTGCACGTAGTTGTGTTTGATTGCGGCGTATGAAGTCGAGCCTTTCGGTGATCATTTTTGCCATCATATCCACAATATATTGATTAAAAAGATTTCTAAACCAATGTAAGGTATTGAAAGTTGTGGATCTAAACATTAGAGTATAGGCATAGTATTGCATGCATGTAACAGTTTTGTTCTTACCGCAGTTTGCTAGTGGTATGTTTAGACAATAACCATCTTCACCTCTCGGGAAAAGAATGGGGTATTGTAAAAACAGGGAGGGAGGGCAGAGGTATCCCAGAGAGAATATAACCATGCCACCAGGGTGGCAGCCAGCACGGGGTCGAAAGAGAGAGAAACGATAAACGTGAGGAGACCCGCACACGATAAGCTAAAAATAGATAGACCAGGTACCCTAGCAATGAATCTACAGTATTAACAACAAGGAAAGTCTATAATACAATGGGTTTAAAGAGAAAGTAAAGCGGCAAAAGGGAAGTAAAACGGGTAAACAGTGGTATATTTTGTTCTCCTGCTGTAGAAACCATCGAGTTCTATAAATCTCTACAAAGACGCAAGTGGCGGTTTGAAAATAGTGATAAACCACGGGGAAGAAGGTGTCTCCAAACATTTAAGGTAAGGTGGGGACGATAATAAAGGGCTGGGTAAACAGAAACAACAGATGGGAAAACAAATGTGACCTTCTCTATATTTCAAATAGGAACCCTTATGAAAAATGAGAAATTGGAGCAAATCAAAACATTTTTAACGAGTAAGTGGTAGAAGTCAAAGACGGAAGATCTGCAAATACAGTCTCTGTAAAAAAAAAAAGAAAAGAATAAAGGTACTATGAAACTTCCCATATATGACTTGTGACTAAGCACAAACCAAGAGAGTAGATAATAACTAATAAAACCCTACTTTCCCTTTCCCTCTCTGGTCCATCCCCGCACCAGTTTTTAACATACAATGACGCAATAAGATGACCTGATAATGGAATGTGAGAACTTTTAAATATAAGAGAACCACACTACAGAGTCCAGAGGTCAGTAACTGTATACGTAACAGGTATGAGATGTGTATGAATGATGGTTACCTGGGATAAACCAATGAAGGGACTAGATACCATGAATCCTTGTTGGCTCATCTCCGTTCGAGATTATACCATACACTGATAACCTGCAAATGGTATGTGAGAACCTTTAAATATAAAAGTAACACGCTATAGAGCGAGTGGTTAGTAATTGTAGATGTAATTGGCACGACTTGTGCATGAATGATGGTTACTTTGGATAAAGTAACGAAGGGACTAGATACCATGAAGATGAGAATGAAACAGAACATAAGAGTGAGAGATCTCCAAACTGGTCACCCACTACAAAATAACGGAGGGACTAGATAAACAGATATCGAAAATGTAATGGAAGAAAAACACAATGACAACTGAAATGCCAGGTTACAGGGATACTACTTATAATCTGAGAAAAGTATGATTGATCTTCATATTCAGACCTTTTAGGTCACATTATAATGCTGATATTCAAGCATAAACATACATTCATTGATGCTTTTTTAATACACAGAAAGAAAATGGTCGTTCGAACCTGAAGACCCCTTACAAAAATACAGTCCTGAAGAAGGTGTGACCATATCTACGGGCTACAACACCGAAACGCGTCGACGCAATTTTCTGCATTGAATTCATTAAAACCTAGGGGATTCTTGAGATATAACATCGAAAAACACGGGAAATCCCTTTATATTTAGACTAAGGTTATTGAATCAACCAATCCGTAGCAATATCAAGTGCTCTATTGAAATAAGGGGGTTTTGTTGTATGTTCTCTTACTTTTGACTGATAATACACTGTGTGATTACCTTTGTGAATTGCGATCTATGTACTTCGCTCTCTATTTTTTATGTTAAAAATTTGTTTTATGCCTTTACATACATATATTGTTGTCTTTTTTAATATGTTATATATTGGTAATTGTACTATGTTTGGTTTTTTAAATAGTAAATTTGTTTGCACTATGAGATGGTTTTAATCTGATGTTGTTAGTAGTTTCTAATAGAAACTCTTACTGATTTTTGAATGAGTACAATTTTTAATAAAAATAGATTGTAAACGTTATATTCTAGTCAGTGACCAATGATTTAGACTAGTTACTTTGTGTGTGTGGTGAATGAGTGAGACAAGAGTACAACACTCTGGCAGTGGCTCTCTTGTAAACGAACCTTTCCAGGGATAGCCCTTTGACTTTTTATGTGCCTACTTAGACCTTGCTTGCTGAAGTCGCTGTGTTTTGTGTGTGCTTGCAGAAGCAGTGTTTTGTGTGTGCTTGAGTGCTTGAAGGGGCTGTGTTTCCTTGTGTGTGCTTGCTGAAGCCGTGTTTTGTGTTTGGTTGAGTGCTTTAAGGGGCTGTGTTTGCTGTAACTGAGTGAATGTGATGTATTTTGGGACATGCCCCTCTGCCAATGTTACCGCCCACATTAGTTTCACATGACTATGAGAACAACGCCCACAAGGAACTACTTTCTCCCAAATGTTGTTTGCCCTTCATAATGTATATGTTGTAGAAATGTATAGCCTATGTCCCTTTCCTGGACCTCCCCTTTCCAACGCTGTATTGGGTGTTATGATTGATGGTGTACTTCTGGAGTTTACCCGCCTCAAAGGTTCCCAGTTCTCGCTTTATAATAGTAGTATAGATTTAACTGTTGCATTTACCAAATGCGTTATTATTGCTTGCATATAAACATATATATATATATCTCTTTGTATATTTGGGAGTTCTGCATTTGGCATCTGGGAAAATCTTTCTGTTAGAGAGCATTGTGTAAAATAAAACCCCAAGCCTTATTCTAAAAGAGAGTCTTTGCATTTTGTAAAATAAAACCCTTTTCTAAAGGTGTTGTTTGTTTTGTGTTAATGTCTCCAGCTTTGTTGGGTTGAGCCACCATGTGGAAGATTCTGTATTATCTGAAAGAAGAAGCAAGACCGATCTTTTTTATGGGAAAGAGTGTCATACAAACACATTTACTACTTAAGAGTAAACATAGGGCGAACCAGGGTAGCGGCTGGAAAAAGGAGCATTCTAACTATTTAAATGGGAAGGGGTTAGGGAGCGACATGCACCCACCCACAAAAAAGAAAGCCTGTTGCTACTCGCAAACTACTCTTCTAAAGTTAATACAGCCAAAAGGGACCCACAACAATAGAAAATTACTCTAGCTTAGAGCTGGAGAATGTCCAACACTACACATGGCCAACCACTGGCACTGCAACAACCTCTCATAGAAAATAGTGGTGGTGGGGACTTCATATAAAACCGCTTTAGAAATAATGTTAAATTAAATTTAAATATTTAAACTCATTAAAATATAAATGAACATAATTTATTGTTAAAAAATATCCACAAAATAAAGCATATTTATTATTTAATTATGTAACAACTCTTTTTTATTTAAAATATTTTTTATTGAGAATTTTGAAAGAATTGCAACGCAAAAAAAATAAGGAAACAATGAGCAAAATTAACAACAAAAAAAAAACACAGGTGGACACTAGTGCACGAAATCTGTCCTTTTATAGAATTGTAACAGCAAGACTTAGGGGCCGATTAGGATGGCGGACGGCCTTGCGTCCGTCCGCCACCCCTGAGTTGGAGGGACCGTCCGCATGGGCAGCGGCGGTCCCTCCATAGCAATTAGGATGTGACCGCCACCCTGGCGGTCACATCCTGTATGTTTTACATTGCGGCGGATGCTGCTTGAAGCAGCATCCGCCGCAATGCAAAAAACGAAAGGTGTGCATTTGCATGCACAAAGCGGCAGGCACCGCGCGGTGCCTGCCGCTTCGTGCACGCAAGGGCAGGGGGGTACCATAGGTACCCCCCATGTGCACCCCCCACGCAACCTTCACCCAGGGGGCCCGCAACGGGCCCCCAAAGTGACTGTCCGTATGCCTTTCCACGGCGGAAAAGCCGCCGCGGAAAAGCATGACTCACCCTGCATCCTAATATGGCTGGCGGTGTCTGATAGACACCGCCAGCCATGTTATTGCTTTTCCGCCGTGGTCGCCTTCCGACCGCGGCGGAAAAGCGGCGGACGGATTGGGAGACCCACCAGCCATCCTGATTTGGCGGTGGGTCTTTCAGGCCTCCTCGGCGGATTTCCCGCATACTCCGGGCCGGCTGTGGCTTCCGCCGGCCCGGAGTATGCGGGAAATCCGCCATCCTAATGACCCCCTTAGTCATACATGTGTTGGCAGACCCATTAGCAATAGAAACCATAAAATATTGATTCGCATATGTAGTAGTACAGTGGTACAAGTGCCAATTTAAGAATAAATAAGACATAAAATTATAGTAAATAATAATAATAAAAATAAAAGCAATGGCTCATGTTATTGATAAAAAGATGCACTTGAGGGTAGTCTGAGATGTGCATTCAAGGTGATTATAGTGCATTGTTCGGCTAGAATTCAGTAATCCTCATATGTGTCCCTTGGTGAAATGAATGCTAAAGGTTGTCATGGGGGTTTAAAGATGAAGGAAGAAGAGTCCATAGCATTCCATTTAACAACTCTATTAATCACAAGCGTAACTTAGCTTTGTGAATAGTCTCAATGCTGTCCCAATTGTGTCTGGACTTCACTTTCTACTATTTGTACTGACCTTTATGAGTAAAACATACCGGACCGGTATGTTTTACTCATAAAGGTCAGTACAAATAGTAGAAAGTGAAGTCCAGTATTGGCAGTTGTGTTGTTCTTTTGTTACATTGGGCTTAGCCTTACTGGGTCAGAGCCACGACCCTGTGTTGTTCTTTCTAGTCCCAATTGTGTCTGTCACTTGGTAGCAAGCCATGGCTGAGTATTAAATTGTAAGAAATGTTTGATTGACACCCCCTGTTTGCTATATTGGTGAAAATACAAAAGAATATTTTCATAGGTCTGGTTTAGTCCACATATTAGGAAAAGTCTGCTTTGCCCTTGACGGTGCCACAGGAGGCCCCTGGAGGTGAATGAATGAAGTTTTAGTGCACAAATGCTTATGAGAACACTAAAGGTTAAATGAAAGAGCAAGTGGGGGCAAATAAGAAAGCAAGAGGGAGTAATCTATTGAACTTCACACGCTGAGCTTTGAGCACTGAATGGGAGTGAGCTGGCTGGAGAATATGGAAGTTGAGAAGGAGCAGAAGGCTTTAAACTGAAGGCTTGGGACAATGAAGTATTGTTTTTGATACATCTCAAGTGGCTTAGGGCGTTGGTCCTCAAGACTGCAATCGTGTCCAGGCCAGGTGATTCCAGTGCCAACTGGCATGCTGTATCCAAGTCTTAGGAGGTATTTCCTGAGCAACAAACTGCAATTGTTTAGCTGTTTGGTATACTTCTAATGCTGCAACAGTGCCCTAGCTGCCTTTGTTGTTTATATGTAAAGGTGGCAATACCTATTTGTATTCTGTAATCAAGTCCAACCTTTAGAGCTACAGTCAGCTTCATCTCCAGCAATGCTACAATGAGGTGGCTACTCAACATTAATGCCTACGGAGGTCAGCTCAAGTAAATAGGACCAAGGACATTGCTATTGGTCCTAAAGTCAGTCAAGGCAGAGTGCACACATCCCAAAGATAAACCAGGCCTGTCAGAAGCACAGCAATGCCAAATGCAGTGGTTCACCAGTACATGTCACCATCTTAATGAGGTTTCATGTGGGATTAAAGTGCCACCCTCTAGGCAAAGAAAAGCTACTGGTGTTATGTTTAGGGAGGATGTGCCAGTGGCGGATCAGGATGGCCGTGGATCAGATGAGGGGTGCTGACTCACATGGAAGGGAAGTCACCACCCCATTCTGAGCAGGTCTCAATAAATAACTTTATTATATTTGTCCTTCTAAAAAAGAAAAGTGGTGGTAATTGCTAATAATTGTCTTCAGGAAAACTGGTCAGAGATGATATAGCCATGGATGGTTATTGTTATTTTTGTGTTCCGGCAAAACCATCATCTGCATGAAGGGCCAAAGGAGGGATTGTGGTGCTTATATCGGTAAAATATGGATTTATAAAAGCCAACTGTATGAACTCATCTCCCTGATACCAATTAATTATGATCTCCAATCTAACTAACGTCAAAATACTACTGGTGAATTGGTATTACAACATCTGTGATCAAAACCACTGTTATGTTACAGAATCTCTCCAAATGGAAGTTACTCAAGTCATCGGGAAGTGGCAGCCTTTATGCATCCTCTGGGTTGGGGACTTCAATTGTACAATCTGTAAGTACAGCTCCCAACATGTGTGTGGGCTGGAAGATACTGAGGGTCAGCCCCAGCTCTGCTTTACTCACTCGCCCGAGGGTGAATCCTTAAACTCCATTATTGTAGGGAATGATTTAGGCTGTATAAATAATTTGGTTTGTGACTCTTCACTGCAGTGACCTACCTATGATGGTGGTGGCAGTTCTAGCTTTTTTGCTTTTATGTTAATATCAAGGAACTTCACTACGCTCATTTGTGATTTTATGGTGGAACCTAATTGTGCTGGTGACCGCAATCCCCTTCTCTTCTCTTTCAATTTAAAGATCCAGGTGGGGGAGGGCGACGAACGCCTGATCCACTTTCACCCGAATAAAGGAGTCAGATTAAATTGGGGTAAGATGAATCCCTCCAAATTTGAGGAAGACACCATTAAAGAAAACTGCCACTCAATAATAGCGTGCTTACAATTAGACTCTTCCCCAGCTGACCTTGTTCATGTCACTTTGCTCTGATGTAGCCAAGAGGCAGACTAGGAGCATCCACCATAGGGAACCTCAAGAGGCCCAGTGGTTAAACTCTGAATGTTCGAGGTCCCATAAGGAACTAAAAAGGGCCCTTCGCGCTACTACCCTTGATAGTGATCTAATTATCTACTAAAATAAAGATAAAGCCACAAGGTATAATTATAAAATCACAACTGAAACAGAAAAGCAGAATTGAGAATATTGGCATGGGAAGATCTGGAGAGAGCAGAAGCCCTAAAAGATATCAAAAAGTTCGGGGGAATTATTAATCACCCTCTATTCACCAAAGAAGTGAGACAGATGGACTCACTGATCCTGGGGTAGGCTTGGGAAGCCGACATTACTGGCATTTTTTAACCCGGAGCTTAAGAGGATAGCGAAGAACCCATGGTATTTGCTTGTAGACTTGGGAAGAGCCACTCAACTCAGTTTATCCATCGCAGTATCTCAGGTTGAGGAGGCTCTATGTTATGTTATGTTATGTTATGTTATATAACTCTTTTATAGCGCTCGGCTACTCCTAGAAGTGTCCCGGCGCTTTTATTGTAGACCTGTAACAGATAACACAACAAGGAAAATAAAAGTACAGGGGCCCTGCCTGGAAGTCTCAGGCCCAGATGAGGTGCCCTATTACTTATTTACAAGTATTCTTAATCTGTTGGCACCATTGTTGAAAAATGTTTTGAGGCAGTTATTATTGGCCCGTACCTGCAATTTGGAAGGCGGCAATAGTGTCCCTTGTTTATAAAAAGGGTATAGGAGTGACCCGGCATGTTATAGGCCAATTTCACTTATTGATGCGCCAGCTAAGGTGCTGGGCAGGGTCCTTCTTGCCCGATTAGTGGACTGGGTGACCACCACAGAGGTCATATCTGAAACGCAATATGGCTTCAGGAGGGGGCTGGGCACGACTGTCTCAACCTGTCCTTAATTATCAACAAGTATGTAAAGGTCAGCAAGGGTTCCATCCACCTGATCTTCATGGACTTTGATGGAAAGCATGGGCGTAGAGGAAGCACTGGTATCCCTCCTTCGTAGGTTACAGTCTAATACCACAGTCACCAGAAGATACGGCACCCAAGGTGAAAAAAACAACCAGATTGTTTCAATGGAGAGCATCCGGCAAGGGTGTATTTTAGCCCCCTTCCTGTTTTCAATCTTTACAAATGGTCTGGAGGCCTTTCTATTAAGCAGGGAGATTGACTTTCCTAAAATTAGTAGTAAATCCGTTCCTTTATTGTTATACGCAGATGACACAGGGCTAATGGCAATGACAGCTAATATTCTTCAGAAATCCCTCGATTTTATTTCTTCACTTGATCTCAAAGTACATTTTATCAAATCGTATATTATGGTATGTGACCCTAGGTACACAAAAACAAAAAACGTTGCTGTATGGGGCAAGAGAATAGAAAAGGCAGACAACTCTACATATTCGGGTAATTTATTTAATAACCAATTGAATTGGGAACCACTTTCTAAAAGCAAGAGCCATCACACAAATTCCGGCCTTGTACATACATTGATGGTTTTAACTTTTTGCTCTCATTGGCTACCGCTAATATTTGTATCACAGTAGCAAATTACATAAACGTTTATATAGCTATTCGAAAGCGCTATGAGTAAAGGTTGCTGTTTCAAACTGATAACTGTATGGAAAGAATTTTAACCTGCCGGATTTGTATGGACTATGTAATACTACACTGTTTTGACCCGATCACTGTATGTAAAGAATCTTATATTGATGGAATTTTATGAACTGTTCTCTTTTAATTCATTGATTGTGATTGCTTTACAAACTGTGATAATCTTTTTTGCTAAACTTTCATGGTTCTCTGAACTGAAATGAAGTTATTCTTGACTTGACTTAATTGCTAATTAACCCCTCCTGTGCTCATGCCGAGCTCAGCTCGTCATGAGCCACGGCGCTCCGGTGCTCATGACGAGCCTGTCATGACCGCGCCCGTTTAATGGAACTCTCGCATGCTGGGCTGATTCCCCTGCTGTGCTGAGCATTCCATTGAAACGGGCGCGGTCATGACGAGCTCAGCTCGTCATGAGCACCGGGGCGCTGTGCGCTCCCCCCCCCCCCCCCCCCACCCCCCAGCACAGCGGAGGAAACAGCCCCGCAGTGAAGGGGTTAAGTCCAACCAGTAAAAAGGGCAAGTGGAGCTCTACTCTGGTACAAAGTCAATCTACCTCTGTTGTGTTGTAGCCCAATAGATTTGGGGGCAATGAGGGATCCCAGATTGTATGTACATTTCCAGGAGATAGGCACTAAAATGAACAGCACCAATCCCTTTAGTCAACTGCATCACAGGATTTAATGTCATGGTGAGGTCATTTTGTCGAGACATTAGTCACAACTTTCATACAAAACTGTGGGCCCATTCTTCAAAGACTGAATTCCAGAAGGGTCCCTATTAGAGAATGCACCTCTAAGTCTAATCTGGGGCAATACTAATATCAGTACTAGCAGAATTGGACAGTTGTTTGTAAATGTAAACATAGACAAAGAAGGGGACACAATAGTGGGGCTTTCCCTTCTACAGTGGAGGGAAAATGGGGGTGTGAGGTGGTAGTATAACTTCATTCTGTATTTAACTCGCATATAGTACTGGTGGTACAACAGGCTGTGCAAGCTAAGGAGTCAAACTACCCAGTTTATGCCGGATGAAGCTCTTTGTGTTTGGCTGGGCAGTGAGAATAACTTTGCAAACAATGCTTCCTTAAATACTGATGTTTGTGCTGTAACTAGCAACTCTCTACCTTGTCACAGTGAGCTCTAGGGGATTTCTTATTACACGATGAACATGATGTCATCCCAAAACTTGTCCAGGATCAGAGATCAAGTGAAGCTCAGATGAATTCTTTTAGAGATTTGCCTTACATGAGTAAGAATAATTGCCTCCCAGGCTCACATATTGGTTGTGAACGGTAGAATATGAATGTTGATGTTCTAATGCTAGTGGGGTCTAGGTAGTATGAGAAGAGGATGCATGTCACAAAAGAAGGTGTAGAGGGTAAAAAGAACTGGAGAAAGCTGAACATTGTAAGACAAGGGGATCAATCAAAGTAATATATGCTGAAGGCATTGAGTTTGACAGGGTGGCTTCAATAATTGCACATATTAATGAAGGCTTAGTCAGTGAGTCAGCTGTAGATAAGGTAGTATGGGACAGTCATGATTCCACTCATGGAAAGAAAGGTGTTCTTGTTAAAAAAAAAGAAAAAGACAAAATAACTTAAAAAACTGAAATATTTGTGTTTATTGGAATAGATGCCAAGTTAGAAGCAATGTGAATGATGACAACTTCTAGGCTACAGCTCAATAGGTCTGCTGCACTTTTCCGTGATGATGGCTGTTTATGTAAACCTCCAGACATTTAAAATATTCACAAGGCCAAAGTATGGTGTCTTGGAATAACTCTGAAGTGTAAATGACTAGCGCTTTGGAATGGTTAAGGAATGTAGATAAAGTCAGGCACTAATTTTAGAAACCACTCGGCTAAAAAAAGCTGATTGCAGCTAAAATGGCTAGTGTTAGTTCAAAATGTCTCCATTTCCAAGTGCTCAGAAATGAGTATGCAGGAAACTAAAGCAAATATGGAGAGCCTGATAGCGAGACCTCTAAAATAGCCATTGCCGAATATAAGAACCTTTTACAAAAAGAGAAAACCAAATACTTCACTGAACAAATTCGCCTAGCAGAAAACTCAGCTAAAGAACTGCTTAGTACGATAACAAAACTATCCAAAAATGTCACAGAAATTGATGGTACAACAGATAAAGTTGTTTGTGATATCCTCGCTATTTTCTTTCAAAACTTAGGGGCCCCTTAGGATGGCGGGCGGATCGCCCCAGCCAGGCTGGCGGTAGCCACCGCCGGCCTGGCGGGGGCGATCCGCCCGCCCGCCATCCTACCCTTCTTCACCCCCCACCATATTAGCATAGCGGGGGTGACCACGGCGGACGGAAAGACCGTCCACCGCTTTTCCGCCCCAGTCGCCTTGCGGCCGGGGCGGAAAAGATTTAATATGGTGGCTGTGTCTATTAGACACCGCCAGCCATATTAGCATTGCCCATAACAGATGCTTTCCGTGGCGGCGATGCCGCCACGGAAAGGCATGCGGTCTTCACTTCGGGGGCCCCCTGCGGGCCCCCGTAGTGAAGGACAGGTGGGGGTGCACATGGGGGGTACCTGTTGTACCCCCTTGCATTTACATTAACAAAGCGGCAGGCACCGCGCGGTGCCTGCCGCTTTGTTAATGTAAATGCAAATGTGCATTTTTATCATTGTGGCGGGCGGTGCTGATAGCCACAATGATAAAAATGCAGGATGTGCCCGCCACTGTGGCGGGCACATCCTAATACCCCCACGGGACTCCCGCCCTTATGGCGGGCGGTCCCGATTTCCGATAGGATGGCGGGCGGGCAAAGTTCGCCCGCCATCCTAATGACCCCCAAAGTCTCTGAAGTCTTCGATTCCTTAATATTAAACCACAGTAAAGAATACATGCACGCAATGAGCAACTCCCCTACAATTTTGGATGTTTGCATCCCTTAACAAAGAACAGGTACTGAAACTTATAATGACATGCAAATCAGTGTCCCCTTCAGACCCTTGCACCCCCAAAAAAATTGTACACCTAGCTCCACAGGGTTTTGAAGAACAACTTACAAAAATCCTGAAAAAAGTGATCAGCACAGGACATATAACTTCCGAATGGAAAAAAGCAACCTCGACCCCATGGAACCAAGTAGTTATAGGCCAATCTCAAGACTCCCTTTCTATGCCAAACTATTGGAAAAAGCTCTGAATAACGAATTGATGGCCTGTATTGACAATGATAGAGCACTTTCAGCACTCTGGGGCAGATTTACAAGCCCCTTGCGCCTCATTTATGGCGCCGTTGCATCACTTTTGTGACGCAGCGGGGGCGCAAATCCAGCTCCATGGTGCGGGGTACTTACAACGTGACGCCTCTGGGAGATGCATCACGTTGTAAAGCCCTGTGCCACATATAGGCGTTCCTGCGCAGGGGGGGGGGGGCGTTCCGGCGCAGGAACGCCTCCTAAAAGTGGCTGAGTGAAATCTACAAGATTTCACTCAGTCAGTTCAAATAACTTTATTTCGATTCCACAAGGAAATCATAAAAGTATACATCAATTTAAAAAGCACTTGAGGTGCCATAAAATCACAATACATTTTTACATGATTCTATAATAAAACCATAATACATAATTACATAAATCTGATTTTCGAAAAACATTCAATATCGGTTTCTGATCACAAGAGCTGATCTGATAAAATTCAATACAGCATTACAGATATTTACAGTTGACAGTGATAACAAAAATTCATAAGCTTCTTTATAATAACACGTTCCAAGGGATAGTAGTAATGGTCTGATAAAGGTATTTCTTGGAACCTTATACAAAGTGTAAAAAAGGATAAGGTGCAGGGTATTTTGCGAAACCTTATTATTACAGGGACAGGATGGTAGCTTCTCCCTCCAACCCCCCTGCTTTGGAAAAGCAAAAAGGAAGTGTAAAGTACCAAGGCGGAACCTTGTGAGATAGAAACGCCATTGGGTGTTCATAATATATGATAAATAAAAGGGTTGCATTAGCCTTCCCCGAACACGCAATACACAATCATTCTTCTTTAAGGAACCCAATTTAAGACTATAGGCTTTTTTAATAATTTCCTTAGTATCCTTACTAAGCATGTCAGGATTTGTAAACATGGTGCCTAACCCAATTTTATAAAAGCTGTCTCTGACATATCGAAGCCATGGGATTTCCCTGTAATGCTCAAGTTTAAGGCAATCTTGAAGAATATCCTTTGTCAATTTCAGTTCATCAGATTGCCAAACTTTAGACCATAATACTAAAGGTGGAACGTGGATAATATCACTTACAAACTCAATTCCAACCTCCCCATGGCAAAATATATTTGATGTAGCCAATGGGACAGATAGTAAACGTTTTAAAAACGTATTCTCCATAATCTGTATCTTTTCACAATTTTGTGACCCCCAGACACCAGCACCATAAGTCATAGCAGAAACACATTTGGCTTTATACAAAGAAGTTATTTCCGCTATACGTCGTTGTCTTAATTTACTAGCAAAGCGAAAGAGAGCTTCAATTGACTGTGTAACCTTTTGGACCCGGGTTGACATCAGAGGTTCCCAATTCAGTTTTTTGTTAAAAAGGTTTCCCAGATAATTGAAGTTATCAACTTTCTCTATATTAGAGTCCCTCACCTTGTATTTGCGGGTTTTAACACTTTTCGAACCGCAAGTCATGGCAAAAGATTTACTAAAATTGACCCCAAGATCTAAATTTCCCATAAACATATCAAAGGTATTCAGACAAATCTGCATGCTATTGGGAGTAAGGGCCATTAGGACAGTGTCATCTGCATATGAAACATTGGAATTCTTTTACCAATAATCTTAGGAAAATCAGCTCCAGTTTCTAACAGAAAACCTTCTAAACCGTTTGTATAAACCAGAAATAAAAAAGGAGCTAAAATACATCCCTGGCGGACACCTTCAGTGGATAATATAGGTCTAGATTTCTCTCCTCCAGGGCCATATCTAATTCTAACCGTTGTGGCAGTGTGCAACCTACGGAGCAGAGTGACCAATGGCTCCTCGAACCCCATAGACTCCTCCATGCGCCACAATTTATCCCTACATACCGTATCAAAGGCACTGGACAAGTCCATGAATGGCAAGTGAATCGAATTATTCCTGGCACCCATGTACTTGCCCATAATCCGTGCTAAGTTCAGGGACTGCTCAGTAGTTCCTTTCCCTCTTCTAAAACCATATTGGGGGCCCGATGTAGGTAGCCCTTTACCGATCGGAATCGGCCGAAAATACCGATTTTCGGCCGTTTCCGATCGGTAAAGGGCTATCGAGATGTAGGGGCCCATTTTCGGTAATTTCACCGACTCGTTATCATTACCGAATCGGTAAATTTACCGATTCGGTAATGATAACGATTCGGTAAAATTACCGAAAATGCAATGTAGGTAGCCTATGTTCCATCAGCACATGGCTTACAGAATCGGTATTTTACCATGGAATACAAATCCATGGTAAAAAACCGATTCCTGTGTACATGCACATCTGTGCATGTACACATGTGCCATGTGACAGACAGACGTGCCCTTAGGGCATGTCTGTGTGCCACATTGCACACATGCCCGTTTTGGGGGTGCTAGAGGGTGTCAAAGTGACACCCCCTGCACCCTTGTGAATTCTTTAATTACCGATTCGGTAAATACCGAATCGGTAATGCCTAATCATTCCTATGGGCTTCAAAGCCCATAGGAATGAATGGGCATTACCGATTCGGTATTTACCGAATCGGTAATTAAAGAATTGTTAAGGATTCGGTAACGAATCCAGATGTTGGGACCTACATCCCATTTACCGATTTTGAAATACCGAATCGGTAAAATTCGGTATTTCAAAATCGGTAAATGGGATTTACCTACATCGGGCCCTGGGATTCTACAATAATGGGATTTACCTACATCGGGCCCCAGTACTAATGCCTTAAAGACATTCAAAAGTAATGGGGACCAGATCTCCAAATTATGTTTAAAAAAGTCTAAGGGCACTGCATCGGGGCCAGGGGCCTTTAAAGCTGCCCCCTTAGTCAAAGCTAGCTCCACTTCCGAAAGCGTTAATGAATCACTGAGTAGCTTTGCTGATTCCGTGTTAACATTACTATATCCACCCTCTCCCATGGTAGGGGTCAGCAATATCTCATTGGGATTAAAGATTTTACTATAATGGGCTACCCAGGAGTCTTCAGGTATATGCACTCGGATGGTATTGTCTTCCCCTGTTTTTAGGAAAGGCCTATTTATTATCTCCCAAAAGAGCCTATTATCCCTTAGATCCACCGCTTTATCCAGGTCTTCCCATGCTTTGGTCCTCAGATCATTTTTCCTCTTTCTAACCGCCTCACTATATCTTTTCCTGGCCAGTCGAACCATTTCTCTGTCACGTGGGTCTCGACGTAAGGCCTTTGTTAGGTGTGTTTGGGCAGAAGAACATTCAGCATCAAACCATTTGGGCCCTCGATGTTGATTCCTCCCCCCAATCTTTACAAGATGTGAAGCGACATTTCCCAGTAATATTTCGAAGCTCTTAATTATGTAATCTGGATCGGATATAGGTGTCAAACAAGATTCTATCTGATCCGCACTTTCCTTAAAAATATCCGTTTCCAGTTTCCTCACATGTACTTTGTCCCACCTTAAAGTAATACCCTGATTTTGGCTATATACTATCGGTTGTTCCGGGCACGGTTTTTTTTCGTGAGTCATATTAAAACTCAGGATTAGGGGATTATGGTCGCTAGCTGGGTTCGCCTCAATTTTAAAATCTTTCAAAAAATGAAAAAAAAACCCTTAGACACCATAGCAAAATCAATTGTGCTCATTCTGCCCCCTGTACCTTGAAAGGTAGGTATATTCAATGCACCTGAAAAACTGGGCATATCCAAGATACATAGATCATTATTCATGATGATACTGTTTAGAGCTTCCCCTTGTTTAGAATGGATGAAATGGGCCATAGGTTGGTCGGTTAGGTCCATCAGACCACACACCCTGGACCCACTAAACTTACATAGCTTGCAATTATAATCGCCTAACCATATGATGGAAAGAGGGAAGACCCTGTTTGTCACCTTAACAATCTCTTACTGTAGATTATCAATGATTACAGTTTCATGGGGGTCAAATATATTATAGTACCAATTTATGAGAAGAAGATTTTCCGGAAATAAATCCTTGATCAGGAGTAATTGGTACCAAGGTGATTCCACCACTTTGCTCACATATATTGAATTATGCTTTACAGAGATCGCTGTCATAAGCCCACCCTTAGCTCTCCCTGATTGCGATGGTATTGCAGAAACATTAAACATTTGAAAACCATCCAAACTCTGATCCACCGTACTGCATGTCTCCTGTAAGCAGGCTATGTCAAAAGAATCAACATAGTCTAACCAAACCTGGTCCTCCAATCTTCGACCAAGACCCGCTATATTCCAAGAAATTAAACGGAAACTGCTAGACTCCTCTTGGTTACCTTCTTTTTCCTGTTGTGTTTTCATTATGGGATGGGCTCGGTCACACCCCTCATCATGATGAGTTTTTGTAATACTAAAAGTACACGTACTATCCCCAGACCATTGATCTAAATGAGAATTAGGTTTTGATTTGTACAAAGATCCCATATTCCCTTGAACAATATCATTTCGATCATCACAGTAGTTTATAGAATTGTTATTTTCTTCAAAGTGGGTTTGGAAACTTTCCCTAGCCCAAGGATCCACTATATGATTTATTTTATCATTAATTATTGCTTTCATATCATCACACAGGGTAAAATGGTGGTGGAACACCGACATAAGCATGACATCCTCATCCAGAGAAATAAGGGTAGACTTAATATCCCAGACTGGTATTTTTTGTTGTAAAATTAGATTCAGTCAGTCATTTAGATTCATAGGAGTCAGCGGATGGAACATATTTGATGATGGAATGTTCCAAAAGTCCTTTGGATTAGTAGGAAGGTGATTATTTGACCTAGAATATGTATTAGGATGGTTAAGCGAAGAAAAGAAGTTAACATTTCTGTTAAAGTGACCAGAAATAGGTTGATTCCTAAGTTGTTTCCGTTGATAAGGGGAGTCCAACCCATAACCATTCCGAGGTTTATTCGAAGAGAAGATCATGTTTTCTGGATAGAAATATGTCAAATTCCGGGTTGACACTCCTCCATTATTACTACCCAGAAACCAATCACTTATATAAGATACCACCCTATGGTCCCGAAAATTAACTATAATCAAATCACCCTCTATGCCCTTAGGACGTATACCCACCCATTGGCACCTTCTAACTGAGACAATGTCTCCATTCAAGTGTGAAGGTAGTGGCCTATTCATACGTAACCAATGGATCACTTTATTCTTTAAGCTAGTATTGGATTCCACAATTCCCTCTGAGACAGCAGGAACGCCTATTAAAACAATGACAAAATTAAAAGAATCTGGCGGCAGATCTACTGTATTTTTATAGTTTATTTGCCTCTATTAGAATAATTTGTTTGGATAGGAGGTATTTTATTAATATGAACAGGCTTCGAAACCACAGAAAGCATCTTGTCTTTAGTTGAAGTTTTCGAAGCTGTAGTAGCGGATGTGCCTGCTAAAGCAGTGGGATCTTTATTAGCAGGTACATTAAATACTTTCTTTGGGGGATTATGTTGTCTGGTTTGATTATTATCAGATTGTCTAGTTGTGTTTTTGTTTTCAATTAAAATGGCTGGGGTAGTTAAAGTTGGATTCTCTGGGGGAGTAACCTCTGGTAAAAGGCAATCCAGTTTTTTATCCAGCCTTTTAAGCCTTTCAACCAGAGGAAGAATAAGAGCCTTTAAGAGATTTTCAACAGCCTCCAAAAGGCCATCTTTAGGAGTGGATTTATGTCCCATGTCTACATTCCTTTGTATTACTTCTGTCTCATCTATAAGAATTTTTTCCCCTTCCTCTGGCAAAATTTCTTTAGGGACTGCTACCTGTGGCGGCTTCCACGGGTTGTCAGACCCACTTTTGTATTTCCCTCCCTTCCTCCTTCTCTTCCTAACTGGGGAGGATACCCCACCTTTGGTCTTTTGGTTGTCACGTGCTCTAGTTGTTTTAATGGTAGGCTGGGAAGCAAGCAACGTCACAACCTCAGTTTGTATCTTCAGGGGGGGAGGTAAGATGTTACTAATAGAGTGGGGAACAGTCTCCAAAAGCAGAGGAGTATTAAGATCTATAAGGTTATTGGATATTACCGGGGACAAGTCACTTGGACCTTCCACAGCTACGTCCAAAACCTCCAGTGATAGCGGGCTTTCTTAAAAGATTAAAGGTATACTATCTGTGTTAAATAACTCTGCATCCGTCTCAGCATATTCTGAGGTGCATCCAGGTGACTTCACTTTACTAGAGGGTGGAACCTGCCTCTTAAGAAGCTCAATTGAGAGACGGCGTTCGGCCCTCCTTTCAGCTAAAGCTAACTCTCGGTCAATGTCCTTGGTCGCTTTAGCAAAAAATTTATCAAGGGGTCCGAGAATGGAAGTAGTCACACGATCAGGAAGGGGGTTAGGAGTAGAGCTAGACATTCTTAAAATATAACAACAATAATAATAATAAAAATGAGTAGTGCCTAAGGATAATTAATCATAAGGGGGGCAAGTACAGTTACCCAATAAAGAGTCACAAGCAAGTTACCTCCGGGATTATGTTCCAAATTTGCTTGGAGTTTAAATAAGGGTGTCAACCCAATGATAATAAACCCAAAACCACACCACAGAGTTATCAAAGGGGGGGGGCCCCGGCCCGGCCTCCTTCGGCCTCTGACGGCCACAGACGGTCCCGCCCTTGTCCCGGGACGCTCCCACGCCGCGGGAAGGGACCGTCTCTTAAATACGTGGACCAATAGAGTGAAGGCGGGGCGTGGTGGACAGGGAGAGCGGCCAGGTGACGGGAGGCGCGGGTTACCGAGGCTTCTGGTCCTTGAAGTCCGGCCCCACTCGCTTGCAGCCCTGGCCAACACACGCTTTGCAGGAATACACTGTCAAGGCTTCCAGGTGGGAGTAGAACGCAGCGGGACCCGCGGAGCGGGTACCGCAAGTTGTAAACAACGATAAGGGTCCAGGAGCGCTCTCAGCAGCACCAGTTACGGTCAGCAAAATATCCCAAGGCGTTTCCTCCTTCTAAACCTTTTGAATGTTAAGGCGGGGCGTGGTGGACAGGGAGAGCGGCCAGGTGACGGGAGGCGCGGGTTACCGAGGCTTCTGGTCCTTGAAGTCCGGCCCCACTCGCTCGCAGCCCTGGCCAACACACGCTTTGCAGGAATACACTGTCAAGGCTTCCAGGTGGGAGTAGAACGCAGCGGGACCCGCGGAGAGGGTACCGCAAGTTGTAAACGACGATAAGGGTCCAGGAGCGCCCTCAGCAGCACCAGTTACGGTCAGCAAAATATCCCAAGGCGTTTCCTCCTTCTAAACCTTTTGAATGTTAAGGCGGGGCGTGGTGGACAGGGAGAGCGGCCAGGTGACGGGAGGCGCGGGTTACCGAGGCTTCTGGTCCTTGAAGTCCGGCCCCACTCGCTCGCAGCCCTGGCCAACACACGCTTTGCAGGAATACACTGTCAAGGCTTCCAGGTGGGAGTAGAACGCAGCGGGACCCGCGGAGCGGGTACCACAAGTTGTAAATGACGATAAGGGTCCAGGAGCGCCCTCAGCAGCACCAGTTACGGTCAGCAAAATATCCCAAGGCGTTTCCTCCTTCTTAACCTTTTGAATGTTAAGGCGGGCGTGGTTGACAGGGAGAGCGGCCAGGTGACGGGAGGCGCGGGTTACCGAGGCTTCTGGTCCTTGAAGTCCGGCCCCACTCGCTTGGAGCCCTGGCCAACACACGCTTTGCAGGAATACACTGTCAAGGCTTCCAGGTGGGAGTAGAACGCAGCGGGACCCGCGGAGCGGGTACCGCAAGTTGTAAACGACGATAAGGGTCCAGGAGCGCCCTCAGCAGCACCATTTACGGTCAGCAAAATATCCCCTCACTCAGTCACTTTTAGGCCAATGCTGCGTCAAAACCCTGCGCCTGCTTGAAGCAGGCGTAAGGCTTGACGCAGCATTGGAAGAATAGCCCCCCCCCCCCCCCAGAGCATTGCTGGAGCCGCGTCGCGCTTGCGACGCAACTTCAGCAATGCGCCGCCTTTACGGCACAGATGCGTGACGCATATGTGCCATTTTTGCCCCATGGTGCACTGCATTGTAAATGGGGCGCATCATGGGTGACGGAGCTGCGGCGCACAATTACTGGCACATCCCTGTTGATGTTTAGGGGTGCATATACCCATGGTAATGGAGGTATAAAATGTTTTTTAACTGTGTGCAGTGATTAGTAAAATGTATGTAGTAGAGTGAGTAGTACGTTTATCATATTATTATGTTACAGTATCATCATATATGTATCGTAATGTTGCAAGAGCAGGACAAACTTATAGTCGTACTCATATTAAGTTGCCTGAGTTTCTAGGCTGAAACTGTACTTGTTTTGCATCTCCTTGGCCTCTCGTGAAATAAATATTTAAATGCATGTTGTTTTCAAAAGTAGCAGTGTTCTCATCTCGCTGCAGGTGAATGAATGCCAGATACAAGGGATGCTTTGAAGATAGCTGGAAGCGAGAAGGGAGTATGCCTTCCGTGTCTGACTCGCTTGGGAGCCAAGGTCGACTGGCCGATTTGGAAAGTTTTAATTAAATGTACATGACCTCGCCACCTAGAAAAAGTTTCAGTGGGAAGTTTTACCAGGATGAATCAGTAAAAATCGAATTCTATATTGCATGATGTTCAAGGACGGAGACCCCAGACTTCTGCTAGCTTTCGGAGAGCCTTAAGCACTTCAACCCATTTTAAGTGAGTACTCCCTAGGAAGTCAACACATGCTGACACCTTTTGGGACCTGATAGAAGGGCATTAGGTGGGAATCCCTTTTAGTATAGTGTAGGGACAGATTTGTTTTATTTTCTCAAGAATAGAGAGTTGGACTCTGCTTCTATTTTAAGCCGTATCCTGCTCTTGGAGTTCACCATTGTATTCCTTTTGTGCCGAATCACTTATATTCGTAGAATCGGCTCCATATTGATTTTCCTGTACCTATTTATGATGATTTTGCGATGTAATAATAATAATAATAATGTTTATTGATTAATTATTTAAAATCTTTACCAAAAAGAGAATGCACAATATAACATTTCAATTATAGTAATACAGTAAAATTATAGTAATACAGTAAAAGGGCGATGACTTTACAAATTAAGTGATAATTTAGTAATTTTTAAAAATGTAGAAATACAAACAGTATAATAGTTAATATTTTAAAAATTCCAGTTTTTTCCATGCACTTGTTAAGAATGTTGAGAGAGCAGAATTAATATGTATATCTTCCAGGCAAAACACTGGATTAGCGCTTGTCTACATGTCCTTATTGATCTTTTATTGAAGTGCCTTTTTAAAAGTGTTATTCTTTCATTTTTTAGTTCTGGGCAAAGGCAAAATAGATGTATGATATGTATTTACATCTTAATATTTTTGGCTTTATAATAAATTGATAAACTCTACAGAAGGAGCCTGTGGTCCTTTCAGGTTTGTTATTGAGCATTGGTATGAAGTGTTCATTCCCCTCCATCATGTTTAGTGATAAATAAAAGACCATCAGTGCCAAATTCAAGGAAGCAGATAGGGGTGTAATTTGGCTCAATCAACAACAATAGTTTGCTGGACCCTTCCCAATACGGTTTCAGAAAGGCTCACAGTACAGAAACAGCCTTGCTTACCGCCTCAGAAGAGCATAGGTGGATCATGGACAGTGGCAGCCAAGCCATCCTCATCCTATTCAATCTCTCACTGGCTTTTGATACAGTCAACCACACCATTTTGACTAACAGACCAATGGAGTTAGGAAAAAGAGGTGCAGCTCTGACTCTACTTAAGGATTTTCTAACTGATGGAACAAATCATGTAACCTTGGGCAATTTCACGTTAAACCAATTCAGCTTCCAATGCAAGGCTCCGTAGGGCCCTTTTCAACCTGTATGTTGCCCCCCTAATCAAACAGATAAAATCCCTAGGTTTTCAGTAGGGTCATACACCATGACACCCAAATTGTGGTGTCAATCTCCAAAGATCACAAAGAAGTGGGTCATAAATTAATTTCCTTCAAGCACCAAATAGATCATTGGATGAAAACCAATTGCTTAAAATTAAAACGCTGGTAAAACAGAGGACCTATGTGCGGAAATAATAGATCTCTTTGGTCGGCAATCTGATGGCCTCAGAATATAGGACCATTACCAATTCCAGTTCAGAAAAAATGGAACTTGGGAATAATTTTTTATGCTAAACTCCACTTTGACCATCCAGTAAAAACACTCTCTTCTGCTTTTATGCACTAAAATTTATCAAAAAGATTAGTCCCATACATCTTGAATGATCTACAAAAAACTGTTTTTACATCAAAGATCTTGGCCAAGTTGGACGACTGAAATGCTCTCTTCATCGGCATCCGGAAAACTTTGGTACAAAAACTTCAAACACAACAAAATACGGAATCACAACTTCTGTCTTGAATTCTCAAACTTAAGTCGGTGGCGCAAGCACTAGTCAACTTGCACTGGTAACCTATAGAAAAACATTTCGGGCCAGATGTAGGTGGCCAATTACCGATCGGTAACGGCCGAATTCGGCCGTTACCGACTGGTAATGGAATTTGAGAGGTAGGGCACTCAATTTTACAGAATCGGTAAATTTACCGATCGGTAAATTTACCGATTCTGTAAAATACCGAGTCTGTAAATTTGAGATGTAGGTGGGACTCTTCTGAGTCCCACAAGCCTTACCGAATCGGTATTTTACCATCAAATCCTATTTGATGGTAAAATACCGATTCCGGTGTGCATGCACATGTGTGCATGCATACCTCTGCCATATGACAGGCAGACCTGCCCTTGGGGCATGTATGCCTGCCACATGGCCACCAAGCCTGTTTTGGGGGGCCAGAGGGTGTCAAAGTGACACCCCCTGCACCCTTGTGAAAATCGGTATTTACCGATTCTGTAATTACAGAATCTATATTGCCCATTGAATCCTATGGGCTGCAAGGCCCATAGGAATCAATGGGCAATACCGAATCGGTATTTACAGAATCGGTAAATACCGAATCTTAACGATTCGGTATTTACCGATTCTGAAATACCTACATCTCCCCCCCTCTATTTTACCACCTCTTAAATACCGATTCGGTATGAATCGGTATTTAAGAGGTGGTAAAATAAAATTACCTACATCTGGCCCATAGAGTTTATGACCTTATACATAACCTTTAAAGCATAGCATAACTCAGGTGCTAGGTACTTTCATGCAAAATTTGCCCAGTACTCCCTAGGCAGAAAACTCAGATCCTCAGTTGCAATGCTGTTATACCTCCCAAGAGCAAAATATGCTACATGGGGTAGTAGCAGCTTCTTCTGAAGGCAGCTAAACTTTAGAACGGTCTACTGCTGGACATAAGGAGATGTTCTGACTTCCTGGCCTTCAGGAACCTGATAAAAACCTGGATGTTCTTACGGTCATTTTTTTGGGCAGCAACAAGGTCCCCTTCAGCATCGCTCAAGACAGCAGCAGCGCCAAGATGCCTCCAGGCATTCGAGCGCTATACAAAACAAAAAATCAAATCAAATCCATTTGTTAGGAGACTCGATACTGACAGCCTCATTATCAGTGCCCCTGTAATTCTGATGGGGGGCCTTAAAGGGAGTTACCACCCCTCTATGAATTACTAACTTCACTGAAAAAAAGCCAAAATATCTGGGTGAAACTAGAAACTGGTGGAACTCTATTTAATTTGTCATAATTTCCAAATGGGGTAGTGGGTTTTTAACAGGTATCAGAATGTGTTACCAACTCCCTACCAAAACTAGCACTGCATATTCTTCACTTAAATGTGACAGGTTTCTATCCTATGACAAAGTAGTGGGTCTTCTTCAGTACCAGTTCCTTCTTTGAACGTTGCAAGGAAAATACACTTTCCCATCAATCTCAAATACCAGAATAGAAGACACAAAACCTCATTGGATGCCAGACACAATACCCAAGTCAAGAAAGGTTCAGCCGCAAAGCACTGCTTACATTATCCAATGCATCATTTGACGCCTTCTTTACAAGCTACAGAGGGAGGCAATTACTTCAGGCGAGAAATGAGAACACATCTCTCCCAGAGGTGGCTGGAAGTAAGAATGTTGTTTACAAAAATACTCTATGAATAAAAAGTGTGCCCTAAATATTATTTACAAAAATAAAATATTGGGTATAGATTATCTATTATTAATTACAGTAATACAATATTTTTTTAAACAAGATGGAGGACAAGATATTTATACCAAACAATAATTTGACTGCAATATTCTGGTACCATGCCTGTTGGTGGACAAAACAGGAACTAGATGGCCACTGGTGACATAAATACAGCTGTGGCTAAACTTAGGGACTAAACATTCCTTAGAGTAATAGAATTTTGGAGTCTACCTGTTTGGAGCAGGGAATTGCAAACAAACCTGCAAGAAAGATGAGCAGGACAACATCCCAGAGTGACTGGTGAATGTTGAATAAATCTCTGGAGATGGGTCCTGTTATAGCATAACAGCACGCCTCACAGGAAAAATCTGCATGCTTGATATGAGAGGTCTTCAAGTCGGTCACTCGGCCAACAGTGGCAGTAGGAGAGAGTAGTGGTGAGACGAGTTTTAGACACAGGGGTTTTGACAAGAGCCATTACCTTAAATAGATGGTGAAGAAGATAGTTCCTGTTGCATCCGTCAAGGTGGCGTCCACAATGATGTCAAAAGCTGGGCGAATGTTACGAGTCAGGGTGTTATAGGACAATGTCACCTGTGTGAAGAGAGGAAGTGGCAGTCATCAGTGAAGCAGACAGAATGAGGTCTTGTCTCTACATGACACAAACGGCCACATGCATCATTGTTGCCGTTTGCGATTTCTTAATTGCGAAGATTAAGGAATCGCAATTAAGAAATCGCAAATGGCTATGCATCAAGAAATCGCAATTTTGATTGCGATTTCTTAAATTTACTTAATTGCAATTCACAATTTGCGAATCGCAATTAAGGAATCCCTTCCCATTGATTCCTATGGGCCTAGAGGCAAAGGACCCCCCCCTGCACCCCTGAAATTTAACTTTAAGAACATTTTTCACACACACATACCCCAAGGGCATGTGTGTGTGTAAAATGAAACTTTGAAAAATGCACTTTTGTGCATTTTTCAAAGTTTTCGCAAATTACCATGAAGGTGAACTTCATGGAAATTTACCTCTCCCTATTTGCGAATTCGCAATTTCTAAAGTGTGATGCATTGCATTTAAGAAATCAAAAATGTTGATTTCTTAAATGCAATCGCAATTTAAGAAATCGCAACATAATTGCGATTCCTTAAATTGCGCAAAAATAAAAATACATGATGTATCCCAAAAAAGGAAATTGCGTTCGCAAACGGACGAATTTTGCGATTCGCACCGTTTGCGAATGCAATTTACCTTGATGCATGTGGCCGAAAGTGAGTGTGACAATAGACACTTCTAATGCAGATACAATGTTCCCCTGGGTCTAGTACCAGACACATAAAGACACACTGAAACATTTCACACACAGATATAGACAAATCACGCGCACACAACAAAGACATACAGACAGAACAAAGAGGCACACACACAAAGCCATGCAGAGAAACTCACAGACATGCATGTAAACCCACATACATCTATATATAGATACACATGTATGCAGAGATACATAGGGATGAACATACACAACCACACACAAAGACATACTGGCAGACATGTCAACACATGAACAAACAAATGCATATAAAGACAGAGAAACACATAGACTCAAACATACAGCCAGCAAGACACAAAACAGACTCACAGATAGGGACATAGTGCTGCATAGTTGCACATAAACACACACAGGAACACACACATATACTAAAGGAGACATGCCAATCCAAGTAAATATGTGAACATTCACATGCTCCCAAACACAAATACTCATTCAGAAATACTTCGCCATACAGAACGTAATGTATATTCAAATAAATAAAAGAAGAAGTGAGAACCTGAGATAATAGAAACACCCATCATACAGTGGATGCACCTGGATAAGCCTCAAAGTGTGTGGTGTGCCTGTATGTGTTTAGTCTGTGTACATGTGTGTACATTTATGTTTGATGTCTGGATGTAAAGGCATCCATACAACGTCAGTGTGACTGTAGGTGTGGTGTTGCAATGTGTAAATGCACCTATAGTCTTGTGCATTCACATCTGCTGGGTCCGGCTTTGTCAATGTTAGTTTCTTCTGTTATCACAAACGTGCTTTGGTTACTCTACAGAGATATGGTTTATGAATGCTTATATACCTGGGAACTCACGATAGGGCATTTTGCACAGTGAAACTACACATTTATTCCCTATATCTTCTCTAATGGTCACTTAAGAATTGGTTATGAAGTGATTCTATGTAAAATTGTTGGACTTTCCTTTACCCTGACAGGTCAATACAAAATTATTTTTTCTTTAATTGTTTGAACTAGATCAGTGGTCTTATGGATTGCTTAAATATCCCTAACTAATGATTATATTGGTAGTGTAGTTGTTACATTTCATCACTCATTTACAATTTTCTTTGATTTATTCTGGAGCTAAAGTAAAGGATTCTCAACAAAGGTATCGATGTATTTCAGATGCCGTCCACTCCCGCTTGTGTGTGGAGAACCTGAAGCCACCACTTGAGAGTCTATAACTGGACTGTCTTAAGAAATGTAAGCTCTGAGTTTGCTTCTCTGAATTTCTCTTGACTTCTCATAAAAAATCAAACAGAAAATGTTATTAGAAATGTGTCAGTGATTAGATCCAGATGTTCAGGATCTAGAGAGACATAAGATCTTGCCTATTGCTCCGTCTGGAGTGCCTAAAAAGAATCAATAAGTGCATACTAAAATAGATGGATGGAACCTATGGTTATCTTCTGGGCAGCCCAGTAGAAGATTTTATAAAAACCCACTAGTGAAAATCATGGTGGAAGAGAGTCCGAGGTACAGGAAGACAGATCCACCAATCTGTGATGGAGCCTGAATATGGACTAATGTATCTTCTAGGGGGTGAACAACCTTTACAATGAAACTTTTACAACGCACTACCATTACAACGCAGTCATTACAACGCAAACCATTACAACGCATTGCGCTGGGGGGCGCTCTAGGATAGGGAATACGTTTAATTTACTATCCAACACCTTCCCTAGTGTCCACGGGGACTGGAGTTGGAATAGTAAATTAAACTTTTCACTATCCAGCACCCCAAAGCGCTATGCGTTGTAAAGGTTTGCGATGTAAAAACCGCGTTGTAAAGGCATGCGAGGTAAAAGTATGCGTTGTAACGTCATACATCCCTTCTAGGGGGTTGTGATGACTGGTGTTCATGTTGCAGGAATGTCCTGACTAATAAACTCTTCTAAAGTAACCTTGCCTAGGTCTTATCTGTATAGGTTCTATGTCCTGGGATGGTCCTCACGAGGGCACTCATAATATGGTGATCTTCCTTTCAGTAGCCTTGTTTGTGCTTCTTGGGGCACTAGACCAGGTTCTTTTAGGGGTAAGAGTGGAGGAAAACAGTCCCATTGACCCCTGTTGAAAACTGTAGATGTCCTAAAACACGGTGTGAATGCATAATCCTGAAGAAAATACCTGCAGTGAAAAACAACCTCAGGAACAAGGCAGCAGTGTTCAGGATCGTTGCTCAGTGAGCAGAAAAAAAATAAGTGCCTGACTGACATCCTTCTCTGATGGAAGGGCGGTTTCCAGGGCTTATAAAGTGACAGAGACACATTTCTCAATCTCAGAGTATGTATCGGTGAACTATTTCCTGTTACTTTAACATTGCACGTGTGGTGTCTGCAGTCACATATACATTATTTTGAATGGTTCGGCTAATTGAATTTTTAATAAAATAATGGAAGAAAGATTTATTTTTATTCCCTTGCTTATTTTTTTTATATTTAAAAATGTGTTCCAGGACCAAGCACAAGCTGTCCTGCTTACATTTATGAATATCAGAGGTAATACCATGTTGGAAAACTAAATTCGGTGATTGTAAAGAATTTTTCAAATCTACAAAGGAGACTTTCATAATGTGAGCATTCGATAACCAACCCCTTTGTCAAAGAACTGGGCCAAATTAACATGTTCAATGGATGTGAAAAATGCAGGACTAGTTTGCAACAAAAAAAATTACTCTTTCAAACCCCCTTTCTTTTGTCTTCAGAGAATGTAGCGAAGGAAACCATTGTTGATCAAAAAAAAGAACATTTGTCCTTCAAAGATATCTCTCGACAGCAGGAAATCTGAAAGTCTCTTAGCTTGCAATGCTTTGCTCGCTCCTGGGTATTACCCACTCTGTAGCACTTGTGGCCATCCATAGTGCTCTCAAAGCAACGTACTAGGTGCATCCTCACCATTATAAATGTATTCATATCATACTACACTCTGCACATCGGTCTAGCTCTCTTTTTCTATCTTTATGCTCACAATTTACTATAAATCTGAGATATTCTCAGTGCTGCAGATGTAAGGCTTGTGGAAAAAGGCATATACCAGATATGTGAAAACCAGGAAGTCCCCATTGATGAACTGAAAAATCTCTGCAAGAGATCATGTTGAAGAACTGCTGCTTTTCTAACTTGTAAATTACTATTTGATTGAAAATGGAACTTCATCCACCAGATGTGTTGAGGATGAATAAGAGGCTTGGGTGAAAACCTCGACTGTGCTGGGAGAATAAGTTTTCAAGGCTCAAAGAGGTCAGCCATCTCTGTCCTTGAGGGTTGAAGATGTTTGAATGTTTGACAAACAAATGTCACAATCCTCAGTTGAATGGGCAGATTTATGAAGGCAATACATACAATTTGTGTGAAGATCTCTCATGAATACCTTCTTTGCTCCATGTGAAGCTTCTGACCCGAAGAGACATCTTTGAAGTCACCCATAAAGAAGGTCAAGGCTCAGCCACACAGGTTTAAAGTCAAACACAAATTTGGAAGAAGGAGCAGAGGTCTGAAGACTCCCTTTACTCAGCTTGGCATGAAACTGAAATGAAATTAAATGAAATTTAGATTTATAACAGGCGCTACTACCCGGAGATGTCCAGGCGCGGCGTCCTATCATGCTCTGTAATCCAGTGCAGGGTGTTAGGAAGGTGGGACAGGCTAGTTGTTAGAAGTTTACAAAATGCCAAGAGATTGTTTTCTGTCTGAAGTGCTAATGGGAGTAGGTTCCGCATTCTGGCTGTGCCTACAACAAAAATTCCCCCCCCCCCCCCCCCCCATGAGGCTGTTCTGTCCCTGGATATTACCAGATTTTCGGATGTTGCTGAGCTAAGCAGTACAAAAGGGGATGGTGGTGGACGGAGCATCCGAATCAATCAAACACTCACACCCAGTCAAAAGATCTGGGTTTAATCCATCACCGTTCTTTAGCCCACTCTGCCACCCCAGTTCAGACATGGCTATATGCAAATCAGTCTGACCCTGTGCCTCATGGGAACAGTCCAGCCCGAACTGCCAAGCCATGTCTTCCCTGGACCGGAAACAAGCTTCCGAGGACCGGTTTCTGGCATTACAGCCGTCTTCAGCCCGGCTTGCTTGAATCCAGTGGCAAAGTGAGCAAGGGACTCACATCTGAGCATACCCTGCCACACTTATGGTGGCCAAAAGCGGTACAAAAGGGGGTGGTGATGGACGGAGCATCCGAATCAATCAAACACTCACACCCAGTCAAAAGATCTGGGTTTAATCCATTGCCGTTCTTTAGCCCACTCTGCCACCCCAGTTCAGACATGGCTTTATGCAAATCAGTCTGACCCTGTGCCTCATGGGAACAGTCCAGCCCGAACTGCCAAGCCATCTCTTCCCTGGACCGGAAACAAGCTTCCGAGGACCGGTTTCTGGCATTCCAGCTGTCTTCAGCCCGGCTTGCTTGAATCCAGTGGCAAAGTGAGCAAGGGACTCACGTCTGAGCATACCCTGCCACACTTATGGCGGCCAAAAGCGGTACAAAAGGGGGTGGTGATGGACGGAGCTTCAGGCTATCAAAGGCGATAATTCCATGTGCAACAAATTGGTAGCCAATATGCTAACAGCCACCCTCTTCCGTAGAGAAAAGCATTCCCTCTGCAGACTGGGGGTGAAGTCCAGTTTGACAAGAATGGGCGGCATGGTGAACAGCAAGGTAGGTAAGCCTCTGGTGCAATGTTTCAGGGAGTTGTGGGGGGTCGCGAACACAAGGGTTTGAAACGTGTAGAGGATCTTGGACAGTACAGTTATTTTATTGCTGCCACCCCGCCCAGCTAGGAGAAGTAGAGATGACGCCACTTCATAAGTTCAGATCGCACTTCAGTAAAAAGATTTTGGTAGTTCATCTAAGCAGAGGGTGTGCGGTGGACCCCCAAGTAGGGGATATATGTGTCAGCCCACTCTATGGGGTATTGGGCACAAAGCTGTTTTTTATGGAGTTGAGGCACTGGCAGGTTGAGTATCGGTGATTTTTGTAGGCTGACCTTGAACCCTGAGATTGCCAAAATTGATGCCGTTCCACCACCAGGGCCGGCAGGGAGACAAGAGGATTGGCAAGCATCAGAATCATGTCATCTGCATATAAGCTGATGGTATAAGGTGCACCCCCGAACTGGACCCCTGCAATATTCTGGTCCAACCGGATTCTCTGTGCGAAAGGGTCCATGTGGAGTGCCAACAGGAGTGGTGATAGAGGACAACCCTGACATGTTCCTCTTTGTATAGGAAATAAATCGGAGGAGACCCCATTCACCCCCCCTGGCCCATGGAGAGATGTAAAACACTCTGGATCCAGTGGTAGAATCGGTCTCTAAATTCAAAGCACTACGGATAGCAATCAGGTATGGCCAGTCAACTCTGTTCAATGGCTTTTCAGCACCTATTGTTAGCAGGAGAGCCTCCTTTCGAATCAATGGACCTACATGATAATATGTAGCATGTGTTTAGTATTGGCCCCACGGTGTGCTAGGATGTCCATAAAGAGTTTTGCATAAATATTGAGTAGGAAGGTAGGCCTATATGACCTACACAGCAATGTTGTCTTTTCCGGGCTTGGGGAATACCATGATAGAGGCTTCAAGCATAAGCTGGATGAGTGTCCCTGTGTAAGCAAAGGTATTAAATAGTCTGGTGAGTACAGGGGGGGAGACATCCTTTACAACGCAACTTTTACCACCCAGTGCTTTTACGACGCAACTTTTACAACGCAAACCATCACAACGCATTGCGCTGGGGGGCGCTCTAGGATAGGGAATAGATTCAATTTATTATCCAACACCTTCCCTAGTGTCCAAGGGGACTGGAGTTGGAATAGTAAATTAAACTATTCACTATCCAGCACCCCAAAGCGCTATGCGTTGTAAAGGCATGCGTTGTAAAAACCGCGTTGTAAAGGCATGCGTGGTAAAAGCATGCGTTGTAATGTCATACATCTGTATAGGGGCCAGGGCATGGCAGAATGTTTTGTGAAATAGAGGTGAGAAGCCATCAGGGCCTGTGGATTTTAGCGGTTTCAGACAAGCTATGGCCGAGATCACCTCTTTGAGACTGATCAGCCCCTCTATGTTCTGTACCTATGCAATGGAAAGCCTTGTTATTTGGGCCTTATCTAAGTAAGTGGGGATAGTGTCATCATTGAGGGATAGTGTCATCAGAGCATCGGGATTGGTAAAACTCCTGAAATACAGCCAATATTTGTCTGACCTCTGTGATTTCCTCCCACCTCTCATTACTGATTTTACCTATGCTATTGCCTCTCAGAACGAAGACACTGTGCCAGCAACCTGCTGCATTTATTGCCACCAGTGTAAAATTTGTGCTTAAGGCGCATTTGGGTGTATTCCGTCCTGTCGAGTTCCAATCATTTGGGCTGTGTGCTTGTCTTGTCTTGCTCGCTCCATATCCTAGGGGCACCTTTCCGCACATGGATGATCTCTAGTTCCTTTATTGCTTGTGTTCATTTTTCGCTCCTCAGTCGGTAATTTCGAATCAATAGGGCAATAATTGGATCCCCTCTGAGTACTGCTTTCAGTGCATCCCAAAGCATGTCCTTGGCCATGATCTGTAGGTATGCATTGTAGGCAGTGTTTAATGTCTTGATACTGTTTATGTTTTGGATGGGACTGCCTTGTAGCATCTAGTCATTGGGGGCTCAGTGTGCACCATCCGCCCACTTTGCTAGTGTAATGGGGGTGTGGTCAGATAATGATATGGGAACCATGACCACGTCCAGGACCAGCGTCTGAATAGTAGGGGTGACCAGAAAGTACTCTATGCGTGCATAAGTCTTGTGTGCTGAGGAAAACAATGTGTAGTCTTGGTCTCTGGGGTAGTAGCGCCTCCAAAGATCTTTCGGCCACCTCAGGCCTTTTTCTCAGAGCACTCTGGTCTGACCGAACGACTGGCACAATCGATCTAATTAATTATTCAACACTAGATTGAATTCGCTGCTCACCAGAACAGTTGCATCCAGGGACTGAAGAGTATCTGATAGTGCCGTCTTAATGAATTGTTTTTGTTGTTCATATGGAGTATATATATATTAGCTATTGTGAATGAAAGGGACCCCTTACAAATGCGATATGCCAATAAGCAATCTTTAATTTCAGCACTTTTCCATAGCACTTCTCCTCTGACGCCCTGGGAAAGAAGCATGGCCACCCCCCTCCCCTTTTTTGACCATCAGAGAGGACCAGAATTGTTGGGGGAACCTTAAAGATTTAACCCATATTTTATCTCTCGATATAAAGTGTGTCTCCTGGAGCAGGCATATGTTGCTCCCACTGCGCTCCAGGAGAGACAATATCGCAGCCTGCTGAGTTGAGTGGTTTAGACCTCTGACGTTGAGGCTAAGAACTTTGATTTCCATAATGAGTGAACGAAACGGATGGTGATGTGTTGGACCTTGGGGCTTGTATGTGTTGCAGGCCCTTGGACACTTGCATTGTGCAGTCTGGGTGGCCTAGCCCATAGTAAATGGAGACCCGAAAATCAAGTCTATCAAGCAATGCTCAGTCAGGAACATGGAAAATGTCTACCCGTGGATCAAATAGTCTATTCCACGTATCCCCTGCCACTGTTGCAAGTGAGGGGGGAGAGAGGCCTTGCAAGGAAAGTCTGGAGGCTGGTTCAGTTGGCCCTCCGAGTGGAAGATGATCATAAATGAGAATTCCTAGCCATAAGAGACTTCTCTAGTGCAAAGGCATTATGTGATTGGCTTGCAGGAATAGGGCTCTCATGTAGCCCATATGGTCCATGCCCTCAGTTCTGTTTGGCGCCCCCGCAGTCGAATGTTCCGTTATGACCTGGTTTCAAGGTCTTTGGCATGGGCTAGAGGTCTTCTTGGCGTTCCAGTAGTCTTTGCCCCAGGCAGTCTCGTTTTTTTCTAGGGTGGACACTCTGTCTCCCAGTAAGCCCAGGTCACATCTCATGTCCTGTAGTTCCTGTGACAGGTCCTTTTTACCATTTGCAGATTCACCTTGAAGGAGTCAAAGAGGTATTCCAGCAAGGTCCTCGTAATCGGGGTGGCATCTTGTCCATTGTCCTCCGTGGCTGAGGTACAGGAAGGCGCGGGGGCCTCTTTGGAAGAGGCACTGGTGAATCACTTTAGCATGTAATGCGGGTTGTTGTCTTTCTTGCCTTTGGAGTCAGCCATTTGGGCAGTAGGCCCCCCCACCCAACCACCCGGCAGGCCAGCAGTGCACCAAGAAAATCCCAGCCGGTCAGGACTTTAGCGTACTAGTGGGAGGTAGTAGCACCAGCAAGTTTTGTATACAATTGTGCAATGGTATACCATCACTGAAGTGGGAGCTAAAAGGGGAGGGTCTGTCTTTATCATAGCTCTCTTGGATGCTGGGTGCTCAGTAAGCATGCGGGTGCAGGCCGCCAGCCATCAGCACTAGTCACCGGAGGCACAGATGTTTATTGCACAGTGTTGGAGGTTTGCTTCAACATTTGTTTCTCTCCTTGCTCCGAGGAAGGTTCCATCAGTCCCACAATAACAGCATGGGCCCCCATGGCCACGCACAGACCAAAGTCAGTTCTGGGAGTCCTTTTTATTTTAGGCTCAGGTTGTAGCTCCTATTGCACCCTGACACCACAAGCATCCCCAGCATTAAGCACCACAGATGTATGACGTTTCAACGCATGCTTTTACAACGCATGCCATTACGACGCAGGTTTTACAACGCAAGTCGTTACAACGACTTGCGTTGGGGGGCGCTGGATAGTGAATAGTTTAATTTACTATTCCAACTCCAGTCACCGTGGATAGTAGGGAAGGTGTTGGATAGTAATTAAACTATTCCCTATCCTAGAGTGCCCCCCAGCGCAATGCGTTGTAATAACTTGCGTTGTAAAAGTTGCGTCGTAATGGTAGTGCGTTGTAAAAGATTCGTTGTAAAGAATGTTCCCCCACGTGGCAGGCAAGGCTAGGGTGGGAGCGCTAATCCAGCTCGGGGAGGGGCACCCTTGATGTCCCGCCAATGTGGAGTGCTGGTGGAGTAGTCACAGATTAGACATCCAGTTAACCCACTGGGACACCCTCTTCTGAGCTCATGGTATGTTCCAATGTGCTGCAGTATCTGGAGGCGGCACATACAGCCACACCGTCATCTCTACCATCTGCGGGTAGCATCCAAAAGGGAGCACAGAAGGAGCACAAGTCCGCCAATCCTCGAGGCGGAACCAGCAGCACTCAGTAGCAGCGCCTGTTGCACTGGTGGTCATCTGGCAATGTGAGGCGAGCCGCTCCGAGCCCATCGCAGAGCAGTGTCTGCCATCTTGGCTGGTCTCCACCTGAGGGTCCATGTGCGCAAACAGCCATAGAGGGTACACAGAGAGCCTTGCCACCTAGACCCTGTGGGGGTCAGGGAGGCTTCATAGCTCTCCTCTCAGGCAAGCAAGGCCTCCGGCCCCAGCAAATGTTGCACTCCAAGAGATGGAGGAGCGTGTCTGGCTTCTAACATGCCCGCCATCTTGTCCATGCCCTCCGCTGCCATCTTAGCCACACCCCCACCCCTCCATTATTTGTATTTTTAAGAATATTGTAAGTTTTTTTTTTTTATTAAATTTTTATTGTAAGTTGAATCAAAACATACATAAAAAAGAGACAAAACAATAAATAAAAGACACAGGCTTGTATGCACACTCGCCCCAACTTGTGGGTTGTTTCCATGTCACATTTGTTTAGTACAATACAATATACAGTACTGACACATCTTCAATCAGAGTACAACATAGGATATAGTGGGAGGCAGTTAATCAATTGAATGAGATTGTAGGTAAAGCGGTAGAGGTATCCAATAGTCTCTGGGTTTGGATCTCTATGGAAGCTCTTCTTCATAGGTTTTCAGTGTGTCCCTGCACTCCACCATGTCATGCAGCCATTATTTACTCGGGGGTTTTTCCCTTCCAATACATAGATAGTTGTCTTTTAGCCAATAATAGTGCAACTGCACAGAATTTACAGTTAACTGACCTCAGATTTGTCACAAGTCCTGCAGACATATACAGATTGTACAATCAATTTTGGTTCCTAATATAGCACTTAATATTTCTATTACAGTTTCCCAGTATTCACTAACATGTGGCCAGTTCCATGCTAAATGTACAAAATCTGCTTCATCAATACCACTTCGTTTACAACATGCATCTGAACGAAGGCCACATTTTTTTATTTTAGCAGGTGTATGATATGTTTGATGTAGGTACTTGTAATGCATAAGATGCAGATTTCCATTCGGGGTAAACAGGTCAGTCAGAGCACAGCAAGTGGTCCATTTCTCCTAGAGAAGGGGTGTATCTAAGACAGCCGACCACCTATTGCACGCTTTATGTGTGGTGCTTGCTATGTCATTCTGTAATAGGATATTTTGGGGCCTATTAGGATGGAGGACGGACCTGCGTCCGTCCGCCACCCCCGAGGTGGAGGGACCGTCCGCAGGGGCAGCGGCGGTCCCTCCGGTGCAATTAGGATGTGACCGCCACCCTGGCGGTCACATCCCGTATCTTTAACCTTGCGGCGGGTGCTGCTTGAAGCAGCACCCGCCGCAAGCTTAAAAATGCATGTTTTACATTTGTGCGTGTAAATGCTGGGGGGTACCATAGGTACCCCCCATGTGCACCCCCCACCCCCCGACACCCTGGGGGCCCGCAACGGGCCCCCAAACACCAAAGACCACATGCGTGGAAAAGCATGTTTCTCTGTACATCGTAATTTGGCTAACGGTGTCTTGGAGACACCGCCACCAAATAGCCCTCCACACCCCGCGGATCAGCAGCGGACGGACCTGCCGTCCGCCGCTGCTCCCACCGCAATCCCACCACCATCCTAATCTGGCGGTGGGTGTTTCCTGTGGCCGCGGCGGTGAATCTGCATCCTCCAGGCCGGCGGTGGATTCCGCCGGCCCGGAGGATGCGGATTCACCCCCATCCTAATCGGCCCCATAGTTTGGTCACTACGTGAATATTATGCGAAGTAGTGATGATCATTTGTAATGCTTGAAGTGTTGGTCGTTCTGTAGGAAAAGCTGTTTAGAGATCTTTAATTGCACCTCTTAGTCTAAGAAATGTAAATTTGAAGAGGAGTGGTTGGGTGCTAATATATTGAAGGTCGTCAGTTTCTATAGCTACACAGTCATTATGTAGATCTCCCATCACATCTATCCCAACCTGCTGCAGTAGTGTCATGCTTACTTTTTCTTGAGTCACTGAAAAGCCGGGTGTTGCGGTAATGGCAATGCCGGTGCATACAGTGGTAGTTAGTGTGCTAATTTCGCCATTCTCTGCCATGCTAGATTGGTAGTACGAATGGTATTTATTTCGTGTCTCGGGACATGTGTGCGGGGTTGTGGTAAAATATGTTGAAGCGGAATTGGATGGGCATCGCAGTCCTCAACTGCCATATGTGGGAGCTATCGAATCGGATGGTACCAGTAGTGTGCATATTGTGCCTGGGCACAGAGATAGTATAGCAGAAAATCTGGGACCTAGAAGCCCCCCTTGAAGTATGGGAGTGTCAGCGCGTGTAATTCATTGCGAGCTTGTTTAACAGCCAAAATAAGTTGGGTTACGCTTGCTGTCAGTCTTTGAAATACCGATTTTGGTGGAGTTATGGGAATATTATTAAAAAGATTTAAAAAATGGGGAAGTATGACCATCTTTACTATAGCCATTCTTTCTGCCAGGGATAGAGGTAGATGTATCCATCTTCCTACCTTTTCTTCCAATTTACATATTGCAGTGCCATAGTTTGCTCATATAACCACCACAGGGTCTCTGTGATACCAGATGCTGAGATACCGGACAGAGTCTGATTGCCATTCCAGTGGAAAGTCCGCTGGGTGCGGTGTTGTAATTTCCGTCAGCGGGATGATGGTTGATTTACTCCAATTTATTTCAAGGCCTGATTGTCTATTAAATATAATGTATTCCCGGGGGAGGGGAGATAGATTGTCTTGTGGTTCACGAACATACAGCACCATGTTGTCAACATACAGGGAGATATTTATAAATTGTAGGGCTGTATTTTTGTGATGCTGTCTAATTTTACATGCTAACAGTTCGAGGGCAATTGCGAATAGCAGGGGTGAAAGTGGGCATCCCTGTCTAGTTCCTTGTGTGATTTGTAACGTGTCTGAAACATACTGATTTATTTTTATACGTGCTACTGGTTTCGTGTTTAACATTCTGATCTATTGTAGCAGGATTAGGGTAGAACCATTTTATGTAGCGCTGTAAATAGATAGGGCCATTCAACCAAATCAAATGCCTTGGCAGCATCTAATAAGACTGCCGCTGCCTTGAGGTCTGGATTGAGTTGATGGGATAGTGTGAAGAGGGTGTGTATATTATGTGCTCTTGAGTGATGGGGTATAAACCCGGATTGGTCCAGGAATATAATATTAGACAAAAGTGGTTGTAGATGTGTGGCTATAAGTTTGGCTAGTATTTTTGTGTCCGTATTTATTAAAGAAAGCGGGCGGTAAGATTCACAGTTTTCAGGGTCCTTATCTGGTTTTAAGAGGGTTATAATCAGAGCTTCCCTAACTGTGGGTGGGAGGATTTGTTTGCTGTGAGCATCACCATACATTTCTACCAGGTGAGGTGCTAAGAGTGCAACATATTTTTTATAAAATTCACCTGTGAACCCGTCCGGCCCGGGTGCTTTTCCATTGGGCAGGGTTTTTATTACTTCTGTAACGTCTTCAATTGTAATCGGTTGTGCTAAGTATTCCCGTGATTTTCCGATAACCAGGCTATGGCAATGTCCTCAAGATATGTTAATATTTCAGGCTGGTCCGCTCTATTACGTGTGCCGTATAGCTCTCCATATGTGGACATGAAGGGTTCCAATATACCTTATGTATCGTATTGTAGGGTACCCTGTGTATCCTTAACTTTAGTTACTGCCTGTGGTGTGCGTTCATAACAGATTTTGTGTGCTAGTACGAGTCCTGATCTACCGCCCTCCCCGTATGTTCTTGCTGTTGGTCTCCTCAACACAAAGTTAAGTTCACTATGTGTGAAGTCCTGGTATTCAGATAGATTTTTGTGTATAGTGCCTAGTAGAGCAGTGATGTGGGTATGTTCATATTCTCTCTCTAGATGTTTGAGTTTGTCTTCACATTTTGTAAGTTGGTTACGGATATCTTTTAGAATGCCTGCAATGGTACTAATACACACTCCACGTAAAGTAGCCTTGAATGCTTCCCACATCAAGCTAGCATCATCTACAGAGTGTTGATTTGATTGGAAGTATTCCTCTATAGCTTGCCCGATAGCAACATTGTATGGTTCATGTAATAAAGCTTTGGCATTAAAACGCTAGATATATAGTTAGCCAGGCTTATAGAAAGCAGGACTGGATTATGTCCGCTAGGGTCTTTGGTAAATGGTGTATCTCGTGTGTCCAAGTACTTGCTACTTTGGTCGTGAGCCAGTAAGCTATACACGACCAGCTATTATGTATGGTGGAACTGTGTGTAGCTGCCATAGCAAAAGTGGATTTCGCAATCTCCACACATCCACCATATTGAATTCTGCCATACTATCCTGTATTATTTGTACTGCACGGGTAAGATGTTCTTTGGTAGAACCTGATCTATCAAGGTCATCATTTAGTGCCAGATTAAAGTCCCTCCATCCCGGGTAGATCTCTCAACTGCTTCTGTATATGATTGAAGAATTCAGGGTCATCCATGTTCGGTCCATATACATTCACTAATCGAAGGTGGTAACCTCGAAGTTGACCAGTCACAATGATATATCAGCAACATTAATCTGTCTGTGTGTGATTTACAATAAAGTTTACCCCCTTTTTCACTAGGATCAGAACTCCTCTGGAGTATGATGAGTATGACGATAATAGTAGCTTCAGCCCGTCTGTTTCCTAAGCTATGTTTGGTTGCTTTCGTTAGGTGGGTTTCTTGCAGTAGGGCTATATCTATATGGTGTCTATCAAGATATGCAAATGTTTGACGTATTTTTTTGGGGTTATTCAAAACCCGGACATTCCAGGTGAGCAAATTAAGTAGTGACGGTTTTACTTTACTGCTTCTTATAAAGTATTAAGGGTAGATTTAATTTATTTGAATACCTCCAAATTTTGTGTGCGTGCCATATCATATAATATTTTCTGTTGTGCTTGCATAGATCTATTAGTGCTACAGCTGACTGTATTGTACTGTGTGTGCGATTGCCTGGTGAACAAAAAAAACAACCCCCAAATCCCCCCATTCACTTTAGCATCCCAATCATGCCAAAGACATGCTCAATAGAACAGCGTTAACATCGTACCAACTGTTGCGGGGAGCCCTCTCAGGGGGCCGCTAAGTGCTCACAATTGCATCTGCATAGGCGGATGTGGTCGGGTGTTTCACATTCAACATGGCCTCTATAATGCCTGATAACAGTTACGAAAATTGAACAGATATAGACTTATCTATAGATTGGCTGGAATAAGTGTTAAGACATCACATTACGGAACAGAATACATACTTCTTTTCGTACCCCAAAGTGGCACACTAGGCACCATGTAAGTGTCGATAAGAGGATTAATGCTAGTACAATTGGTAGTTGGTATTACACTATTTGACATTTGCTTTGCACATTACCAACTGACTACAGCAGGAGCGTACATATGTCTATGTGTAACTCTAGAGCAGTTACGTGCTTGATGTCCCACATTCGTCTTAGTTTCCTGTGGGTATTAGAGAGTGAAATCACACTCAGACATAGGCTATGTTGTAAACGCTGAAATTGAGGACTCAACACATGTTAATTACGTTACCATGAGTTCATGCTTCATCAGTCAGAGTCCGATGCAGCAGTGGATCGGTCCGGTGTTTTACGTTTAGTGGCAATCATCTTGATGAAGTCTAGTGGCAGCCCTGGGTGTGGTCAGTAATTTAGTGCGTCCTCCATGAAATACACGTAGTCTCGCTGGATAGAGCATGGCATACTCCATACCCATATCTCGTAGTTTCTTTTTTATGGGTGCAAATTCTTTGCGTGCTGCCTGTAAGGCCACTGTAAAATCGGGATAGAACGTTGTTTCCCTTATAGATGATTTTCTGTTTTTCTCTTGCTAGACCTAAGATCCGATTCCTATCCCTATAATTAAGGATACGGGCAATAATGAGTCTTGGTGGGACTCCTGGTATAGGTTTGGATGCCAGTGTTCTGTGTGCATGTTCAACAATGAGCACGGAGGAGAAGGCCTCCGCGCCAAAGATGTCTTGTATCATGTCTTCCACAAAGGTTTCCATTCAGCCAGTGTTTGTGCTCTCTGGAAGTCCGGTAATGCGAATGTTGTTGCGTCGCGATCTTACTTCCAAATCTTCATTCTTGTTCTTAATAACTTATAGTATTTTTTCCATCTCCAAGAATTTACAAGTTGTAGTGTTAGATTCGTCCTCTCCTGCTGAGATTCGCAACTCGGCATCATCCAGGCGTTCGCCTTGCTTATCGATCTTAGCGGCCATGTTGTCTACTCTTAACGTTAGAGTGTCAATCTTGTTAGCTATAGTCTGCCGGCTTTGTTGGATAGCTAGTAGAGTATCTTCCATTTTGGTCTTTTTCGCATGATCTGTATCAAGTTCCGTGACAGAGTGAACCGATGTCGCTCTAGGTGTGCCGTGGGTGTCAAAAGACAGCTTTAATTGTTGCTTATCTGGTTTGCCCATGGCAAGTAGGAGATACAGCAGACGTTATAGAAGGAAGTATTGGCCAGTTGATTATCTTGCAGCGTTTTATATGGTCCCTTAACTAACTTATTGCATGATACTTAACCGGCTGTTGGGGTGGTTGATGCTATTGATGGTGTACACTTCCTCGCCCGTAGCTGTGCTTACAATAGTTATTTTTGCGTACTGCTGGCGCAAAGTGTACTGGAAACTAATGTTCCATTAGCAATTGCGCAGTTAGTTGTTAATGATTGACAACCGGGGTCGCGCAGATTATCGGCTAGGGGCGGAACAGTTTGAAGCATATTCTACACCGTGCACCTTCTGTATAGTAACCAAATGGTTCCGTCAGGTGCAGACTTCTTTAGTGTGTCACCAACTAGCTAGTGACAGTCCTTTTATAGTGCTGGAGTGTGGGTGTCTACATGTATGTAGCAGAGTCGCAAAGTGGTGCAGCAATCACCTTCATCAAGTGTTAAAATGGCAGTTTGCACATCAATCACACAGTAGAGTTATAGAGTAACCATGCCAGGTCTGTACATGTGAAGCTTCTTAACAGCATCTGTAGATAGTACAGTCTTCCTGGCAGCTTTTGTATCCAACAATTAGAGTTGTGTTGTAGGCCACAGGATTTATCACGTAGCTACCCACGACATATGCGGTGCAACTCAAGGAAAATTAACTAGCGCGGGCCCTCGGTTACTCTTGGTTCCGCAATTATGGCCGGCCTGGACTGTCCAGCTCCCAACAGGGCGCAATTTACACCGCTATAAGAAGTCTACAACGTTCATGTGTAAGTAGCTTGCTTGTCGCATTCGGTAAGTTGAGCGATCAGTTGTGCATCAGGTTCGCAGGTCGCCGAATGCAGCCCGTCGGTGCAGTAGGAATACTCTCCGTGTTACATGGGCCTTTTTTGTCCCCATCTCCTTCGTCAAATGCTAGTGTTACGGGAGTGTTGGTGGGGTGGAGGTAGAGACTGGCGGCAGCTCCCACAGCGCGCAAGTTAGTGAGGTATTATTTATCAGCGTTGCAGTGGGGCACAATGGTGTTTACTCACAGGCAGGTTCTCATTCACAGTGTGCTCCATACAGGCCAGAAAGCGACACAGTACGCCGCCATTTTGTGCCGTCCAGGGGCTCCGGCAGGTCTCCTCTTCCGCCGCAGTTTTCTGTAGTGATTTCCTGATTATACGTCTCCGCGATATCACTGCTGTTCCGCAGCAATATTTTACAATTCTCACTCGTCAGGACTCGGCCAATCCTGAAGTTTTTTCAAGGATACTGTTCCCAACCAGCGGAGCGGCACTAACGTGCCCCCATTCCATTGTGCACCCTCTAGCGCCACCAAGAAAATTGAAAGGTTCATAAATTTATGGTTATGTGTCATTTTTATGTTTTATATATTTAAATATTTCATCTCATCTTCTTCATACGCCAGAAGGAATATGGCATCAGATGCTCACAATGGCATTCACAAACTAACATGCAGCGCTTAGGGAAATACCAAAGAAAATAAATACAGTTTCCCCTAACAAACACAACACTTCCAGTGCTTAGAGATGTACACATGACATAGACACACATAAATATATTAGAATACATAGCAGCAAGAACATCCAAACACAGACACACCCACGATTAGGTAGCAGGAATGAGAAATTGGTACAAGTCTCAGAAACAAGTGTCAAGAAACAAATTAAAAGATCCTTTTTGCTATAAAGAGACATAAACGATTCCTGACACTATTCCTCAACTCCTGGATCTTACAGGACTAGTGACTGGGATATGTGTTTAGCCATAAGTGACCCGGTGGGGCCAGATGTGAAAAGTCTACAGCGTGTAGGTGTTAGGCCATAGGAGAGCCCAAAGCAATGTGGAGGTAGGAGATGCAGTGCTCTGCTTGTGTTGTTATCTTCATTCTATTGAGAGTCAGGAAAGTACTTGGGGCCATATTATCAAGAAAGGGCAATACATTATCGTCGCTTTTATCGGCAGGAAACTGACGCTAATGCGGCGATAATGGGCTTGATAATATGCCCTTGTGAATTCCCATAGAATCCCAGGTTCTGGTGTTAACCTGGGCTTCTATGGGAATTCACAAGGGCATATTATCAAGCCCATTATCGCTGCTTTAGCTGCAGTTTCCTGCCGATAAAAGCGCCGATAATGTATCACCCTTTCTTGATAATATGGCCCTTGGTCTTTAAGATAATCCCTGTAGCATTCTTGAAAAAGAGAGTACACTTCGGGCTCAATTTAAAGTTTGGTGAATGAGGTTTTACTCCATCAGGGAAACAGAGTGAAGTACTCCTCTACCCTGAGGGAGTCCTTGTCTTCCAAATTTTTAAATACCCACTGGTCCAGCCGACATCTTTAGAATTGGCAGCAACCACCATCACAGAGGTTCCTGTCAATGCACTGTACGCTTGATGGACTTCTCCGTCAATATGACGGAGCCATACGGCAAACTTACCATTTGTTTTATGGTTTCCGAAACAAAAACCCAAGTGAAACTTTGTTTCATAAAATAGAGAACAATGCCCTCTTGCCATTGGAGCTTTCTCATATGGAAAATGGCCATGTGTTCATCCACCCTAAACAGGGTGGGTGGACACATGGCCAAACCTCTGATTATTCGTACTCGATTGGGCCAACTGAGGTTTATGTTGGTGGCAGATAAGGAGTAGTCTCTGCCGTAAACGTAAAGAAGGTCTGCCCAACACTAAATGAGGAAGGTGGGCCTTCAGTTTGGCAGAGAGGGTACTCCGTTGCTGGTGCGATGCAGTACCCTAACCGTCAAGATCAAAACCGGGTCCATAGTCTGTTAATTACCCACTGACCGTAACCAATTCCACTTTCAGTAGTTTTCAGCAGTGTCTTCAGGGAAAAGAGTTATAGATTTTCATCCATGTGCAAAATGTCAAGTTTTCCAAAGCCACCAGTAGCGACTTGAGCTGTAGATTTTTCCCATTGCTGCACCTACTCAAATGATTGCTATTGGAACTGCAGGACCTGATGATGCATATTCGAGGAGGATATACAGAGGCAGGCAACATGACAGTCGCAGTAGACCTTTCCTAGGTATCACTTACCTGCACAAACACACACCCGCTTCCTTCGGCTGACACTGTGTAATCCCCTGGAACAACTGGTAGGGTCTCCCTTTGGAACAGTAAACGGTTTTCCTCTTCGACAGTGAATTTTCGGAAGAAGCTGTCCGGTCCTGTGACTTGCACTGTCGCCGATGGTTTGTCGCTGTACATCAGGGCAGCATACTTGGCGAGTGCTTGTAGTGCCACAACTGTGTCCTGCAGACAAGACATTAAAACATACTTAAAACTGTGGAATGACTGAAGAACAGAGTGTTTATTGAATACATGCTGCCCATGTCATTTGTTGATCAATGTAAGAAACTCACAAATAGGTCTGACTTTCTGTTAGGGAAAGCGTTTGGTAATAGTTATGCTACTTTGTGTTGCCCCTGCTGTCTTAAAAAGAAATCCCATAATGAAGGAGCATTTAGGGCTACTACAGTATGAAAGCTGGGAATAGGGCCCTGTTGCTAAAAGGACTGCTTTAGCAGACTAAGGTGCACCCTCATAGGACCGTATTATGAAAAGTCTGATCATGCATTGCAACTGGTAAATGTATAAGTTGTACACAGCAAATATTGCATAGTGGATAAGTCAAGTACACACAGAAACAACTGATAGAAACATTCTACTCCAATTCAACAGCTCACTTCCCCGAAACCCTAAGAACTCTGTTTTTGGCCAGTTCCATTGAACTTGAAAGAATTGGCTCAGATATACATAATTTAACAAACAGGCATAGGAATTTGCATGTAAACAACATCTCTAAAAGATTATTTACAGAGGGCAGAAACGTGCCAACAACAATATAAGACTTATTCGAAATGTCGCAAAAAGATCAGCAAAAGAGTATAGCATGGATGACAACTTACTCCAGTATTCCCAACAAATACTTTTTCAGAAAGCCTATGTGCATGCACAAACCTGTAACTCCAACAGGTAAACGTCGTTTACAACACGGTGTTTACACCGCACGACCTTTACCACGCTGCCATTACAACGCAAGTCGTTACTACGATTTGCGCTGGATGGCTCTGTTGGTTAAGGAATATTGTAATTTTATATTCCAAAACCGTCCCTACTGTTACGTGGGCTGGTGTTGCAATAGAACATTATAATAATCCTCAATCCACGCCCTCCAACGCAAGTCGTTGTAACAACTTGCGTTGTAAAATCCGCGATGTAAAGTACAGCGAACAAAATGATCGCATTGTACTATCATACATCCCTCCAACAACTTGTTATCAGCCATGAGACCACCTTCACATAAGTGCAAGTGAACATCACACTCGGGCAACATCTAACACATGGTTGAACAAATGGTACAAGAAGAAATGTCCATGACAAGATTGGATTTATATGATTGGAAGAAGCGATGAAAAAAATCCAGGACTGTCATTGGACGACCAGTACCAAAAGGCCTTTTGTCCTAGACTCAACCCATCATGAAGAGTCTTTCAGAATGAAGACAATATTATTTTTCTGGAAGAGGCAGTAAGAAAAGTTGAGGCAGAAAACAAACATGGGAAAAGACAATACGAACAAGAACAATGGACTCAATATTCCATATGCAACAAGGAGTCTCTGGAGAGCTCAATTGGTTGATCAATATTATTGAAGATTTATCACAAGCCATACTAAGCCAACAAGAAAGGACCCATTTAATATCAGCATCAAAATGCAAGACTTTTTCTGTAATGTTATGTTATAAGTTTTTGTAGAGTGCCCAGCTGCCCCAGCAACAAGGCGTCTCAGCACTACAATGCCACTGTCATAGGCAAACCAGGAGACACACAAAGGACAGTGAAAGGACTGAATCAAATCAAAAATGGTCTTTCATAAACATGAGTAAAGGAGAAAAAGACACATTGACGAGGCTGACAGTGACATCATCATGAAATCTGCTGACAAGGGAGCAGCTGCTGTATTCATGGTCTCTGTGGCTTACAGAGTTGAGTGTTTAAGATTACTCTTGGGATTGAAGAGTACAGGATTTTGGATACGGATCCTAAGGCCGAACTAAGGGACACTATATAAGAAGTTGGTCAATGAAGGAGAGATTCCAGGATGGATATCAAAACAAGATGCAGACTTCCCGATAGACGATAAATAGGGGATCTTTTACAATGTCCTTTTACTGAAGATTCACAAGGGATTATCCCTTCTCCCGGGAAGACTCATTGTGCCAGGCATTGGCTTAATATTAGAACCTCTAGTTGCATTTTGCAGCTTCTTCTTTAGACCATAAATATTAACAATGTCCACCTTTTAACAAGAAACCAAAGAGGTACCCAGACTCATCAGGGAAAGCTATACATTCAAATGAAACTCTTTCTACTGACATTAAATGTATCTGTGAAGTGTATAGTATATGGTCAATGTGGTACACAACACACACTTTCTACAGCTAAGAGAGTTGTTTCTCTGGTGGCATTTATCATGGCTCATATTCTTCTGAGTTATTTTGTACATAAAAAACTTTGGATGATGTCATCAGTGATGTTATTGGAGATGTCATAGAACATGTCATGAGTGATGTCATATGTGAGGTCATAAGCAGTGCATGGCGGGGGCTAGTGCTGCTAACTATAACTGATTAATTTCTGTGTTTTTTTAGTTCAAAACATTAATGTTCTCACTCTCAAATTCACCTAAATATAACGTTACTTAAACCTTTGTTTTATTTTCAGTGAACTCATATGTGATCAAGCCACCTCGGTGGTGAAACGCGTAATGGCCGTCTGAAAATAAACGTTGAAGTTTATGCACGCAGTCTGGGTCCCTGTCTGCTTGCTGATAGCATTCCTTGGAGGCAGCATTGGAGCGGCGACTTTGGATATATATATATAGTTAGGAATTAGCATTTAAAAAACCTTTAAAATTCACTCAAAAAACTATAAGTTTTAGGGGTGTTATAGTTAGCTGGCCATTTCACTCATACAAAACCATTGAAATTGCTCCTATATAATTAGTTGTACTAACTATATTTCGCGCACCCGCAATCCACTGCTGATGATGTCACATATTACATCATTCATGACATGGTCAGTGACATCACTGTTAGCGCTCTAGTTGTTCTTTAGAACACTCTGGGACATTCTGTCATCGGGCTATACTTGGGCTACATCTGGGTGATATTTGGGCTACATTTGGGCTCTTTTGTCTCTGGTGGCCATCTTGGGAGACAGCATGTCAGAATTTTGTAATGAAATAGAACGAAGAGGATTTGAGAAGTCACTCAAAATGTGCCCTAATTTTTCTTTCTGCAGCACTAATCATACTTTCTATGGCAAAATATACCCCCTCATTTTGTTCCTTTTTAAATTAAATGTTTTAAGAGTTACCACTTTATTCCAATCAAGGTGGTTTCAGGTGCGCCATACCTTTGTAATAAGTAGGACTGTTAGCGCTCTAGTTGTTCTTTAGAACACTCTAGGAGGCTGCTGTAGAACACAAAGGAACTGACAGTCTCTGTCCTTGTTGGATGTACATGTTTTACTGAGAATGTCAGACTTCATTCTCACATGACTGAGAAAGATAATGTGAATTTACAGAAAATATGCTTTCAGTTTAGCTTATAGATCCCCTTCCAAACCACTGTGGGAAAAGCATGAGATAATAGTTTTCTTTCAAACATGATTCATGATATCCCAGCAGAAGGCTTTTTCACATGGTAAAATCACCTTAGAACACACCACAATTCCTAAAATGAGTATGGTACCATCAACAAATGATTTATAATGTAACTAAAGTCCTAAAACCCTCTAATAACTACAATGCTTTTTAATGAGGTGCTATCATGTATATTGGTCCCAAGATGGCTGCCAACACTTCTTGGATGAAGTGCTGACAGCCAATCAGATCTCACGCGTACCCCGCGATTTTTCTAAAATCTTTTACCCTGCCCCCTTTTTGAGTTCTACACGTTTGTTTTTCTGCTTTCCTGTGCCTCAGTCTACCGAGGTACAAGATGGCTGCCATTATTTTCTGTTTTGGAGTGTTGACAGACATTGGCAGCCAATCAGAATGCAGCTCGTACTCGGTAAGGTACAGAGTACAGTAAGCTTACAGTAAGCTTACAGTAAGCTTATATAGATATATATGTGTTTTTGAAGTTAATTTTCATAAAAACCACTGGAGCAATTTTCACCAAATATAGAAATGGCACTTCTGCATACCAGTCCCTACAATTTTGCAAAGTTTGGTGTAATTCCATTCAGCTGTTCGGGCTGTAGCAGTGTCTGAACGTCCTATGGAAATTAACATGGGGAAAACACGTTTTGGGACCCCCCTTTTTTCTCGGCCCCCGCTTGACGAATCCCCCCAAAACTTTCAGGGAAGGAGCAGAACTGAGCTGGCCAAAATTTTGGAAAATTTCACGCAATTTCCTCAATCTTCGCCAAAGTTATTCCCAATAGAATGTTGTGGATTTCCTATGGAAACTAGGTCCTAACTATATATATATGTATATATATATTTTAACTTTGGTGCCATTTCAGGAAACTTCATGGAACTTTCCAAAACAATGTTAATCCACCTAAGCTTCTTCACAAAACGTTATGGGGTAATCCATCAAGAGTAGGCCGAGGGGGGTCCCTTGTTGACTCCCATAGGAAATTGTGGCAAACGATACAGAAAAAACAATCCATGCTTTTCCCTATTTCTTTTAAATCCATTAAGCCATTTATGAGAAGTTCACATTTAAAGAGGTGCTTGGGGTGATCATGAAGGGGTTAAAATATAGGTATATCTGGAATGTTGGTCCTGCGGGAATCCCATGCTATTTAAAAAATAAGGGTTTCTGTTTGCTGGAAGAACGGCCACTTTGGTTCCGCAGGACCAGCACCAGTCCCACAGGACCAAACTATCTGATTGGTTGGCTGCAACTTGAAGAATAATGTTCCAGCCATCATTACAGGCCACAGGGACTTATTCCCGGGTCCTCAACTAGTAAAAAAAAAAGTAAGATAGAAGAGGGAAGAGTAGGGGAGTCCTGAACCCCCTGAAACTGATGGGGAGCACCTGCCCAACCCAGAGGCCAGAAAATAAATTACAAAATTTAAGGCTGCAGATGTCATGGTACTTGCACGGGACCCAGCATGACCCTCCCGTGAGCTCCATGGTAATTCCACTGGTGCTTGCATTGTCTTGCTGTACCATGAAGGTTACACTTGGTCACAGTATTGTAGGAGTACAACTATACAGCAAAATTGTACAAGAAAATTATTTATATCTTGTGGGGTAGGGGAGTAAGAAGGATTGGGGCACACATTGGGACTTGGCCATGCAGCGCCTGTACAAAAGCTGAGCGTGTCAAGGGATTTTAATGTAGTGTGGGTTGGTCAGGCTCTCTGGCAAACCCCACACTGTGTACAGCCAAACACCATGCATGGCTGGCTGGCTGTGGCTGCTTAGGTGCAGAACTAGGTGACAGGCCAGGCCCTGTAGCCAAACCCATGCCGCACATGGGCAAAGGTCATGCACATTGGGGGGTTGGCAGAGTTAGGTATGGAAATAATATTTTACTTTACCATAGAAAAAACACAGAAATTCACTGAAAAAACAAAGGTTAAAGTGACGTTATACTTAGATGAAAATGTCAGTAAAAACATAACATTTTAACTCAAAACACCATTTAACTTCACCAGTTTTCGTTAACTTAATGAACTATAACTGGCGTGTCGCCATGCACTGCTTATGACCTCACATATTACATCACACATGACGTGCTCTATGACATCATTGATAACATCACCAATGACAGCTGAAATGACATCATTGATGACATCACTGTGCATGACAGATACTGGAAATGATGAATGCACTACATCAGCATCAACACACTGATATCCAGAAACCGTGTTTCACTCTTTCTCCATTATGCAGCAGGCGAGATGTTACCTGTGTGGAGGTAAAACCCCCATAGGCATTCTGCTGCCTGGTGAGCCAGCTCACGATGGCCACAGCATTGCTGATGTCAATCTGCGACTGGTCCCCTATGGAGAGGTACCCCAACAATATGTAGGCCGTGGTCTCAACATCTGCTGTTTCGGGCTCACTCCAGATATAGTCAGACGGGGTTTGGGGAGTGTATGCCCAGTGTGTCTGTCCATCTGTAAAAGGGCAAGAAGTCAGACATGCATTTTTATTTTCCGAGTATTAGCGAGTATAAAACAGCATTGCTATATCAAGAGCATCCATCACTGCCTCCGCTGCCTGATGCCTAATCTGCTGAAGTGCCTCACACTGCACAGGAGTGATCAGAATCTAACAAAATAACAAGACAGTAGGTTCATAGATGGTGTCGTATGGATCTGTGGTGCTTCTGAGAGGAGAATGAGCTTCATGAACCAATATTGCGGGGGCCATGATTGCGCTATCAAAATGAGAAGGCGCGGTCCTCATCTCAATTTGCACAGCACTCTTGAGGTAATGGGGAGACGATGAAAAGTGTGAACAGAGGATCCCATCAGTACATGGCTGCTGGCATAGTATCAGCATTTGTGGTTGATGATGGTGTCAAAGAGATACAGGTTTGGTTTGCCACCTGGATAAAAAAATATTGATCAGGTGATCTTGGTTCAACTCCAGCTCATGGCACTCCCTTCTAATCAACTGAGTGTGTCCACCCAATCCCGTACTGCTCCTGGCAAGTTGTTGTAGTTCCCTACTACAGTTGCCTTCCAGCTTATCTTGTGTGCAATGTCATGTGGCCTGCCATGGGATCTTTGGGAAATCACACTCCTGGTCTGGCTCCAGGCTTTCTATGCTGGCTGTTGGTGATAAAGCTGCTTAGTGGTCCATTACCTCCAGCTTTGTTACTGAATAAACTACTCTCTTTGTGAGGAAGACTTAACTATGGCAACAAGTGTGCCTGCATGGAGGGCAGACGCCAACCACCAGCTGGTGCCCTTGAACCCATGGTCATACCATCTCAGTGGATTATATGTTGTTTCACTTCAACGTATATGAGAATCCAGACTGGATCACTTTTTCTGGACAGTCTTAGAAAAGCCATCAAAGAAGGCAGGGTACGAGCCATCTTCTTAGCACCCACTCGATCTAGCCACAGCATTCTTCGAAATAAAACCCAGGGGCATATTAGCAAGGGCGTTATCGCCACTTTAGCTGGATTTTTCCAGCTAAAGCAGCAATATTTTTATCGCCCTCTTAGCAAGCTATCGCTAACAGCAGTTAGCGACAGCTTTTAGGCGATAGCTACAGGTTTGGGGCCCACTTTGCATGTCAGCGATATTTATCGCTGATGACATGCAAAGTGGGCGTACCCAACCTGTTAGCGACTGAAAGCAGTCACTAACACAGCTATCGCCTATTAGCAAGGCAGGCGAAGCGTTTAAATAATTTGCGCTAAGCACAAACCTAACGACTGCTCAGACCATGACTTAACCTGTATATCCAAGGTGAGGTGGATATTCAGGTTAAGTCCCCATTAGCGATAATGCCTAAATATCGCTGGATTTCCAGCGATATTCATGCATTGAGCTGCTATCGCCGGATATTTTATCGCTTTAGAGATAAACGTTGCTAATAGCACGTTATCTCTACGATAATATCGGGCGATAGGCGGATTTATCGATAATTATCGCTATTTGTTGCTAATAGGCCCCCAGATCTCTCCGGCAAGTGCATTAACCACTTGAGTAATCATATGCTTATTATTAATCACTGAAAATGACTGGACAAACAAAGATCTCTGCTGCAGGGGCTTTAACCTTGTAAGATATTTAAAAATTCAGTCTCTATGTGACCAATTAAGTAAGACAGACCAGATCTACAGTCATGTTTGTCCCTGTTGCCAATTTTGTTTGGCACAGATTTAAAAAAGTAAATGCATAACTTGACTCTCAGGTGCCACTTCTCATGACTGTTCCTTCATTACTCCTCCCCCTTTACATGCCACAACTTGATATCCAATGTATGGGGTCCCAGAGGAATGGTTTTTACAATTCCAGCACTTAATTGGAGTAAATCTACTTCACCGCACAAGTGTGAGTCACTTGTAAAGTGACAATGAATGTGTCTGAGAGGACATTTTAGCAGGGCATGAGGATGCCACATTATGTAATCAGGGAATACAAAGAACCTCTGTGACTTAGGAGAAAGTTTGGGGTTTGCATGGAAGGATGAGGGTGAGGGGGGGGGGGGGGTGAAATTAGGCAAGCTGGCTCAGTCTTGTTCTGCCAGGACAGCCGCCTACCATGCACTTTGTGCCTCCTACTCACATTTGTCAGTCTGGCTAGGGTTAGAGCTATGCCCCAACTAAGGCTCTCCCCAGCTGCAAAATGCTTGTCTTTGGAAGTATGAGAAGAGCTTGTGGCTCAAACCCCTGCTCAAAATGTAACCTCTTTCTACATAGGAATGTGTATATGCTGGGATTTTAATACCCTTTGCTGCATGTCTAGCTTTGATTTGATTGCTCTCCAACTGGTAGCTTGTGGACTTGGTATAAGTTCTGCATTAGATGCTCTCCATAAAATTGTATTGTATTATAATTGCATTTGTATAGTGCTTACTACCCCTGATGAGGCGTCTAAACACTTTTTCAGTGAGTAGCATGCTACTCCGGAACCCATAAAGGATTGGTAGTGAATTAATATAGTGAAATATGAAAGTTATTTGAGTGGTGGATATGTTAGTCTGTTATTTGGATTGAGAAGGATAGTGGAGGGATAGAAATGAATTGACTGACCGAATAAGACTTGCTCAGTTTAGTAACTCCGATTGCTGCTCCAACTTTTAGTTCAGTCATTTGGCTCATTTGGTAGTACCCCTACCTCAAAATGGCTGCACAGCCTCTGAGCTTGTTAATACTTGTATCAATGGGCCTTCTTTGATTATTATAAGTTTGCACACAAGCGCCTCACTCTCCACTAGCTAGGTTGGTGCTATCTAGATGCCTACAAGCATGTGAGATATCTAACCTGCCACCAAGCGGCAAGGCATACTACAATACATGTTACAACACACACATATGCACATCAAACATAAGACATCAGTCCTGCTACCTTGCAAACCTCCAACAACACAGGGGTGTGGACGTTGTTGGCCCTCTCCATGCTCACAACAACAGTACTTGTCACGCTTCTCACTGGCGCACTATCACACAGCTGCAAATACTGGACGCACATGCAACACAGTCCGCATATGCCATGCACTTCAGCTACACATGATTAGAACATTATGCAGGTGTTTGTTGATCTGAGGGTGTTTGTGCAGCTTCTTCTGCTCTAGAGGGAGGGAACCACAGGAAGACATGGTTAACTACTCCAAAACATGAGAGGAGGTGGTGCGGCACGAAAGAACAGCCGCTTACACTATATGGGACGCACCATCTTCACCTGGTTCATTCTACACAGAGACGGAGAGGAGGTACAGTTGATCAAAGATACTCAAGCACTTTTTGCATGCGTAGTTTGAGGTTCAGCCTCCTGTGTAGAACAGGTGGGTACAATTTACACTCATCATTCCCTTTTTCTAGGGTAGCCCCTTGCACAGCCAAAAATCCTACTCCCTGTTGAAGTCTGGTCCATTACACGAGACACAAGATGAGCCCACCATGATAGCTTGGCAGGTTACCTACGAGGGCAGCTTTGCATTGGAGTAGAAAGATAAGAGTGAAAAGGTCAATACCTGAGTGAATAGCCAGAGCCTCTAGATCTTCGGCCAGCTGCGCCCAGACTAAGTCATCACCGGCCAGGGTGAAGGTGTAGAAGAGAAGCGCGAGGGTATAGACGTTGGTAATGCCGGGTTCTCCTTGGTATCTGTTTCTCAGACATTGCAGTCCATTCACGATCATGGGTGCCTGTGAGGAGGAAGCCAGGTGTCAGGCAGGGTGCCATTGAAAGGAAAGAAGGGAGAAAAGGAGTGCCACAGCAATGCAGAAAGAAAGTGAAGACTCTAGAGAAGAAACAAAGGAGAATGTAAGTAAGGGATTGCGGAAAGAAAAATAGGAAAGTAGGAGGGAAGAAATAGTGAGGCAAATGAAAGAAGGGACCAAGGGATAAAACTAAGGAGGGAGAAGGATGGAATGAAGTAAGAGGAAGCAAGGAAGCACTATGGATGGACAGATGAAGGGAATGAGAACAGAAAGAAGGAAGGATGAAAGAAAAGGTGGAAGGAAGAAAGAATGAAGAATGCAAGGAAGGTAAAAGGAAGGAAGAAAAAACATGGAGGCGAGGCAAAGGGAACAAAGGAAGGGAGTGGAAAAATAACAAGGAGAAGAGACAGGTGAAACACAAAAGCAACAGAGATATATCAGGAAGAGGGATAGGTGAGAAAATGCAAAGAGGGAAGTAAGCAGATGTGCTTTGGAGAGGGAGAGAGCCAAACAAATAAGGTGGAGTTGAAATTATATCGATTGAAAAAGTAGAGAAGAATGGAGGAAGAGAGATGAGAGATGGAGACAGTCGTGCATGCAGCATGTCACACCCACCTGAAGTGGCAATCCCAGTTCCAGGAGGGCAGAGGTGATGTAGGCTGAGAGAGAGACATCATCATCAACACCACCCTGTGAAACAGAGAGGGAAGGAGTATGGGTCAGTCCCAGCTTCATTCAAGGGAAATTACCTATGACCCAGGAAACGGTGGAATACTTTTGCATAAAATGGCTGTTCTGCTGTAAATTGTCCATGGGGTGGGGTGCCACTGCAGAAGGTGGATGTACTGCTGTGTATTGACCATGGGGTGGAATACAATTGCAGAAGGTGGCTGTGATGCTGGGGATTAGCCATGGGGTGGAATAACACTGCAGGCAGCAGATGTGCTGCTCTACATAGGGTACATAACAAATAAAATATACAGAGGTAGATGTTCTTTTCTGGTTAGCTACAGAGAACATTGTAAAAGGTGAGGTGGCGCTGTATGGGGATCACAGGTGGTATACAAATGGAAACGCAAAGCAGAAGATGGATATTCTACTAAAGACGACAACATCAGTTTGTGGGGGGACATGACATCTTTTTTCCGGAAATTCCAACGTTTTTGCAAATTAACTTCAAACTGAAAAAGTAATATTTGCCACCACAATGTTCTGAAGCTGAACCTTGGTGCATATGTTGGTAACAGGTGAATTAACGTAGCAAGGTGTGCAAGCATTGTTGTCTTCTGGATGCAGAAGATGGGTATAGAAGATGGGTGTGTTGCTGTAGACCATAAGTAAGCCTTCCCAAACAAAGGAGGAAGGGAGCAGACTGCCTCACATCCCATCACTCAGTTCCCTTAGACGCATTTGTGTCAATGCAGTGCATGGTACCACTTCAGTAAAAGCCCTTAGTTTTCCACATTGTTTCATTCAGTCAGTGCTGTGTATCTCTAGACATGTGTTTCACAATTGTTGTCCATCTTCAGTAGAGAGTAACAAGTTGTTTTAGTGATGCTGGAAATGCTGCTCACAGTCATCGCTGGTCTCTGTACCAGTCACTGAGCGCAGGCGCGTCAACCTGGTGCTTCCCACCTACCTGCATACTTCACTCTCCCCCACTGTGAGCACACTATTGCAGCAACCTTTGTGAGGTGAGAAATTGCCACAGAAACTGGCACCCTCTCACTGACTTACTGTTGCTGGGTCACTCCTGCACAGCTACCACACAGATCAGCTCTTGACATTGCAGATGCAGGAACCAGTCAAGGAGGACTTCGACAGCCCGGCCAGCCTGCCTCTGCAAAGCCTTATGGGTCAAATTAAACATATTGGATGACATATCGCTGACCAATCTCTGTAAATCTACCCAAAATAAGCCAGTATTTACACTTCCTATTTCAGCTATGTCCCCTAGACCTACCTATTCTCTTACAAAAGACTACAGCCTTCAGGTGTGCAGGAGTTTGATAAAGATGCTATCCTGCACACTGGTTTCTAACCAAAATCCCTGATAGCCTCACTCATTGGCCCCTAAACTCTTACCACCTGGGTAACCCAAAAAGCATGGGAGAAGATCTCTCCTATCTCCAGTTCCATGAGGCACTAATTAATACATATCGTGAGTAATCGCTCTCTCCGCTGCAGTTCTGGTTACATTGGAACTTGCATAGGAAAGTCATTTTGTGTTTCATTAATGACTTGAAGATTGACACTTTGGCCTGTGACCATTTGTTCCACATTTCGTGCTGATTAGTCTTTGGGTTCAAACGTTCTATGGGTGTAACATTTTTGAGGTATACATACAACATCAGCGTATACATTTTTGCACCAAAAGCCAACCCATCCAAATAGACAGATTTAGAAAAAATTTGACATGAAGATCATTTAATTTACCAACACAGGATCTAGGCTGCAGTTTACTGGTCGAAATAATGTACATATTTTGGGGTGGGAATCCTTAAACGTTGATTGCCAGCATGCAGACAGTGATCACTATGACACAGGAAGGAAAAAGTTACTAACCTGTAACTATAATTATCCAACGCTGGTATCACTCATGGATTCACATGCTTGAATCACCCCGTTTGTCGAGATGGGAGTTCCTTGTTAGTTGTAGAAAAGAAGGCCAATGTTAAACCAATTCTGGAAGACTTTAAACAAGGCCACGTAATAGTCCTTACAAATCCCTATCAAAGCCCCAAAGTTCAGCCAGTCAAGCCAATGAACAGTGAACAGCACTCCCCTGTGAGGCCACCGTACCTCAGATTATGTAGCATAAGGGTACAAAAAAAAATCAGTGGTTGAGCCTGATATGGGAAATGGGGCAGGATAACGCTAGATAAAGCATATGCTTCACTAAATCTAAGACTCCATGGTCCGTTGTGGTGGTGATTCATTCTTTGTGGTGAGCGGAGATCTTTTCTCTCACGTGGAACAATGCTGATGAGGTGAATGTTGTAGCCAGTGCCTTAAGGCAGTGTCTTCTGGAGTTGTCTTGCGATCTGGACTGATTGCATCCTTTCTCCCATGGTGCCTGCTTCTGGTAGGCCTCTTGAGGTGCCCCCCCCATTGCTGTCGGGAGTACTATTGGCAGTAAGGTTGTTGTGGTATCTGGTACACCTGGTATATATAGGCTGGATATCCCCTCTGTATGAGGGTTGGCCTCTATCTGGGGCACCAAGAACTGGCTGCTGTCACCCCAGTTGCAGCACTCCTAGTGATCTTGCATTGTCCATGTCATGCTTTATGGATCTAGTGTACATTCCTGGTAAATAATCATTCTCAGTTGAAAGGCCTACATTGAATCCTACTGTGGCCTAATAGTCTAAACAATGGGGAACATACCCAGCCTTGTCTGTGCAACGCTGCTGTCCCAGCATATTGTCTGAATCCTGTTGACGCAATGTCCTTTGCTGAATCTGTTATCACTGAAGAGGCCTTCTCACCCTCATGCGGTATTGCTTTTACGTCTGCTCTTTTGTTATCTAGAAGCATTTTCTAGAAAGGATACATTTTTGACCGCATCTGGCTGTTGTATCTGGCTAGTATTGTTAGTGAGTTGGCTGCTGTGATCATAGTTGTAGGCTTGACAGATATCCACTTCTAAATCCCGCCCAGCTTTCTACCTTCTTTGTCTGGCGAGGTGTTTGAAAGGTGAAGTTGGGTTCCTAGATCTCCTTCGTGCAGCTTTCATTACCACATAGTCTGCCGGGAGATGACCAACCAAGCTTGCAATGGTCTCTGGTGTCCTCTCGTGTCTTGTGTTTCTGATCAGTTACAGTGTAACTAATGCCAATGAGGCAGGAGTTTTCATTACTTTCACTCCAGATGTGCTCATTGATCAATATTGTTTTCAGTTTTACGTCCAGGCTTCTTAAAATCATAATTTAAAAAATCTATTTCCATACTGGGAATTGACAAATCAAATCTAATCAAATCTCTCTCTATTAAGCAATAAAGCTTCCAATTTCAGCCACTGGTGAGTCAGGTGGAGGTGCTGTAGATGCCACATTGATCTGTACAATGCAGTCATCCCTACCCTGGCCCTGTATCCTTGTCATGTACTTCTTCTTCCTGATCCCCACCTGAATATCTGTCATCACATGCCGCAGTTATAAGTACTTGACACAGATGAAAGTAGAGATTGACATGGAGGATTTGCCACAGGACTCTGTCTTGGTGGCTAAAACAGGACTCCGTACTGGTGAAGAAGGATGCGTTTTTGACTGTGAGCGGGGTAGTGGTGACAGACTGGGAGGTTATTGGTCATGTATACCACTTGGGGTATCCGGGAACTATGCATAGTATTCCGACAGCATTTATTGAAAGCCCTTAACTTCTCCAGTTATTGACGTTCCTTTTGAAAAGGATCGTAATCATTATGCAGTCTTTCATCATCCAGATGCTCTTCCCATGTATGGTAAGGAATACTGTATCTTCATCTACTACTCTAGTACTCTGTGGCAAATTAGCCACCTCTTCCTAAATATTATCATGTAGGTCCTGAGACTTGACTTTCAAGAGTATTGGACTGTAGACAGTACTACAGGATCCCCCGGCCTCTGATTTCTCTGTATCTGAGTGGCTCTGAGGTGGTATCATGGCACTATACTCAGCGAGGTGTGTTCCGGCAGCAGAGATGTTGTAATTTCATTGTCAGAAATCAGACTGAGTTCAGAGGTCTCTGCCAGTTGCTTTGTTGATGGATCTCTTGATGTTGGTATGTCGGTCAACAGTGCCATCAACATGGCCTTTGCTGACAGGGCCTTCTTCAAAGGGGATGTTGTTGACGGGGTCATCGTTCCAGATGACATCGAGGGCAAGGTAATTGTCGACGGGGTCACTGATGCTGTAATTGATGGAATTGGTATCGTCGACGGGGACTTATGTGGTTTCTTCATCAATGATATTGAAGACCGTGTGCTCTTCTGTGTCATTGATGCTGCTTATGCTGACAATGCAGCCATCAGCATTTATGTTACCTTTTGGTATAACCCCCAGAGGTTTTTTCTTCAACAGTGTGGGACTGTCTGAAGTGGGTTTAGTCAAAGGGTTCTATCACCTCAGATGATGGAACCTGGTAGTTTTCCTGCAAGGAAAGCTCTACCTCACAAAAGCGAGGAAAGGGTGTCACCTGCCAAATGATGGTAATACAGTAAATATACTAAGATGAATAAATAACAAAATGTATCAACAGATCAAATAAGGATGCATATCAAAATCATATAATGTGCTAAACAAAAGGAATCCTAAAACAACCACAATTTTTTGATAATTATTTTACGTAAACAAATCAAAATATTTCGGCCCCACAAACAGAGATCTCAGACAATAGAAAGCAAATCTTAGACACATACACAAAGAAACTCCCATTCATCTAGCTACTCACTCAGTCAAACCAACTCACATCCAGCATTTACACAATATATACCCTGGTAGTTTTCCTGTCTGCTTTCTTAGGGATTTTCTTAGATGGCTCTCTTGAGGTTGGCAGAGACTCCTCTGGATAGCATTCATGGATTGTATGTACTCCAAATTAACCCTTTTGGGGGTTTTCCATGTCATAATTTATGGACCTTATGAACCATCCTGAAGTAGGTGTATCATTGACTCTGTGTTTTTTGCAGCAGCATTAAAAGTCTACCCTCACTGTACTTGAAGGTTCTGGTTGAAGAGATCCAACATATCTTTCAGTCCCAGGGAGTTCCAGGGACTCTGTTTCCACACAACGAGTGGTGGGAATCTGATGAAAGGGTTCCTCTGGCAGGGGTGGGAGGGGAGTGATGTTTATTGTGTTTTCTCCTGGCTGGCTAAAGTTTGGGTCTTTTCTAAGGATGGATTCTAAGGTAAGCAAGTTTAAGCCTTCAGATTGTGTTTAAAATTGCACTGCTTCCTTATGACCACCGTAAGGCTCCCAGATCAATGATGGGGATGATTCAATTATGTGAATCTCTGAAATATGTAACGCTAGAAAACCAGGATCATTATACTGACTACATAAAGACCATCCACAGTAAATTTTCAATGCTATATTTTTTATGCTCCCCAATGGGCTGAAAAGCAGCCTTTGATCCCCAAAAAATAACAAGACCTGAAAACATAACTGAAAAAAAATATGGTAAGGGACAACATGGTTACGCTAAAATCATGTCTCAAAGCTACTAAAATTGGCCAGTTATGGTTAATCAAACACTAGGAACATAACATAACAATAGTCAAGGAAAATCATACACAGAGGGTGCTTTAGAGTTGAAGAGAAATATTGCCCTTCATTCTCAGGTGAGAAAAAGTGGAGCCCTCAGAGAGAAAGATTGAAACACAAGGACTAATACTAAGATCCCTGGCACTAGGGGATGGTTCAGATGGCTCACCCGTGACAGAGGCAAAATATCCTCCATGCCCTTGGGCAACTCCAGCCCTAGGGATGTAGCAATTGCATCCACGGTGGCAGGGCATAACATTTAGCCCTTTCCTTGTATTGCCTAAATGCCCACGAAGTAGCGTGCAGGATGCTATTGGGTTAGCTTTCTGTCTAAGAGTTGGACCTTATTTCCTTCTGCAGCACAATAAACAGCAGTTCTGATGTAGAATTAGGGTCATGGAGTCATGCCTGAAAAGATTGACCATACCTTCATGGTTGTGTGGTAAAGCATGCCCACATTCTCAAAGCAGCCATCTTGGGACTGGCGTTGTTGCAGCCAATTGACTGCCATAGCAGTCACATTATTGTCTATAGAGATGAATTCTTCAGCTTGACCAAAGCACTTGGCCACAAATGCTGTCAGCCTAGAAACAAGAAAAGAAGGCGGGGGTCAGGAGCAGATGATGAGGCAGAATCAGGAACAGGAGGGGAAAATGAGTAAAAGAGTAAGAAGTGGGAGGAATACAAGTAAAGATAGGCAAAGAGTCAGTCAAAAAGAGCCAAAAAGAGAGAGAAAGTGGAGATATATAGAAAAATAGTAATCACGAGAAAAATGGTGGGGGGACAAGGAAATAATAAGACAGAAGGTGTGAGAGGGAGAGACAGACAGAGAGAGAAGGAGAAATGAGAGAGAGAGAAAAAAGAGGGAAGGAAAGAAAGAAATAGGGAAAAGAGTTTCAGAGCAAGTGATAAAGAAAAAGTCAAGAGAGAGAGAGGAGGAGACGAGGAAAGCAATATAAGAGAGAAAGAGGGTAGAATTGATGGAGTATAGGGAAATGTCAGTGAAGGGTGGAGGAGAGAAAAAGAGGGAGTGGTAAAGAGAGGGAAAGATAAGGAGTAATGGGCAAATAAAGAGAATGAGAGAGGAGAGAGGGGAATTCGGGAAAGGGAGTTATAGAGTGTGACAAAAAATTAAGTAGAGAACAGGCATGTGAAAGGACGTGATGTGGAAGAGGTAAAAGGGAAAAGGAGAATGCATTGGAGAATTGGCAAAGACCAAAGATAGACAATATAGAAGTAGAAATAGAGATATGGGTACAGATAGATAAAGTAAAGAGGAGAGAATTGTAATGGATCATTATAAGAGCACGTAAGTGAAACATAATGATATCTTCATCCGTACATAGTACTAAAAACTCTGTATTAATAATACTGAGAGCAGTTGCATTATCTTCTGGTATTTAACGTAAACAAGATTTATTGCATATTTTGTAAATAGAGTAACCATATTTTCAAACTCAAACACGGCAATGGACCAGTGAATTAGATGTATGAGTACACATTGGCAGAGATCATGAACACAGGAAGGCCACAACGACAGCACCTACCAATGTAGATGAACTCCTTACATAGTGGCTGTGCACTTTGTCCCTTTTTAGCAAGTTCTGACTTCCTCAACAAAGAGAAAACAGACATGGACATGTAACTCTCATGTAACTCTATTTCTCTGTCACTGATATTTTTCATAAATCCATAAATAGTAGAATATCTCTATGTGTGCAGGATACACAGAACACTTTTTTACATGAACATTTTTACAAGAATCATTAAATCCAAAAAGGAAACATGATGGGACCCGATTCATAAACTGCATTTTGTAATATGTAAAGTAATACTACAGTAGCAATACTTACTTACTACCAAATGCAATTCACAAGCCTACAAGTGTAAAACGCAACCTCTACTTTCCACTCTATGGGGGAGCATCACACATGTAAGTTTACTGCTTAGTAAATGTGGAAGGGACCAGGGGCAGTGTCTTGAAAAGGTGCATACTTACTACAACATGGGAGGCGTTCAGGGTGGAGTAAGTAGGGGTTTAGGCCGGCTTAAGGAGGGGTTTAGGAAGGGACATGCACTCACCCTCCAAAGTAAGTAAGCCCATTACTATTCACAAACTGCATATGTATGTAACTACAGCCAAAATGTATGTATGTAAGTAGGTGATTTATAAAGCGCAGGTGTTACTCCAAGGTGTGCCCTGGCCCTATTGTGAAGGAGCTGTCTGCTGGCAGGAAAGAGAAGAACCTAATATGAGGAAAAGAGCCAAGTCTTCAGTTTTTTCCAGAATATCGGTATTTCCTTTATTGCCCTGAGTGTCAATGGCAGCTCATTCCAGAGAGAGGGTCCTAGAAATGAGAAGTATCTGCCCCAGCCCTCTCCTTCTTAATCCGAGGTACTATGGCCAGACAGAGATTTCCTGAGCAAAGGTTCCTCTGAGGAGAGTAAGACTCGATTTTATCTTGAAGATACCCTGAACCTGTACTGAAAAGTGCTTTCTGGGTTAAAAGCAATATTTTAAAAGTGATCCTCTTCCTAACTGGAAGCCAGTGTAGGCTATGAAGGAGACCGGAGACATCTGAGTGGCGTGGGAGCCCAAAGATGGTGCATGCTGCTGCGTTTTGAACTAACTGCAGCCTGTCTATCAGGTAATTGGGCAACCCTGCATATAGGCTATTTCCATAGTCCAGACTTGAGGTACTCAAGTCCTGGGTCACCTGTTGTCTAGCCTGAAAAGAGAGGAGAGAAAAAGATTTCCTCAGGACATGAAGGAGGGCAAAGCCCATACCCACCGCAGAGTGGATTTGAGCGTGAAATGATAGTTGCTCATCGAATTTACAGCCCAGGTTTTTTACCGCATGACTTGCTAATAGAGGATGGGGGGCATCCTGTGGTCACAAAGTTTTCCAAGATGTCATGGTTTCCGGGCCAAAGAAAAGGAGCTCGGTCGCACCCTTGTTACATTTGAGTTGGTTATTTGAAAACCAACTAAATGTTGCATTCAGGCACTATCTTTACTCCCAGTAAGGCCTCATCCTTCACCCAGGAGAAAAGGAGTTGGGTGTAATCAGCATATGACACTATTTGTGCACCTCAGAGTTTCACCAAGGGGGCCAATGGAGAAAGGTAGATATTAAATAGTGTCGGGCTCAGAGCTGAGCCCTGTGTCACTCCAACCTTAAGCTTGCTGGAGGTGGCGGAAAAAGGAAAACACCAGACCTCTTGATCTCTGTCTACCAAAAAAGAGACAAGTCACTGTCACGCCAACCTGTTATCCCCATTGCCAGTATACGAGCTAGGAGGATGGAGTGAGATACAGTGTTGAACACTGTATCTAGGTCAAGTAATACCAGCAGCGCTCTCTCACCTCTGTCAGTGCAAAGGCGGATGGAATCAAGGACTGACTCAGTACTACGGTCTGGTCGGAAGGCAGATTGACTTGAATGCAAAAGATTATTGCTTTCTAAATGTGCAGAGATCTAATGATTAACATGTTTTTCAAGTACTTTCGCTAGTTTATTGGATCATTTGGATCTGCCTGTGTTTTTTTCAGCAGTGGCAACATTTTAGCTTGTTACCAAACCAATGGCATCTTAGCAGACGTGAGCGACATATTAAACAATTGATGCACTAGTGGGGGTGATAGCCTTCGCCCCAAGAGCTAAAAGAGAGGCAGGGCCCGGGTCGGAGGGGGAGCCAGATTTTAGGCGACTTGTGGCTAGAAAAGTGTCTTCCACGGAAATGAGCGAGAAAACAGTAGTAAATGCACTCCAGCTCAAACCTGGAAAAAATCCAGCACCACACATGGCAAGCCACTGGCCCTGCAACACCCTCCCATAAAGAATAATATAGGTAGGGGCTTAATAAAAAACCCATAGGAAATGGTAAGATAAATTACATTAATTAAAAATATAAATAACTTTATTTTAATGTTACAAAAATATAAAAATAAAACATATTGATCATTTCATTTTACAATACTTGAATACCCTTTTTCGAATTTAGAAATTAAGAAAAACGATTTGTTACCAAAACAAAATTAAATTACTTTTAAATAATTCTGTACATTACTTTTAATAATGTCAATATATGGTAAAAAAATATATACTTTTTTTATTCAAACTTCAGAACAATTATTTTCATTTAACATATTCAAAATAATTGCATTTTAAATTAAAGTTACGTTAATAATGCTATAAAGTATGTTCTCTATTCTATTTTATTTTATACTAGCTTACCCGTCGCGCGTTGCTGCGATCTCCGAAGAAAGGAAATTCAAGGAAACTCATCATGATAACATTCAATTTACATTGTGTCATTTTTATTGAAACGTATTCATTTTAATATGGAAAACATTTCAAAGTGTCGTTTTAATTCTATTTATTTATTCGAGTGCTTGTGGATACACGATTTTTTGTTTTTCCGACTGGTGCGTACATCAGTATTCGAAAGATTATGAGGGCCCTGGGGGGCTGATATTTTAAAAAAATGTATGCCAGAAACCTTCGCGGGAGTGTACTCAACAACTTCCCAAAGTTTCCTGGCGATTGGACGAATGGTGTTTTAATTCTATTTATTTATTCGAGTGCTTGTGGATACACAATATTTTGTTTTTCCAACTTGCGCATACATCAGTATTCGAAAGATTATGAGGGCCCTGGGGGGCCGATATTTAAAAAATATTTATGGCAGAAACCTTCGCGGAAGTGTACTCAACAACTTCCCAAAGTTTCAGGGCGATCAGATGAATGGTGTTATATTTCTATTTATTTATAGGAGTGCTTGTAGATACACGATTTGTTGTTTTTCCGTCTGGTGCGTACATCAGTATTCGAAAGATTATGAGGGCCCTGGGGGGGCGATATTTAAAAAATGTTTATGGCAGAAACCTTTCCGGGAGTGTACTCAACAACTTCCCAAAGTTTGATGGCGATCGGATGAATGGTGTTTTAATTCTATTTATTTATTCGAGTGCTTGTGGATACACGATTTGTTGTTTTTCCGTCTGGTGCGTACATCAGTATTCGAAAGATTATGAGGGCCCTGGGGGGCTGATATTTTTAAAAAATTTATGCCAGAAACCTTCGCGGGAGTGTACTCAACAACTTCCCAAAGTTTCCTGGCGATTGGATGAATGGTGTTTTAATTCTATTTATTTATTCGAGTGCTTGTGGATACACAATATTTTGTTTTTCCATCTTGTGCATACATCAGTATTCGAAAGATTATGAGGGCCCTGGGGGGCCGATATTTAAAAAATATTTATGGCAGAAACCTTCGCGGAAGTGTACTCAACAACTTCCCAAAGTTTCAGGGCGATCAGATGAATGGTGTTTTATTTCTATTTATTTATTGGAGTGCTTGTGGATACACGATTTGTTGTTTTTCCGTCTGGTGCGTACATCAGTATTCGGAAGATTATGAGGGCCCTGGGGGGGGCGATATTTAAAAAAAGTTTATGGCAGAAACCTTTCCGGGAGTGTACTCAACAACTTCCCAAAGTTTCATGGCGATCGGATGAATGGTGTTTTAATTCTATTTATTTATTCGAGTGCTTGTGGATACACGATTTGTTGTTTTTCCGTCTGGTGCGTACATCAGTATTCAAAAGATTATGAGGGCCCTGGGGGGCCGATATTTAAAAAAAATGTATGCCAGAAAGCTCCACGGGAGTGTACTCAACAACTTTCCAAAGTTTCATGGCGATCGGATGAATGGTGTAGTAATGCATAAAGGACAAACAGACAGACAGACAGACAGACAGACAGACATACATTCGTTTTTATATATATAGACTAGCAGCCCGCCCCAGCGTTGCCCGGGGCAGAAGGGGGCTGTGGGCAGCATTTCTGGCTTGCGTGCACCTTACCTCAGCGCTTGCTCCCAGTCGCACAAACCCAGGCCCCCGCTCCAGTCCGCCTCACTTCACCGCCCCCCACTACTCTCACTTAAATGTGAAAGCCGTTTTAAAACCTATCATTTATTTTGCTGTCCCGCTCCAGTCCGCCTCACTTCACCGCCCCCCACTACACCAAGCCAGTCTACACGCCCCGCTGCAGTCCGCTATCCCGCTCCATTCCGCCTTACTTACCGCTCCTCCCCGCGTTTCACATACCTCATGGCTCTGCAGTCTTGCTACGTTCTTCGCTCCTCCATGCGCTGTTGTCCTCCATTCCACTCAAGTCCGCCTTACTTCACCGCTCTTCCCCGCGGTTCACGTACCTCATTCCCTCCAGTCTGGCTAAGTTTTCCACTCCTCCTCGCGCTGTTGTGTGCTCCTCCTCGCGTTCCTGTCCTCCGATGATGTCAGCACGCACGTTGTTAGCACACACGGCCGGCGCTACTTCTTAGGGACTACTTTTTTTTATTGTTTATTTTTAAATAACGTTTATTTTTATTTTCTATTATAGCCTATGTCAATCTACTGGAGCCCCCCTTTCCAACGCTGTATTGGGTGTTGCGATTGGTGGTGTACTTTTCGAGTTTACCTGGCTCAAAGGACACAGTTCTCTCTTTATAATAGGAGTATAGATATAAAAAATAAATATATACAATTAATCTACATAAATATTTAAACATTTTTTTGTAATTGTTCTCAAGTTTAATAAAATGTCTACTTTTCTCTATACATTATCGTGGGGAGATCTCCACCACCCAATTTTTGGAGTATGATGGTGCAGATGCATCCGCATCCCAAAGGTGTAAATTTCAATGAGTTGTTGCATTCAGGAATAAAGGTCTGGAAGAGTTGTATCTGCCATGAAAATAAAGTTATTGTGGACTGTAGTGGTGATTCCCAACATCATCAAAGCGCTATAGAGGGGAAAATCAGTGGTTTTAAACATGAAAATATAGAATGCTAATAATTCTTCCAAAGAACTGTTCTCTCTCCTTAATTCCCTTTCTTCTCTAGAACGTGTGGCAGCCCTATTTCCATCATCTTTAGAAAATTGCAATAAGATTGCTTCCTTATTTGCTTCTAAAGTAGCTAGGATAGTTGTGTGGCCTTTAGTTTATCCTTGCCGGGTCGCCTCCAGGGGTGTAGGCTCTAAGGCTGTGTTTAAGCGTTGTTGGACTGTGCTCTGCCGGCCATTGGATGTAGGCAGCCTAGCTGTGTTAAGTGATACTATGCTGCTCAATAAAAAACGTTTGATTCTAAAGTAGCTAGGATATATGACATCTTTGCGGTAGAAGCTCGCTGCTGCATAAATCTAAATACCTTTTTTGACGAATCTCCAATTGAGAACGGTCTCAATGAATTTAGGACCCCCCTCTCTGGAAGACTTGAAGAGCCTGACTATGAGCAATAAGTCAGGATCCCATCTAGATCCAGCTCCACCTAAAATGTTGATGCAAGGGATAGAGACTATTCTCCCTCACGTACAACAGCTGATTTCTCTGTCCATTAACTTGGCGAAATCGCGCAAAAATGAAAGCACGCCATAGCACTCCGACTGCAGAAAAAACCCTCTTCTGACCCCATGCAACTAGAGAATCCAGGTCCCATCTCACTTTTACCATTCTTCGCCAAAATTACGGAGAAAACAGTGAATAACCAACTCACACATTATATCAATTTGAATGATTTGCTTCACCCTACTCAATCGGGTTTTAGGGCCTCTCCTTCCATGGAGTCAGCCCTATTTCTCGCTACCAAAACCTTGAGAAGGTGTGTGGATGAAGGACAAACAGCCACTTTGGTGTTACTTGACTTTTGACAACATATCGTATAACCTACTCCTTCGGAGGTTAAGTCGGTGCGGAGTCAGCGGTACACCATTACGATGGATGACCTCCTCCCTTCTAATGCGGAGCTTGCAGTTGCCCAGCATCTGCATATTTCAGACAGCATTACTCTCACGCAAGGGGTTCCTAAGGGCTCCATACTGAGCACTACCCTATTTAATCTATACATTTGCCCCCTGGCGGAAACCGTGGAAAAACACAATGTAAAACTTGTATCATATGTGGATGATACGCAGTTCAAAGTAACTCTATCACAGGACCCTGTGGTGGCTGCAACACAATTTTCTCTATGCTTAGAAGAGCTAGCCTCCTGGATGACCAACAATTGCCTAAAACTCAAAGGCAACAAAACGGAGGTAATGATAGAGGGGGAAACACCTTCTATCTAGTCATCGGCTTGGTGGCCTGAGGCCCTGGGTCAAACCCCTGTCCCAAAAGCAAAAAACAGAAATCTGGGGATGCGGTTTGATCCCAAACTCTTGTTTGAGAGACAAATTAGGAATGTAGGGGCAAGTGTTTTGGGACCATTAAAGTCCTAAGGAAGCTCCTGTACCTTCAACGGCCAGGAAAGCAGTTGTACATGCCCTAGTCATGTCCCAAATAGAATATTGTAACATCCTCTACTTGGGGTACACCAAAAGGAATCTAACTAAACTCCAACATATTCGAAATCCTGCTGCTTGCTTGGTCCCTAATCGCTTGAGAGGAGCATCTACCTCTAAAGCTCTGACTACTCTTCACTGGCTACCAGTGGAGAAGAGGATTATGTGCTATTGCCACAGAATCTTGATGAACAGCGCCTGAGCTACCTGCGATCTATGATTAAACCCTACACACCTTCAAGTAATTTAAGATCTGTAGGGGCTCACCTTGTAAAGGTGCCAAGAGTTCAGATGGCCAGGAGCCAGGATGGGAGCCCGGTCCTTTGGATATCTAGCGGCCAAAATGTGGAATGCCTTGGTGCCTAATCTGAAGTTAGAACCTACAGAAAGGACTAAAAACCAGGCTTTTCCGTACTCAAATTGAGATTGTTTAGCCCGTCTCATCCTACTTTCTCGCTCATCTTAGCTTCAGGCTTATTCACACCTTCTCTTTTTTATCCCTCCCTCCTTTTGGGGGAGGGTTAGAGTCCTAGCGCGGGGACACACTGGAGGGTGTAACCGGGCGCTTTATAAATGGTAAATAAATAAATAAGGACCCAGGACATTCTTGTAAAGATCTGTTGCAAATAGGGAAAAAGGTTAGGAAAAGGAGCAAACATATGAACTTAATCTAAGTTTTTAAAGTGGCACAGACTGCGTCCGACCCCTTCGGGCTTACATCTAAGGATCTTAGGTTGAGTACAAGTCAAATATAGAGAATTATTAATGTACTTAGAATTTGATGATGGTGGTAACTTGATGTGCCCTAGTAAGTAAATCCAGAAAGAGATTGATTAATAGCCAAAGTGAGCTGTGAAAACCTTTTTCTGACCCATTTAATTAAGGAATCTTCTATAGTACTATATAAATAATATAAAGTGGATTAAAAAAATGACATGTTAAATGAGGGATATTTATATAAAGTGGAGGATATCACTGGGTTAAGAAGGGGTCATCATTTTTGTAAATGTATAATTTGCAGCCATTTACAAAAACTGAAAACAGAATATTAAATCATTTTTGTGCCTCCAGAAAATATTTAAGCCAGCCTAGGGAAAATAATTTGTGAGCAAATTCTAAATTAGAATCAAACCAGGGACATCCCTGGAAATTTTGGGCAGTGACTGTTTATTCCATATAGAAAAATACCCATGAAGCTCAGGTTATATATCATTTACAGACGGCTCGAAAATGGAGTCACAGATCTATTAGGCCTAAAATTGATCATGTAAGGAATGTAGCATGGGATTGGCAAATCTGAAAAAAAGTGCTATGGAGCAACCTTGAAGCATCCACGCGTGTAAGTCAGATTTAGAGAGATATCCTGGACTAATGGGGTCAGCTCTAGACTTAGCTAGTGCTGTGCAGTAAACCAAAAGAGGAAATATCTCTATGTCCGATGCAATGAGAAAATATCTCTATGTCCAATGCGATCCAATGACCCTGTGCCATCATGTCGCCCATTTAGGCATCCCACTAAATCGAGGGTGAATCTGTAACCACAGAAGACAGTAACTGCATGAGCTGAATGGATGACCCAACAAGAGCGTTGGGAACACAACCATCAATGCAGGTTTGTAAGAACAAAGGGAAAAATCATTTAGGCATTGCCATCTCCGGGGCCACCGGCAGGCCCTCATTCCGCATCTGGAGTGCGGGACGTACAGAAAGCACAGAACCATCGAGCCTTACAGGTATAGGACTTGCATAACTGGGATCTAAACCCGATTTAGAAAACATATCCAGAATAGCTACAGACCTCTGCGGAGGTTGAAAAGCCTCTGCATGAATTGCTTCTAGCACTACGCCAATCAACCTCTGTGGGGATGAGGTTGGACTTCTAGGAATTGAAGGCAAAGCCAAAGGCAGCAGCGTCTTGGTATTTTCAAGATGTTTTGAGTTCTGAGACTAGCACATGTGGTTCTGTGTTCACCAGGCAGTTGTCCAATTATAGAAATACATGAACTCCCGACCACCTGAGCAAAGTTACCAACATGGCCAGCACACCCCTTGAGTGACAGTCTTCCCACTTAATGGCAGAATCACAAACTGAGTGTACTGAGACCTCACTGTGAATCAAAGGTTAGGCGTGTAAGTGCAGCAGATTGTTATTTAAAAGTAGGACAACTGGAGTTCCATGGACACCAGTCAACCGTTCACACTTAGGGCCAACAGAATCCTACTTAGGGATAACATTTTGAACTTGTCCTTCTGAATGAGGAGATTTAAAAGATAAAGGACCGGAATGGGTCTGAGGCCTCCATCCTTCTTGCGGTAAAAATAACTCAAGGGAATAAACTCCCATGCCCCTCTTCTTCTTCCAGAGTGCCACTCTATGGACTCTTTGTTCAGCATGGCAAGAACCTTGACCTTGGAGATCGAGGCATATGTCAGAGAGCCCTTCCTGGCAGAAGATAAGATGAAGCATCCAGTGATCCATCGTTATCATCTTCCAATTGGCGGTTAAATGGGAGACCTTCATCTGGCACTGGCAGCGGGGGGGCGAGTCAAAGAGGGTTTCAGGCAGCAAATTCTAAAGCTACAGCTGCTAGTGATGCTGACAGTACCAAAGACATAGAGGTTGGTGCCATGATGGACAGATTCTTCCTTGGAAGTTGAACCAAAACAGGATCTTGGTGGCATCGTCAGAGGAGCTAGCATCATCAAGCTCCCAATGATGGGCCCACCCTTGGAAAGTGGACCCGAGCATAGTAGGGTCATCCTGAAAATGTCCAGCCTGGTCAATGGCTTTGTGGTTTTCAGAATTGGAATCAGAAGAAATGACCAGCCTCAGAGAATAGCATGATGTTTACATAAAGGTCTGAGCAGGACCATTTACTAGAGGAAGAAGGTGAATTCGACTTCTTATGGCATTGTTTATGTTTTTTGTGGCGTGACCCTTTTGGGGATTATTTCCTATCTGGTAACTTACCTGAAGGAAGTGGGAGACACCATGCTAGGGTGTCTTTGTGGGCCTGTGACAAAAATTATTTGGCCTAACACTCTCAGGTGGCTTTGGGGGTGCAAGAGTTGCAGGTGGGTCGCAGTTAGATCCAAGACACCACAAACTGAAGTCATAGGGATCCAGTATGGACATGTTTTCACAAAATGTCCTACAGTGTTTAAACCCCAAACCCTTATGTAGAGACATTTGATCTGCTGAAGAATCTAATTTGGAAGCCACATAGAGGAGCTCTGGTCTTGTGAAGAAGAGGTGCAGAAATTCAGTAAGTTACACCAGGTGCCATTTGGTGGCATATAAAAGGTGGTGGGGAAGATGAAGCCATGGCCATCTGCACCCATAGACCGTTGCTAATAGTTTCTTAACATTTGAACATTTGAACCCCCCCCCCACCTGGCAACATCTGAACTGTTCAGTCTGCAAGCTTAATCTGCCTAAAAAGAGCCTTCTCTTAGTCCACAATCAAAAGTTAATTTGGTATCTTCCATTACCCAACCAGGTTTGACAGACTGTACTCCATCTGTAAGGGAGGATGAAGGCATTACGTCTGTCACCCTGATGGACCACCATCTGTTGAATTTAGAGATATCTGAAACTTTGAGGAGGAAATACTGAGAATGACAGAAACAAGAAGAAAAAAAGAAAAATAGAACAAAAAAAACAGAGCCAGTCTGTTGAAGTATTTTGCAAGGTAGATTTTAAGTTCTTTTTCATTTCTTTACTCACTGAGTTAGGGACCCTCCTTCATGCAAAAGCTACTGAATTAATCAGCAGCAGCAGAGACTGCAGAAGGCATGCAGAAACATGCTGTAGAAAGGCACTTGCACACAGTTAGCCTATCTATGTTTACTCACCAGGTGCTCCCGGAGTCATCGCTGTTCCCAAAGGCACTGTAGGAGCCGTCATCATGCTTGTAGTTCAGCTCCTGTTGGTATCCTGCAGGAGAAAATGATTATATTTATCTTCAGACACTTTACTAGAGCTGTCCAGCAAGACCTTGGTACCTGCCTCTCGACCTCAGGGTGGCATTGCTGTGTTAGTTTCTGCTATTAGAAGAAGCAGAGGAGCCACTGTGCATTGTATTTGCTGTTGTCAGTAGGGATCAGAAAATCCTGCTAAAGTGACCTGTGCAGACAGAGTATGGAATTTTAATGAGTCCTTTAGGAATCAAAAACATGTCCCCCAGTGGCACTGGCCACTAAAGTAAAGCATGACATTGGTTTTTATCATGGACAAGCAAGGGCAATAAGTTACTTACCTCTAGTAACACTATTTCTGGGAAGTACTATATATCTTCAAGCAGATTCTTCACCATATGAATCTCAATGGATGCCAGACAGGATCTGGATGCTTTTTTTATGGGCAGTATCTCTCCGGGTTTGTCCAGGTGGTTCTATGTTCCTCGTGTCATAGCTCCACCTTCCCCAGAGTTGACAACATTGCCATATATACAGAACTTCCTGGTGTCAGTTCATTCATTTTCTTTTGCGCAATTTACGATAACTACTCAAGCAAGGTGACAGCAGAGTATTTTATATACAGGCTCAATCAGTTAGACACTGCGAACTCTTATAAGGGCAAGCTCTACCAGAGAAGGGAGAAGAAGGGAGGGCATTGAGGAATCAGCTTGAAAATATAGGGCCTGAATTAGAGTTTACAGGAGAGAGACTGCCAGATCTGCTGCATTGCAAATGCAAATGCATTACATAATATAGCACTTGTAATTCAGAAGACAAGATAGCCGTTACGTTTGTGACTGAGTATCCCATCCTCCAAACTCTAAATCAGGCCCATACTATCCGCCTGAAATAGAGTTAGAGAAGGAACGCTACTTATTTTACTGATGGATACATCTTCCCGCACAGTCCAAACCCTATGAAAGCGTCCCACAGCAGTACCTTTTGGGAGGAGGGACTAGGTGGTGTTGATTAAACATGAAAATAATGCAGAAAGTTCTAGCAAAGTAGGCATCATTCTTCCGCACACCTTTGCCTCCAGGCAATACTACTTGGCAAAGAAGTGTGGAGAAGACCATGTGACCACTCACCAAATACCATATACAAAAATGGTGATGGATAAAATGCTTGAATGAATCTCAGGCACTGGTAATTATTCAGTCTGCATCCCAGCCTATCATTATTGTGCACAAAATGTATCCTCAGAGTGGACCCAACCACATGCCAATCAGACTTGACCCTGCTCCAATGGAAACAGTCCAGCTGAGACTGCTAGGCCAGGCTTCCATGAACCAAAAACAAGCAACCCAGGACCGGTCTTGCCGCTATTGGGGCTCATTAATCAGGTATAGCTTGGTTCCAGTGTCACATTGTGCACATGATCCACGTCTGGGCATATCAATCCCACTTAGGGTGACACACCCACCAAATATCATCCACTGGAAGATCCTTGGGTCAAATCAGTAGAATGCACCATGTCCCTTCAGGAATGTGCCCAAATACCAGTATATGTGTCTTTCCCATCCAAAGAAATACAGATCTTAATGCAAAGTGACCCAATGAGACATGGTACTCTTGGTTACTGCTTAACCCTTCTTCACCACAATGGAAAGCTGGTCATCCACTCAATCTGGTCTGTAAAATGGGATAGTCTGCTTAGTTTCCAACCAAGGCATGTGAAAGGCAGATACTTCCTTTGGAAATTAGGAAAGGTAGATATACAAGACCAACCAGCCATGGATAAACAGAGTGAATGGTAGCTAGACCAAATGGGTGTGAAATTTATATAGGCTACGGGCCAAAGTAATCACCAGCAGTAATGTGGTTTCCAGAATAAAAAGACACATGCAACTGCTGAGCATCTTTACAAATGAAGTTGCCATGTGAAAGCTCAGAACCCAATTCATTTTCCACTATGAAACAATGAAAGAGATGGGTTGAAAGATTTACATTTAAACTTTTAAGAATTGGGGCACCAGGGGTGTCCTGAACAAAGAAGGTTGTTCAGGAAGATAAAGGACGATGGATATTGCAGTCGATTGCCATTTGATTGTAGAGACCATCAACCACTGCTGGGTGTGGGGGAATAGAAAGCACAGAACATTTGAGAGGCAAAACATGAAGGGGTCCAAACCTTTATCCTGAAACCAAGAGTTACATTTTTGTGCAAGCACCCAGCTTACACTGACTTGGTGGTTGGTCCAAGCACCAAACTTACATCCGCCACCTCCGAATAAAGAAAAACTCTAATTGGCACTATGCAATCTAAATCACACTCAAGAAAAGCAGAATCGAAAGGAAACACATAAAGGAGATCATGAGGCGTATGCACAAACTGCATTTTGTAGTATGGTTAGTAGCACTTCAGTAGTACTAAAGCACTACAAAACACAATTCACAAACCTAAGTGCGTAGGTCTTTGTTTCCTGTGTCTTCTGAGCATAGATCTTCAGCTGTTCAGATGTTTTAGCAGTGAATGTGGAAGAGACAGGTGAGTGGCTAGAAAATGGTATGGATAGTTAGTACTAAAGGGGAGGTGTTCAGGGTGGAGAGAGGAGGGATCAAGGGAAGGCTAGGGAAATGCTTAGGCAGGGAAATTCAACCCTACACAAAAGTGTAAGCTCTATTTCATTCCAGACTACACTTTTATAGTTATTACAACCAAACCAATCCTCAAACATTTGTAAATGTATATGAGCTCGGAGCTACAGTAAATCCAGCCCCACCAATATCCAGTCGAAAGCTCTGCATCACCCTCCAGTAGAAAATAATGAAGATGATGGCTTTAAATTAGCGCACATAGAAAATAAAGTTAAAATAGACTAATGTATGTAACACTTTTTGAAAATATGTAAATGTATTTAATGTTAAAAATAAAGCTGAAATTATAAATCATATCTTCTTAGTCATACTTTAAAAACCTTTTCTCAATTTGAAAATAAATGTAACTTTAACAAAAAATGATGTAAATGAATTTAAATTAATTCTGCCTAACGTTTTCGTAATTTTAATGCATAAAAACAAAAATCTCATTTTACTTGAGGTGTTTTAAAAAAAATCTTAAAAAAGAATTTACATTTAATATACTTAAATAAATTCTCATTCTCATTAAAGTTAAAAATTATTCTACACTTAAACTCATGTATAAAATGAGTTTCTATTACCATTTAACTTACAAATGTTATATATATATATATATATCAATGCTCAAAGGTGTCCACCTTTGAGTAGCACGCGAACAGCAGCTTGGTTTATGTATAGGTGAGGACGGGGATCCACTCGTAGACGCCGCTCCGTACGGGATCTGCCCGACGCGTTTCGAAGCTCCATATGCTTCTCTTCAGGGGCTTTAACGGAAGCGGTGTGCGCAACCATGGGTCGGCGGTTGCGCAAGCAGCAAGCTGCTGTTCGCGTGCTACTCAAAGGTGGACACCTTCGAGCATTGATATATATATATATATATATATATATATATATATATATATATATATATATATATATATATATATATATTCACTGAAAAAACCATAGGGTATAGACCATATATAGGGGTCGATTAGGATGGCGGTTTTTCCGCATCCTCCGGGCCGGCGGAAGTGTCCGCCGGCCTGGAGGATGCGGAAAAACCGCGGCGGAGACTCCAAAGACCCACCGCCAAATTAGGATGGCTGGTGGGTCTGATAATCTGTCCGCCGCTTTTCCGCCGCGGTCGGAAGGCGACCGCGGCGGAAAAGCACTAACATGTCTGGCGGTGTCTATCAGACACCGCCAGGCATATTAGGATGTCTGAAAATATATGCTTTTCCGCGGCGACTTTACCGCCGTGGAAAAGCATACGGACCTTCACTTCGGGGGCCCGTTGCGGGCCCCCTGGGTGAAGGTGGGGTGGGGGGTGCACATGGGGGGTACCTATGGTACCCCCCTGCATTTGCGTGCACAATGCAGCAGGCACCGCGCGGTGCCTGCCGCTTTGTGCACGCAAATGCTGTGCATGGATTTTTTACATTGCGGCGGATGCAGCTTGAAGCTGCACCCGCCGCAATGTTAGAGATGGAGGATGTGACCGCCACACTGGCGGTCACATCCTAATTTGATCGGAGGGAACGCCGCAGCCCATGCGGACGTTCCCTCCTCCTCAGGGGTCGCGGACGGACTCAAGTCCGTCCGCGATCCTAATCGACCCCATAGTTAGGAATTAGCATTTACAAAACCTTATTTTACTCACACAAAACCATTGAAATTCGCATATATAGTTAGTTGCACTAACTATATATCGCGCACCCTCAATCCACTGCTGATCATGTCACATATTACATCATTCATGACATGGTCAGTGACATCACTGATGACATCACTGATGACATCTCAAATGACATCACTGATGACATCACTGGTGACATCTCAAATGACATCACTGATGACATCACTGATGACATCACTGATGACATCTCAAATGACATCACTGATGACATCACTGATGACATCTCATTTGACATTACTGATCACATCACTGATGACATCATTCATGTGATAATACGATGAACCTCTTCAGACTCTAATATAACCTTAGATACACTCAGTGTAAACAGACACTCACAGACTGTCACTCATCCATGGAGTTACTCACACACCTAGTCAGTCATGCAAAGAATCAATCACACCTCCATTTCCTCAACTATACAGTTATACACACCTTACTTATTCAAACATATACTAACACATATTTACTCTCTTATACAATCCCTGATACAAGTTCACAATGATCCATACAGCCACTCACACATTCACTGGCTCTTATGCACAGTTATTTATATATGTCAACTCTCACATGTACTGTGTTTTACATATGTACTTACTTTGACATGTAGCACTGAGATATCCATTCACTCACCAATACACTCATGCACACAGTCAACCGCCCATACAGCTGTTTCCACATGCACTTTTGAACCCATACATCTAGTGAATAAACTGCTCACACATCTATGCACAGAGCCATACACCTCCCAGCCACCCACACACACACTCAGTCCCCCATACAAATACTTGGGCAACCAATCAATAACCCATATAGTTACTCATATAGCTACTGATCAACACATGCAGCAGTTTACAGAACAACAGACATAATGATGCACAAATTAAGACAGTTTAGTCACTAACCCATGCACTCAGTGAGACACATTTAATCACTCACTCATACAGTCAGTCATGCACCTACTAAATCCTTCATCCAGACACTTATACATCTACTCATTCTTCAATATGTAAGACATATTTTAACTTTACAGAAACATACAGTCACTGGATGTTGTCATCAGTGATGTCATCAGTGATGTCATTTGAGATGTCATCAGTGATGTCACTGACCATGTCATGAATGATGTAATATGTGACATGATCAGCAGTGGATTGCGGGTGCGCGATATATAGTTAGTGCAACTAACTATATATGCGAATTTCAATGGTTTTGTGTGAGTAAAATAAGGTTTTGTAAATGCTAATTCCTAACTATATATGGTCTATACCCTATAGTTTTTTCAGTGAATTTTCAAGGTTTTGTAAATGCTAATTCCTAACTATATATGGTCTATAACCTATGTTTTTTTCAGTGAATTTCAATGGTTTTTTAATAGCAAATATCAAAAGCTGTAAAATGTATTCTTCTTTTAAAGGAAAAATATATTTTATATGTATTTAATATAATTTTTTTATGTATATAAATTTTGTGAGGGAACGAATTTATCAACTATCATGCTGAAGAAGAGTGTGGGGGAAAAAAACCAAAGAGGAGGACTAAGAGGAAAGATCAATCAGTTCAAAAATACAATTGCTTTAAAGCATGAAGTGCTTTTCCACACATTTACATTTAAATAACCCATATTAGAACATACAAAATATCTACAGAGGAGACAGTGTACATTGAATTTTAGACTCTTCATTGGTACCTACATGTTGGTACTTACATCACCCACACAACACAACAACCGGGACGCTGTAAATGTAAATGTAAATGTAAATGTACAGGAATTTATATAGCGCAAATCACCAAGCGGTTTCTAAGCGCTTGCTTAGGGAACCCGTCCTGGTATTCCCCTGTGAGATAACCCCGGCAGGGTATCCGCAAGGTGAAAGCCAGGCATCCCGCCGCGAGGGGCCGTTGTGGAGATTAAGCAAGCTATTGCCCAGAGTCGCAGAGTGTGAACCCGTGAATCGAGTAGGCACCGGAGCGAGAATTGTCGAGTCCATGGACATTTTAGGACTCAAGACCCCGCCGTGCCGGGAATTGAACCCTGGTCCCGGGCTGACCTCTGCTTCCAGGTCTGCCTCCTCTAACCAGTGAGCCACACTTCTCCACTGTCACAGATGTATATATTTTTTTGAACGTTAATTTCTCAAAATCCACTGAAGCACATATCTTGAGACCTAGCAAAGGCACATCGGGCAAACAGTCTCTACAATTTTGCCAAGTTTCATAGAAATCCATTCAGACGTTCGAGCTAAAAGTGAGTCCAACCGCCCTATGGAAAACTCAACGTTAAAAACACGTTTTGGGACCCCCCTTTTTTCTCAGCCTCCGCTTGACGAAACCCCCCCAAACTATCAGGGGACGCTCAGAAACGAAATGTGCCAGTTTCCTGACAAATTTCAGCCAATTCCGTCTATCAACGCCAAAGTTATTCAACATAGAATTTTCAGAAATCCCTATTCAAAAAAATCCTAACTATATATACCTACTGGCGACCGCCAGTAGGTAATATATATATATATATATATATATATATATATATATATATCCAAGCTCCAAACATCCAAGGGTGTTAACCCAAAAAGAAGATAGCACTCTCAGGGGTCGTTCCACAGATGATTTATTACGGGAACAGTACAGCAACGACGCGTTTCGCCATAGGGCTTTTTCAAATTGTGCAAAGAGCCGCGGCGCCTGTCTGCTTTTAAAAACGTCATTGTTTTAGCTAAAAGCAAGGAAGGACTATGTTACATATTTACACATGGCCGCCATCTTAACATGCAGTAACTCATATAGGAACAATGCAAGTTTACAATGGTACGCCTTATTATCAACGTTATATACGTCTAGACAAAAGAGAATACATTATTCCCAAAATTCATACACCCATGATGGGTTATAATAGTCCTCACTTCACATGCTACAATCATTCCCTGAATGGGATAGACTTAAGCAAAGTCTTTATATCAAAGACCTTTTATCTCGCCCTGGATGGGCCGAATCAAACAAGTTTAAAAACCTTATCACAAAATGTATCTTACAAAATGGATGTGTCAAAAGAACAAGAGGAATTTACAAAATTCCAAACACAGCAAATAACAGCAAATAAATCTCGAGAAACATGTCCTTGTAAATTACCCTAGGTGTACTGCTAGCTCTTCATGCATATTGAGACCTTTAGGATTTTTACTCTGCATATCTATAATATACCTGGATTCCAGGCGTCTGAGTTTTAATAATCTATCACCCCCTCTGATGTTGGCAGGCACACTGTCCAGGCAAACATATGACAACAGATCCCTATTGCTCCCATGTTTACTGTGAAAATGCCTAGCTACGGGGTAAGATTAATCATTCTTAGCGATTGCCCGCATATGCTCCAGAATGCGCAGCTTGACTGCATTGGTCGTACTGCCTATGTAATTCAAGCCACACGGACAAGTGAGACAGTAAATTGCATAAGGCGTAGAGCATGTTAAAAATTTCATGATGCGTTTAGGAATCGCCAAACCCGGTATTTTATAGGTGAGTGTTCGCTTGCTGAATTTGCAAGCCTTGCAGCGGCCACATGGGTAAAACCCATTGAGGACAGGTAGTTTAGGGGTTTCTCCAGGACGGAGAAAATGACTTGAAACAAGATGGTCCCTCAGGGACCTCGCTTTCCTGAAGGTGACTAAGGGGTTAGTCGGTAGATCAGCTTTTATGATGGTGTCAGAAAGGAGAATATTCCAATTCTTTTTAAAGATTTTCTTGATGAGACCCGCATTATCAGAGTAAGTAGTGATTAACCGGAACGCACCATTCTTAGATTTCACACTTACTTTGGGTTTCAACAATTCTGATCTTTTCATCCTCTTCACTCTGTCATAAGCTCGTGCGAGAACCACATCATTATACCCCCTTATTTTAAATCTGGTCATGCTAGCATCCGCTGCCTTTTCAAAGTCTTCATCCTTGGAATTATTCCTTCTGAGCCTCAATAGTTCCCCATAAGGAATACTGTCAATTAATTGACGGGGATGACCGCTGGTAGCGCAGAGTGTGGAATTCCCAGCAGTTTCTTTTCTATAAAGTTTAGTTTGCATTTTACCATCATCGTCAATGTAAACTGTAAGATCTAAATAGTTTACTGAAGTGCAACTAATCTGCCCAGAGAACCTAAGATTTACATTGTTATTGTTGAGAACATCAACATAAGTGCCAGCTAACGCTATGGTGGAATCTAGGATGATAAACAAATCGTCGATATAACGATGCCATCCTATAATACGATTATTCCACTCTTGATTGGCACTGCTCCAGGCCACCTGCTCCTCCCACCACCCTACGAAAAGGTTCGCAAAGCTAGGAGCGGAGCAGGCGCCCATCGCTACTCCAGACACTTGCCTATACAGCTGTTTTCCAAATAAAAATATATTATTGTTAAGGCTGAATGTCATAAACTCCAGTAACATCTTATTATGTTCATAAAAACGTGCTGGCCGTTTCTCTAGAAAACTGGCCATAGCTGTCAGGCCATCCCCATGAGCGATACACGTATACAAACTAGTGATGTCAAGGACCATCATACAATAGCTGGTTTTCCACTTCACCTCATTAATGCAATTTAGGAAATGCTTTGTGTCTCTTAGATAGGACTTCAAGGACATAACCAAGGGGGAAAGAAAAGATAAAAGGTCTTTGATATAAAGACTTTGCTTAAGTCTATCCCATTCAGGGAATGATTGTAGCATGTGAAGTGAGGACTATTATAACCCATCATGGGTGTATGAATTTTGGGAATAATGTATTCTCTTTTGTCTAGACGTATATAACGTTGATAATAAGGCGTACCATTGTAAACTTGCATTGTTCCTATATGAGTTACTGCATGTTAAGATGGCGGCCATGTGTAAATATGTAACATAGTCCTTCCTTGCTTTTAGCTAAAACAATGACGTTTTTAAAAGCAGACAGGCGCCGCGGCTCTTTGCACAATTTGAAAAAGCCCTATGGCGAAACGCGTCGTTGCTGTACTGTTCCCGTAATAAATCATCTGTGGAACGACCCCTGAGAGTGCTATCTTCTTTTTGGGTTAACACCCTTGGATGTTTGGAGCTTGGACATTATTAACGGGCACACCCCCGTTGCTGTGCACCCGCTCGAGTGTGCTACCGGCTGGTGTTTTGGAGCAGGGGAATATATATATATATATATATATATATATATATATATAACATTTCTATGGCAAAATGAAACCCCTCATTTTGTTCCTTTTCAAATTAAATGTATTAAGTGTTACCACTTTATTCCAATCAAGATGACTTCAGGTGTGCCATACTTTTGTCATAAGTAAGACTGTTAGCGTTCTAGTTGTTCTTTAGAACACTCTGGGACATTCTGTCATTGGGCTATAGTTGGGCTACATCTGGCTGATATTTGGGCTACATTTGTTTTTTTTTGTCTCTGGTGGCCATCTTTGGGCTACATTGGGCTACATTGGGCTACATTTGGGCTCTAACATATATATAGCCCAATGTAGCCCAATATATACTTTTCAAAGTTAATTTTCGTAAAAACCACTGGAGCATATATCTTGAGACATAGCAAAGGCACATCGGGCTACCAGTCCCTACAATTTTGCCAAGTTTTGTGGAAATCTATTCAGCCGTTCGAGCTAAAAGTGAGTCCAACCGCCCTATGGAAAACTCAATGTTAAAAACACGTTTTGGGACCCCCCTTTTTTCTCGGCCCCCGCTTGACGAAACCCCCCCAAACTTTTAGGGGACGCTCAGAAACAAAATGTGCCATTTTCCTGAAAATTTCAGCCAATTCCGTCCATCAACGCCAAAGTTATTCAACATAGAATTTTCAGAAATCCCTATTCAAAAAAATCCTAACTATATATACCTACTGGCAGAATATATATATATATATATATATATATATATATATATATATATTCACTGAAAAAAATATAGGTTTCACACCAGTTATAGTTAGGAATTAGCATTTAAAAAACCTATTAAAGTCACTGAAAAAACACCAGTTATAGTTAGCTGACCATGTCATGAGTGATGTAATATGTGACGTCATCAGCAGTGCATTGGACGCGCAAGTTATAGTGAGTCCAACTAACTATAACGTGGGAATTTCAATGGTTTTATGCGAGTAAAATTCCCAGCTAACTATAACTGGTGTTTTTTCAGTGAATTTAATAGGTTTTTTAAATGCTAATTCCTAACTTGTGTGAAACCTATGGTTTTTTCAGTGAATTTCATCGGTTTTTTAATAGCAAATCTCTATAGGTATGAAATAATATTTTTTATAATGAATTTTATATTGTATAATTATGTAATACTATTTTTTTTATGTTTTAAAAAAAAAAATGTTTGCCTCAGTGTGCTTCCGGGGCGCGTACCGATGCGCTCACCGGTGAGCGCATTGTTATGGCGCGCCCCGGGGCGCGTACCGGGGAGCGCCATTGCCGCGAACGAAAACATCATCGTGACGTATCGCGTATCCGTGACGCCTTGCGTCATAAGACACGTATCGCGTAGCCGCGAGATGCGTCTTATGACGCACCGCGTAAGCGCTCCCGGAAGCGCTCGAGCGTATACGACCGCGCAACGTAAGCGCCCCGACGCGCTTACACTATGCGTCCCGGGACGCGCCCCAGGGCGCGTAGCGTAAGCGCGTCAAGCCATGTGACTTTAAAATAACACTTTTCATTGGTTCAGAACATGTTTTTTTTCCCAAATATTGAGAAACCCACCCATTTCTCTCACTATTGCTTTGTACTTGGAGAGAGCAAGAGGTGTTCTTTGCATTATCTGCTTTTCAAAGTTTCCTGATCTACAGCAATGGCTGCAAGGGAGTCGTCCAGCAGTGATTCTGATGGTTTTTTGCGTGAGGACCGTCCTCACCACAAAACAAAGGACCACTTCATTTGGACATTTTTTGACATCCCTGAAGGAAAAAAAAGGTTAATGCTGCTAAGGTAACCTGCAAGATATGTGGCAGTATTTTATCCAGAGGCAATCCTAATAAAAAATATAGCTTTGGAAATGCCAATTTAATTAGGCATGTCCAGAGAAGACACCCAAATAACTATGCCAGGGAGAGTGTGAGGGACCTGGCACGGAATTTACCAAGAGATGGCAGCAGCACCTCCACTGGTGGAGCAACACCTTCAGGAACACCACGTGGAAGAATGGTCCCTAACGTGCAGCCGGTGTTTGCAGGCATAAAATTTCTATGCGTGGACTGTGATGAACTGCTCTGTTATGGGGAGCAGAGCGTTGAACTCATTGCTATAAAGAGACAGGAACACAGCTGCCGTCCCCGTCCCTAATTTTTCACAATTTTTTGCTCCTGTTGAGCAGTTTTGGAATCCCTGTTTTTGTTTTTCCCCTGAAAAAAATCCCCCAAAAATATAAAATCGTTTTAAAAAAGTATAAAAAAATATTTAAAAAAAAGAAAAAAACAAAGTTCTTTTCAGAACTACCTCCAATTTATAAAAAAATGCTAAATTTTTTAAAAACTTTGTCATTCTTTTTTCTCCATGGTACGCTCCCCGGTGCGCATACCGGGCGCTCCCCCCGCGAAAATCGAAATTTTTTTTTAAAAAAAATGTTGTCCCGTGGGACCCTTTTATGGCCCCCACATCAAACCTAGGGGGTCAGGGGGGTCTACCCTGCCCCCTTTTGGTCATTTCCCCCTTTGTTTTTGCCACCTCTTGTGCCTCGATCCTACCGAGACACAAGATGGCGGCCGCTCCGGACTGTTTGGAATGTTTACAGACACCCGAAAGCCAATCAGCTTTCTGCGCGCGAACTGGCGTAGCGCGCTGGTACGCGCCCCGGTGCGTGTACCGGGGCGCGCCTATAGATATATATATTTTTTTGAACCTAAATTACTCAAAATCCTCTGGAGCACATATCTTGAGACATAGCAAAGGCACATCGGGCTACCAGTCCCTACAATTTTGCCAAGTTTGGTGAAAATCCATTCAGCCGTTCGAGCTAAAAGTGAGTCCGACTGCCCTATGGAAATTAACATGGGGAAAACACGTTTTGGGACCCCCCTTTTTTCTCGGCCCCTGCTTGACGGATCCCCCCCGAACTTTCAGGGAAGGACCGGAGCGCCGCGAGGCAAAGTTGAGGAAAATTTCAGGCAGATTCCTCAACCGGCGCCAAAGGTATTCCCAATAGAATGTTGCGATTTCCCTATGGAAAACAATCCTAACTATACTACTATTATAAAGTAAGAACTGGGAACCTTTGAGGCGGGTAAACTCGGGAACCACAGCGCCAATCCAAACACCCAATACATCATTGGAATTGGCAGGGTTTGCAGAGTGACATAGGCTTTATAACCCCCAAAAATATACGTTCTTTAAAAAATATACCTTACAAAAAAATAGTCCCTTGGAAGAAGCGCCGGCCGTGTGCACGAACGTGCTGACATCATCAGGAGCGCAAGGAGTACAGCCGTGGGGAGGAAAAGTAAAGACGGCGCGAGGTAAGGGACTTCCTGGAGCGCAGAAAGGAGCAGACAATTTGTTACATTTAGATAATTCCCCACTTTGCACCTTAAATAAGTGTAAAATGCCAATGCCTCCGATACCCTCTTCGAAGTGTTGGGAGCTGTTTCTTTTGATGTGCCGTGTGAGCTGCACGAAATAAAAACTGTGAGGGGTGTCAGTATTGCAGGGGGCCCTGAAGCAGCCTTAACGTCGGGGCGGCCGGGGGCCCAGAAGCAGCCTTTTGCTCCCAGACAACGTCGGGACGGGTCAGGCTACAAATAAATGAATAAACAGGCAAAAAGAAAGCCCCTCCACAACTTAGAAAAATAAATAAAACAGGCCTGTGGTTACTCGGAATCGGTACAAGTGTGCAGGAATACAGGGACTGAAGCCCGGATTAACCCTCCTCCCCCCGGAGCTACGGAGACTCACAAGAGGCAGAGATAGTTGATAAAAACACCTGATAACGGAACATTGACGCGGCAAGCGGGGGAGGGAGGGTGGGAGGGAGAGAGAATCAGTGGTTTGTGATATTCATCGGGTGAAGTCATTTCATATTTGTTGCTGTTTCCACTTTAACACCACGCACAGTAAATGTCTCTCCTGTTATAAAATCACATTTATAAAAAATGGAATTCTACATTGCAGACAATTTGGGTGCTGAGGTTTTGTCAGGTCTCTGCCAAAGCGCTGCTTTACAGTGATCAATGAGACGTTTAATCAGTGCGTGAAGACACCAGCATCATTGTGACCAGAGGCCCCAGTTTACGGGAATTGTGGCACTATAAATTGTCTGCACATTTTAAGGGTTGTCAGCATTGCGGTAAGATTGCAACAGGCGTTTTTACACACCCCCTGGCGAGGGTTGCAGACACCACTGCGACCAGAAGCCCAAGTTTATGAGACTGTGGCGCTATAAATTGTCTACACTTTTTAGTTTATTCCTGCCGAACGCTTGCGCTGTGCTTGTGAAATCAATTATATCTATCCATATCCATACTAATATAATAAAGAGAGAGCCCAAACTTTTGAGGCGGGTAATCTCAGGAACCACAGCACCAATCACAACACCCAATACAGCGTTGGAAAGGGCAGTTGCAGCAGAAGGACATAGGCTATGCAGACGTCCACCATATACATTTAAAAGGTAACAGAACCGTGCCAGCAAAGTAGTCCCTTGTGGGCGTGTCTGCGTTGTGCTGTGGGGATGTGCTGGGGCGTGACAAACGCTGGGGGCGTGTGGTACGTTCCGCCCTTCATGCCATGTCTCATATCGTGTGCTGTGGGTGTGTGCTGGGGGCGTGGGCATGTGCGGGCGCTGGATTGCGGAAAAAAAGCGAGCGTTGTGCCCAATATTTCATTGTTTTTTCTTCCCAGATTCTGTACATTCCAGCTCCGGGTGTCCACCCTGCTCCCTTAGAATACCCCTGCACCCCATAATCATAACCCACCCTTACTCCTTAAAATACCCCAACACCCTTAAACACTAACCCATCTTAATCCTATAAATATACGCTGTACCCCAAAATGCAAACCTATCCCTAAACTCTAAAAATACCACTGTACCCCAAAACCCAAACCTAGCCCTGAACCCTATAAACAACCCTGTACCTCAAATCCCAAACCTACCCCTAAACCCTAAAAATACACCTGTACCCCAAATCCCAAACCTAGCCCTCATCCCTAAAAATACAACTGTACCCCAAAACCCAAACCTACCCATAACCCTTAAAATACCCCTGTACCCCAAAACCCAAACCTACCCCTGAACCCTAAAAATACCCTTGTACCCCAAAACCCAAACCTAGCCCTGAACCCTAAAAATAACCCTGTACCCCAAAACCCAAACCTACCCCTGAACCCTAAAATACCCCTGTACCCCAAAACCCAAACATAGCCCTGAACCCTAAAAATACCCCTGTAACCCAGAACCAAAACCTACCCCAGAACGCTAAAAATACCCCTGTACCCCAAAACCCAAACCTACCCCTGAAAGCTAAAAATACCCCTATACCCCAAAACCCAAACCTAGCCCTGAACCCTAAAAATACCCCTGTACCCAAAACCCATACCTATCCCTAAAACGACCCCTGTACCCCATAACCCAAAACTATATCTGAACCCTTAAAATACCCAAACAGCCCAAAACATATACCTCAGTGCCCCAAAACATATACCCCTATACCCATACTTACCTTATCCAAACATAAAAAAAAAAACATGCTTTTACCATTCATGCATTTACAACGAATTTTGTTGTAAATGTATGCATGGTAAAAGCATATAAAATGTAATGCCATGCGTTATAATGGCATTGCGGAGTCATGGTACTTTTGTAATGAAAGTATGCGGAGTGATGGTATGCGGAAAGAAAGTTGCAGAATAATGGGTGTTTACCCTCCCACGGTAAGTACATTGGTGTCACGGCAGCCCACATATCCAGCAACATACTCATATTTTTTCACCATCCATTTGAAAAATGCACAGGTCTCTCTCATTGATGGCCAGCACCGACATACACTTTTAGACACACCTCCCGCCACAAGTTCTAGAATTGCGAACTTTAGAGCTGGGGAGCTACGTTCGAATCTCGGCATCAGCACAACATCCTGTGATTCCAGGCAAATCCCTTTGTCTCCCCGTGCCTAACACAAATGAATGTGTTCTTCTGTAATGTAAATTGTGCTCATGCCATGTTGTCGAGTTCGCGCTATATAATATTGCAAGGAAAAATAAAGTAGGGAAACTCGAGTTCACACACTACTGAACGCGCACTCTTAAGTGCATCAGCAGTGCACTGTGAATCGGAGCATTTCACAGGCCTGTCACAGATAAGAAGTGCTATCAAAATGAAATCCTACAAACAATATACTACTGTCCGGCAGCAATTCATACCCGGACAACGTCGGGACTGGCCAGAAAATAGTCCCGCGTTATAAAAATGGCAGAGTGATGGTATGCAGGATGTTGGTTTGCGGAATATCATCACATATTCCCGGGGGAGGGATAGTCCCTTTCTTGCTATTTCCGTGGAGGCGGGCCTTGTGTCCGGATGTGATGGAACCGCATGTATGATTGAATCTACAGGTAAGTGATTAGATGTGTGTATACATCTAGGAATCACTGAGTGGGTTTTTAGATACTTGTATTGCTGTGTCAATGGATTCAAATATGATACTCTGTATTTTACAAAGAGTGATTAAAGATTTTACTAGTGTATGAAAGGGTGTATGTGATTGTCACGTGGATGATGTCATCAGTGATGTCATTTGAGATGGCAACAGTGATGTCACTGACCATGTCATGAATGATGTAATAAGTGACATCATCAGCAGTGGATTGCGGGTGCGCGAAATATAGTTAGTCCAACTAACTATATAGGAGCAATTTCAATGGTTTTGTATGAGTGAAATGTCCAGCTAACTATAACACCCCTAAAACTTATAGTTTATTGAGTGAATTTCAAAGCTTTTTTAAATGCTAATTCCTAACTATATAAGGCCAGAAACCTCTGTTTTTTTCAGTGAATATATATATAGGCGTCTGGCAGTGTCTTAAAGATTGGAAGCCTGTATCTTGGTGGTGACTGCTGGCAAGTGCTCATCTTTCATTAAAAAGAACCTAATTAAGCTTCCTGTGGCCTCCCTCTTTGTGCTTCCTGAAGTTGGATATATATATATGTATATATATATATATATCTATATTTAAAAGGTCAAAATCATTTTCATTTAGTTTAACATTATATCATTTGGGGTTCTCTGTGAAGTTGGTACCTCCATTATGTTCTATTGGAGGGTATTGCTGTAATAGTGATAGTCATGAGGGGTACTAGGCTTACTAAAGCTCCTTTTTGACAGTAGTACCTTTACACTGGTAAATTTTGCTCCCCACCTGCCGTTTCACCAGTCGGAGACCTAAGTCATTACTTTTGAGACACTTTACTTTCAGAGTTTGTGAATAGTCCAAAGTAGTAAAGTTACTCAAGAATGTAAGATAAAATTAACTAATAGCAAATAACATGTGCAGATTTATCTTTGTGACTATGCTTCAAATTACTAATCCCAAAGGGAATCAAACAGTGATGCAGCAGTAAAGCACACTATCCAGAGTATGTCATTAACTGGTTTTCTAATGGAAGACAGCCACTGGTACATAGTGAAAGACACACAAGCACAAACACACTCACACCCTGGAGATGCTGGAGAAGGGATCTGTCTGCATAGCCTATTCCCAGCTAGGCCACATAGTGATCATGGCCAGCAGCAGACAGTGCTCATGACTCACCTGTCTGCAGGTAAGTGTATGCCTGTGTCCAGATGTCATCAGTCAGCTGCCCCGTTCTTTTCAGGTACTGCAGGACGTAGATGAGGGGGGCAAATGTTAGCATGTTCTGCTCCCCGCAACCGTAAGGCATCTGGATAAGATAGTTGAGGTTCTGCAAAGCCGAACCCATGATGTCACCTGGAAATTTAGAACCACTTTAGAAAAAGTATCATAAAAATATCCAAGCACTTGGACTACTCAGAAAACTGGTGAATTAAAGGGAACTCAGTCTCTGTACCAATTCAATCACTGACCATCTTTCAGATGGGGTTTGTGCTGTGTAGTTGTGAAACATACACTTATTTAGAGAAAGTTAAAGACCCTCTTACCAAAGACATAAATGTATGCCTTTTGAGACCCTGGGACGATATCAGGGAGGACCAGCGAGATCTCCTGTGAAACGGAAGACCCTACAGGGAAGAAACCAAGAATCATTTTAAACACACAAATCCTAAAATGGAAAACAGATAAAATTGCCTCTTACGATTAACGGTTATAGGACATCTACAACATGGCTTTTTTTTAAATCATACATCAAATGATCTAATGGAGAAATTTGAAGATATGTGGAGGGTGATCTTGCATACGAAATTAAGTTATGGTACAGAGGGTGGCCCTCTGACTCATTAAATCAGTGGGTTTGTGAATGCTAAAACCATTTTTTCTTATATATTTAACATATTAAGCATTTGTTTTCCACATTGTTAAATGATTTTAGAAATGGATATTGAATCGCTAATTGGAAGGGACTTTTATTGGGCCTTACCCTCGTAATACAAATGGCGTACCCTATGTGTCAATGTTTTGAGAAGGAAATTGGATTGTGATCCACCAGAATTCCTTATTTTGTGAACTAATCTATTTGTACATAAGTCATGTACAAAGTAATTTAGTGGTTGCAAAAGCCAGTAGGTAAATTGTGACAACTTTTTTTGTGACAATGAGCCTGATGTTAAAGCAATTTTACAGTTACAAAGGTCAAATTTGCTCCTTTTCGACCACAAAGTGGCTTTTAAAAATGTTAAATATAGAAAACCCAAATTGCAGTTTGGTAAGATGTTACTGAATCGTAAGTTGGGTTTTGGAATAAGTAGACAATCAGTATTTGGAAGTGGTGTGTAAAGGACGACCCTTCCAAATACAGATTCTTTCGCTCATTTATTAATATTTAGCAATCAAAATGCAATTGCTAAACATTAATATTTTATCACCCATTCAAAATTGGTAGTAACTATTTGCCAACGGGAAGCTGAATCAGTGTCCAATATTGCTGACTGTAGGGCATGGTCCACGTGCCTTCCAAAGATATGTTTGCAGCCGATATTGTACTTCTGACCTGAATGTAGAGGAACAAATTCAAATTTGCCATCCAAGGATTAAAGCACCTGTCACCTGCCGAAATCTAATCCTAGTCACATCTAGAACATTGCCTATGATATCCACAGAAGCACTCTCCCTTTCTCGTATAAAGACAACTTCTTCATTCTTTCCTTCTGGAAGTACAACAAGGTATGGGGCCATGTCCCCCACACATTTGGTATTTGTAGCTGCCAACGAAACCCATAGAGTTTTTCATTGAGCCTGGAGACCATGGCCAAATGGAGGCTTCTGTCTGTGTTAAATTGACTACTTCCTTCCAGATATGACCTATAATGGGGATCATTTTCATTTATTTTCTGGATGGCTCCTTAAAATCATAGATGAAACAGTCTGACTGGTGCCAGCCTGTTGAAATGCTTCAATGCCTTCGCTACTAAGAAGGAAAAATGGGAAGGATCGTCTGGAGGAGAGTCTGCATGAGGCAGGGGGTGCAATGGTTGCCAGATCACATTGTCATCACACTCATCCATTGTGGCTTGTGGTTGCTTGAGAAGTTCTCTTTCCTCTTCCTCTTCATCGCCCACATACAAGGAAATAGTCTCCACTTGTGGAATGTGTCTAGGCTAGAGCAATACCTGTGGTGGAGGTGGGGTAGGGGAACAGCAACAGGCTGTGGTGGCACTTGCAGAAGGTGACTGAGGTTAAAACACAACCCCCAGATGTGCACGAGGGAGTCTGTCATAGTGACGTCATTAATGAGCTCTACAGGGATGCTGAACAGCGGTGGACCGTGGTAGTGAGGCTCTTCACAGCATTTGTCGTAGTATCTATTGTAATAAAGGCGGCTCTACAGGAGTGGGATTCTTCCTTCTTATCACACCTCTGCCTGTCCTATTCCTGTAGATCATATCTATATTGACCATATGCAATATCCTCCTTCATGACATTGTACTGTAACTAAGTTGGGGCTGATGGCCGCTTCAGAATGCCCTCCATCCTTGAAATGCTTTTCAGGGCACAGGATCGTCATGGGCAACTGCGGTATAATTTTGCTGGTGATGTATCCTCAGGAAGCGAAGACCATTTAGCATGAACCGGAAGTAAAGGAACAGCCTTTATCTTCTTTGACTTTGACGATGGAGTTAGCAATAGTTGTGCTGATAAAAAAAAACATTGACAATGGTAACTGTGCTATTAATGGTATGTCGTTCATTGCCATCATAGAAGGTGGATTTTGATTTGTCAACGATGAGGCAGATGCTGATGAGGCTTTGACAGCTGGAAACACCGACATAATCAATGTTGATGGTCCAGTCAAAGCAGATGGACAGGCAACATCTGGGTTTGTTAGTGGAGAGGTAGTTGATTGGGCCGTTGTACGTGGTTTTGAATTGTCTTTGGTCTTGTGATGTGCCTCTGGAGACAACTTTGTCCACCTATTTGATATACTGTCTGAATTTATGGAGCTGCTATGAGGGGTTCTTCTGAGGTAGACAATGGACTAAAATGACGACTTCCCAGGTACGCCCCCCCCATCTATCAGACGCTTAAGTGCTCATTCTTTTTCAAGGAGGGTGCTGTGGGAGGACTTCTCATCAGAACAGAGTTGGCCACTGGCTTTCTGATTTTCTGTAGCCATCTGAGCAATCAGCCTTCTCTATCATGCAGGGTTTTTGCTGTAAAGGGTAAACTTTTGGCATATTTTAGAATCCTTGGGTGTATGGTATGGGTGAAGGCAGTACATGCATTCAGCATGTGGGCCATCCACAAATACCCCGTTCTTCCCACACGAACCACATGCCTAGAAAACGACATTCTGCAAAGATTTAGACATTTCTAGATAAAGAGCTTTTCTCTCCTCCACTGGGACAAAACTCCTGAAGCAGAGAGAAATAATAACAAAGTAATGCAGTCCAGTGATAAACACACCCAGGGTAAAAGGAGCTCTCGGAATGCCAGCCAGGAAGTAAAAAGATGAGTCAAGAAAAGCAGAGGGAGGAGGAGAATGGAAGGGTGAGGACCAACAAAGCCCTGGGAGAAAGTAGAGACCATTGAGGACAGGACCAAAAGTGCAGGGGATGAGCGGACCACGGAGGAGCATGTGGGAGGAGGAGCGGGATCACGGCAGGGTGTGAGGTTGGCAGGAGGACTCAAGGATGCCCAAGAATGGGGAGTCCTATAGAGTAGGGTATAGCCTGGAAGGGAGTCAGAAAGTGTAGAAAAAATGTGGTTGGGGGTAGGGATACTATCAGCCTTGGGCCAGATAGGTCAGGAGGAGGCACCGTGAAGAAAGTGGGGACTGGGCCAAAGAAGCCACACAGGAGAGGCAGCAGAAGGACAGCGTGTGCCACAGAGTGTGGTGAGATATGATATCATGAGATTATATACACTACACCCGAGCACACCCAATCATTATATCTATAGTCCAATCAAATCATGTTACAAATGTTAGAGGATGCTGCTGTTTCTACATTCATGTTGGCTGCTGCTAATAAAATACACAAGACCTGATTTGGAAGTGTGACTGGAGTACTTTTTGAAGTTTGATTTTCAGGAAACTGGATCAGGGACTTTTTGGAAACTTTATTATGAGAAAAAAATTCTCTCCACAATCCTCTAACATTTGTAACATGCTTTGATTGGATTATAGATATAATGATTGGGTGTGCTCGGGTGCAGTGTCTATAATATTAGATCTGGATCTTTCAGGTCTGCAGATTGATTCACACCCTAGTGGGTGGGTGTTAAAACGTACTTTTTGAGCACCTCCTACCGAGTGGAGTTTAGACAAATTTCGTTGTAGACTTAGAATGTCAGTAGATGGGCAGATTGAATAAGCAAACCCATTTTTTGTGTAGATGTATGATATCATGAGATGTTGGGGTTCATGACGTAGAGATCACAGTTATAATATGTGCAGTAATAATTTGTCCTGTGATTTGAACCTGGCCCACCTTTGTACACGTTCTTACCGTTAAGGCAAAGCATGCGGTTTCGAGACTTCTCTTGAGCTATTCCCTCAGCCTGTTGGGAGAGAGAACATGAGAATCAAAATATAGTAAGCAAAGCAGGGGGTGTGTTGAAGTGGCAGAACTGATGATGAAAGAGTGAGAAAGAAATTCTGTTCCTCCACTAGCAGATATAGTCAGTCAAGCATACCGTTAAAGAGATTCACACACCAAGGGCCCGATTCACAGAACTAACTTAAGACAAAATCCTAAACGTACTACTTTTGGTATTCACTGAAGGCATTTAGTAGTAGTAAAGTTAGGAGTTTGTCTTAAGTTTGACTTAAGACAAACTTAAGCCAGACTTAAGACAGGCTTAAGTTGGGCTTTTGTCTTAAGTCTGTCTTAAGTCTGTCTTAAGTTTGTCTTAAATCTGTCTGAAGTCTGTCATAAAGTTGTTTTAAGTTTGTCTTAAGTTTGTCTTAAGTCAAACTTTGACAAAATCCTAACTTTACTACTACTAATGCTCTCTTTGAATACCAAAAGTAGTAAGCTTAGGATTTTGTCTTAAGTTAGTTCTGTGAATCAGCCCCAAAGAAACAAACTCAAATACACTCACAACTGAACATTCAAATGAATGTATAGGCACACATGCATATATTTACAAAGCTGTATGACATGTTTACTCACATATGAATTTTCTATCATATCTTTGCAAGGTATGGAACCCGAACCATGACATCTCTTCAACAAAAAAAGTATGTCATGGTATACACAAAGTAATATATCCTTATATATGACAGCACACATTACAGCAACAGTGATTCCATTGATGTGTGTATTTTGCACATATTTGTCCTTATCTGTGCTCTGTGCACAGTACACAGCAAGCAAGGGCTGCAACATTACTGAAGGAATAAGCAATGACATCTCCATTTACATAATTTGTATTGATGTGTTCAATATGAAAAGGGAACGAACAGCTGTCATGCCATGTGCACACCCACATACAGTCGTGGTCTATGCATAGTATGTAAATGGCATGGCCACATTCAGATATGAATTGTGGCCATTTCTGCTACATACTACATGCTTCACCTCCACACACAGGGCAGGGCCAGTGGTCAGCCGCTGTGCTGTAGACAGTGCACGGTACATAACTATGCACTATGCACACTACAAATAAGGCATGGACTTCAGCCATGTGCTATGGACCCTTCACAAAGACATGACCTGTGTACAAAATGTACAGGGCATGGTGTGGACGCTGTGCCCATATATACCCATATGCAGTATGAAAAATTTGCATTTATATAGCTTTTGCTACTCCTGATGAGGCGTTGCAGCGCTTTTAGGTGAGTAGCACACTACTCTGGTTGTTCACATACATAATATTCTGTTTTTCTAGCATTTACCAGTGGAACAAGGAAATTCCCTTGAGGAGAACTAAATAAAATACACTTAAAAATCAACACCAATAACAAGATATACGTAAATAAAATGAATTCATACAATTTATTGAAAATACATATAGCATTTACTACTGATTTGTGTGCACAAAATCCCAGTGCATATGTTTTGTATGGCCACTGAGTAGCATTTTTTTATGACATCGATACTGGCTAAAGAACAGCAGGAGCCTTGGTTTAATCAGGTTTACAAGTCTCTCTGTGGTACACTACTGGAAACTGCAGGCCCAGTTTCATCATGTCTTGATAGTAGTGACTTTCCATGAAACACTGGCTCTTAACCACCAGCAGTGAATACTCGTATCATATTAGTTAAGATATGAAAGATTATGTTTTAATAGTGTTATTTGGTTTGAATTTTCAAAATATACTTTGAAGTTGCAAAATAGTTATCATGCAACCCAAATATTTAAGAGTATGCTGTAGGCCTCCACTGTTCTCTTCTGCAGTATGGCTAGAAACCAATCAAAACAGTTTTCCATATTTTACGATTTAAAATGTTTATAAAGAAATTAATTGGCATTGCTTACACCTGTCACTTCTCAGTCTGCTAACTCTTGTATCTTTTCTGTAGATATTATGTAGGTCAGAGCCATTGCCAGTAAACTTTACCTACATGAAAACAACTGATTGTTAGGTTAAGTTTTATTTTTGTTTCATCAACATCTGTACCGGAATAACGTCTCGGGAACAGACATCAAATGCAAACTTGGACATAGCAATGCATTTTTCAGTTTTTGACCACCCTAAATTGCCCTCCGAATAATTTCAAATGGGAATTAAATCATCCATTCCTTTATCACCCTAAATAGATCTTATTTCAATATTTTAGTATTCAAATTTTGGTATGACTAAAATTAGCAATGGTTTTGTCTTTATTCTGACTCCAATAATCACATTAAAATCAGCTTTAAAATCAGTTTTACCTTACTTTTCTTCTTTCTTATCTTGAAGGTTTCATTTGAGTTTCATGGATCTATGGACTCTCGGAGCTTTATTAAAGCGGCTGGTTGAACAAGGTTGCGCCATACAAATGAGGCTTAAGGGTGTGATTTAGATTTGAGTGCAAACTATGCATCAAATAATAGTTGTAAAACCTCTATCTGAGGAATTTTCTTCCACTGGAGAATCTGCTGACCAAACAAACCTGTACTACCTGTAGGGTGGCAGTAATTCAGTTTACAGATTCTCCAGCAGCAAAAAAATGTTTTAATGGAGGATGTAATTTTCTCCACAAATCTCAATTGGGTCACTGTTACCACCTAAAACTATGGCATTCCCTAAAATCTTTAGGATTATCCATCAGTAGTTGATGGAGGGGTAAGTCCTTCCAGGACTGGGTGATGAGGTATGAGAAGGGATGAACTCTGCTGTAGCTTCAGTGGATGTGGGGTGTACGGGCAAGGGCCGGGGTGGCGGAGCGCAAGTGTCCGGTGGTTGATGTATACTGGTCCATTGTCTTGTAGGCGTGTATAAGATTCTCAAACTGGCATCTCTTCTGGACGTGGAGTCAGTGGAGTTTCCTGAGGTGGGGGGGTGATGTGGGTCACATTGGGGAGGTTGAGGACATGATGGGCTGCTGCGTTCTGTATGGTCTAGTCGGCTGGTGGCGAGGGCCTGGGTAACAGTCTTTCTGGTTTTGATGTGAATACGTCTACAGACTTTTCGGAGCATGTGGAGGGTGTGGAAACAGGAGGAGGTCACTGCATTGACTTGGTACTTCATGGTGAGAATTCTGTCTATGATGATTCCAAGTATGTGGGTGCAGTCTATCAGTGTGGGTCCAAGCTCCTGGGACCACCAGGAGTTGTACCATGGTGAGGTGTTGTTCGCGAAGATCATCATCTCCGTCTTGTCGGTGTTGACTTTAAGGCATTTGGTCCTCAACCAGTCGGTGAACATGGTAATGGAGTTGTAGTGGAAGTTCTTTCTGTGGTGGAAGGGTCTTCTGTGAGCGAGAGGATAACTTGGATGGTGTCTGCTTAGGAAATTATGTTGAGTGCGTGGGTTCTGACTATGTCGGTGAGCTGTGTCATGCGGGTGTTATACAGGGTTGGGCTGAGGGATGATCCTTGTGGTACGCCGCAGATAATGCTTTTTGGTTCTGAGTTGAAGGGTGGTAGATGGATTCTCTGAGTTCACCCTGTGAGGAAGGATGTAATCCATTTGAAGGCTTACCCAGAAGCCAATGCGGTTGACTCTGTAAATGAGGGTGGGGTGTGATAGGGGGTTGAATTCCACTGAAAGGTCGAGGAGGATGAGGCTGCTACTTCACCTCTGTCGAGTCTGGATCTAATGGCTTCGGTGGAGGCTATCACAGTGGTCTCAATGCTGTGGTTAGATTGGAAGCTGGATTGAGAGGAATCAAGTAGGTTGTTTTTTCAGGGTTTTTAGTGTTTTCAGTGAGCTTGTGGCTGATGGTCTTCTCGAGAACTTTGGTGGGGAACAGGAGCAGCATGATGGGGCAGTCATTTTTGTGTTTGCTCGGGTCAGCAGTTGGTTTCTTCAGTAGATGTATGACCTCCGTCTGTGTCCATTTGTTGGGGAAGACCACAGTGGTGATGGAGGTGTTCAGGATGTTGGTGAGTTTGGCACTGATTTCTAAGGTGCTGAGGTTGGAAAAATTGGGGGGGCAAGGGTCCAAGGGTGCTCCGGAGTGGATGGAGGGCATGATAGCAGTGGTGGTCTGTGTGATGAGTGCGGTCCAAGCAGTGATCGGATGGCTGATGGAGGGCGGAGGTTGTTGAGGTCAGTGGGTTGAGGGCCAAAGTTGTTGTAGATGGTGGCTATTTTGCTGTAGAAGTAGTCTCGCAAGGTGTCGCAGAGTTCTTGGAAAGGGTGGACCATGTTCTCAGTGGCCGCCGGGCAGGAGAAATCTCTGACGCTTTTGAAGAGTTTTTTAGAGTGGTTGGCACTTGTTTCGATGCAGTCTGTGAAGGAGTCTTGATTTGTGTCTTTGAAGCATTGGTGGTACTCTCTGAGGGCTGATTTGAAGGTGGTTTGTTCAGAGGGGTCTTTGGTGGAGCGCCAGCAAAGATAATTAATAAACCAACTGGCCCATGCAGGAGATCTTTAAAGTTACATGTATCCTAAGATGCTTGGTAGAATGCCAATCAATGACCACATACAATTTTGCCCATTTCAAACAACTGAGCAGCTGTTCAGTGTGTTCGCTGCAAAGGTTGTATGTCAGAATACTGTTGCCTTAATATTGTGTAACAAAAATATTGTGGCTAAATATAATCAACTAAAAAAATCTTCTTCATTTGGTGTAGATTTTCTATTATTAACGCCAGTGGTGAAATATTTTGGTACACTATATTTAAGATACAATATTTTAGCAACGATATTCTGGTACAATATCATGAGTGCATACATTTGGTATTTGACAACGTTTTTTTCATGTTTTGCCTAACAATATCAATAATATAAAAATTAAGTCTGTATTACTTGTAATAAGTTATTGCAAATGAGTAGTGATGCAGCACCCCTAACTTTCGCAGCACATCAGAGGAAGCGGCCCCTGAAGGCAAACCATTGCCTGCCTCACACCCCCCTTTATCTGACAAATGTTTAAGTAGGCATGTGTAACCCTATGAAGCCAGACCAGTGTACACCCACTCCAGGCATTCTTTGGGACAAAGTTAACACCCTACATTGGGGTCCATTAGGATGGCGGGTGGACTTTAGTCTGCCCGCCACTCTAGCGGTGCTGGGACCGGCCGCCAGCAGTGCGGCCGTCCTGCACTGCCAATTAGGATGCGACCGCCACCTTGGCAAGAGGCATGTTGTGTATTGCCATGCACAACGTGGCAGGCACCGCCTGCCACCTTGTGCATGGTAATGAAGGGGGGGTACCATAAGTACCCCCCAAGTGCAGAAACCCCCCATGCCCCGTGGGCCTGCAACGGGCCCCCAAAGCACTTCCCCACCAGCCTTTCCATGGCGGCATCGCCGCCATGGAAAGGCCTTTCAAACCAGGCATCATAATATGGATGGCGGTGTCTTCCAGGCACTGCCACCATATTATGCCCCAGCTCCGCCTGGCCGGCAATCGTAACGATTGCTGACCAGCGGAAAAGTGGCAGGCAGACTTTCCGTCTGCCGTGGTACCCCCACCATGATAATGTGGGGGGGGGTAAATCCAGTTGGGATGGCAGGCAGATCACCACCGCCGGCCCAGCGGTGGCGATCCGCCCGCCATTGTAATCACCCCCTATGTCCGCAACAACATAGGGGGTCTGTGCACAACCATCACAAAGAATGGAAGGACCCCAGCTTCTGGTTCATGCACTACTTTACACCAGACGTCACATGACACAATTTTAAGTCATGCTGGGGAAGGCAGGGTGGTGGTTTTACAATTCCTATGCCACCTGGTTTAGACAGGAGGGTCAGTAAATCAGGACCTCCTTGATCTGCGGCTGGCACCAAGTTGGATAAAAGAGATGCCTTGATTTCATACATGCTCAAATAAAAGGGGCATCCCAATAATCCTGGGACCAGGGGAAGGCAATATAGAAAGGAACAATGGTTCCTAAACAGAAATTTATCCCTCAACGTCTAAGGCAACCATACAAAAACCCTCACTAGATTGTTTTATACAGGTATTATATCAAGATTTATTTAGTTTATGTTAAAACCATAAATGTAAATATATCTCACAGCCAGGACTCGAGACAGCTGAGCATGGAACAGTACAAATAATACCAATTGCATGATAGTGTCTTTTTGTTAAACTGATAGGGATTTTTCCCTTTTGATGAATTTCTTAACTCACTTTGAATGCAACATTCAGAGATATTCTCACTTCTTCTGGACATACCGATCTCCTGATGTTCTATGGGCTGTTCTAATTAATTATGCCTTTTTGAATCAGCTTGTTTGATTGGCACGCGCCACTGACAGGGGTCATGAATTATTCCCCACATTGTTACATGATTTATTTGTGCTTGTCATTATCACAGTTTTTTGTGCTTCCATTAAATCATTCAGGTCCAGATGATGACCCTTATATAAATAATGTTTATAGGGTCTAAACGTCAGCAACTGTAATAGTGGACTGTCTTTTAATTTGATTTGGATTATAGCACTCTGACACAGAGTGTCATGTAACAACACATTCATCCATATCAATCATTTGTATACATGCTTTCTGTATACCACTTGCACACTTTAAATTCACCCTTTTCACCTTCACTGACTTTAAAGAAAGATATTTGGCTCTTTGATTTGGGTCTTTAAATGTACGGTTTTAACATGAATTGAATACATTTTGATTTGATTCCTTAGTAAACCAATGTAGTAATGGTGTTTGTATAGTTGCCACAGAAGTTGAAGCTTATACTTCCCCCACAGAGACCATTGTTTTTCTTAATATTTCGGGCTTGATTCACAGAACTAACTTAAGACAAAATCCTAAACTTACTACTTTTGGTATTCACAGAAGTTAGGATTTTTTCTTAAAACAAACTTAAGACAGACTTAAGACAGACTTAAGACAAAATCCTAACTTAATTCTGTCTTAATTCTGTCTTAAGTTTGTCTTAAGACAAATTTAAGACAAAATCCTAACTTCTGTGAATACCAAAAGTAGTAAGTTTAGGATTTTGTCTTAAGTTAGTTCTGTGAATCGGGCCCTTCGATTTCATGTGACAGACAGGATGACAAGAGTCAGGTTTATCACAGACTGCCTCCATCAGAAGCATCCGAAAGGGGACAGAGGGATCACTTAAACTAACATCGAAATGCTATGACCTATAAAGGTATTCAGCAAGGAGCCACATAACTGGTCACAGAATTACTTGTGATTAAAAAGATCTTTATGATGGACAGTTTGAGATGCATTATAAAACCCTAAGAAAAATGTACCTGGCACCTTGATGGCTTTCTCCCTCCCAAGGGGTTGTTTGAGGGAGAAATGTGTCCACAAAATCTACCCAGAAGTAGGAAGGTTGTTTGTATCTCTGATTGTGGAGTAGTTGTTCCCTATCCTGGTGCCAGCCGCCTGCTTCATCTGCTGGTGGTCCATGGATGGATTCTTGCTTGTTAATTGTGGTCCGACCACATTCTCCCATCAGAAATCGCGTTAGTAGATGTAATGTTGTACTGGTGAAACCGGGAAGTCTTCTTTTTCAATAATTACTCTTTTGATTACATTTGTGCCCTTGGAGAAAAGTTATAGCCCTTGGAGCTGTTGGTGCCATAACCAGCTATCCATGGTCAAAAATGTCCTTTTACGATTTCCTGAATGGTGGTGTCACGGTGCTGCGGATGCATTGACTTTGCTATCTTTGACTTGGCTCTTTGGCTTCGCCATGCCCCTTGTTATACCTCCACACTCAGTGCGGAAAAAACAGAAACAACTCTAATGCCGTCAACAGGGGTATCTTTTCCACTGCTTAAAAGGCATGGAGGTCACACCCTTACCACTACAGAGGCAACATAAAGAGCTGACCTCTACATCTAGAGGCACCAAGATTAAACACACCATGTATGTACTTACCAAACTTCCAAGAGAACGCATAGCATGACTTTTCTGAGACTTCCAAGTATTATTTAATTACAGCATTGTTAGATCTTTTTATGAGAACCAACTTAAAAGTTGTACTTCTCAAATTGGCATGGTGGGCTCTTTTCAGAAAGGCTGACTTGAATGTCTGTGGACATCTGCAAACTACTCATAGAATATCCAAATAGTTTGAAGGTATATGTTAGAGTATCATTTGGATGAGGCAATAAAGTACAACCACAACAAGCAAGTGGATATCCTGTCCATCCTCCTCTTGGCTCTTGGTGTCATTAAGAGATCAGGGAAATGCAGTGTTTTGGACTGAGTAGCCACTCTTGGTTCTGTTGCTGGCAAAACCTTTGCTGTAACCATGCACAGACGAGAATAGTGACTCCCAATGGCTTCTAATCTGTCCATGTCAATCATGCCGGATAGGACACAAAAACAAAACAGAATTTGTTCATCACGCATTGTGAAAAAAAACTCCAGCACAAAAGGGGCCTGTGTTATATTATTTCCTAAGAAAGTCCCCTGTTTGGGGTTCATAAAGTAAGTTAAGGTAGGTCTCCTGCATAGGCATCAAGGCATTCCAACTTACTGACAAGTTGTTTGCTCATTAAGTAGTTACAACTATAGATGTCGGAGATCCTTTTATACGGAAATATCCACAGAAGAGCAGACAACTCTGCTGGAAGGCTGCCACTGGGATGGCAAAGGCGGTGCCTCTGTTGGACCAGTCATACGAAGGCGACCTGCCAAACACTAAACAGGAATTTTAGTGTTGAATAGTAACATAAAACCCACTGATGTTCAGTAAATTCTTCCAATGGAGTACTTTATGCTAGAGGAGAACCTGCTAGCAGGTTTATTGCAACCATGAGGATAGAACGACAGAACTAATACGCGTTAGTAGAATTACAATTATCGACTATCAACGTATCCCCACGTCAAGTGCAGATTTGCTCTACTTTAATCTTTGTCCACGTACCTTGCTGGAATACCTTTTAAAGATACTGACATGCAGCGTTTGAAAAGTAAATCTGTTCTTACCTATGTTTACTTACCTTGACACTGAGTCATAGTCAATTATCAGGACAGCATTTTATTGTAGGCCAATTTTAAAAACGCAATATTATGAGATACAGACGGTCACAATCCAGACAAAGGCCATGTGCTATTGATATACATATGTATTTTGGGAATTTACATCTATATGTTTTGTTTAACTCACACAGTCAATGTGGGCACATAGCTTAACTCTGCTTTGACCAAGGTATTCATACCATACCCAGTGTTACTGAATACAAGCCAACATAATGCAGGCAAATAGGGTCTTTACCTTTTTTGGGGAAACACATAAGCCATTTCTTCATGTTTTCAAATTCTTAGAAACTCTGGAGCAAGTACTGGAGAATGATTTGTTGTAAATTATCTGTGTTCTTTTTTAGCATGGTAATTCAGCCTTAAGATTTGATAATCATTTGTGGATGGTTTAAACGGATTGGTGTCACTACAACGCATGCTTTTACCACGCATGCCTTTACAACGCGGTTTTTACCACGCAGTCCATTACAACGCATAATGCTTTTAGGCGCTGGATAGTGAATTATTTAATTTACTATTCCAACTCCAGTCCCCGTGGATAGCAGGGAAGGTGTTGGATAGTATATTAAATACATTCCCTATCCTAGAGCGCCCCCCAGCGCATTGCGTTGTAATGGTTTGCGTGGTAAAAGTTGCGATGTAATGGTAGTGCGTTGTAAAAAATTTGTTGTAACCGTGCTACACCGTTTAAACAGCTCTTAAATAGTTTCAAATTATTTTATTTGTCTTTTCTATGGTATGGCTACATTTCAAACAGTGAAAAAAGTGCCAGGTTTGCTGATTATCTTTTATTTTTCGCCACCATGGCATTAAACACCAGCTGAACCAGTACAATACTGGGCAGGGGGCAACCCTACATGCAAACCAATATAATAAGGGTGACTTGGTGTAGAATGCACACAGGCGCATCCAATGTGTTTCATAAATGAACCAATGCATTTGCTATAATAATCACTACCATAATAATAAATCAATCCTATTTGTAAAGCACAAACAAATCACTCCCTTAAGGGTTTCAAGGCGCTGGGGGCCGTCAGGGAGATTAAGTGAGCTATTGCCCAAATTCACGTGATGCTGAGCTGAGCTGCCGCCTGTGCCGGAGATCAAATGGGATCCCCATGCTCCAGAGTCAGCCACTTTGGCCACTGCACCACACCTCTATGGCTATTATAAACCAACATGACAATTTATGCCATTTTTGACCTAATAAACACCCTGTTTAATAACACAGAAATGTTCAGACACTAAAAATACATAGCCAAACATGAATATATATTTTCATGCATAAAAATATATAAAGAGAAGAAGAATGTATATTGTCTTCCAAGTTCACACACAACTTAAGGGGCATGTATATAAAAGTAGGAACACCTTCATACCACTACTAATAGATTCCCATACACATTGGCATATACACTCAGACCTGTTCAAATATTCATCCACATAAAAAACTTTCCACCCAACTCAACTTCACTGAGTCCTTCCTTACTCAATCACCACAAATAATCCTCATCTAACATTCGCAATACTATGTTTGACCCTTATGTGTACACTCATCCCAGCTATGATCCTCCTCACTGCTAATGTGTGGTCCAGTTGCACCTTCCATGTACGATCACTTCGTACTCAGCAGCAAATGACTATCACTCAGCACACTCTAAGGTAGCTCCCTCCTAACTTATCAACTACCCGCTCTCTCTGATCTAGTTCTGCATACCGTATTCCCTTAATTCTGTACAAAACCCACTGACCATCACGAGCACAGATTTGATCAGGGTGTCCTTGAGTCCTTTCTCAGGCAGGGTGATATCTTGTGGCCCGCAGAGGCCTACAGCTTCAACGCTGACTGTGAAGTTCACCTCACCTAAAGTTAAAACAAACCAGCTAAAGTTAAAACAAAGAGGCTGAAACTTGTAAAAGAAAAGACATTTGAAAAAATAAATGAATTAATACTGATCAAATATTTGATAAAAATACCTAGGTCCTCATTACTTCATGATATACTTAGAGTACAACACTTGATTACTTTTGTTGAATAATATGTTGAATCACTTGAATCGTGAATTGTTTTTATGTAATTCACTTAGTGCAGAACTTTCCATTCCCACAATGCCTCTTAATGGTGTAGGTGGGAGAGAGGTATAAAAGGTGAAAGCAATAATGGAATAATTGTTTACCGTGATCAAGACCAGTGTGGTCGAAACAAGTAGGTGGTGAGTTGCTTTATAACTCAATAAAGTAACTGGACATATCGCAGGCGAGTGTAGCAATATTTCTTTGATTGGTGGTCAATATATATATCTATATATATATTTTGCCCACTGGCGGGTGCCAGTAGGTAGTTAGGACCTTGTTTCTATTCAAAAAGCGTTTTTCTTTTGCCAATATCTTCGGCAGCGGTTGACGAATCTTCGCAAAATTTTCAAAACTAATGGGGCACTCCGGTCAGCTCCTGCCTTGAAAGTTTCAGGGTGATTTGTCAAGCGGGAGCGGAGAAAAAAGGGGGGTCCCAAAACACGGAAATTTCCATTGGAAATGTTTGTTGCAGCTACAGCCGAATTGCTGAACAGAATTACACCAAATTTAGCAGAGGTAGCTGTTGGTCCAGAGTGCACTCTTTGCTTTAAATGGTGTCAATCCATTGAGTGGTTACTGAGAAATAAAAAAAAATCAATATCTGGTGGTCGCAGTGGATCTGCAAACCTTCCCAATCAAGAGCTTCATTTTGATTGGCTGTCAACACTCCAAACCAAGAAGTCATGGCAGCCATCTTGTAACTTGGTAAAACTGAGTCACAAAAAAAAAGGGAACAAAATGATTTTTTTTTTAAAGAAAAGAGGGCAGGGTAGAAACACCCTTACCCCCTAGGCCTGGTCAGGGGTCCCACAAGGACCCCCGGGGCATCAAAAAGCATTTATTTTAAATCGCGCAAATCCCCCCGGCCCAAAAAAGAAATGATGTGCGGTCTCCTGCGCTTCATTTTATTCAACCCCCGGGTGGGCCAGGTCAGGGAGCAATCAAAAAATACAGTGCTGGAGCCCGTAGGCCCGTAGGCCATTTCAACCCCCGTCCCCCACAGCCCCGGGGCCTGCCACCTCCCGTGGCTCTTTCCCATATAAAATGCGAGGGGAGGGGATCATGCCTCTTCCGCAGCCTTGGGGGCCGCCACCTCCCTGGGGCTTTAAGAATTACATGTTGGGGCATGAGGCCCCCTCCCGAAGCCCCGGGGCAACCACCTCCCCGGGCTTTAATGATTACACACGGGGCACACAGCCCCTGCCCGCAGCCCCGGGGACCACCACCTCCCCAGGCATACATACATTCAATCAATCAATCAACCAGTGCATTTATAGAGCACGTTACTCACCCGTGAGGGTCTCAAGGCGCTGAAGGGAGGGGGTGCTGCGGTGTTTCCTGAAGGTGAGATGGTCCTGGGTGAGTCATAGGTAGGCTGGGAGGGAGTTCCATGTCTTTGCGGCTAGGTAGGAGAACGATCTTCCTCCGGTGGCGGTTCTGCGAATCCGTGGGACGGCGGCGAGGGCGAGGCTGGCGGAGCTGAGCTGGCGGGTCGGAGTGTGGAACATGAGGCGATTGTTGAGGTATTTGGGGCCCATGTTGTGGAGCGCAATGTGTGCGTGGGTGGAGAAGCGTTCTGTATGCGCTGGAGTCTTTTCTGAAGTTTGGCTTTGGTTCCTGCGTATAGGGCGTTCCCGTAGTTCAATTGGCTGGTGACGAGGGCCTGGGTGACCATCTTTCTGGTTCCGGTAGGGATCCACCAGAAGATCTTCCGGAGCATGCGCAGGGTGTTGAAGCATGAGGATGAGATGGCGTTGACTTGCTTGGTCATCGTGAGAGAGGAGTCCAGGATGAATCCCAGGTTGCTTGCGTGGTCCGCGGGTGTCGGGCGGTGCCCAGCGCTGTGGGCCACCAGGAGTCGTCCCAGGCAGATGGGGATGGTCCAAGGATGAGGACCTCCGTCTTGTCTGAGTTCAGTTTCAGACGACTGAGCTTCATCCATTCCGCCACCGCTTTCATTTCTTCCTGGCGGTTGGTTTTGGCGGTGGCTGGGTCTTTGGTGAGGGAGAGTATCAGCTGGATGTCGTCGGTGAAGGAGATGATGTTGAGGTTGTGTTTGCGTGCGATGGCGGCGAGGGGGCTCATGTAGATATTGAAGAGGGTTGAGCTGAGCGAAGAGCCTTGGGGTACGCCACAGATGATCTCGGTGGCCGCAGACCGGAAGGGAGGGAGGCGGACTCTCTGGATTCTGTCGGAGAGGAATGAGGTGATCCAGTCCAGGGCTTTTACTTGGATCCCAGTGTTGTGGAGGTGTGTTATTAGGGTGCGATGGCAGACGGTATCAAAGGCTGCTGAGAGGTCTAGGAGGATGAGGGCGGTTGTTTCCCCGGTGTAAAGCAGGGTCCTGATGTCATCGGTGGCTGCGATGAGGGCGGTCTTGGTGCTGTGGTTGGCTCGAAATCCGGACTGGGATGGGTTGAGGGAGTTGTTTGCCTCGAGGAAAGCGGTCAGCTGTTTATTGACGGTCTTCTCAATGACTTTTGCAGGGAAGGGAAGAAGAGAGATGGGGCGGAAGTTCTTGAGGTCTTCAGGGTTCGCTGTGGGTTTCTTCAGAAGGGCGTTGATCTCTGCGTGCTTCCAGCTCTCTGGGAAGGTGGTGGACATGAAGGAGTTGTTTATGACGTTCCGGAGGTGGGGTGCGATGATGGTGTTGGCTTTGTTGAAGATGTGGTGAGGGCATGGGTCGGAGGGAGAGCCGGAGTGGATGGTGTTCATGACGTGGGTGGTGTCTTCAGTGCTGATGGGGGTCCAGGCGCTGAGGGTGGTGGTAGGGGGCATTGTTTTGGTGATTGGAGGCGGAGTCTGGGCATCAAAGTTGTCGTCTATGTCGGCGATCTTGCGGTGAAAGAACGTGGCGAGGGAGTCGCAGAGGTCTTGCGACGGTGTGATGTCATTGCTGCTGGCGCTGGGGTTGGAGAGCTCTTTTGCGATGCTGAAGAGTTCCTTGCTGTTGTGTGTGTTGTTGTCCAGCCGGTCTTTGAATGATGTCCTTTAGGTGGTGCGGATCAGTTGGTGGTGTTTGCGAGTGGCGTTCTTGAGAGCTGTCAGGTTTTCTGTCGTCTGTTCATGGCGCCAGGTTTTCTTGAGAGTTCGGCAGGATTTCTTCGATTCTTTGAGGGCGTCGGTGAACCATGTGGCTTTCCTGTTGTTGGTCTTGCCTGGGGGGTTCTTCAGTGGGGCAAAGGCATCGCAGTTGGTGATCCACTGTGTGAGGTTGCGGGCTGCTTCTTTGGTGTCAGTGGTGTCGGTTGGTGGGTTCTGGCTCAGTGGTGTGGTTAGCTGGTCTGTAGTGATTTTACTCCGGCCTCTGCGGGGGATCTGTTGCGGGCAGTCGTGGTATGTAGTCATCTTGAAGGTGAAATGGATGCAGCTGTGGTCGGTCCAGTGTAGTCCGGTGGAGTGGCTGAGGGAGACGTGGTTGCTGGCGGAGAAGATGTGGTCGAGCGTGTGGCCGGCGTAGTGGGTGGGAGTGTTCACCAGTTGCTTGAGTCAGAGGTTGGCGAGGTTGGCGAGCAGGGTGGTGGTGTTGTTGTTGTTTTTGTTCTCCAGGTGGAAGTTCAGGTCCCCTAGGAGGATGTAGTCTGATGAGGCGAGGGCATGCGGGCTGATGAAATCGGCGATGGTTTCACTGAATTGTGTGCGTCGGCCCGGGGGTCTGTAGATGAGGGTTCCTCTGAGGGTGGTCTTGGGGTCGGTGTGGATCTGGAAGTGTAGGTGTTCGGTGGCGGTGAGGGTGTCTCCGGTGTTGGTCGTGACGCTGATGGTGTTCCTGTAAATGATGACGATTCCTCCTCCGATTTAGTTGACGCGGTCCTTATGGGTTATCTTATAGCCGTCTGGGATGGCTATGGCGATGTCGGGGGCTGAGGAGGTGTTCATCCAGGTTTCCGTGAGGAAGGCGATGTCCGGCGATGTTGTGTCGAGGAGATCCCAGAGTTCGACGGCGTGCTTGTGGACGGAGCGGGTGTTGAGTAAGATGCACTTGAGGTGGTTGTTGTTGTTGCTTGGTCCGGAGGGCGGGGTGTAGGTTCGGAGGCAGGTGAATTTGCAAGCTTGGCAGGAGAAGGGTCTGTGGGTGTGCCTCGGGGTGGCTCGGTAGCAGGTGGATGGTCGGCCGGTGTTGAGTGCGTGGAGGGCGGCGGTGTCGTATCTCAGTCGGGTTTCCTACTTTGGCGGGGGCCAGGGGTCCTGGCGCTGGCTGCGGTCCAGGCACGGACAGGCGCAAACGGGCTTGCCTTAGGCGCGCCTTCGGCACACCAGCGGCGCCGCTGCTGCACGGCCTCCATATGAAGGGAAGAGGGAGGAGCAGCTGGGAGGCGCGAGCAGGCCGGCGAACGGGGGACCAGGGGGTGGGGCCGCATGGGATGCAGCGGCGGGAGAGAGCGAGGGGGGGAGCAGGAGGGTGGCACAGAAGGCAAAAGGGCACAAAATACGGCGGGCAGGCAGAAAGACAGGTAGCAACAATGGGCACACAGTAAACAAATGAACAAAAATGAAATAAACGTGGAGGTAACTAAAGGGCGAACCGGGGCACAGCGAGTGGCAGCAGCAGGGGTAGCGTCACACAGGAGGACCGTGTGGTGGCTGAGGGGGCGACCTACCTGGTGACAGGGTCAAGGGTCGCTCCTTTTACCACTGGGTGTCCTCCATATGAGGGGAAGAGAGAGGGAGGAGCAGCTCAGAGGCAGGAGCGGGGCGGCGAATGGGGGACCAGGGGGGCGGGGACGCAGCGGCGGGAGAGAGCGAGGTGGGAGTGGGAGGGTGACACAGAAGGCAAAAGGGCACAAAATACGGGCACAAAATACAGCGGGGTAGGCAGAAAGACAGGCAGCAACAATGGGCACATAGTAAACAAATGAACAAAAATGAAATAAATGCGGAGGAAACCAAAGGACGAACCGGGGCACAGCGAGTGGCAGCAGCAGGGGTAGCATCACACAGGAGGACCATGTGGTGGCCGAGGGGGTGACCTACCTGGTGACAGGTGACATGGTCAAGGGTTGCACATTAAGTTTGAGGGTTCGTCCACCTCCACAGGACTTTACACAAGAAGGGAGGGGGCCCCGTCCTGGAGCCCTCCTTGGCCCTGGGGACCGCCCCTTCCAGGGCCAGCTCCAACAATGTTCCGGGTGCCCACCCCCGGAACATTGCAGTTTGCAATGGCAGGGCGGGAGCACTGTTCGTGCCCTGTCATTGCAAACTTCTGCTCTATTCTGCTCTTGCTTCCACAAAGCAAAGCAGAATTGCATGTCAGCAGCTCCCCTTGTCCAAAAGCAATGCCAGCTCCTGCAGGATGCGGGGAGCCGGCAGGGACTGCGGGGGCATTGGGGCTCCCCCCACGGTCCCCGGGGCCAAAAGTGGCCCAGTGAAGGGGAGCTATGCGGCCCCCGTCCCATATTTTTTTTTCAAAACAAGGCCAGGCCCCGGGGATGAGGTCCCCGGGGCCAAAAGTGGTCCAGGGAAGGGGGGACAGAGGGGGACAGATGCCCCCCTCCCATGTAAGTAATTAAAAAAATATATTAACTAGGCCATGCCCTGGGGAATGGGGTCCCCTGGGCCTTAAATCAGCCTTGGAAGGGGGGCCACTAAGGCCCTCTTCCCATTTTCTTTTTACGGGGTCAGGCCCTGGTAAATGGGGTCCCTAGGGCCCACAACATATTAAGAGAATGGTGGCCACACAGCCCGCCTTCTAACAATAATAAAAAAAACAGAAACCGGCATCTAGCCAGAGGCCCCGCCCCCTCCCTGCCCCACTGTGCAAATGCACCTCCTGGCACATTCTGGATTGGGCATTTAATCCCCTTGCATACTAAGAGTCCTTAGGGGCCAACCAGCCCACCAGGTACTTCCAGTAAGCCACATTCAGTAGTATTGGTGAGAGGTGGTCCGAGGCCATGCCCCTTTTTACATCACTCTGTAAACGCACCTATTGGCGCACTGCTGGTGGGGCGATGAGGTCTTCTTGTGTCCTTTATTTATTTAATTTGTTTTCTATTTTATTTTATGCGTTTTTATATAGCGCTGACTTTACCCGAAGGTGTCAGAGCGCTTCACAATAGGAACAGTAGTGAAACATGAGGAAAAATTACAAGTCAGCATGTTACAAGAGCAAACGTTACGTTACATAAGGCAATAGTGACAATTGTGCATGTATCAAGAGCAAACAAAATACAAGAGGTAGCAAACGATACATTACAAGAGGAAAAAAAGTGACGTGTGTATGTTACAAAAGTGTACAAAGTACAAATAGAGGTATAATACTGCACTTAATGGCAGATATTCGAAACACAAGAACAAACGTTACGTTACATGAGGCAATGGTGGCAATTGTGCATGTATCAAAAGCAAACAAAATACAAGAGGTAGCAAACGATACATTTCAAGAGGGAAAGTGACGTGTGCATGTTACAAAGGAGTACACAATACAAGTAGAAGTATAATACTGCAATAAATGGCAGACTCTCAAACCACAAGAACACATTGGGAATGCACTTCTATAGTCATGTAGAACAGAATTTCCTATAAAGGAGGGACTTCCTTCAGATAATAGAGAGGGCGTGAATTACATTTGGAAGTGTCTTTAAAGGAGGAGCGCTTTGAGGTCAGTTTTGAAGGCCTGGGAAGAGGTGGTGGTCCGGAGCTGAGGCGGAAGTGAGTTCCAGATTCTCACTGCGTTGCCTGAAAAGGATTGGGCCATCGACCTTTCCTTCTTGAAAGTGGGAGGTTCAAGCAATAGGTTTTACGCGTTACGTGATGGTCTAGAGCCTCTAGAGAGTTTCAGTTTATTCGCCAGGTAGCGAGGAGAGGAGGAGTGCAAGGCTTTGTGGGTGATACAGGCAGTCTCGTAGATAGATCTTGCCTCGATGGGAAGCCAATGAAGGGTGGCTAAAATGGGTGTGATGTGGTCGCTTCTTTTGGCCCCATATATGAAACGAGCTGCTGAATGGAGAACAAATTTAAGGGGGGCAGGTGGGATTTGGGGAGGCCGGTAAGAAGAGAGTTGCAGTAGTCCTGTCTAGAGAGAACCAGCGATTGGACCAGGGTTTTAAGGTCATGCTCCTTGAAGAAGGGACAAATCCCCCAAAGAAGGCGCAGTTGGTATCGAGCAGACTTTACAATGGAATGGATGTGGGAGAGTAGATTGAGTTTTGTGTCGAGTATGACACCAAGGGATTTTGCGCTGTCGACAATGATGGGTTTATTGTTAAGTAGATTCATCTGATCCATCCATGATTGAACTGGGGGAGGAGAAAGTGAGGAGGAGAGGAGGAGGAATTCAGTTTTAGAGGGATTCCGAATCAGTTGATGAGTTAACATCCAGTTTTGAATGGAGTTGAGAGTAGAGCTTAGGATGGAGAGATCGTGAGTGGAGGCAACCTTGAGGTAGATTTGAGTGTTGTCCGCATAGAGATGATAGTGGATCCCTGATTTACTTAGGAGATTTCCCAATGATTCTAAATAGAGATTGAACAATATGGGTGCAAGTATAGAGCCTCGAGGAACACCTTGACCTACCACCAAAGGAGATGAAAGAGTATTTGCTATTTTGATCATTTGGGATCTATCAGAGAGGAAGGAAGCAAACAATTTAAGCACAGTGCCCTCCATGCCCATTCTCTGTTGAAGAGTGTTAAGGAGAGTGTTGTGATTGACAGTGTCAAAGGCTGCAGAAAGGTCAAGGAGAATAAGAAGACAAGACTCCCCAGAATAGAGTATTCTCAGCGCGTCATCAATCACTTGCAGCAGGGCTGTTTCAGTGCTGCAGTTTTGAATGAAGCCGGACTGGAAATTGTCAAGAAGATCATTGTCCTTGATATGATGAGAGAGTTGTTTCGCTACACATCTTTCTGTGATTTTCGCAAGAAAAGGTAGGTTAGTGATGGGGCGGAAGTTGTTGAGGTTGTTCGCATCAGCAGTGGGTTTTTTAAGCAGAGGGGTGACATGCCCAGTTTTGAAGGAAACAGGAAGGGAGCCTTGACAGAGAGAGAGGTTAATCAAAGTGGTCCAATAGGACAGAGAATGGGTATAGAAGTCAATGGCAATGGCACTAGGGATGGGGTCGAGAGAATGATTGGAGGGCTTTGTTTCGAGGATGCATTTGAGGAGGGCATCTTCGGAGATGGGTTCAAAGTTCTGCCAAATGGCTCACGATTTGCGCTTCTCTGGAGGGGTAGATGACTTACCTGATCCACAAGTGATTTCACTTTTTCAATAAAGCCAATTCTGCTGCTTTCTTTGTAGAATCCTCCAACTTGGTGGTTGGGGGAGAGCAGTTTGGATTCTTGATGAGATCAAATAGTTTTTTGGGTCTATTTTTGGCTGAGTCGAGGAGGGTTCTGAAGTGCGTCGCTTTTCCAAGGAAGATGTGTTTGTGGTACTCAGACCTTTCTGAATGAAGCGTGGTCAAATTATCGGTAGAGGGCGCTTGTCTCCATTGTTTCTCCAGGAATCTTAGGTACTTCCTTTCTTCATGGACGGATTTGTTGAACCAAGGTGCTGAGGGAATGGGCCTTTTCTTTTTGCTTTGAAGAGGAGAAACGTTATTGATTTTGACTACAAGGACCGTGAGGCATTGGGAGGTGAGTTCGTTAACATCTAGGTTCGGGTCTAGCCTTGGAAGTGATAGTAAAGATGATTCACAGAAGGTACAGAGGTCAATATCTTTAGTGTCACGGAACCAGGAGGTAGCCCTCTTAGGTTGGCCGAGAGTTATAGAGTGTGGTAGGAGAAGAGAGAATGGGATGAGGAGGTGGTCAGACCAGTCAACATGAATAGGGGCGATAGTAAGCATGCCTGTTTTCGAAATAACAAGTTCCTGGATTGAGCCCTTAGAGTGTGTTGTTTCTGTGCAGTGTTGGATACGATCGTTTGCAGAGAGGAAGGTGGCCAGCCTACTAGCAGGGGGATCCTCCAGCGAGCCCCAGTGGAGATTGAAGTCGCCCACGAAGATCTGATTGTCACTTTGTGACTATTGGTCGCTAATGAAGTCAGTGAGTTCCTCCATAAACGAGGGGCCGCTACACGGCGGGTGGTAAATGGCATGGAATCTGAGAGGTGCAATTGAAGTTCAAGGGATAGGCATTCAAAAATGCGGAAGGAGCTGTTAGGAAAAGCCTTGAGTTGAAGGGAATTTCTAAAGATGACTGCAACACCTCCCCCAACTTTGTCAATTCTGTAATTTCTAAATATAGAATAGCCTGTGGGTACTAGGAGATCAAACATAAAGTGCGAGGTATTGTTGAACCAGGTCTCTGTGAGGAAGAGCATGTCAATATTGTGAAGTATGATGTGCCACGCCTCTTTTACCCAATTCTGAATTGGGTAAAAGAGGCGTGGCACACTAATGAGAACTGACGGCTTTCCCTATGGTTAAGAGGCAGGCTACCTCGAAACGAGTCAGGGAGGAATTTAACTCTGAATGGAAAATGCCAGCCTTGGGAAATTAAGTTCATGTTGAACAGAACTCTGTGGAGTGGCATCCTCAAAGCTTCAGGGCACCTTGGGATAATCTTTCAACACAGTAGTCCGGCAGTGGAGGATGCACCGCCCGCGTGAATGGAATGGCGGGGCTGTGGGCTGGAATCTCTCACAGCACATGTGCGGCACAGAATTTTCCCTGAATTCAGGACTGGTTTTCAGACGGAGGCCCACTGGAGGTTTATAATTGATTTTAAAAAGCGATTCGCTGAGTCAGAACTTGGCCCCCACTGGAGGGTATGAATTGAAGGACCACAACTCCCAGCATTCAGTTATCAGTACTCACCTGTGAGCAGTATGTGAATTGGGTAAAAGAGGCGTGGCACATTACCGAGAACTGACTGCTTTCGCTATGATTAAGAGGCAGGCTGCCTCGAAACGCGTCAGGGAGGAATTTAACTCTGAATGGAAAATGCCAGTCTTGGGAAATAAAGTTCATGTTGAACAAAACTCCATGGAGTGACGTACTCAAAGCTTAGGGCACCTTGGGACAATATATATATATATATATATATATATATATATATATATATATATATATATATATATATATATATATGTATGTATATATATACACACGAGATTGTATGTGTTTTCAGAAAATACTATAGTTTACGTATTCCTATTTTTTCTGTTTAATATAATTTGTAATTTCATTTATCTCATTAAAACTGTCTTTGCTTTAAACAAAATTACTTTAATTTTAAATGTAATTGTATGTAGTTAAGATTGCCTCTCCTTAAAATTTTTTCTGAGATTTGGCTATCGCCAATCCATTTTTTAGTTTCCATTAAATCACATACTTCACTTCTTTAGAGAACTGCAACTCTGAAAGAGCTACATTTCTTCTTTTTTTTGTGACCTTTGTGGAAGTGCCTGGAAACGCATAGTACATGGAATCATTTCCTGATGAGGGGGCATCCCCGATGGAGGGACATTCCTTCATCCTCTATTGAAGGTACAGGCAAGCCTTCTGTCCTGACCTTTGGTTATCTTGGAAGGAAAGGTGTTGCAGATATTATAGTGAGATGCTTTGTGCTTCTAGATTTAAGTAGTACAGACAGATGAGGGCCATCAATGTAGATCTTCCATTTCCCAGAAGAGGACCACATCTTGAAGAGTGATCACTTCTTGTCTGTCATGCTGACATTTGGAATTTCTTGCCTGGTCCAAAACTGTCCAATGACTCCAGAACTAATCCCAGTCAAGTGTAGCTGATGCTACAGCTGGCTAAAGCCCAGTAAAATAGCAGAAATGCCAATATCTGATGAAAACCTTTATTTATAAGGTAAAATAACAGAGCTCTTTCCAGGTAGTCCATCACAAACAACATGTTGTACAAGTCTGAGCTAAGGTTGCCTAGTAGACTAGAGTGCTCAGCAAATTCACCCAATTGACTGACGTTCTGGCTGATTCAAATCTGGTGAATGTGCTACTAAACAATCACTCTTGTTGAGCCAATGGACACCTTAACAGTGTTTACTGCTATTTTAACCCCTTCGGTGCTGATGATGGCTCCTGGTCGTCATCAGTTACGGTGGGTGTGTGCTGATGACGGCCGGGAGCCGTCATGACCACACCCGCGATCAGAATGTGCCGCACAGGCGCAGAATTCCGGCAGCGGCGGAGGGGTTAAAGTATCATGGATTCTCAGTATAAAGATAGAGGACCATTCAAGCATGTGAATCTATGAAGGATCTGATTTTCGAGAAGCCAGATAAAGTCCATATTACCAGAACACCCCAGGGTAACAGCGTCCTTAATGAGTATATCATTCATTCATACATTCGATTATTGATATTGCATTAGTCATTCATAAGCTGTACACCACAAACTGAACACCCACTGAAACATTAGGATAATGGATGCTACTCATACCCAATAGGATGGCCCTTGCTTACTCAGGGCCCGATTCACAGAACTAATTTAAGACAAAATCCTAAACTTACTACTTTTGGTATTCCCTGAAGTTAGGATTTTGTCTTAATTTGTTTTGAGACAGACTTAAGACAGACTTAAGACAGACTTAAGTTAGGATGTTGTCTTAAGTCTGTCTTAAGTCTGTCTTAAGACAAACTTAAGACAAAATCCTAACTTCTGTGAATACCAAAAGTAGTAAGTTTAGGATTTTGTCTTAAGTTAGTTCTGTGAATCGGGCCCATCATATCTAAACTACAATTGTGTAAGACTGCCCCTGAGGGGTTTTAACATGTGGCCTAAACGTTAAATTGCAGACCTCTTTAGCAGTCACCTCTACTGAAAGGTCATCTCTCTGGCTCACTTTCTATAAGAGAGAAGAATCTGTATCATTTGCCCATACTCTGTGAACAGGATAGGTGGGGGTAGTGGGCACCCTGCCAATGTAGGGTACATAAATATAGGGAAATCTCTGCTAGGTGTGAGAATGACAGTCTCTCTAGCTCAGACTGCGGCGGCCACCTCACAATCTGCTCAACCCATCCAACCACATCTCTGCTGCCTTATATCTGCAAAGTGTTCTTAGGCTGGTTTCCCTTACCTATGCTAGATGGTCGCACATTCCAGATGAAGGTCTCTGAGTCTTGGGTGCACAGACAGGCAGTGTACTCGCAGTCAAAGCAAAATAAGATCTCAAAATCAACGTGGGGTGGTGCTAGAACAGCATTGACCTGCAAAGGAGAGAGGAAGAGTGATGTTAGTGTGCACAAAAAAGTCTGTGGGTACTATATGCTCACACAAAGATATTGTTAGGTCCACAGTCTGCGCTCTGCAAGGGACTCGATCAGTGTGCACGCTTAGCATGTCAGGTGGGGCCTGTCACCCTAAAATCCACATGGTACGCGAAATACCTACACTATTCCTCTGTTAAATTCAACCGAGTTTTACCTGCTGAAATTTAACACACCTGGTAATTACTAGGGGCCAGATGTAGGTAGCCCTTTAGCGGTCGGAATAGGCCGAAAATACCGATTTTCGGCCGTTTCCGACCGGTAAAGGGCTATGGAGATGTAGGGGCACAAAAAACTGACATTTTCGGTAATTTTACCGAATCGGTAATTTTACCGAATCGGTAAATACCGAATCTTACCGATTCTGTAAAAAATTCCGACTTTTTACCTACATCTCATTTACCAATTCAGAAATACCGAATCGGTAAAATTCGGTATTTATGAATCGGTAAATGAGATTTACCTACATCTAGCCCTAGATGTGGTAAATAAAACCGAACTTATAATTTTTACCTGTAGACAAGCAAGGGTTTACCAAGGGATCTGAAAAGATCAACCCACTTGTGATCAAGGCTCAAAAAGGATCCTCAGGCTCATAAAAAAATAACAGCGCTACCTCCCACTATAGGGCATTATAGGATATTGGTGACACAGTGCAGTTCTACAATCTCTGCAGGATGCAGCCTATTTGGTCACACTACCCCTGTTTTCTTTCCTTTGTCTTTTACATACGGTTTGTGAAAGAAACATTTTACAATCAGTTTTTACACAAGGGACTTTTAAATTGACTTTATATTGGATTAAAAACAAAAATAAACAAAATATTACGAGCCTTTCTGCAGATAGGCATCTAAAATTATTTTTCCTATTAAATTTTGAGCTTTTAAAGAAACGGTTTGAAATTCAAATGGGTTTTAGAAAGTGGTCTTGGATACCAGAGGTGGGCAGGAATTCTTATGGCTTATGCCATTTCGCTATCAATGAAGATTCCTTGAAGGAGAATCATGAGGGGTCTGGGAGGCTACAGGTGGACAGGACCACTTATGCCATATGACAATCAATGAGGGTCCTTTGAAGGAGAATAGTGAAGGGTCTGGGAGACTGCACCTGGTTTAGGATGGTAGGAGCCAAGATGTGATTTCCCAAGAGAGGCTGGAGATTGAGAAAGCATCCATTATGCAGGAATCAGTGGCAACAAGGCGGGGGCATTATCCTTTCTTGTATTTGGGTGCAGGGAATAGCTGCTATGCCTCTAATGAGAATGACTTCTGTCCCTGCTTCAGCCCTGGTTGCCATTTTAGAGGAACTGACTCTGAAGCAACTCCACCTGCATTTCAGAGAACCAGGCAAGTTGGGATGTTTGCTGTGGGCCATGAACATATGGCGGTCATTAATAGAAAAGCCTTCAGCAGTACTTTCCTGGTTTTCATCAGATCAACCCAAAAAATAAGCTGGACAGCCATACCAATAAGAGTAAACAGAAACAGTTAATTCTGTACATGCATTAACTGGCCTAATTGGAAAATAGCCACACACACCACAGAGTCAGGTTGTGTGTGGTGGAAGCCTTGTAGACTTCGTGTAGTGTTAGAAAAGGTTATTCAATATTTCTGCTTGATCGCATTTGAGCCTCCATGTTCTACTGCAACCAACAGCAAGTATGTCTGAGTAGACACTAGGGATTCCAGAAGGGAGAGGACCCAAAATTGAGGTATGGTTCAATAACAGCAAATAATATTACTAGAGAGATGTACACACATCAATTCATGTGTGACCTCAAAATCAAACAAACAGATGAATGATGATAGAGTATATGTCCATGAGCGTGAATGCTACTTTACCGGAAAAGCAGGGATTGACGGGTGTTTAGGTGTGTACATGAATCTGTGGTTTAGTCTGAAAGCCCACAGTGTGCACTGCTCATTCGATGGTTTAAAGTGTAAGTGTATGGGTTGATTGCTGAATGGACTGTTGGGTGAGGGAGTGAATACATTTTTCTTAGAGTAGGCTTTTGGTTGTATTAGTTGGTGATTTTACTGGGGAAAGAGTGACAAGGTAAGTCAACTGATCCTTGTATAAGACAGTGGTTGAGTTATTGACTCAGTGGATACGGGATTGGATGAAAAATGATCATAGTTATCAGGTGAGTTTTTCATTGCCTAGGTTTTCCACTTGCACATTAAGAGACATTGAGTGGTTGTGTTCATGAGTGTGGTTAGTGGCTGCACTAAGGGATGACCAAAACAGCAAGTAAGTGGATGAGATTCTGAAAGGTTTGCTGGGTATAGAAGTTTAACAGTGGGGTAGAGAGTAGCTAGGTGAAAGAGTGAGTAGGTAAATAGTTGTGATACTGAGTAATAGTTTGCTGGTGTGTGTGTTCAGTGGACGCTTGGCTGAAAAAATGGGTGGTTGGCTTAGTGAATGAGTGAAACAGGGAAAGTAGGCTTCTGACTGATGCAGTGAAGCAGTAAATGGACAAATGGGTAAACGGGTAAATGCTTATGATAGATGCTATGCTGTTGTGTTTGGCTGGTCGTTACCTGTCTAAATGAATGGGTAGAATTATTCTGTGGTTGAGCTAGTGAATAGTCTGTTGGGTGTAGAAATGGGCAATTGAATGTCAAGTGAAGTGAAGAAAGGTTAGATGTTACATGGTTGGAGTTAGTTTGTAAGTGTTGTGTCATTACTTAGCTTAACTTCAGCAGGCCCAGTATGCAGACTTTATCCCTACTCCCATCTATCTCCTCTCCCCCTCACCTAAATCTAGCAACCAGCCATGCATGCTTTACCTCCTTCTAATCAGCCTGAAGCATGCAGCTCACCTTTAACCCCTCAGTCCATCACCCCACCACAACTTACATTGATGCAGCCATCCAAGTGGTTGAACACAGTGGCCTTAAGACCAAACCTCTCTCCTCGCACAACAGAGTAGGGCAGAGTCAGCTCAATGAAGAAGGGCTTGAAGGCTGTTATCGATACTGTAGGCGAGAGCCCAAATCCGGTCTTCGAAGTGCAGAAGCCCATGGCTTTCCACTCAGTGATGGTGTCCGGGAGAGTGAAAGACAAGTTCTGATGACCTGAAGAGCTAAGAATGCAGAAAATTAGGTCAACAGTGGATATTGTATAATAAAGCAGGTGTGTTCAAGGCAGTAAGAGTTCTTACAAGATAACCCGAACTGTACCATCTGAAGAACCGGGTTTTCAAGTACCCAGCGGCGTCAGGGACACGCCCAAAGTCCTCTAGGTTCCCTTGCCTTGGTATACAGAGACACGGAATACTTCTAGGTGGCGTCAGAGATCAAATTTATTAGCTGCAGCTAGTAGCAGAAATCCCTGTAATACAGCACGGTGTACAACTCAAGAAACTGCAAAATTGTACTAAGGCGAGACATCCCTATTTATAAACAAAAAGGTACATTTAAAATGCACGCCCCTGCACCAAAATGTAACCAATAGAAAATACATGACATCACACAGCATCATACAGTAAAGCTCATTTTACAGTGTCCCAACCCACAAGTTAATATTTAGGCATATCTAAATAATAATCTGGAAGGCCCGCACAAACCCTTAATTGAAAACGTAACCCATGAAATGAAGAAATAGTCAAGAAAAGTAGTTTCAGATAATGTGCAGGATAACAGAGACGTACAGAAACTTAAAAGTTAACAAATGTCTTGAATGGTGATTGGAAAAGCAAATAACGATCTTGCAGGGAAATTGGCTTGGCAGGGTCAATTCCAGGTTAAAGGCCAGCTTCTGAAATTAACTCCAGTGCACGAAGAAATCCTTGGTTAATGTGTATGATTCACAATAGGTCAGACTGCTTTGCTCACAGACTAACTTCTAAGGCTTACATAAAAAGTAACACCAGATGGCAGCCACGACACATGGCAAAAACCCATGTTTCAGGAAAGAAAGTCTTAAGAAAAGAAACCATTTAGATATTGTTTAAGATAAGACATGCGCAAGGAAATTAAAGGTTAACGAGGTCCTGAACAGTGATTGAAAAACTCAGACAACGATCAGCTAGTGAAACAGGTTTTGCAAAAGGTCAGTTTCAGGTGAAAAGGGTTACTCTCTCTCTGCAGTTCATTCAGAGTCAGAGAAACCCAAATTAATATATGCACGAACTCAGAAGGCAAAGCCACTTGTTTTGGGCCTACTTTACTGGCCTACGTGAGGGCAAAACTAAAATGCAGTCAGGTTTGAGAATTACAGAACCACAGGCCCTCCTTTTGCCATTACGTAGGCAATAACCTAAACTCATGTCAATCTGAATCTAGGTCTATATCTATTCTCATCAGGTCATCAAGGTGTTGCTATAACATCATCTTATTATCCTTCACTTCTCTCGGGGCTGGCCTTCTCACACAGATCATAGCACAAAGACTACAAATGGCGGGACCACACTGGATGCATAAACAACATGAGAAAAGGATAGTTAACGCCATACCAAGGAACGTCAGAATCTTCCATCCCCATTTGGACAACGACTCCCATAACCATCCCATCAACGACCAGTCTCCTTCGTCCACATGAATAGACTCAGAGATCTTATGTAGTCTAGAGATGGCTTGGTACACTGTCGGGGCATTATCTGGTATGAAAACGCAGCAACTAGATCTAATCAATTTGCATACCCCACCTCTATCTGCAAGTATAATATCTAAAACAAAACAGTTCTGTAATGTCATAAGGGGATCCGCTTGAAGCTCAGCTGTAATATTGCTAAGGGCACCTGCAGTCTCATTTATAGTGGCCTCAACCACTCTAGTAAGCTGACGAATATTCCTACTATTAGCCATAGGACCCCAAAAGGGTAGGAAACCCTTAAAGAAGTCTCCAGCTTCTTGTGCGACAGTATCTTTCACATCGATTACACCTCTACCATATCTTGTCTTATGGTAATCGAAAACAGCAGTGTATGTAGGGGGAAGCAAAAATGCCACATAACATGTGCCAGAAAAATCAGATGGCAACCATGTGTATGCTCTATCGTGACAACCAAAATAAGTGCCTTTAGCTGGCACGAACGGAGGAGATTTCTGGGACGTATAAATGTATGTGTGTACACACACACTCTTACCAAGCTGAGCCCTCGGATTCTGACCATTACCTTGCAGACAAAGATGACCTCGGTGGGGTACAATCCAAATAGGAGGAGACCTTCGCTGCCTTTCTTTCTCCGTCAAGCTAGCACTATATGTCGTCTTATTCCAACCGACATATGCTCGTACCTCATCTCTAGAGATAGCGTTATACGCATCGATATCTCTAATCATATCAACTATTCCCTGTATCAAGGCATTATTACTTGCATTGTCTTTGACGGAACGTATAGGAGAGGCTTCATTCTCATAGATAAACATTGATTGGAGTGCCCAAACTGACCCGTTAGGCGAAAAAGGCAAAACCAAATATGGCATTCCCTTATAAACTAATTGTTCACAAATTCTGATCTTCGTGTCTGTTCATGTTCAGGTAACGTATGGAACTCATGTGGAGAAACAGTAGAAAAAGAAAGAGTAGGTTGAGAAGTTGGTGCTGACGTCAATTGTGTAGAAGAAACAAACCAGAATATAATAGCTAATAGAATACATAAAAGTATTAAAATAGATAAAGCTATACCACACTTAGAGAACAACATTCTATAATATCGGTTTTTCATCTCTTGCTTTTTATCGTCATTCCTCAATACAATCTCCATTTTCTAATGTCTCTCACGCAATCTTGACAGAGTACTTCAGCTGTGATTATTAGCAGGTCATAGGGACACTGCAAGTCCTGCAGACCTACTGCCACTACTCAGGTCACAAACTGAACCGTTGGTACCCCTACGTGACCCTGCAACTGGCAAATGGTAACCAATCAAAAATTTAACAGAAAACCATAATACAATTTCAGAAAAAGCAAGAGAAAAAGAAAAACAAATGTCAAATGCAAAATACTTGAAGAAATTGTCTCCTTTTGGTCTCAGTGTGGGAAAAAAAAAATGTTCAAAGTCCCTTTATTTATTCCGAGATCGGAGGTTGTAACGTGATTTAGTCGGCACTGTTTGGTCCGTAAACAAAAGTTCAGGTTCGGTATTGTCCAATCTCAAATGTGGAGGAACAGCTTCTTGCAGCACATTGTCATCCTCGCGTTCTGACCGTGTCCATGTCAAATGAGCATCACTAAAAGGCACGAATGTGGGGACTCGCTCGCAATCTGTATCAGCTATACCATCCCTCACCCACTGATCATACGGTAAAGGCAAAGGGACTTTTTTCGTATGGGTGGCATGCACCCAGTTTTTCTTGCCAGCTACTTTAACAGCAGTTCTAGTGACCAGAAGAACTAAGTAGGGACCAGTCCATCTCGGTTACAAATTTTTGGTATGCTGAAAGTTCTTGATGAGGACGTATTGACCAGGTTGGATTGAATGTCCTGGATCTGTAGCAGCTGTCGGCAAACTGTCATAGACCCGTTGGTGGAGAACACGTAATTTAGCCGTCAAGTCATGTAAGTAATCCACCAACATAGGGTACTCAATACTGCTGTATTCTTTAGGACGAGGCACACCCCAAACATTCGCAGGACGACCAAACACGATTTCATATGGACTAAGTCCCACTCGAGAATGCACAGTCGTCCTTGTTGACAAAAGAGCCAACGGCAAGGCATCCGGCCATGTAAGAACAGTGCTTGCTTGTACCTTAGCTAATTTCAGCTTCAAGGTACCATTGTAACATTCAACAAGTCCAGCAGACTGGGGGTGATTTGCTGCATGGAACTTCTGATTTATTCCCAATCCAGCTTACACTTTCTTCATGATTTGACCCACAAATTCACTCCCATTGTCCGACCATACAATTCTCGGCAAACCATACCTAGGGAAGTACTCTCTCAGCAAAACCTTGGCTGTAGACAAGGCAGTATTATCCTTTAGGGGGTAGGCCTCTATCCACCTGGAAAAGGCACAAACAACCACAAGGACATACTTCAAATTGTTGCATCTCTCCATATGTATATAATCTAGCTGTATCACCTCAAACGGATACGTCGGAGGAGCAAAATGACCAGCTGGAGTTGGAGTTCCCTTACCAGGATTATACTTCAAACAAATCATACAACGTTTCACCACGTTCTCTGCACATTTCGGAATTCCAGCATTCTGCCAAACTGGAGCCATCAACTTGCATATTCCCTTCGAACTAATGTGAGCCATTCCATGAGCCATTGTAACCACTGGGAGCACATACGCATCTGGCAACAGCCATCGCTGGTGTTCTGACAACTCAACCCAACAACCTGTCGAATCCAACATACCCGTAGTTTCTCTCCAAACACTCACTTCTTTCTCAGTCGCTTCAGCCTGAATAATTTTCACACTTTCTATTGTGTCTTCACATATTCCACCAGCCATAACCCAATTAGCTGGGCCTGCAACATACATACGGCTCATCATATCTTTCGCCGTTTCCTTCGCAACTTCATCCGCAAACGCATTCCCTCGACCAACATCGTCCACACCTTTCTTATGCGCACTACACTTCATAATTGCAATCTGCTTTGGGAGAGTGAGAGATTCCAAAAGTTCATTCACCAACTGACCCTGCTGTATTTTGGTGTCGTGCGAAGTAAGGAATCCACGCTCTCTCCACAAACGCCCCAAACTATGGGCAACTCCAAACGCGTACTGGCTGTCGGTGTAAACATTCACTCGCTTTCCTTCTGACAACACGCACGCTCTAGTCAATGCAATCAATTCTGCTGCTTGCGCAGAATTCTGTGGTATGCGTGCTGTCTTAACAACTGTATGTAAAGTTGTAATAGCATACGCTGCAGTCGTTTCACCATTCGGAAGCTTAAAACACGAACCATCTACCCATAGGGTACCATCAACATTCGCAAGGGGAGTATCCCTGAGGTCAACTCTAGCTTTCGTTTCTTCCTCTGTACGAAGAAAACAATCATGCTGTTCTTGAGGATCCGTCTCTGTAGAGATCGGTAACAACGTAGCTGGATTCAGCACATTACATCTTTTAATGTGCACATGACTAGCCAACAATGTCAACTCGTAACCTGACAGACGTGCACTAGTAAGGTGCTGTGTCTTAGTCCTGTTTAATAAGGTATCCACTGCATGTGGGACCATCACAATCAACGTGTTGCCTAATACCAAACCAGCAGACTGTCGGATAGAAACAGCCGCTGCAGCTGTAGCTCTCAAACAACTCGGCAACACCTTAGCAACTGGGTCTAACGTAGAGGAGAAATACGCACATGGACGCTGCTTGTCCCCAAATGGTTGTGCCAACACTGACAAAGCACAACCTTCTCTCTCGTGCACGTACAACGTGAAAGGCTTACTATAGTCTGGAGTACCCAACACAGGAGCCGAACACAATGCATCGCGTAGTTCAGAAAAACTTTTCTGACATTCGTCAGACCAAGGAAGAGGATGCGGAGTATCTTTCAGAGTCAATGCTAACAGAGGCTTCGCCAACAGTGAAAAATTGGGGATCCACTGTCTACAATACGATGTAATACCTAAAAAGGCACGCACTTCTCTCTGTGTGGATGGTACATTCATTTGCACAATTGCTTGAATTCGTTCTGGGGTCAATCTCCTTCCCTCCTTCGACAAGAGATGACCTAAGTAGGTCACTTCTTGGCGACAATATTGCAACTTTGAAGGTGACACTTTATGATGAAGGTCAGACAAATACCGCAACAAAGAAAGAGTGGCCTCTTTACAAATCTTTTCATCATCAGCTGTAATCAACAAATCATCGACGTACTGAATAAGAGTAGCACCAACAGGTAACCAACAGGTAACACAAAACCGTCAAGCTGAGTTTTCAACGCCTGACTATAGATGGAGGGACTTTCACAATAACCTTGGGGAGCTCTCTTAAACCGGAAGTTTCGGCCTCCTAATGAGAAGCCAAAAATATCTCTATTCTCCTCTCTACTCTCCTCAGCAATAGGAATACTGAAGAAAGCATTCTTCAAATCGATGACAGAAAACCAAGCTGCCGAAGCAGGAATCAAAGTCAACAAAGCAGTGATATCAGGTACCACAGGAAACTGTGGCACGACTATCTTATTTACCTCTCGAAGGCCGATCACAAACCGGTACACAGGTGGCTGAGAAGCATCAGTACGTTTAAGGATAGGCAAAACAGGACTGTTACAAACATTACCTCTCGTTTCCTCAACTACACCCTTCTCAACCAGATCATAAACAATCGCTAAAAGAGCTCTCTCACCATCACTCGAGATCTTGTATTGGGGAATACGAGGTAGCCTAGCATTTGACTTAAGTGTGACAACATAAGGTGGAATCTGCAAAAGACCAACATCATTTGGACCTGTAGCCCAAAGTGTATCAGGAAGCGAACGCAATTCCAGTGGCAAACAATCCTTAGACAAATACATTGGAGAAATCACTTTCTTACCGAGGGTAAGTTGTACTCCTGAAGGAGAACAATGTAATGTCGCATACAATCTTTTCAGCAAGTCCAAACCCAACAGATTCTCACCACAACCAGTCATTAAAATAAGTGGAGCTTCCAATTCACAAGGGCCAATTGAAAGGGACAAAGGACTAGAGACCGGATTACGAACTGGGGCGCCTGAAAATCCTACTGAAACATTGGTCAAGCCAGACAAAGGTGCGCCAGGAAGTTTAGAGTGCATAATAGAACTCTTCATCGCACCAGTATCCAAAAGAAAAGGTTCTACCACACCTGATGTAACCACTTCAACATAAGGTCCACTCTGGTCTACTGGAACTGACACTACTCCCTCACTTTGTCCCTGGCTGTCCTAGTTAATATTATAACCAGAACTCTCACCTTCGACATAGTAATCCTCAACATAATACTGGGCAGACTGACCACTTGGAACAAACAACCTTTGACCACCCTCCGTACTCATATCCTGACCACTATGATCAATAAACGTCTCTTCAAACCTAGTGAAGAAATCAGATACACTCTCGTCTTTCTTCTGCTTACATGCTGCTAACTTATCCCAATTCACTCGTAAAGCGGGCATCATCGTTTTCATCAGATTAATAATTCTACCTGGTAATTCTGAAACTAGAGGTTCAGGTTTAGAACCTCCCTCCTGTCTACCATCTGCAGCAACAATATTCGCCCAGGTATCACCTAATTCAGCAGCATGATTCTCATGACGAATCTTCGCCCACAAGGGTTGAGGGACTACATTACCCATCAACATATCGATGTCAGCTAAATTCATAATACACGCTTCAACTGTCTGGGACAACTCCTTGTAATAACCAGCAGGATTCTTACGGGGGTCAGGTAAGGTCTGCTTAAGAGCCAAGACCTCTGCTCTCTTCCAAGGGACATGTACCCATATTCGCTGAAAATGCGGCAGAATAACTGGATTAGCGTTTGGGTCCCCTTCCTTCCAAATTGGGGGAACTTCTCTCATTGGATACTGTCTCGCTTTTCTTCTAACAGAAGAATCAGGTTCATACAATGTCTGAGGCGGAAGGCTAGATCTAAAAGCCAGTATCGTCTCTACGGCATCTGTAATATCAGATTCTACTATCATCCCTTTAGCAAAATCCGACTGAACATCAAGTAATTCCTGCGGGCTCAAACCCAAATCATTATCTTCCCATTCCTGACGCAAAAACATACACATCACATTAAAAACATACCTTTGCTTAGGCGGTTCCCACTGAAAGAAAACATCCATAACTGCTGGCAAACTATACCTTGAGGCATTTATAATCCATTTACGAGCCAACAAATCCAACACAGCCCGTTCCTCAGAACCAGGAAGCTGACTACGACTCTGCTTACGCTCCGAAACAGGGGTCATATTCAGTGACCCAAACAATGGTGACAACAAATTAGAAACGGTTTCTGTCATTCGTTTTCGAACAGAAGGAGAAGAAGCAGACATAAGAACAGGAGAATAAGTATTTTGAGGCAAAGAAGGTGTAGGGACAAGAACAGTAGAAATCGAAGATGCAGAAGCAGAAGGAAAAGGAGTTTGAGGCAAAGGCTGGCGACCCTAGAATGGGTTGCGCAGGAGAAGGCAAAACCATCTGTGGAGCACCGGGTGGCTGAACAACAGCAGGAGGTTAAACAACAAAGGGTGGTACAACCGGGGGTAATAGAGGCGCAGTAGCACCCTGCACATAAGGAGAAGGCAATGTCAGTAAATGAGAGATCAAAGGATCTTTTTCAGGGTCTTCCATCACTTTCGGAGGAGAAGACGGCAAGGCTGGATAACATTTATCTATGGCCATGCAACGCTGTCTATCTAAGACTTCACTCGCACACTCTTCTCCATCTTCCTTAAACTGTCTAGCAGCTTGTAGTACTGACATATTTTTATCTTTCCTATCTCTCTTTGCTTGCTTAATTTCTCTCTGTTTGGCTTCCTTACGCCAAAGGCGGAAAGAGTCAAACATTGCCGGCCGGGCTTTCTTCTTAAATAGCTTAACTTCTAGATTGTCTAAAATCTCTGTTTCAAAACTACCATGTGGGGGCCATTGCAAAACACCATCCTTTTTAGTGTAGTGGACCCATACTTCATTATAAGTAATAGGGCCCACTCCGTGTTTTGAGTACAGTTCATAAGTCGGAGTTCCAACCGGAGGTATCGGACATGAATCCTCCAATCGGGAATCCCTGTTACTACCACAAACAAACCAATTACCAAATTTACCAAGACCAGGCATCTTGCTCACTAGTCTGGTTTCAAACTTCAAAGGGAATCAAAAAATGATACTCTCGTAAATATACAAGCCCTTCGGCTTTGGGTACTGCAGCAACCAAATAAAAACCAACCAAATCAAAACCAAGGAACCAGACAAAGTCTTGGGAGCGACCCACTTATACTTAACTAAATATCTGTCACACCACCAGAAGAGCGGCTATCGTCTCGCTTTACAAACATCAATCGGAGGGTCCAAGACAAGGCGACAGTCAGGGCAGCAGTCCTTCGCAGCCGTTGGAAAGCGGGAAGCCTCGCAGAAAAGTCCTTTGGTCCACGTCGACATGCAGGGGTCGATGAAGTGGGGGCCCTCCTCCAGAATTTCCTCACGTGGCTCCTCGCAATCTTCGGGCTTGGACCGGTACCACTGAAGTCGGCCCACGTTGGTCGCGCCAACTGAAGAACCGGGTTTTCGAGTACCCAGCGGCGTCAGGGACACGCCCAAAGTCCTCCAGGTTCCCTTGCCTTGGTATACAGAGACACGGAATACTTCTAGGTGGCATCAGAGATCAAATTTATTAGCTGCAGCTAGTAGCAGAAATCCCAGTAATACAGCACGGTGTACAACTCAAGAAACTGCTCAATTTTACTAAGGCGAGACATCCCTATTTATACACAAAAAGGTACATTTAAAATGCACGCCCCTGCACCAAAATTCAACCAATAGAAAATACATGACATCACACATCATCATACAGTAAAGCTCATTTTACAGTGTCCCAACCCACAAGTTAATATTTAGGCATATCTCTAAATAATAATCTGGAAGGCCCGCACAAACCCTTAATTGAAAGCGTAACCCATGAAATGAAGAAATAGTCAAGAAAAGTAGTTTCAGATAATGTGCAGGATAACAGAGACTTACAGAAACTTAAAAGTTAACAAATGTCTTGAATGGTGATTGGAAAAGCAAATAACGATCTTGCAGGGAAATTGGCTTGGCAGGGTCAATTCCAGGTTAAAGGCCAGCTTCTGAAATTAACTCCAGTGCACGAAGAAATCCTTGGTTAATGTGTATGATTCACAATAGGTAAGACTGCTTTGCTCACAGACTAACTCTAAGGCCTACATAAAAAGTAACACCAGATGGCAGTCACGACACATGGCAAAAACCCATGTTTCAGGAAAGAAAGTCTTAAGAAAAGAAACCATTTAGATATTGTTTAAGATAAGATATGCACAAGGAAATTAAAGGTTAACGAGGTCCTGAACAGTGATTGAAAAACTCAGACAACGATCAGCTAGTGAAACAGGTTTTGGAAAAGGTCAGTTTCAGGTGAAAAGGGTTACTCTCTCTCTGCAGTTCATTCAGAGTCAGAGAAACCCAAATTAATATATGCACGAACTCAGAAGGCAAAGCCACTTGTTTTGGGCCTACTTTACTGGCCTACGTGAGGGCAAAACTAAAATGCAGTCAGGTTTGAGAATTACAGAACCACACATCATAGATGGCAGCCGCACATGTGGAACAAGCATAGAGGTCTGCCGGTCTTGCAACAGTTGTGTGGTTTAACAATAATAAAGGGTTTGACAGTGTAATGATTGTCTCAACCACAGGCAGACCATGCAAAAGGTCTAAACAGATAACTAATTTATAGTTCTTCAACAATACTAGCCCTTATCAAAGGGGGCCAACAACGAATGGCAGGATCAACAAACTGCTCTATCATGACTAACCCTGGGCAAAGCACTACGCTACGCTCGCGTAGTTCACGAAGTTTTCGCTACTTCGCACTAAGCGAATTGCGTGTAGCACAGTGCAAACAAGCATAGCATAGCGTAGCGTAGTGCAGCGGTCATTTTTTGCTTGCTCGCGGTCCTCAACGTCAAGTTGGCGACCGCAAGCAAGCAAAATGACATCCCGGCGAGACTTTTTCCTTGTTCGCAATCAGCAACATCAAGTTGCTGATCGCGAGCGTGGAAAATAAAACTCCCGGCGAGATTCTCAATGCGGGGAGGTTAGGTTTCTCATTGCGAGTGGTCGCGTATGCTCTCGACTGCTCGCGACAAGAAACTACCAGTCAGCGTTGAGAAAGCTACCGCTCGAGTAAAAATCTACTCGAGCGGCAGAAAACTACAGCTCGCACTGTGCAAGATGCCGTTTTCAATGATTGCACAGTGCTGGATGCTTGTCCGCACTGTGCTTTCATTGAAAACGGCATCTTGCACAGTGCGAACAGGGTACTACGCATTTTGCGTAGTGCTACACATAGCTCGCGTAGTGCGAAGTGCACTTCGCGTAGCTACGTGTAGCGCTACTTCACGAACTACGCCCACGATTAATCACGACCACACTAGAGGTAGGAATCCATGTCAATCTGAACTGTAAATTGCTGTGGAGAAAAGTTAAACCATGAGAAGCTTACATGTAGTCAATCGTATGAAAGAATAATATGATATCAGAGATAGACTATCTTTACACCTGCAGAACCTACGTTGTTTTGGGAATTAGCACATATGTAAATATATCCATTTACACAATGAATTGAATTAAAAGGTTACTCATTGGCCTCTCCCTATCCTTGTGTGCCATGTTTTACTTTGAAGGGAATCTGCATTTCTTACTTAGCCCCACTTTACCAATTAACAATTGGCTGAATGAAGTAAAACAGCACAGGTAGGCCTGACCTTTCTCCACCCAAGGTTTCTACTCGCAAGCAATTACAAACATAGGGTAATCGAGTGACCCAGTTCCTCCAAAGAGGTTCCTCTAACCCTGACACCATTTCTTTGAGAGTTTTGTTTTATCTCTCAATTTGTTTACTTGTAAAGAGATGAGAAGTGGTTCACAGGCTGTTCCTGCAAATTCTTTGCAAAGTCCCTCCATCTATGTCCTTAAATTGTTACCAGAACCCAGATCTTGTTGTTCATTAGACATAAACTACTCTTAATCACTGAAACCTGTCTTACTAATATTGTAAGCTTAACTGTATCCACAGTAATCTCACAGGGCTTCAGGATTAACCTCCTGAACTGACTAAGCTTAAGGCTTGCGATCAGTGCCGCCTTTAAGGCAGTGCGAAGGGTGCCATAGCACGGGGCACCAAGGTATGGGGGCGCTGCATTTGAAAATATCTTACGGGGTTAAAGACGCTTGCTGCAGAACTCATTGTCAGGCAATAATAAAAATGTTAATAACACTGGTGATTTATGAACTTTGCTGGACAGATCCATGTTTTCTCTAGTCACAGTTATGACTCATTGTAATTGAGCACCAAGGGATAATGTTCTTGCTGCAAAGCACACCACAAGAAGCAGATCTCAAATTTGTGTTTTATGTATAGTGGAGTGGGTTACTTTCACCACAGAGATAATTTTGTTACTAGCTAGTCATAAATTACAATCCTTCCAATATACCACAGCGAGCTATGAACCAGCATCGAAAACCTGCAAGCAATCTGCATGGCCTTGGTTCAGAACCTTATTGTTATTGTTCCCAAGACTTTGTTATTCTAAGGTTGCTAAAAATTGTTCCTTTGAGTAGTAACATATTCTTATTAGTACAGACAACCCCAACCATAGCAAGACATTTTAACCCCTCCCCTGCTGGTGACGGAACCACTCCGTCATCAGCTGCCGTCGCGCTGTGCTGATGACGGAGCGGTTCTGTCACGGCCCGCTCGGCGCGCCTGCGCTGAGCGTTCCATTGAGCGGGCGGGGCAGTGACGGAACCGCTCCGTCATTAGCACAGCTCACCCGTGGCTGGTGACGGAGCGGGTCCGTCACCAGCATGCGACTGCCGCGCGGCCGCCCCGCCCCTTAGCACTGCGGCGGAATAGCCGCCGCAGTGAAGGGGTTAAAGACCATTTTTGTGTTTGTCCAGACTAAGCACTCTTAACATATAAAGCCCACCAGTATGGGCGATATGTAACTCCTGCCCCTTGTAACCCTCAATGTCTTATGTAACTTTTCCTATACATTGATTTACATACTTGCATGAATCATTGTCTCTGTATAATATTTGTGTTTATAAAGAGAACTGACACCCTAATTCGGGATGAATAATGTAATAAAGAAATTAAATTTGAAAAACAAGTGATGTGAGGCACTTTTGGGAGAATAGTAGTGAGGGATGCATAAAGAAGGTCAAGGGGGATCATCACACCGGGCACCATCAGCACTGAACAGTGCTTTATTTTTAAAATAATATGTGCCAGGGCCCTGACGAGAGGGCCTCAGCAGCGTGCACAACCCATTGCCCTGTCATCGCTGCCAATAACTGTACCAAAACAACTGCTAACCATCTCTCTTGCCTGCCAGTGCAACAGTTCAGATTATTCCAGGTCCTCAAAGCTAAAGGAATGGCTGGGGAGGCAGGTATGACTATTTTTTAATCTACATTGTATTCATAAACAACCTTTTGTTCTTCTCATCTCTAAATTAGATGAGCAGCACCACCACGTGGCAGAGTGTCATAAGTGTGGTGATGACAATTTAAGTGCCAATGCCGGGCATCAGAAACCAAGTAAATGCTGGTGCCGAGCATCGGAAACCACCAGCTCAAATTAAGCACTGGCACTAAAACTGACCCTGCTTGTGAAGATCCAGAGGGTCATACCGTTGGCTCTTATATTAACCCTTGAATACTTCTTCAGAAGTGACTTTTCACAATCTTATCTTTACCTACTAACTCTTCTTCACTATGCCCTCTATGACTACTATACTATTCCATCAATGGTTTCTTATCACCCCTCCGGATTGGCCAGTGTGACTGCAGTATCTGAACTGACCTACCAGATCGCAATGCCACAAAAGGCTAAAATTAATCTGTTACACTTAGGCCCAGATGTATCAAATATTCACCCAACACAATGCAGCAAGACACCTTGCTGCACTGCGAGAAAGGGAATGGGCAGGAGTGCACCATATTTAATATTTTGTTTGTAACATGGTGCATTGCTTTCCTCTCCTTGCTCTGGCGCACAAGTGCCAAGGGTGCCTGTGCTGTAGGCAGGATTGTTTATGTGTTTGGGCTGCGAGCATGACTCTCCCAAGCTGGGTGGCGAACATGTGCCCGCACTGCTATTTGCAGATGATACTATTTTAATTTCACAGACCCCTAGAGGATTGCAAAATCTACTTGAAGCCTTTGGTTACTACTGTGATGACAAGGGCCTGGAGATTAACTCGTCTAAAACCAAGTATATGGCGATTAATCCCCATAGAAATTTTCGAAGAACCTTGACTATTAATAATGATCGAATATGTGCACAGTTTTAATTATTTGGGTATTACCTTAGACACCAAAATGAATTGGAAACCCCAAATTGATAAAAGTAAAACGATCTTCATTCAAAATCTAGTTCCAGTAGCTAGAACACATAAGAATAGCTACTCCAGAGCCGTTAGCCCAGTACTAGAGTTATATGAATACAAAGCTCAATCGTCCTCACTTTATCGGGCTGAATATATATATATAATATATATATATATATATGTATACTTGTAAAGCACACTGTTACCTCGTTACGTGGCATCCTGGCGCTGTATACCGCTGGGGAACCCGTCCTGGCTTTCCCTGTGAGAGGGCACCCCAAGGTGAAGCCAGGCATCCCCGGTGTTGCTGGGGCCGTTGTGGAGATTAAGCAAGCTATTGCCCAGAGTTGCAGAGTGGGACCCATGGTTAGCGTAGGCACCTACGCGAGAATTATCGAGTCCGCGGACATTGACCCAAGACCCTGCCGCGTCGGGAATTGAACCCTGGTCCCGGGCCGACCTATGCTTCAGGGTCTGCCGCTTCTAACCAGTGAGCCACACTTCTCCACAATTATGGGGCCACGTGGCTAAATGTGCCTTTACAACACATGAAAACATCTTTCTTAGGCAGATACTAGCAATCCCACGTCGCACGCCCCTACTCCCTCTTACAATGGATTTGAATATACATCGCACTGGTGATCATGCAATCTTAGGACCACTGTTATATTGGGTACGTCTGTGGTCAACAGATGAATTAGTAGACTACAGAGAAGCTCTGAAAGAAATCATGAAAATAAAGAACACGACGCGGTTGGTATGGTTGAATCATATTGAGCTCTGGTTCACGAAGCTTGAGTGTCTGACCCTGAGTTGCAAAAAGTTGTTAAAAGAAAGGTATTGGGAGTTTTCTCCCAACTCCATATTACATAACCCGAAGCTCCGTGTGCTAACCCTCAAGTTTCTCAATATGAAAATAGTGAGTACATTTGAAGGATTTATGGATTAGATTTTACCAACTGTAGCAAAATCACTGTATTTAAAATTTCGCTATGGTATATTACAAATTAAAGCTAATACTGCGAAATGGGTGCGTAACGAGGAAGATGTAGGGAAGGAAGCACAGGTAAAATGTGAACTTTGTACCGTGGGCACAAGAGAGGATGAGGCACATATAATATTTCTATGCTCTGCATACACACATTCAAGGAAGAAGTGGATAAGACCTATTTACCGCCTCCTGGGAATCAGACATCTCAATGAGGCTGAAAGAGTTCTTAGAAGTGAAACAACTCAATCCATTGTCTTTAATGTAAGCAGATACCTATTCTCTGTTGCGTTAATACGAAGAAGACAGGGTCTCAGACTCTAATAATATAGGGATACATCTTAGCTTACCCAATGTAACATAGCTGTTGAATCTGGGTTTGGGGGTTTTAGAGTTGGTGTCAGCATTATCTACAATTTGCATATTTAGCTCTCTCTTCTTGTGCTATGAAAGTTGGAAGTAATACCATTTATATTAAGTATGTTTTAAAATGTACATTATATATAAGATATTTGATTGTATCAATTTTAACGAATGGCTTATGCTTTCTTTTAAATCTTAAAATGTATTTATTATTTTAATACTGCAAATGCCTCTGGTGGTTTTTCAATTAGGAATAATGAACTATGTAAAAATGGGCGCGGAAGTGGAATTTTAGTCCCTGATTTATAAAAAAAAAATGTTTGTGCGTCTTTTATGGTTTTGTTTTAACCGAAATAGAGATATTTGACTTGATTTGTCAAAAAAAATGGGGCCCAAAACGCATTTTCTCTATGTTAATTTCTATAGGAAACGTTTTTATCACAGCTATAGCCCGAACTGCTGAAGGGAATTGCACAAGATTTGGCATTGAAGTAGCTCTGTGTCCAGAGTGCATTCTTTGCTTTAAATGGTGTAAATCCTTTCAGTAGGTTTTGAGAAATTAAAAAATAAAAAAATATCAATATCTGGTGACCACGGTGGATCCGCGAACCCTCCAGATCACGAGCTTGACTCTGATTGGCTGTCAACACTTCAAACCAGAAAGTGTTAGCAGCCATCTTGTGACTCAAAACTTTAAAAAAGATAAGGGGCAAGCTAGAAACACCCTGACCCCATAGGCCTGCTCAGGGGGTCCCACAGGGACCTCCAGGGCCCAAAAAAGCATTAAAAAAATGTTTAGGTCCACAAAGTTGGCACTTCGTTTTCTTGAAGCCGGGTGGGCCAGGTCTCAGGGGCATTGGAATATGTTGATGTGGGGGTCCTGTGGAGCCCCAGTAGCCCCAGGAAACGCCACCTCACCGGGGCGATAGGTATTTAAATGCGGGGCACACGGCTCCCCCGCAGCCGAAGGGACCGCCACCTCCTTGGGGCTTTATTATTAAAAAAATGCGTGGGCCCCGCCCCCCACGCAGCCCCGGGGACCGCCATCTCCCCGGGGCTTAAATTAACACATGTGGGGGCACGCCGTCCCCCGCAGGCCCTGGGACTGCTACCTCCGCTACCTCCCCGGGGCTCTGCTTTATTTAAATATTGTAGTGGGGGAGGCTTTGAGCCACCGCAACACCCCCGGGGCACTAATTAAGAAAATCTGGGGGTCTGTTTCGGACCTACGGACCCAGGGACCACCACCTCCCAGGGGCTTTACACATGAAGGGAGGGGGCCCTTCATGGCCCTGGGTCCTGCCACCCCCAAGAGCCAGCTCCAGCAATGTCCCACCCCCGGAACATTGTCATTTGCAATGGCAGAGCGGGAGCATGGCTCCAGCCCTGTCATAGCAAACTTGGCTTCGCTTCATAAAAGCGAGAGCAGGAAAACTGCTCTCGATTCCATGAAGCGAAGCAAATTGCTTTTGGGCAAACGGAGCTGCAGTCAGGAAAAGCAACACCGGCTCCCGTAGGACGCGGGGAGCCGGCAGGGACCGTGGGGACCTTGGGGCTCCCTCGCTGTCCCCAACGAGAGGCCAAGCCCCGAGGGATAGGATCGTCGAGGCCAAAAATGGCCAGGGAGGGGGGGCCAACATCTTTTAATTTTTTTTCTTTAAATAAAGGCGTGTCCCGGGGGATGATGTCCCTGGGGCCAAACTTGGCCCCATGTGGGGGCCATGCAGCCCCCCTTCAAAATAATTTAAAAAAAAGGCAAGGCAGGCCCTGGGGGATGGGGTCCTCAGGACCAAAGATGGTAAGGAAGGGGGGGGGTCATGCGGCCCCCTTCCCTTTGTATGTTTAAAAAAACCTAAATGAAAAGTGGGTCTGGCCCAGTGGGATGAGTTCTCTGGGGCCCAAAAGGTTCATGGTAAGGGGGGCCCCATGGCCCCCCTTCCTATAATAAAATAACAGAAGCCTCGCAGCTCAAGCAAGCCCTGCCCCCTTTCACTCCTACTCTGCAAACGCGTCTCCTGGTGTGTTCTATGTTGAGGGAAGAAGTCCCCTTCCCTACTGATGGCCCTAGGGGCCACCTACCCCACCTCTTACCTCCAGTAAGCCCCACACAGTGGGATTGCTGAGAGGTGGTCTGAGGCCACGCCCCTTTTTACATCACTCTGCAAACGCGCCTCTTGGTGCACTGCTGGTGTGGCTTGTGGTCCAGGTTTGACAAAGAAACCTTGAAACGCGTTACCTGGATCAACGTGGCTCGAAAATAAATCCCTTTTCAGCTATCCGGAGCATGCTGGAGTCTGTTTCTTATGAGGGAACAGCTGCTTTGCCAAGAATAAATAGAAATATAAATATATATATGTGAGCAAGGCGACAGGATCGCCGAAACGCGTCGGATCGCGGCACCTTTGACACTGCATTAATTTAAAAAAAAATAATAATTTTTGCTGCAGAATATACCGGATTGGTGTCCGTTTTTCTTCCTGGGAGTGCTGCTTGTTCGGTGCATCTGGGGAGCGTCAAGTATATATATATATATATATATATATATATATATATATATATATATATATATATATATATATATATATATATACCACAACCAAAGTTACCCTTTAGTGAAGACGCCACCAGTTGAGAGGGAAATCCTTATTTATTGCAGATAGCAGCGGCAACAGCTCCCAAATAAAATCCAGCCAAACGCGTTTCAGACAATTCAGTCCTTGTTCACTGGCACTTTACCGCTACAACAGCAATTGTGGGAGATTATCCTCACCCTTCCTTTCCCCTTCTCCAATAGGCATTCTATGTTGTATTACAGGGATTTATGGCAGCGCATGGTTTAATATTTAATTCAACTAGTCAAGAGTGGTTTCTATGATTGTTATGCTGAGAATCTATGTATCCATTATTTCTTTTGATGTTCACGATGCAATACACTGCTTTATGGTGGGGCTTCAATAAAAATGGTGCAATCCTAAATAGTTGGTAATCAGATCCTAAAACAAGCAGTGGCAAAGCCAACAGGTCAGCATGCAGAAACATATTGGCTTTTCAATGCCTGTTTATTGTGGATCACCATACATTAAAACACTATGGGCCAGATTCCGATGCGGTTAGGAATGGCTCCGACCCTCGGTTGAAGCCATGCTAACCACATCGGACCTGCCCGTTCGGATTCCAACTCAGTTTCCCGCTGGCTTACGAAAGGCACGGAGTACGATTGCAGTTTCTGACTGCCTTTCTGGGCCAGCATTTTCAACACAGACAAGCAGTGGGAAACTGTCTTTGAGCCTCTAGTAGGGCCCCCATGGGTGCGAGGCCACGGAATAGCGGCCTAGGGAGGCACCGATGGTGCACACCTGTTGATCCCGGCACCCGGTGGCAGGCACCTTAGGATGCCTGCCACAGGGTGCAGGGATGAACTGCACCTCTGCACTTAATGATCCGAGCATTCATTCCGTTCAGAATGTATGCTCCCATTGTTAAGTATAGGATTGCGAATGTTTGCTTGCAGGTCTGGGACCGACAACAAGAGGTCATTCAGTTCCAGTTTCTGACCATTGTTGGACAGACTTCGGTCCATCCGACATCGGAATCTGTCCCTAAGTGTATGAGAGACCAACAGGACTGCAGCTTTGCATGGCATGCCACACCATTTGAGCATCTTCAGAAATTCCACACTCATCCACCAAGGAAGGGAAACATCAAACCTCTTACCCAACATGGTAAAGATCCCAGATCCATGTCTCTGGAAAGTACTGCCTTACTTTGTCCTCAATGCTGGACGGAGCCGCGTTTGCATTCCCTGAGGAGATAATATGCAAATAGTCAAATAGCATTCATGGTAACAATCATGCCTTTGTGACCTGTACTAACAGAGTGATATTCATTGCAGATACCGTGAGATAAAAAGGGAGAAATGCTGGTAAAGGTTCAATATTCATGAATTAAAGGGCAATAACATATAAATCCAGTCCGAGAATGTTCTTTAATCCATGCAGTGAATGTCAGAGATACAAGTTTAGAGACACCTGTGGTGATGTGTTATTCCTGGAAGAGTGAGACATAAAATATTACCACTGGGTGAGACCCATACATTTAGCCCTTCTGTCCCCCTTATTATTGGTTGGCAAATTTACTGTATCACACACCAGTCTGAAAATAAGCTTCACTTCTCCCACAAAATAGTGTCCCTCTAACAGAATGTTAAAGCACCTGGTGCATATGCATCTTTCTAGGCACATGGGCTTCTTATATTTACGTAACTAATCATCACACCTGGTTTCTCTTTGAACCACCAGCTATTTTGGACCGGCCTCTTTCAGCCATTGGCTTGAGAGTTTTTCAGTCACATCTTGGCTCATCCCAGTGTAGTATTTATTCCCTTTGCCAATGGTGTATCATCCACTTTCCAATGGAGTGCTCGCACTGGAAAGCATAGGGGGCTATTTTACTACAAGTGACCTCTCCTTCCATCAGCTATTTGCCTGATTCCAATCCGTTCTACTTGTGTGACCTCTCCTCTTTGCTCCCACTAAGGTCTCTCTCTTTTCCCTGTGTATTTCCAGAATGATAATCCCTCCCACCCTTCCCTCAGTGGATGAATGCATACTGGTGAGTCTTACCCTTGGTAACACCCCCTTTGATGTGCCTGAACAGGCACTCATTTCATAGAATAAGACTGCTACAGCTTGCATTTAGAAGTTAACATAGCTTCCAATGTAGTGATCGCCATTTTTAATTAGCCACTGTATATGGCCGACCTCCTCTCCCAACCAGGATTCAGTGTACCTCTCTTACCACAAAAATGAAGCGTATGTTTGCAATTCCATGCACCATCATGAGGTATCGTGGAGACCAACCACAACTCCCCGCACTCTGTGCCATCTGTTGCCTACCTTTGACCCTCACATAAGTCTCCACCGGTGTGGAAATTGTGGAGCTACACTGTTGATTCCACAGAATTGCCTCTGACACAGTGCTGCATGCAACAAGGTGCAGAACCAAAAAACGTAGAATACTTTCTACTTATAAACTCAGATAAGTTCAGAATCCTGGCTCAATTCTGGGTATAAACGTGATAGCCAGCGGTGAAGGAAATTCTGGAAGTTAGCTGCTTGGACAGAAGCTGGCTTATTGCAACCAAAGAGGATCCATCAATCAAGGGCAACAATGGCGCTGAAGCACATAAAGAAGACAGCGGGAGAGTTGTTGTAAAAAGATTAGCCTTAGATTCCATCACAGGTAATGGAAATTCCAAAACTTGAGCTAACGTACAGCCATGAAAGAATATACCGCCACAGACAGGCCAGAGTTATAATCAAGGTCCGCTTCAAGGGATACGTATTTCAATAGGCATTTTGTAGTGCTAAATCAATGCCATAATCCATGCTAGAGGATGGAAGATTCTCAGCTTTGCCACAGCCATCACTGCCCTGACAGGCAATATGAGCCACTTCAGGGCATCAAATCAGGGTCAGAAATCTCTCCCATGTGAGCACAAGTTGTGCAAGTTTCTCGCTTCAATGCCAAGATGACTATGGGCATTTGAGCACTTTCTAAAAACTATCATTCATTTGTTACCATTTATTGATTAGAATGCTTGCTAAGAAGCTCATCGTTGAAGCATGCCTTAACCTGATGACTGACCTTCACCAAACTGGCCTCAGTATATGGAATTTTCAAAGTCGGGTCTGAGGTCAGCACTGGGAGAGTCCAGCAGGTGCCAACACTGGTGCCGGAGCAATCGGCGATTCATTTAGCAAGAACATTTGAGCTATTATGGCTGAAATGGCATAAGAAGGAGAAGCAAAGGAGTGGACAGCCATTTGGATAAGAAGTGCATTCATGGAATCCAGAGGTATCTGGGGCCCAAGGCACACTATAGGGAGCTGGGATGAAGCATAGGAAGTGGAGCATGACTTGGGTGAAGGTTGCTATAGTGTCAGGGCCAGGAACATCTGGAAACCGAGTTAGGGGCTCCAGCCATGGCAAGAGCTCCAGGTGAGGCTAGAGCACAAGCACATCTTGGCCCAAGATGGGAATTAGCTTTGAGGATGACGTTGAGGCCCGGGAATGCTGCCATCAGGATAAGCACAGTCAAGATGATAATGATGATCATCATAATTATTCTAGAAATGCTGTCCGTGTTTTAAATAATATTTACCCATAATTCTTCCGATAACTTAACTTGAAATCTTCCAATTTGCATAAGAAAATGATGACTTAAATCCCTTGACTATATTACCTATCACTACACAAGCAGAATTGAGCTGACCTTCTTCTGGCAGACTTTAACTAACAGACTTTAAATACATCCAGTGGTAACCCAGTAGGCTGTCTTTATTGGCCCACTACATTAACTGTTTATTCAACAGTCAATAGCCAAAAGGTGGATCACAATTTAGTTATCCCCACCGCTACCAAAAAATAAAAAATACCAATGCTAAAAGACCCTTGGTCAAACTGAAATTAACCAGCTACATTCTTCAATATGATTAAAGTGTGACCTTAAAATTGCCACCAACATCTCTTTTGAAAACAATGGCTGGAGAGAGTAATCTTCACCATCAGGCAATCCTAGATTAAAAAACCCCAACTATCTCCCAAAACTTTCATGTACAATTAAACATGTGCAAATATATCTTCATCCTTTTACAAGGTGGGGACAATAATCACCACTGCCTAAACCAAAGTGTTTTTTGACACACTTCACATCACTATCACTTCTCATATTGCTAAAGTGGCCCATCAATGTGCTGAATCTTCCTTTATCATGCCTTTAATATATTTTGTTCTCCACCAAACATTATGGTCAACAAACAAGATTTGAAAGACTGACCTGATACACATCAACTCATGTTAACCCACCAATGAATTCAACCCAACAAACAAGTTGGTTTTCGGCCCAAAAACGGGCACATTTCAAATGCAGTCGCAAACTCTATTTTCAACGTTATCACTCAAAACTCATGCATCTCACTTGTAGAACTCTTTCAACAAGCCTTGAATGCGTATCCATCAATAAGCAATGCAGAAGCTAATCTTTTGGAGGTGTGGGATGCAAATGCTCTTTAGAAAAAAAAAAAGTTGAAAGGATTGTAACTCACTATCCTATTCTCAATGGTGATATGATATCTCATGATAATACAAGATTCAAAGCAACACTCCAAATACAATTCTTCACTCTCAAATCTGATCACCACCTCGGCCCACCTTATCGCTTGCTTGAATTACACCACCAATATCATTAAACCTCCTGACTAACAAAGACTGCGACTTCTTTGAAGAAGTGAAGAAGCCACCCTGACAGCAAGATACATGTCAGAATAGTTATCCTTATGATAAACCAAATGATGAAGCAAGGAAATAACCCAAAAAGCTAGCCATACATATAAACTGCTCCCCTCATCTCTTGTATCTATCTATTTCCCCTGCTACACAATTCCTTCCCCATTGTCTTTCGACGAACTATCAGTATCTCATGCCTCTAATGGGCTTAATTTGTTGACTCATACACTATGGCAATCCTTCCCACTCCCTAGCTGACAATGCTTAGTGCATAGTCTTGTGTATCACACGCCAGTGTCATATTATTCTCTGCTTTGACCTATCCATCAGTTCCCCATCGATATGTTACTGCCTGCTGACCACTTTACATGAATGTTTCTGTATTTTGAAAAAACAATAAAAAATATTAAAACTTAAACAAAAACCTATTTATAAAATACAAATATCTTTTTGTATGTCTTTCTGCAGGTTATAATGGCCACATGTTTTTATTTGTTTTAAAAAAAAGACAGTTACAGTAATGAAAAGTCACTAAATTAATAAAAGTGACCATAAAAAACAATTTTACAAATGTTGCTTAAAGGAAAAATAAAATAGGGTCCTTGAAGCTAGATAGGCAGAAGCCCTTAGGCTTCAAAAAATACACAACTCTTAAAAGAAGCACAAGCACATCCACCACTTTCACATTGTGTCCTTTCATGACGGAAGTTCTTTTTATAAAGTGACTTAGGATCTGCCCAGTGTACAGTAAACCTCTTAATTCTGCTGGGGAATTAGAAACAGATTGTTTAAATGTAGATTTATCTGTAAACTGCAACCCATAATTCACAAAAAATATTTGGTCTTCTGAATGTTGTTTGTTAAGTCAAGGTAAAATTGTAGCCCTATCATAATGTAAAATGTATGGAAGAACCTTTCTGCTAGAGAGAAATGGCCTTGGATGAAAGTTGGCAGCAACATAGACTGGTAGACAAGGATATCTTATTCTTCCTCTGGATGAAAATGTGTCCTCATCACAACCTTGTCCTAATAAAAAAGTCTCACCCACCCTACATGCTGAGGTGGTTGGCACAACTCCACTACAGCCGGCCATTTCCCCATAGCTGTGGCCTCCTCCCAACCCGCTGCTGTGCACAGCTTTTTAAGAGACATGCTGTAATGAGTCACTGAGGATTAGTGTAAAGGGAATGAACATTGAGTGCTGAAAGAACTACTTTTCCTATTCCTTTATAGGAAGTTCTTTAAAGATAGGGCTTGTGTCTTCTGATGGATATTTCCTGTATTCACTATTGGCTTTGTCATGTACATTTATTTAGGATAACGGCAACCCTGACTTTGCCAAGTCAGATGGCAGTGTCTTCTTGACACCTGGTTGAGTCAATGTTTTTTATATGCAAGAGATGTACAACCTCTTCCGCTTGAATGAGTAGGAAGCACTAGTGGACGTAGCAGATGGGTACTTTACTTTCCACAAAATGTCCATACACTCATGAGGGAGGTTTAAATGTTCATACTATATGAGTTCAAGAGCCGGGCCACAAAGCTCAATACTGTAAAGTTGGGTTTCAGGATCTGATTGACAGTAACCATCCATGTGGTCATTCCCATAGGTGAGGGTGATCATTGAACAACCACTGGCTGGTCAATTTCAGGCCTATCATCCTGGCTCTGGACTATGTTAGCTTGAGGATGACAGACAATATCAAGGGTATCCATTAAAGGGCATACAGACACTTCCCATCAGTCAATGAAAATAGCAGTCTTCTGTGAACATGGGTGGAAGTACCTAACAGTGAAGAATGAGCATTTTTTGCCTGCATCTTTGAAGTGGTGTATTGATGGAAAACAATAGTCACAGAAGACATTGTGCTGGATTGTGTCCTTTGGAACAAACTTGTATTTTTTATGTCTTGGTTTTGCTGAGAGCACCGGCCTTTGCATCTTACACCCGCGGAATTAGAGCTGTGATAATTTGCAAATCCTTGGCTAAGGGACATCTGCTGATGGATTGTTGTTGTAATGTCTGTTTAAACTAACCAGGAATTCAACTTGATGACTGGTAGGAAGGTGAGCCACTCTGAGATCCACCAGATTTAAATGATCAGGCTACTCCTTTTGAAACACTCTCACTGAACCTAAAGATAACACATTAGTGATGCATTTCATGGAAGAAGTACCTGTAATTGACTGTGCAACATTTGTTTGAGATGACACCACTGAGGAAATGACTAGATCACTGAGTGGCAAAGGGGCAGCTTATCTTCTGAATTACAGAAGCATTGGTACCACTAGTCTTCCAGACACAGTGGAGTGACACAGCCTAATATGTTGATTAGCATGTGGAACAAAGAAACTGAACAATGTTCTTGATCCCAATAGAGATTGCATTTGGAGAGCCATCAGCTTTGGCATTCTTTGGAAACAGAGTCATTTCATGGAACAGGAAAAATAATCTCTTCCAAAGGAAACATATTTGCTTTATAGGTGTTCAGAGTTGCTCCTAGATAAAGGATGGAATGGACAGAACATAGTTGAATGTCCCGGTTAGTTGCAGAAGGCCTTTGCTTATCATCCGAAAGTTGTGATTGTTATTTTGTTGTGGAGTAGAGAGAAGCCATTCATCTAAATAGGTTAAGACAAAAGCTTGTTTCTAGGTAGATGTACATCTATGATGAATGTGCACTTTAAAAAGCTCTTCAAGGCTGACTTTACAGCACCACCTTGAATTGGAAGTGGCCACTGCGCATCTGCACGAATCTCGATGATACATGAGATATAACTTAGCTTAGTTGATGCATGTGTGCAAATTTGAAGACATGCTGCATTTGGCGAAAGCATCTTAAACATGTAGCATTAGCTAGAATATATTCTACCAAAGGCTTTGATAGTAAGCAAGACATATTGGTGGAGGTTTTTTATACCTTAAGGAGTCAATCAAATTTTGGGAACATTTCCTGAGTCAACAGAGCACCCTGGATAGATGCATCACTGATATGGATGGAAGCTTGTGCTAGAATGTTAGGAACACTAAATTGGTTCCACAGGACAAGAAGAGAATGCATTGTGAAATGTTTAATCTTTAAATGGGTAATTAACATCTGATTCAAGTGGTCATACAGCCACATCACCGAAGTTTAGAGGCAAACAGAATGCTCATGTCAATGTCTATACATTGGATCAATTAGAAGGATTGCCAATGTATTAGCTATAAAAGGCTGTATCTCTAGATATCAGTAAGACTTTGCATTCAGAATAGGGTATACTGCTACATTAAACTGTCTGTCCTCCTGGTGCTGGTTGTAAAAGCCATCACAGAGTCTACAGCAATTCTTTGAAGGGAGTAAGAGAATATTTTTTAGTTGACTGCACTCTTATGTTAGTGACTGTTTATTCTTTAATTTAGCAGCTGTTAGGGGAAATCACTCATGCTATTATAATAGTACTTCTACTCAATTAAATATTGCTGCTATCAATGAAATTACTTTGAACCTGCATTAGTGAGGGTATGTCTTTTGTTACTTCATGGGCTTTACGACTTGCTGTCATTGAAAGGAACATGTTTGGGATAAAGGCTGACATCTGAGCACAACTGGGAAGTGAAAATACACATCTTGGAAGTGTACAGTACATGTCTAATCCCCTTTGTGGAACTGGGGGTAGATTTGATGTATTAGGGGGTGGGAGCGCACCGCTGACATGCCCCAACGTAATTACCTCTTGCATGATGGTTCATGTAGTTCATGATTTCTCGCTCAATACTAAGTTCAAAGTGTTCATAGCCAGTGCTGCATTATTAATTTCCAATTCGTATCCCTAGACACGTGTTTCATGATTCCTCAATCGTCAGTAGGTAAAAGACAAAAAAAATTCATAGGCTGCAGGGCATGCTGCCGTCATCTCTCAGGACCAGTTCCACTCACAGCATGCGGCGCAAGCTCCAGAGCTCGTCAGCTCGTCGGCTCGTGGGAGCCATTTTAAACTATTAGGGGGTGGGAGCGCACCGCTGACATGCCCCAACGTAATTACCTCTTGCATGATGGTTCATGTAGTTCATGATTTCTCGCTCAATACTAAGTTCAAAGTGTTCATAGCCAGTGCTGCATTATTAATTTTCAATTCGTATCCCTAGACACGTGTTTCATGATTTCTCAATCGTCAGTAGGGAACAGACAAAAAAAGTTCATAGGTTGCAGGGCGTGCTGTCGTCATCTCTCAGGACCAGTTCCACTCACAGCATGCGGCGCAAGCTCCAGAGCTCGTCAGCTCGTCGGCTCGTGGGAGCCATTTTTAAACTATTAGGGGGTGGGAGCGCACCGCTGACATGCCCCAACGTAATTACCTCTTGCATGATGGTTCATGTAGTTCATAATTTCTCGCTCAATACTAAGTTCAAAGTGTTCATAGCCAGTGCTGCATTATTAATTTCAAATTCGTATCCCTAGACACGTGTTTCATGATTCCTCAATCGTCAGTAGGGAAAAGACAAAAAAAGTTCATAGGTTGCAGGGCGTGCTGCCGTCATCTCTCAGGACCAGTTCCACTCACAGCATGCGGTGCAAGCTCCAGAGCTCGTCAGCTCGTCGGCTCGTGGGAGCCATTTTTAAACTATTAGGGGGTGGGAGCACATCGCTGACATGCCCCAACGTAATTACCTCTTGCATGATGGTTCATATAGTTCATGATTTCTCGCTCAATACTAAGTTCAAAGTGTTCATAGCCAGTGCTGCATTATTAATTTCCAATTCGTATCCCTAGACACGTGTTTCATGATTCCTCAATCGTCAGTAGGGAAAAGACAAAAAAAGTTCATAGGTTGCAGGGCGTGCTGCCGTCATCTCTCAGGACCAGTTCCACTCACAGCATGCGGTGCAAGCTCCAGAGCTCGTCAGCTCGTCGGCTCGTGGGAGCCATTTTTAAACTATTAGGGGGTGGGAGCGCACCGCTGACATGCCCCAACGTAATTACCTCTTGCATGATGGTTCATGTAGTTCATGATTTCTAGCTCAATACTAAGTTCAAAGTGTTCATAGCCAGTGCTGCATTATTAATTTCCAATTCATATCCCTAGACACGTGTTTCATGATTCCTCAATCGTCAGTAGGGAAAAGACAAAAAAAGTTCATAGGTTGCAGGGCGTGCTGCCGTCATCTCTCAGGACCAGTTCCACTCACAGCATGCGGCGCAAGCTCCAGAGCTCGTCAGCTCGCCGGCTCGTGGGATCATTTTTAAACTATTAGGGGGTGGGAGCGCACCTCTGACATGCCTCAAGGTAATTACCTCTTGCATGATGGTTCATGTAGTTCATGATTTCTCGCTCAATACTAAGTTCAAAGTGTTCATAGCCAGTGCTGCATTATTAATTTCCAATTCGTGTCCCTAGACACGTGTTTCATGATTCCTCAATCGTCAGTAGGAAAAAGACAAAAAAAAGTTCATAGGTTGCAGGGCGTGCTGCCGTCATCTCTCAGGACCAGTTCCACTCACAGCATGCGGCGCAAGCTCCAGAGCTCGTCAGCTCGTGGGAGCCATTTTTAAACTATTAGGGGGTGGGAGCGCACCGCTGACATGCCCCAACGTAATTACCTCTTGCATGATGGTTCATGTAGTTCATGATTTCTAGCTCAATACTAAGTTCAAAGTGTTCATAGCCAGTGCTGCATTATTAATTTCCAATTCGTATCCCTAGACACGTGTTTCATGATTCCTCAATCGTCAGTAGGGAAAAGACAAAAAAAGTTCATAGGTTGCAGGGCGTGCTGCCGTCATCTCTCAGGACCAGTTCCACTCACAGCATGCGGCGCAAGCTCCAGAGCTCGTCAGCTCGTCGGCTCGTGGGAGCCATTTTTAAACTATTAGGGGGTGGGAGCGCATCGCTGACATGCCCCAACGTAATTACCTCTTGCATGATGGTTCATGTAGTTCATGATTTCTCGCTCAATACTAAATTCAAAGTGTTCATAGCCAGTGCTGCATTATTAATTTCCAATTCGTATCCCTAGACACGTGTTTCATGATTCCTCAATCGTCAGTAGGGAAAAGACAAAAAAAGTTCATAGGTTGCAGGGCGTGCTGCCGTCATCTCTCAGGACCAGTTCCACTCACAGCATGCGGCGCAAGCTCCGGAGCTCGTCAGCTCGTCGGCTCGTGGGAGCCATTTTTAAACTATTAGGGGGTGGGAGCGCACCGCTGACATGCCCCAACGTAATTACCTCTTGCATGATGGTTCATGTAGTTCATGATTTCTAGCTCAATACTAAGTTCAAAGTGTTCATAGCCAGTGCTGCATTATTAATTTCCAATTCGTGTCCCTAGACACGTGTTTCATGATTCCTCAATCGTCAGTAGGAAAAAGACAAAAAAAAGTTCATAGGTTGCAGGGCGTGCTGCCGTCATCTCTCAGGACCAGTTCCACTCACAGCATGCGGCGCAAGCTTCAGAGCTCGTCAGCTCGTCGGCTCGTGGGAGCCATTTTTAAACTATTAGGGGGTGGGAGCGCACCGCTGACATGCCCCAACGTAATTACCTCTTGCATGATGGTTCATGTAGTTCATGATTTCTAGCTCAATACTAAGTTCAAAGTGTTCATAGCCAGTGCTGCATTATTAATTTCCAATTCGTATCCCTAGACATGTGTTTCATGATTCCTCAATCGTCAGTAGGTAAAAGACAAAAAAAATTCATAGGCTGCAGGGCATGCTGCCGTCATCTCTCAGGACCAGTTCCACTCACAGCATGCGGCGCAAGCTCCAGAGCTCGTCAGCTCGTCGGCTCGTGGGAGCCATTTTTAAACTATTAGGGGGTGGGAGCGCACCGCTGACATGCCCCAACGTAATTACCTCTTGCATGATGGTTCATGTAGTTCATGATTTCTCGCTCAATACTAAGTTCAAAGTGTTCATAGCCAGTGCTGCATTAATAATTTCCAATTCGTATCCCTAGACACGTGTTTCATGATTCCTCAATCGTCAGTAGGTAAAAGACAAAAAAAATTCATAGGCTGCAGGGCATGCTGCCGTCATCTCTCAGGACCAGTTCCACTCACAGCATGCGGCGCAAGCTCCAGAGCTCGTCAGCTCGTCGGCTCGTGGGAGCCATTTTTAAACTATTAGGGGGTGGGAGCGCACCGCTGACATGCCCCAACGTAATTACCTCTTGCATGATGGTTCATGTAGTTCATGATTTCTCGCTCAATACTAAGTTCAAAGTGTTCATAGCCAGTGCTGCATTATTAATTTTCAATTCGTATCCCTAGACACGTGTTTCATGATTTGTCAATCGTCAGTAGGGAACAGACAAAAAAAGTTCATAGGTTGCAGGGCGTGCTGTCGTCATCTCTCAGGACCAGTTCCACTCACAGCATGCGGCGCAAGCTCCAGAGCTCGTCAGCTCGTCGGCTCGTGGGAGCCATTTTTAAACTATTAGGGGGTGGGAGCGCACCGCTGACATGCCCCAACGTAATTACCTCTTGCATGATGGTTCATGTAGTTCATAATTTCTCGCTCAATACTAAGTTCAAAGTGTTCATAGCCAGTGCTGCATTATTAATTTCCAATTCGTATCCCTACACACGTGTTTCATGATTCCTCAATCGTCAGTAGGGAAAAGACAAAAAAAGTTCATAGGTTGCAGGGCGTGCTGCCGTCATCTCTCAGGACCAGTTCCACTCACAGCATGCGGTGCAAGCTCCAGAGCTCGTCAGCTCGTCGGCTCGTGGGAGCCATTTTTAAACTATTAGGGGGTGGGAGCGCATCGCTGACATGCCCCAACGTAATTACCTCTTGCATGATGGTTCATATAGTTCATGATTTCTCGCTCAATACTAAGTTCAAAGTGTTCATAGCCAGTGCTGCATTATTAATTTCCAATTCGTATCCCTAGACACGTGTTTCATGATTCCTCAATCGTCAGTAGGGAAAAGACAAAAAAAGTTCATAGGTTGCAGGGCGTGCTGCCGTCATCTCTCAGGACCAGTTCCACTCACAGCATGCGGTGCAAGCTCCAGAGCTCGTCAGCTCGTCGGCTCGTGGGAGCCATTTTTAAACTATTAGGGGGTGGGAGCGCACCGCTGACATGCCCCAACGTAATTACCTCTTGCATGATGGTTCATGTAGTTCATGATTTCTAGCTCAATACTAAGTTCAAAGTGTTCATAGCCAGTGCTGCATTATTAATTTCCAATTCATATCCCTAGACACGTGTTTCATGATTCCTCAATCGTCAGTAGGGAAAAGACAAAAAAAGTTCATAGGTTGCAGGGCGTGCTGCCGTCATCTCTCAGGACCAGTTCCACTCACAGCATGCGGCGCAAGCTCCAGAGCTCGTCAGCTCGCCGGCTCGTGGGACCATTTTTAAACTATTAGGGGGTGGGAGCGCACCTCTGACATGCCTCAAGGTAATTACCTCTTGCATGATGGTTCATGTAGTTCATGATTTCTCGCTCAATACTAAGTTCAAAGTGTTCATAGCCAGTGCTGCATTATTAATTTCCAATTCGTGTCCCTAGACACGTGTTTCATGATTCCTCAATCGTCAGTAGGAAAAAGACAAAAAAAAGTTCATAGGTTGCAGGGCGTGCTGCCGTCATCTCTCAGGACCAGTTCCACTCACAGCATGCGGCGCAAGCTCCAGAGCTCGTCAGCTCGTGGGAGCCATTTTTAAACTATTAGGGGGTGGGAGCGCACCGCTGACATGCCCCAACGTAATTACCTCTTGCATGATGGTTCATGTAGTTCATGATTTCTAACTCAATACTAAGTTCAAAGTGTTCATAGCCAGTGCTGCATTATTAATTTCCAATTCGTATCCCTAGACACGTGTTTCATGATTCCTCAATCGTCAGTAGGGAAAAGACAAAAAAAGTTCATAGGTTGCAGGGCGTGCTGCCGTCATCTCTCAGGACCAGTTCCACTCACAGCATGCGGCGCAAGCTCCAGAGCTCGTCAGCTCGTCGGCTCGTGGGAGCCATTTTTAAACTATTAGGGGGTGGGAGCGCATCGCTGACATGCCCCAACGTAATTACCTCTTGCATGATGGTTCATGTAGTTCATGATTTCTCGCTCAATACTAAATTCAAAGTGTTCATAGCCAGTGCTGCATTATTAATTTCCAATTCGTATCCCTAGACACGTGTTTCATGATTCCTCAATCGTCAGTAGGGAAAAGACAAAAAAAGTTCATAGGTTGCAGGACGTGCTGCCGTCATCTCTCAGGACCAGTTCCACTCACAGCATGCGGCGCAAGCTCCGGAGCTCGTCAGCTCGTCGGCTCGTGGGAGCCATTTTTAAACTATTAGGGGGTGGGAGCGCACCGCTGACATGCCCCAACGTAATTACCTCTTGCATGATGGTTCATGTAGTTCATGATTTCTAGCTCAATACTAAGTTCAAAGTGTTCATAGCCAGTGCTGCATTATTAATTTCCAATTCGTGTCCCTAGACACGTGTTTCATGATTCCTCAATCGTCAGTAGGAAAAATTACAAAAAAAAGTTCATAGGTTGCAGGGCGTGCTGCCGTCATCTCTCAGGACCAGTTCCACTCACAGCATGCGGCGCAAGCTTCAGAGCTCGTCAGCTCGTCGGCTCCTGGGAGCCATTTTTAAACTATTAGGGGGTGGGAGCGCACCGCTGACATGCCCCAACGTAATTACCTCTTGCATGATGGTTCATGTAGTTCATGATTTCTAGCTCAATACTAAGTTCAAAGTGTTCATAGCCAGTGCTGCATTATTAATTTCCAATTCGTATCCCTAGACACGTGTTTCATGATTCCTCAATCGTCAGTAGGGAAAAGACAAAAAAAGTTCATAGGTTGCAGGGCGTGCTGCCGTCATCTCTCAGGACCAGTTCCATTCACTGCATGCGGCGCAAGCTCCAGAGCTCGTCAGCTCGTCGGCTCGTGGGAACCATTTTTAAACTATTAGTGGGTGGGAGCGCACCGCTGACATGCCCCAACGTAATTACCTCTTGCATGATGGTTCATGTAGTTCATGATTTCTAGCTCAATACTACGTTCAAAGTGTTCATAGCCAGTGCTGCATTATTAATTTCCAATTCATATCCCTAGATACGTGTTTCATGATTCCTCAATCGTCAGTAGGGAAAAGACAAAAAAAGTTCATAGGTTGCAGGGCGTGCTGCCGTCATCTCTCAGGACCAGTTCCACTCACAGCATGCGGCGCAAGCTCCAGAGCTCGTCAGCTCGCCGGCTCGTGGGAGCCATTTTTAAACTATTAGGGGGTGGGAGCGCACCTCTGACATGCCCCAACGTAATTACCTCTTGCATGATGGTTCATGTAGTTCATGATTTCTCGCTCAATACTAAGTTCAAAGTGTTCATAGCCAGTGCTGCATTAATAATTTCCAATTCGTATCCCTAGACACGTGTTTCATGATTCCTCAATCGTCAGTTGGGAAAAGACAAAAAAAAGTTCATAGGTTGCAGGGCGTGCTGCCGTCATCTCTCAGGACCAGTTCCACTCACAGCATGCGGCGCAAGCTTCAGAGCTTGTCAGCTCGTCGGCTCGTGGGAGCCATTTTTAAACTATTAGGGGGTGGGAGCGCCCCGCTGACATGCCCCAACGTAATTACCTCTTGCATGATAATTCATGTAGTTCATGATTTCTAGCTCAATACTAAGTTCAAAGTGTTCATAGCCAGTGCTGCATTATTAATTTCCAATTCGTATCCTTAGACACGTGTTTCATGATTCCTCAATCGTCAGTAGGGAAAAGACAAAAAAAGTTCATAGGTTGCAGGGCGTGCTGCCGTCATCTCTCAGGACCAGTTCCACTCACAGCATGCGGCGCAAGCTCCAGAGCTCGACAGCTCGTCGGCTCGTGGGAGCCATTTTTAAACTATTAGGGGGTGGGAGCGCATCGCTGACATGCCCCAACGTAATTACCTCTTGCATGATGGTTCATGTAGTTCATGATTTCTCGCTCAATACTAAGTTCAAAGTGTTCATAGCCAGTGCTGCATTATTAATTTCCAATTCGTATCCCTAGACACGTGTTTCATGATTCCTCAATCGTCAGTAGGGAAAAGACAAAAAAAGTTCATAGGTTGCAGGGCGTGCTGCCGTCATCTCTCAGGACCAGTTCCACTCACAGCATGCGGCGCAAGCTCCGGAGCTCGTCAGCTCGTCGGCTCGTGGGAGCCATTTTTAAACTATTAGGGGGTGGGAGCGCACCGCTGACATGCCCCAACGTAATTACCTCTTGCATGATGGTTCATGTAGTTCATGATTTCTAGCTCAATACTAAGTTCAAAGTGTTCATAGCCAGTGCTGCATTATTAATTTCCAATTCATATCCCTAGACACGTGTTTCATGATTCCTCAATCGTCAGTAGGGAAAAGACAAAAAAAGTTCATAGGTTGCAGGGCGTGCTGCCGTCATCTCTCAGGACCAGTTCCACTCACAGCATGCGGCGCAAGCTCCAGAGCTCGTCAGCTCGCCGGCTCGTGGGACCATTTTTAAACTATTAGGGGGTGGGAGCGCACCTCTGACATGCCTCAAGGTAATTACCTCTTGCATGATGGTTCATGTAGTTCATGATTTCTCGCTCAATACTAAGTTCAAAGTGTTCATAGCCAGTGCTGCATTATTAATTTCCAATTCGTGTCCCTAGACACGTGTTTCATGATTCCTCAATCGTCAGTAGGAAAAAGACAAAAAAAAGTTCATAGGTTGCAGGGCGTGCTGCCGTCATCTCTCAGGACCAGTTCCACTCACAGCATGCGGCGCAAGCTCCAGAGCTCGTCAGCTCGTGGGAGCCATTTTTAAACTATTAGGGGGTGGGAGCGCACCGCTGACATGCCCCAACGTAATTACCTCTTGCATGATGGTTCATGTAGTTCATGATTTCTAGCTCAATACTAAGTTCAAAGTGTTCATAGCCAGTGCTGCATTATTAATTTCCAATTCGTATCCCTAGACACGTGTTTCATGATTCCTCAATCGTCAGTAGGGAAAAGACAAAAAAAGTTCATAGGTTGCAGGGCGTGCTGCCGTCATCTCTCAGGACCAGTTCCACTCACAGCATGCGGCGCAAGCTCCAGAGCTCGTCAGCTCGTCGGCTCGTGGGAGCCATTTTTAAACTATTAGGGGGTGGGAGCGCATCGCTGACATGCCCCAACGTAATTACCTCTTGCATGATGGTTCATGTAGTTCATGATTTCTCGCTCAATACTAAATTCAAAGTGTTCATAGCCAGTGCTGCATTATTAATTTCCAATTCGTATCCCTAGACACGTGTTTCATGATTCCTCAATCGTCAGTAGGGAAAAGACAAAAAAAGTTCATAGGTTGCAGGGCGTGCTGCCGTCATCTCTCAGGACCAGTTCCACTCACAGCATGCGGCGCAAGCTCCGGAGCTCGTCAGCTCGTCGGCTCGTGGGAGCCATTTTTAAACTATTAGGGGGTGGGAGCGCACCGCTGACATGCCCCAACGTAATTACCTCTTGCATGATGGTTCATGTAGTTCATGATTTCTAGCTCAATACTAAGTTCAAAGTGTTCATAGCCAGTGCTGCATTATTAATTTCCAATTCGTGTCCCTAGACACGTGTTTCATGATTCCTCAATCGTCAGTAGGAAAAAGACAAAAAAAAGTTCATAGGTTGCAGGGCGTGCTGCCGTCATCTCTCAGGACCAGTTCCACTCACAGCATGCGGCGCAAGCTTCAGAGCTCGTCAGCTCGTCGGCTCGTGGGAGCCATTTTTAAACTATTAGGGGGTGGGAGCGCACCGCTGACATGCCCCAACGTAATTACCTCTTGCATGATGGTTCATGTAGTTCATGATTTCTAGCTCAATACTAAGTTCAAAGTGTTCATAGCCAGTGCTGCATTATTAATTTCCAATTCGTATCCCTAGACATGTGTTTCATGATTCCTCAATCGTCAGTAGGTAAAAGACAAAAAAAATTCATAGGCTGCAGGGCATGCTGCCGTCATCTCTCAGGACCAGTTCCACTCACAGCATGCGGCGCAAGCTCCAGAGCTCGTCAGCTCGTCGGCTCGTGGGAGCCATTTTTAAACTATTAGGGGGTGGGAGCGCACCGCTGACATGCCCCAACGTAATTACCTCTTGCATGATGGTTCATGTAGTTCATGATTTCTCGCTCAATACTAAGTTCAAAGTGTTCATAGCCAGTGCTGCATTAATAATTTCCAATTCGTATCCCTAGACACGTGTTTCATGATTCCTCAATCGTCAGTAGGTAAAAGACAAAAAAAATTCATAGGCTGCAGGGCATGCTGCCGTCATCTCTCAGGACCAGTTCCACTCACAGCATGCGGCGCAAGCTCCAGAGCTCGTCAGCTCGTCGGCTCGTGGGAGCCATTTTTAAACTATTAGGGGGTGGGAGCGCACCGCTGACATGCCCCAACGTAATTACCTCTTGCATGATGGTTCATGTAGTTCATGATTTCTCGCTCAATACTAAGTTCAAAGTGTTCATAGCCAGTGCTGCATTATTAATTTTCAATTCGTATCCCTAGACACGTGTTTCATGATTTGTCAATCGTCAGTAGGGAACAGACAAAAAAAGTTCATAGGTTGCAGGGCGTGCTGTCGTCATCTCTCAGGACCAGTTCCACTCACAGCATGCGGCGCAAGCTCCAGAGCTCGTCAGCTCGTCGGCTCGTGGGAGCCATTTTTAAACTATTAGGGGGTGGGAGCGCACCGCTGACATGCCCCAACGTAATTACCTCTTGCATGATGGTTCATGTAGTTCATAATTTCTCGCTCAATACTAAGTTCAAAGTGTTCATAGCCAGTGCTGCATTATTAATTTCCAATTCGTATCCCTACACACGTGTTTCATGATTCCTCAATCGTCAGTAGGGAAAAGACAAAAAAAGTTCATAGGTTGCAGGGCGTGCTGCCGTCATCTCTCAGGACCAGTTCCACTCACAGCATGCGGTGCAAGCTCCAGAGCTCGTCAGCTCGTCGGCTCGTGGGAGCCATTTTTAAACTATTAGGGGGTGGGAGCGCATCGCTGACATGCCCCAACGTAATTACCTCTTGCATGATGGTTCATATAGTTCATGATTTCTCGCTCAATACTAAGTTCAAAGTGTTCATAGCCAGTGCTGCATTATTAATTTCCAATTCGTATCCCTAGACACGTGTTTCATGATTCCTCAATCGTCAGTAGGGAAAAGACAAAAAAAGTTCATAGGTTGCAGGGCGTGCTGCCGTCATCTCTCAGGACCAGTTCCACTCACAGCATGCGGTGCAAGCTCCAGAGCTCGTCAGCTCGTCGGCTCGTGGGAGCCATTTTTAAACTATTAGGGGGTGGGAGCGCACCGCTGACATGCCCCAACGTAATTACCTCTTGCATGATGGTTCATGTAGTTCATGATTTCTAGCTCAATACTAAGTTCAAAGTGTTCATAGCCAGTGCTGCATTATTAATTTCCAATTCATATCCCTAGACACGTGTTTCATGATTCCTCAATCGTCAGTAGGGAAAAGACAAAAAAAGTTCATAGGTTGCAGGGCGTGCTGCCGTCATCTCTCAGGACCAGTTCCACTCACAGCATGCGGCGCAAGCTCCAGAGCTCGTCAGCTCGCCGGCTCGTGGGACCATTTTTAAACTATTAGGGGGTGGGAGCGCACCTCTGACATGCCTCAAGGTAATTACCTCTTGCATGATGGTTCATGTAGTTCATGATTTCTCGCTCAATACTAAGTTCAAAGTGTTCATAGCCAGTGCTGCATTATTAATTTCCAATTCGTGTCCCTAGACACGTGTTTCATGATTCCTCAATCGTCAGTAGGAAAAAGACAAAAAAAAGTTCATAGGTTGCAGGGCGTGCTGCCGTCATCTCTCAGGACCAGTTCCACTCACAGCATGCGGCGCAAGCTCCAGAGCTCGTCAGCTCGTGGGAGCCATTTTTAAACTATTAGGGGGTGGGAGCGCACCGCTGACATGCCCCAACGTAATTACCTCTTGCATGATGGTTCATGTAGTTCATGATTTCTAACTCAATACTAAGTTCAAAGTGTTCATAGCCAGTGCTGCATTATTAATTTCCAATTCGTATCCCTAGACACGTGTTTCATGATTCCTCAATCGTCAGTAGGGAAAAGACAAAAAAAGTTCATAGGTTGCAGGGCGTGCTGCCGTCATCTCTCAGGACCAGTTCCACTCACAGCATGCGGCGCAAGCTCCAGAGCTCGTCAGCTCGTCGGCTCGTGGGAGCCATTTTTAAACTATTAGGGGGTGGGAGCGCATCGCTGACATGCCCCAACGTAATTACCTCTTGCATGATGGTTCATGTAGTTCATGATTTCTCGCTCAATACTAAATTCAAAGTGTTCATAGCCAGTGCTGCATTATTAATTTCCAATTCGTATCCCTAGACACGTGTTTCATGATTCCTCAATCGTCAGTAGGGAAAAGACAAAAAAAGTTCATAGGTTGCAGGGCGTGCTGCCGTCATCTCTCAGGACCAGTTCCACTCACAGCATGCGGCGCAAGCTCCGGAGCTCGTCAGCTCGTCGGCTCGTGGGAGCCATTTTTAAACTATTAGGGGGTGGGAGCGCACCGCTGACATGCCCCAACGTAATTACCTCTTGCATGATGGTTCATGTAGTTCATGATTTCTAGCTCAATACTAAGTTCAAAGTGTTCATAGCCAGTGCTGCATTATTAATTTCCAATTCGTGTCCCTAGACACGTGTTTCATGATTCCTCAATCGTCAGTAGGAAAAAGACAAAAAAAAGTTCATAGGTTGCAGGGCGTGCTGCCGTCATCTCTCAGGACCAGTTCCACTCACAGCATGCGGCGCAAGCTTCAGAGCTCGTCAGCTCGTCGGCTCGTGGGAGCCATTTTTAAACTATTAGGGGGTGGGAGCGCACCGCTGACATGCCCCAACGTAATTACCTCTTGCATGATGGTTCATGTAGTTCATGATTTCTAGCTCAATACTAAGTTCAAAGTGTTCATAGCCAGTGCTGCATTATTAATTTCCAATTCGTATCCCTAGACACGTGTTTCATGATTCCTCAATCGTCAGTAGGGAAAAGACAAAAAAAGTTCATAGGTTGCAGGGCGTGCTGCCGTCATCTCTCAGGACCAGTTCCATTCACTGCATGCGGCGCAAGCTCCAGAGCTCGTCAGCTCGTCGGCTCGTGGGAACCATTTTTAAACTATTAGTGGGTGGGAGCGCACCGCTGACATGCCCCAACGTAATTACCTCTTGCATGATGGTTCATGTAGTTCATGATTTCTAGCTCAATACTAAGTTCAAAGTGTTCATAGCCAGTGCTGCATTATTAATTTCCAATTCATATCCCTAGATACGTGTTTCATGATTCCTCAATCGTCAGTAGGGAAAAGACAAAAAAAGTTCATAGGTTGCAGGGCGTGCTGCCGTCATCTCTCAGGACCAGTTCCACTCACAGCATGCGGCGCAAGCTCCAGAGCTCGTCAGCTCGCCGGCTCGTGGGAGCCATTTTTAAACTATTAGGGGGTGGGAGCGCACCTCTGACATGCCCCAACGTAATTACCTCTTGCATGATGGTTCATGTAGTTCATGATTTCTCGCTCAATACTAAGTTCAAAGTGTTCATAGCCAGTGCTGCATTAATAATTTCCAATTCGTATCCCTAGACACGTGTTTCATGATTCCTCAATCGTCAGTTGGGAAAAGACAAAAAAAAGTTCATAGGTTGCAGGGCGTGCTGCCGTCATCTCTCAGGACCAGTTCCACTCACAGCATGCGGCGCAAGCTTCAGAGCTTGTCAGCTCGTCGGCTCGTGGGAGCCATTTTTAAACTATTAGGGGGTGGGAGCGCCCCGCTGACATGCCCCAACGTAATTACCTCTTGCATGATAATTCATGTAGTTCATGATTTCTAGCTCAATACTAAGTTCAAAGTGTTCATAGCCAGTGCTGCATTATTAATTTCCAATTCGTATCCTTAGACACGTGTTTCATGATTCCTCAATCGTCAGTAGGGAAAAGACAAAAAAAGTTCATAGGTTGCAGGGCGTGCTGCCGTCATCTCTCAGGACCAGTTCCACTCACAGCATGCGGCGCAAGCTCCAGAGCTCGACAGCTCGTCGGCTCGTGGGAGCCATTTTTAAACTATTAGGGGGTGGGAGCGCATCGCTGACATGCCCCAACGTAATTACCTCTTGCATGATGGTTCATGTAGTTCATGATTTCTCGCTCAATACTAAGTTCAAAGTGTTCATAGCCAGTGCTGCATTATTAATTTCCAATTCGTATCCCTAGACACGTGTTTCATGATTCCTCAATCGTCAGTAGGGAAAAGACAAAAAAAGTTCATAGGTTGCAGGGCGTGCTGCCGTCATCTCTCAGGACCAGTTCCACTCACAGCATGCGGCGCAAGCTCCGGAGCTCGTCAGCTCGTCGGCTCGTGGGAGCCATTTTTAAACTATTAGGGGGTGGGAGCGCACCGCTGACATGCCCCAACGTAATTACCTCTTGCATGATGGTTCATGTAGTTCATGATTTCTAGCTCAATACTAAGTTCAAAGTGTTCATAGCCAGTGCTGCATTATTAATTTCCAATTCATATCCCTAGACACGTGTTTCATGATTCCTCAATCGTCAGTAGGGAAAAGACAAAAAAAGTTCATAGGTTGCAGGGCGTGCTGCCGTCATCTCTCAGGACCAGTTCCACTCACAGCATGCGGCGCAAGCTCCAGAGCTCGTCAGCTCGCCGGCTCGTGGGACCATTTTTAAACTATTAGGGGGTGGGAGCGCACCTCTGACATGCCTCAAGGTAATTACCTCTTGCATGATGGTTCATGTAGTTCATGATTTCTCGCTCAATACTAAGTTCAAAGTGTTCATAGCTAGTGCTGCATTATTAATTTCCAATTCGTGTCCCTAGACACGTGTTTCATGATTCCTCAATCGTCAGTAGGAAAAAGACAAAAAAAAGTTCATAGGTTGCAGGGCGTGCTGCCGTCATCTCTCAGGACCAGTTCCACTCACAGCATGCGGCGCAAGCTTCAGAGCTCGTCAGCTCGTCGGCTCGTGGGAGCCATTTTTAAACTATTAGGGGGTGGGAGCGCACCGCTGACATGCCCCAACGTAATTACCTCTTGCATGATGGTTCATGTAGTTCATGATTTCTAGCTCAATACTAAGTTCAAAGTGTTCATAGCCAGTGCTGCATTATTAATTTCCAATTCGTATCCCTAGACACGTGTTTCATGATTCCTCAATCGTCAGTAGGGAAAAGACAAAAAAAGTTCATAGGTTGCAGGGCGTGCTGCCGTCATCTCTCAGGACCAGTTCCATTCACAGTATGCGGCGCAAGCTCCAGAGCTCGTCAGCTCGTCGGCTCGTGGGAGCCATTTTTAAACTATTAGGGGGTGGGAGCGCACCGCTGACATGCCCCAACGTAATTACCTCTTGCATGATGGTTACTGTAGTTCATGATTTCTAGCTCAATACTAAGTTCAAAGTGTTCATAGCCAGTGCTGCATTATTCATTTCCAATTCATATCCCTAGACACGTGTTTCATGATTCCTCAATCGTCAGTAGGGAAAAGACAAAAAAAGTTCATAGGTTGCAGGGCGTGCTGCCGTCATCTCTCAGGACCAGTTCCACTCACAGCATGCGGCGCAAGCTCCAGAGCTCGTCAGCTCGCCGGCTCGTGGGAGCCATTTTTAAACTATTAGGGGGTGGGAGCGCACTCTGACATGCCCCAACGTAATTACCTCTTGCATGATGGTTCATGTAGTTCATGATTTCTCGCTCAATACTAAGTTCAAAGTGTTCATAGCCAGTGCTGCATTATTAATTTCCAATTCGTATCCCTAGACACGTGTTTCATGATTCCTCAATCGTCAGTTGGGAAAAGACAAAAAAAAGTTCATAGGTTGCAGGGCGTGCTGCCGTCATCTCTCAGGACCAGTTCCACTCACAGCATGCGGCGCAAGCTCCAGAGTTTGTCAGCTCGTCGGCTCGTGGGAGCCATTTTTAAACTATTAGGGGGTGGGAGCGCACCGCTGACATGCCCCAACGTAATTACCTCTTGCATGATGGTTCATGTAGTTCATGATTTCTCGCTCAATACTAAGTTCATTGCAAGTGCACACTGTTCAGAGCGTCCATCTTGTAAAAATGGATGTTCATCCTTCAAGACCCTGGAAATGTCTGAACCCGCATCTCCGGGCTCAGCGGAGCTGGTTTCATTTCAGGAGACACTTAAAAGCACGACTAAGTAACACATGAACTGCGAGAGTAGGAATTGCTCGATCATCAAGTGTTAGCATCAAGAAAAGAGACTCAACAAACAACCATAGACAAACAGAAAAAGAAAAACCATATACAATCATTATAAATAGGGGGCAAACAAAAGCTGTATAGAAGAAAACAAGCGATGAAGAAAATTAACAAAGCAAAAAGGGCACCCAAAGAAAAGGTTAAGTACCAAAAAAGACTGAAGAGGTACTTCACCCACTTAAAACCTATTGCATGACGGCCATTAGCTGGTACTTGTTTCTGCTTTACCTTCATCTCATCCTACACCCCTTCCCTCTATTTCTCCACATACTCCCACATTTTCAAAGAGCTCAGTTGCTTTGTGGCATGGATGGCACTATACATAGACACTAGGGGCCAGATGTAGGTAATTTCGATTTACCGACTCTTAAATACCGACCCATACCGAATCGGTATTTAAGAGTCGGTAAATTTGAAGGAGGCAGATGTAGGTAAAAAATTACCGATTCTGTAAGAGTCGGTATTTACCGATTCTGTAAATACCGAATCTGTATTTCACATTGATTCCTATGGGCCTTGAAGCCCATAGGAATCAATGGGAAATACAGAATCGGTATTTACAGAATCGGTAAATACCGAATCCTGCAAGGGTGCAGGGGGTGTCACTTTGACACCCTCTAGCCCCCCAACTACAGGCTTGTGTCCCTAAGGGCATGTCTGTGTGTCATATTGCACAGGTGTGCATGCACAGATGTGCATGCACACCTGAATTCGGTATTTTACCACCCAATAGGATTGGGTGGTAAAATACCGACTCTTAAGGGCCTGTGGCACTCTCAGGAGTGTCATCTACATATGGATTTACAGAATCAGTATGTTTACCGATTTGGTAAAATACCGAAGTGGTAAATTTACAGAATCGGTAAATATACCGATTCTGTAAATTCCGACCCACCTACATCTCAAAAGCCAAATACCGGTCGGTAACGGCCGAAATCGGCCGTTACCGACCGGTATTTGGCTACCTACATCTGGCCCCATATATACTTAAAAAAAAACAACGGCGGGAACTCAAAATAAATGTAGGCAATTTTTGAGAAAAGTAATACAACAAATGACAGAACACTGAACGTAATATATATACAAAAATAGGTGGCACAAAACAGGAAATCAAGAATAGGAAAATAAAATGAATACAAATTCAAGTGACAAATGTCAAAAAAGAAATAAAAACTGGGGAAGCAAAGGAGAAAACATGGAAGAACAAGTAACTGAAATGACGAATTAGAAAAGAAAAAAGGAGGTTGGGTAAAATAAACGCAACATTAAATTGGCGAAACAAGAGTAAAACCAAGGACTCAAGCAAAAAACATGAAATGAAGCAAAAGTAGGGAAAAATAAATATCAATGGCTATACTTTTAATTGGAAAGTACTGGCACTTCTCAGAAACAAGCAGGTACTCTGCTACAGAGTACCTGCACTTCTGTTTTTCCATTTCAAGCACTGGGTGAAAGCAAGTTCCAGCCACCAATAAACAGTGAAGTGAAAGGTTTTTTTTTTTTTACTCAATAGCACAGCAAGCACAGAAGTCAAAGCTTTTGAAACGCAAAACCACCATAGCAGAAAGGCTGAAACAAAGTTAATACAACAGATCTATACTTTAACTTCCTACCATACAGGAAATGTTTTCTGCTTGCATTTTCTTCAATATTAGGAAGAATTACTTCGGTCTGCCAATTAATGGCAAACTATGTGAGGCTTGTGAAGAATGTTTTGAAGTTAAGTATATACCCCTACTTCCAAAACCGAGGCCATTACAACGGAAAACAAGCACTGGCAAAAAGAATACGCCCAATTTAAAGGGTTAACAAGAGGACAGCATGCATGCTTGTATTTTGTATATGTTAGCTTGGCTTTGTCAATACATATTCGGACTCCTTGTTATAAGATAATTGACAAGACCCCAATGGTTGGCTTTTACCAAACATAGCAAACAATGTCAGGGCTATGGGAAGAAAAGTAAATATGGAAAAAAACATTCCCTGTTGATGAGAGCTCGTGTTTGATTTATTTTTTTTACTTTACATTTATATATTAATCATTCACGTTTATTATTCTTATCTCTACGATGCACATGCTTTGTCCAGATTTGGAAAATTTCCGGTGCATTGTTATCTATTTGTATGTATGTATGTGTTTATTTATTTATGTATGTATGTATGTATTTTGTTCTAAACTCGAAGTGTACTTGCCTGTATAACCAATTCATGTCATGGTGTGTGTATCCAAATTGGAAACCTGCCTTGAGACCCTTAGGGGCCGATTATGATCGCGGACGGACTTGAGTCCGTCCGCGATCACCGAGGATGAGGGAACGTCCGCATGGGCTGCGGCGTTCCCTCCTGTTCTATTAGGATGTGACCGCCATCCTGGCGGTCACATCCTCTATTTTTAACATTGCGGCGGGTGCAGCTTCAAGCTGCACCCGCAGCAATGTTAAAAATGCACGCATTGCATTTGCATGTAGAAAGTGGCAGGCACCGCGCGGTACCTGCCGCTTTCTGCATACAAATGCAGGGGGGTACCATAGGTACCCCCCATGTGCACCCCCCACCCCCCTTCACCTAGGGGGCCCACAACGGGCCCCTGCAGTGAAGATCCGTATGCTTTTCAATGGCAGTAAACCCGCCGCGGAAAAGCATATCTTGGCAGCAATCCTAATATGGCGGACGGTGTCTGAGAGACACCGCCACCATATTAGAGCTTTTCCGCCGCGGTTGTAAGCCAACCGTGGCGGAAAAGCGGCGGGCGGAAACCAGGACCCACCAGCCATCCTAATGTGGCGGTGGGTCTTTGGTGGGTCCGCAGCGGTTTTTCCGCATCCTCCGGGCCGGCGGTGGCTTCCGCCGGCCCGGAGGATGCGGAAATTCCGCAATCATAATAGGCCCCTAATGTGGTGCAGTATGTGTGGAAATGCACCGGCTTTTCAATTTTTATCAAAATTTCGGAGTGATATTTGGCGCTGCACCCACACGTGTGGCCTGGTTCCTGGCGCACATAGCCGCTGCAGCAGCACAGAGACTCTACACTGCCGCACACAGAGGAAAAAAATTAGAGGGAACATTGGTGGGGACCCCTGAAAAAGAACTATAGGGGAATAGAAATGCCTGGGCATGTTCTTTGGTCCATGCAGTGATACAGCGAGATAGACAGATGGAAATGCCTGTGGATGCTATTTGCACCATGCAGTGATACAGTGAGATACAAGGATAGAAATGCCTGGGGATGCTCTTTGCTCCCTGCAGTGATACAGTGAGATACAAGGATAGAAATGCCTGGGGATGCTCTTTGCTCCCTGCAGTGATACAGTGAGATACAAGGATAGAAATGCCTGGGGATGCTCTTTGCTCCCTGCAGTGATGCAGTGAGATACAAGGATAGACATTCCTGGGGATGCTCTTTGCTCCCTGCAGTGATGCAGTGAGATACAAGGATAGACATTCCTGGGGATGCTCTTTGCTCCCTGCAATGATACAGTGAGATACAAGGATAGAAATGCCTGGGGATGTTCTTTGCTCCCTGCAGTGATACAGTGAGATACAAGGATAGAAATGCCTGGGGATGCTCTTTGCTCCCTGCAGTGATACAGTGAGATACAAGGATAGAAATGCCTGGGGATGCTCTTTGCTCCCTGCAGTGATGCAGTGAGATACAAGGATAGACATTCCTGGGGATGCTCTTTGCTCCCTGCAATGATACAGTGAGATACAAGGATAGAAATGCCTGGGGATGCCTGCAATGATACAGTGAGATACAAGGATAGAAATGCCTGGGGATGCTCTTTGCTCCCTGCAATGATACAGTGAGATACAAGGATAGACATTCCTGGGGATGCTCTTTGCTCCCTGCAGTGATGCAGTGAGATACAAGGATAGACATTCCTGGGGATGCTCTTTGCTCCCTGCAATGATACAGTGAGATACAAGGATAGAAATGCCTGGGGATGCTCTTTGCTCCCCGAAGTGATACAGTGAGATACAAGGATAGAAATGCCTGGGGATGCTCTTTGCTCCATGCAGTGATACAGTGAGATAGAAGGATAGAAATGCCTGTGGATGCTATTTGCACCATGCAGTGAAACAGTGAGATGCAAGGATAGAAATGCCTGGGGATGCTCTTTGCTCCCCGAAGTGATACAGTGAGATACAAGGATAGAAATGCCTGGGCATGTTCTTTGCTCCCTGCAGTGATACAGTGAGATACAAGGATAGAAATGCCTGTGGATGCTATTTGCACCATGCAGTGAAACAGTGAGATGCAAGGATAGAAATGCCTGGGCATGTTCTTTGCTACCTGCAGTGATACAGTGAGATACAAGGATAGAAATGCCTGGGGATGCTCTTTGCTCTCTGCAGTGATACAGTGAGATAGAAGGATAGAAATGCCTGGGGATGCTTTTTTTTACATGCAGTGATACAGTGAGGGAGAAGGATGGGAAAGCGTGGGGATGCTCTTTGCTCCCTGCAGTGATACAGTGAGATACAAGGATAGAAATGCCTGGGGATGCTCTTTGCTCCATGCAGTGAAACAGTGAGATGCAAGGATAGAAATGCCTGGGCATGTTCTTTGCTACCTGCAGTGATACAGTGAGATACAAGGATAGAAATGCCTGGGGATGCTCTTTGCTCCCTGCAGTGATACAGTGAGATACAAGGATAGAAATGCCTGGGGATGCTCTTTGCTCTCTGCAGTGATACAGTGAGATAGAAGGATAGAAATGCCTGGGGATGCTCTTTGTGACATGCACTGATAAAGTGAAGTAGAAGAGTAGGAAAGCGTGGGGATGCTCTTTGCTCCATGCAGTGATGCAGTGAGATAGAAGGATATTCATGCCGGGGATGCTGTTTTGACATGCAGTGATGCAGTGAGGTAGAAGGATAGGAGTGACTGTGCATGGTCATTTTAAATGCAGAGGTGTAGTGAGATATCAGGATTAGAATGCCTGGGATGGTGTTTTTTACATGCAGTGATGCAGTGAGGTAGAAGGATAGGAAAGCCTGAGGATGTTCTTTTTTAATGCAGTGATGCAGCGAGATAGGATGAGAGGAATGCCTGGGGATGCTCTTTTTGATATGCAGTGATACAGTGATGTAGAAGGATAGGAAAGCCTGGGCATGGTCTTTTTTAAGTCAGTGATGCAGTGAGATAGCAGGAAAGGAATGCCTGATGATGCTCTTTTTGACATGCAGTAGTGCTGTGAGGTAGAAAGATAGGAAAGCCTGGGCATGGTCTTTTTTAATGCAGTGATGCAGTGAGCTAGCAAGAGAGGAATGCCTGGGGATGCTCTTTTTGACATGCAGTGATGCAGTGAGGTAGAAGGATAGGAGTGCCTGTGCATGGTCATTTTAAATGCAGTGGTGTAGTGAGATAGCAGGATAGGAATGCCTGGGGGTTGTTTTTTAACATGCAGTGAGGTAGAAAGATATGAAAGCCTAGGCATGGTCTTTTTTAATGCAGTGATGCAGTGAGATAGCAGGAGAGGAATGCCTAGGGATGCTCTTTTTGACATGCAGTGATACAGTGATGTAGGAAGATAAGACATCCTGGGCATGGTCTTTTTTAAGTCAGTGATGCTGTGAGATAGCAGGATAGGAATGCCTGGGGGTGTGTTTTTTGACATGCAATGATGCAGTGAGGTAAAAGGATAGGAAAGCCTGGGCATGGTCTTTTTTAATGCAGTGATGCAGTGAGATAGTAGGGTAGGAATGCCTGGGGGCTGTCTTTTGACATGCAGTGAGGTAGAAAGATAGGCAAGCGTAGGGATGTTCTTTTTCATGCAGTGATGCTGTGAGATAGCAGGATAGGAAGGCTTGGGAATGTGATTTGTATCCACACAGTCATACAGTGAGAGTGAAGGGTTCATTTTTCTGGGGTACCCTTTCTTCAATGCAGTGATGCTTTCAGATGCTGTGACGTGCGTGGGAAGCCCCTTCTTCCATGCAAGGATACAATGTAGTAGTACAGGACATTTCTGGAGGGGGGAACCTTTTAATCAGGGATACAGTGAGGATGCAGGGGGATCTTTTCTGTGCTCACCCTCGAAAAATGACTTAGTTTGTAAATGTAAACAAAGAGGCACATTACTCACCTCCCAAGACTTTTTCTTGCGTCACAGGCAATGCTGCGTCTTGCTCCATTGACTTCATATCATATGCAGAGTAGTTTTGGCAAACGACGGTTTTTTTTATGTTGGAATTCGTGAAAACCTTCAAACCGACTTCCTGTTTCCCAGAAAACAGTAACAAGAATTAAAGAAGCATAATAGATAAAGACATGTCCCATTGAGTCCATGCGGTTGATTTTCAAGGTGTATCAAACATTTCTGTTAATGTTAATTTCTGTTAATCATGTCATTAAGTGGTGGGTTATGCACCTGACATGATTGTGACATCACTCCAAGATCCTAATAGAAGACTGGCATATCATTCTTGGAATGTGGAATTGACATTCCCTTTGGTATTTGTATTACTCACACCCTTTTCTCCAATAAATACAACATTCGTTCATACTTCCTGTATACACCCTAAAGCCCCCTACTCAAAAGTTGGTGTCGCCACAGATTCTCAACTAGTTGAAAAAAGCAGAATGTTTATTACAAATAATGTACAATATTACTTCACCACAGTTTCAAAAAATCAATTCATACATAAAAAAACACTTAATAAATATAGAGCTTTCACAAAATAGTCAAATTGTCTCACACGGGTCAAAAGACCCATATTGTCCAATTACAAAATCCGCCTGTATTTTATAACAGTACAAATATATATATATATATAATATAATGTCCAGTGGCGGGAGAACAAACATAAAAAAAGATTAAAAAAGAGAGACAATAAAAGGGACAGAACATATACGACAATACACTTATTTGTAATTCGTAAACTAATCCACGTGTGTAATCAAAAAGGGCATCTGATTAATGCAAACTTTTTCATCAATTATGCCAACATGCTCAATGGATTTAGTCTGTCCAGTGCATTGACGCATTTCGGTGGTATTGAACGAATAGCGACCACCTTTTTTTGACTAAATTTGTGTCCCTCTTTAGAACCATTGTCTGTACAACCGATTGGACTCTTTTATTTGTCCTATTCAGATGTAGCAAAATGTCCTTTATAGTCAGCCGGTTATAAGCCAGGCTTTATTGCTCCTTCCCCAATATAGACAGGACCAGTTTTGTATTTTAATGGGCAGTTAGTCCTTGTGGGTACACTTCAGCAGGGTAGGACTGGCCGTTGCGGGCACCGGGCAGTCCCCCGGTGCGCCACAAGGGTGGGGGCTGTTTTTGGGCCCCTGGGGGCCGTTTTTGTTACAGGGCCATTTTTGCAGTGGGGGCCGGCCGAGCACTTTGCCAGGGCCAGTTTTGGTTCCCAGTCCTGCCCTGCACTTCAGTGTCCTGGACCAAAGTTCAGCCCCTGATATCTCGTTCATAGAGACCGCGTTCCATCAGCCTTTGAGGAACAGAATTTTCACAACTTCTTTGATTTATTTATTTATTTATTTGTGGCATTTATAGAGCGCGCTGTTACCCATGGGTGTCCTGGCGCTATGTGAAATCTCTCCGGAGGGACCGAGCCAGGCAGATACCTGGTCCACTATTCTAAAAACAACCAGGTTTTTAAGTTCTTTCAAAAGATGAAAAGTTTTGAAATAGCTCTGAGCTGAAGGGGAAACTTGTTCCATGCTTTGGCTGCATTTGCCATAAAGCTTTTACCACCCCAGGTGGCCTTTCTGACAAATGGGACATGCACCAATTTGGCATCTGATGATCGTAATAATCTGCTTGGCGTGTACCAATAGAGGCGTTCTTTTAGATAGGCCGACCCTGCTCCGTAGAGGGCCTTGTGTACTAAACACATCGCCTTGAACATGGTGCGCTTCCTGAGTGGCAGCCAGTGTAATTTTCGTATCTCATCCGCTATTGGCGCATATTTAGGAATGCCCAACAGCAGTCTGGCAGCTGCATTCTGTAAAAGTTGTAGCTTCTGCATTGAACCTTCCTGAATGGTAAAATACAGACTGTTACAGTAATCCAGCCTCGACATGGTGAGAGCTGTAATCACTGTTTTGCGACAAACGGACGGTAGCTGAGGCGTCTGTATGGCTTGTTTGTAGTTTGGTGTCCTTATGGCTTGCCTTCACATTTTGTAGTCCTGGAAACTACAGCGCGCCGTGGCCCTAGAACAGGAAGCATAAGTCTGACTGCATGATCTGCAGGCACCAGACTTCAAACAACCCCTCTGCTCTAAAACATAGATGCAAACATTTTCCCAGCAGTCTGTGGTAAGCCTGAGGGCCACATAGATATGTGCAAAATGAGAATGGGGCTTTGTGGGTGGTTAGATGGTGGAAGATACTTTATTTGTTTATTTTCCTTTACCTCACTTAACTTGTAATTAAAAGTGTCCCCATTTATTTAACGGTTTTCTGAATGTTAGTGCTCTCTGAAGTAAATAGCAGCCTACTGCTGCTGTTAACCTGGGGGCATGTATAATAACAATGGGGTTACCTGTGTCCCTCAGAACCTGGAGGGCCGATTCACAGAACTAACTTAAGACAAAATTCTAAACTTACTACCATTTTGGTATTCACAGAAGGCACTTACTCATTTCGGTATTCACAGAAGTTAGGACTCCTAACTTTAGGACTCCTAAATGCCTTCTGTGAATACCAAAAGTCTTAAAGTTAGGATTTTTCTCAGTTTAGGAGTAGTAAAGTAAGGCTCCTAACTTTGGGACTCCTAAACTGAGAAAAATCCTAACTTTAAGACTTTCTTAAGACCCGCCATTGGCGCTTTTTTAGTCACGCTTACGTCAGGGTTGAAACGTCGATGTTCCATATCGGTACAGTCTCACCGGGTCCTCTGGGTCTAAACTGCAAAACAATTTCGCACCCTACCAGAGACACTTATCTGACCGATATACTGGCTGCATCAAAGATTTACTCCATTGTATAATTTGTAAATAGAATATATGTCCTGCTTTCACCAATGTATATATGACAGTCACTTGAGCACTTTTTTCACTTTATTTATTGTCACCTTTTTTTATACTGAAATGATGACAGCCGCATGAAAAATTTGATTCTGAGAAAGAGTAAATTCTTACGACTGCATATATTTTTGGCCTCATGTGTTGCAGCTCACTCTCATGTGCAAAAGTTGAATCTACCTTCAAATTCTGTTTATGATTTATTCTGGAGTGTATAAGCAATTGTTCTTACCCGACGGAACGAGTGAAGCTTTTTTGTTAACCTGGGGGCTGGATGTGACAGTTAGGAGGGCCGCAGGCGGCCCCCGGGCCGTACTTTGAGTGTCAGTGCTCTAAACCATAGAATCAGAAAAGGGGGTGGTGATGAACAGAGTGCCTGAATTAAGCAGACCACTCTTACCCAGTCCAAAGATCAGGGCTTGATCCATCACCGTTTTTTAGCTCACTGCACCATCCCAGCTCAGAACTTGGCTATATGCAAATTAGTCTGTTCCTGTCCCAGTGCATGATGGGAACAGGGCAAACCAAACTACCAAGCCAATTCTTGTACTGGGAAGGAAACAAGCTTCCGGGGACCGGTTTCTGCCATTTCAGGCGTCTTCGGCCCGGCTTGCTTGAATCCTGATGGTGCAATGAGCAAGGGACTCACATCTGAGTATACCCTTCCACGCTTATGGTGGACAAAATGATTCAGAAAAGGGGGTGGTGATGAACAGAGTGCCTGAATTAAGCAGACCACTCTTACCCAGTCCAAAGATCAGGGCTTGATCCATCACCGTTTTTTAGCTCACTGCACCATCCCAGCTCAGAACTTGGCTATATGCAAATTAGTCTGTTCCTGTCCCAGTGCATGATGGGAACAGGGCAAACCAAACTACCAAGCCAATTCTTGTACTGGGAAGGAAACAAGCTTCCGGGGACCGGTTTCTGCCATTTCAGGCGTCTTCGGCCCGGCTTGCTTGAATCCTGATGGTGCAATGAGCAAGGGACTCACATCTGAGTATACCCTTCCACGCTTATGGTGGACAAAATGATTCAGAAAAGGGGGTGGTGATGAACAGAGTGCCTGAATTAAGCAGACCACTCTTACCCAGTCCAAAGATCAGGGCTTGATCCATCACCGTTTTTTAGCTCACTGCACCATCCCAGCTCAGAACTTGGCTATATGCAAATTAGTCTGTTCCTGTCCCAGTGCATGATGGGAACAGGGCAAACCAAACTACCAAGCCAATTCTTGTACTGGGAAGGAAACAAGCTTCCGGGGACCGGTTTCTGCCATTTCAGGCGTCTTCGGCCCGGCTTGCTTGAATCCTGATGGTGCAATGAGCAAGGGACTCACATCTGAGTATACCCTTCCACGCTTATGGTGGACAAAATGATTCAGAAAAGGGGGTGGTGATGAACAGAGTGCCTGAATTAAGCAGACCACTCTTACCCAGTCCAAAGATCAGGGCTTGATCCATCACCGTTTTTTAGCTCACTGCACCATCCCAGCTCAGAACTTGGCTATATGCAAATTAGTCTGTTCCTGTCCCAGTGCATGATGGGAACAGGGCAAACCAAACTACCAAGCCAATTCTTGTACTGGGAAGGAAACAAGCTTCCGGGGACCGGTTTCTGCCATTTCAGGCGTCTTCGGCCCGGCTTGCTTGAATCCTGATGGTGCAATGAGCAAGGGACTCACATCTGAGTATACCCTTCCACGCTTATGGTGGACAAAATGATTCAGAAAAGGGGGTGGTGATGAACAGAGTGCCTGAATTAAGCAGACCACTCTTACCCAGTCCAAAGATCAGGGCTTGATCCATCACCGTTTTTTAGCTCACTGCACCATCCCAGCTCAGAACTTGGCTATATGCAAATTAGTCTGTTCCTGTCCCAGTGCATGATGGGAACAGGGCAAACCAAACTACCAAGCCAATTCTTGTACTGGGAAGGAAACAAGCTTCCGGGGACCGGTTTCTGCCATTTCAGGCGTCTTCGGCCCGGCTTGCTTGAATCCTGATGGTGCAATGAGCAAGGGACTCACATCTGAGTATACCCTTCCACGCTTATGGTGGACAAAATGATTCAGAAAAGGGGGTGGTGATGAACAGAGTGCCTGAATTAAGCAGACCACTCTTACCCAGTCCAAAGATCAGGGCTTGATCCATCACCGTTTTTTAGCTCACTGCACCATCCCAGCTCAGAACTTGGCTATATGCAAATTAGTCTGTTCCTGTCCCAGTGCATGATGGGAACAGGGCAAACCAAACTACCAAGCCAATTCTTGTACTGGGAAGGAAACAAGCTTCCGGGGACCGGTTTCTGCCATTTCAGGCGTCTTCGGCCCGGCTTGCTTGAATCCTGATGGTGCAATGAGCAAGGGACTCACATCTGAGTATACCCTTCCACGCTTATGGTGGACAAAATGATTCAGAAAAGGGGGTGGTGATGAACAGAGTGCCTGAATTAAGCAGACCACTCTTACCCAGTCCAAAGATCAGGGCTTGATCCATCACCGTTTTTTAGCTCACTGCACCATCCCAGCTCAGAACTTGGCTATATGCAAATTAGTCTGTTCCTGTCCCAGTGCATGATGGGAACAGGGCAAACCAAACTACCAAGCCAATTCTTGTACTGGGAAGGAAACAAGCTTCCGGGGACCGGTTTCTGCCATTTCAGGCGTCTTCGGCCCGGCTTGCTTGAATCCTGATGGTCCAATGAGCAAGGGACTCACATCTGAGTATACCCTTCCACGCTTATGGTGGACAAAATGATTCAGAAAAGGGGGTGGTGATGAACAGAGTGCCTGAATTAAGCAGACCACTCTTACCCAGTCCAAAGATCAGGGCTTGATCCATCACCGTTTTTTAGCTCACTGCACCATCCCAGCTCAGAACTTGGCTATATGCAAATTAGTCTGTTCCTGTCCCAGTGCATGATGGGAACAGGGCAAACCAAACTACCAAGCCAATTCTTGTACTGGGAAGGAAACAAGCTTCCGGGGACCGGTTTCTGCCATTTCAGGCGTCTTCGGCCCGGCTTGCTTGAATCCTGATGGTGCAATGAGCAAGGGACTCACATCTGAGTATACCCTTCTGTGGAAAAGTAAATTTTGCCATGTTCTGTGTCCCTACGTGTCATCCATCATATGTTATGTGTGCATGACCAATATGCATATGTTATTCCCCATGTCCGATTAATGACGCAATTACAGTTGTGTCCACCTCTAGTATGCTAGTTTCCAGTCCTCGTGAATACTACGAATATCAGGCCTATGTAAAGCTATGTTGCCACGTTTCTCAGTGTGCACGTTATTTCATTATAAAGTCCCCGTTTCCAGGCCTCAACAGGGCCCGGACATCAGATTCAGCTCCTGTCTCCTGAAGCCTCGCTGAGGAGCGATCCAGCCCCCACCTGTATCCTCGACCTTTCACTTACTTCCTGCCTCGCAGTGCCCGGTGCAGCTTGGCTCTGCCTCTGAGTCTGCCAAGACTATGTTATGATTCCAGCTATCAGTTTAGTCCTCCTTCTCTGCATTCCTAAGCTACTGAACTGCATCAATAGTTTCCGTCATTGTCTAGCCTATGCGGCTCCATGTTAAGAGAAATACTGTATTTAATGGTCATTTAATATTCTTCATCACGCACTACATGTAGAATAAATGCATGCTCTAGTCTTAGAGTCAATTAGCTTTTCCCCTCATGACTTCTAGTTTATATCAACATGTTCCCTAAACATCAGATACTAGATAGGGTTTAGGTACATGTCGCTCCGACCCTCCAGACTTTAGTCTCTGCTCCTAGCACAGAGTTCATAGCCCCCAGCTTCTCCTCGTAACACGTCATTGCCAGTTTGCGCGCACCATCAGGTTAGAGGTCCCGGCTCCTTAGGTAGCCCCCTCCTATGTTTCCGCCCATTCATGACATATTCTGTTACGTTTGCATCACATGTCTGAGTTACACCTTCTTTTTACTCTTATCTTTCGCGACTGCTACGCGTCACGCCTTCTGCTCCACCCACTGTTACGCCTACTGCAATGTAATGCTATGTGTTTGCGTTATGTATATATGCTGATGTACTGTTATTAAAAAAGAGCCTTTAGCCTTATCCCTATTCCTGATTCTGCCCCAGGCAAGCGCTTGCCATCCTATTCCTGTGCAGGTTGTCCTGTTCCTGTCCTTATCCTGTATTAAACCTGCATAACTCCTACTACCTCGAATCTTGACTCTTATTTTATTGAGCTATCTGTTATTCATTTATGTATTCAAAAATAGGGTATTATTTATTTATTTACCACATAATGGCGCCCGAACAGGGACTTGCCCTTTCCCCACGCGTCGGTGAAGCCACGCCGACCCCTGACCCTCTGCAGTCGTGACGGAACTCTTCTGCGCACCGGCAGATATTTCTGCTTCAAGTATCCCTCAGGCCCACGGAGGAGACGGAGGAGGCGGTCCAGCATCCAAACGAGACGGTGGAGGAACGCGGCGAGTCCCGACCAGAGCCCAAGCCAAGAGTCCAAGGTCCGAGGTATCCGGAGGTCCACCCGTAACTGAAGTCCGAAGTTCGTCGTCCGTCGTCATAGTAGTCCAGTCCGATCCGAGGCCTTCCGTTCTTGCTGCCCGGTGAGTACCATTACTGGGGTAGTATCTAGACAGGGTCAATCTAAATTGACTCTGGTCCGTGGGTTGGTGGTACCCAGGCCCACGAACGAAGTGTTCACCTAGGTGGATACGGGTCTTGATGCGTCACTTTATGGGACCGGTATGTTCCGTACTGTTTCAGCAGTGCATCCAGTAACTCTAGTCTGTTCCGTTCTCGAGAAATTCTTGTGTTTCTGTTCTCAGTATTCCAGGTAATATTCTGTCCGAACTGTTATGTTATGATGTTGTTCACTGTATTTCCAATGTCGTGGTATGCCTGAATTGTTCTCCAAATTGTTATTGTTCCTCGTCTATTGTATTGTGTTCCGATTCAAGTTTACAATGTCTCTCTTTTCGAGATTACGTCAGCTAAAAACTAGAAAGGGTTTGTTAGAAGAAGCAGTTCCTGTTCCGCCTAGGGACAGTCCAGGTCATTTTATGTATCAGAAGCATGGCATAAGCGCCATATTATATCTAGATTTATGGGTAGAGTATACCAAACAGTTAGAAGAAAAGTATAGATGGCCCGTATCGGGTACATGGGATGCCGAGTGCATCATGCGAGTAGAAGAAGCATTATGGAAAAAGAAAGCCAGACAGTCACAGAAAGATGCCATCGAGTTATGGCGTAAAGAAGCCCATAAAAGAACCGAAAAAGAAATCAGAAAGTCAGAATTAAGTAGAGAATCCTTAGAACGAGCACAAGAAAAAGAATTAATCGAGATAGGTGAACAAGTCAAAGCCGAACAGTCAGACAGACAGAGGAATGCCCTCATTAAGGGTATGTACCCTCTTCTTGCCGAGGGCTTGCCAAAAGCGACCCCAGAGGCATCCAGTAATTTCCCGCCACCATTAGTTCCGACCAAGCTACGTCACAAACAGACCGCAGCTGATATTTTTATTTCATCCTATTTGGACGACACAGTCCCAGAATATGCAAATCCTGTTCGCGCTCCGCCCGTCCCTGTAAATCAGGCACTTCCCGCTCCTCCAGACACCGGAGTACCTGTTACGGTACCCCCGGTCCAGCCCGTCATACAAGTCCAGCCTACATTTCCATTTCCAACTCTGCCAGGACGAAGAGCCTCAGTAGACGACTCTAGTTTAGGGGCCGCAGGAGGAGGTCCTCCTCAAACCCCGCCGCCACGTAATCGTTTAACGACAGCCGAATTACATGCACAAGCGTCACAGCGTACGCCCAGACATCAGACTGTAGCAGAAATAAGAAAATCCCTTGCCGAATGCTGCTATGATCCAGTCCCAGGCGAGGATAATATGGTTCTATATTCATTCCGCGTAAGAAAGGTAGCCGAATATCTAGTCACCTTACCGAATATGAAAGAAGATCTAGACAGAATATATCGTTTCATCCGTACAGGGGATGATCCAGAAAGTATTAGCGAGGCCATGTCTCAAAGGAAAGCCGAGATCCAGCTCATGATATTAAAGTTTCTGATCAATTGTCTAATAAGAGAACAAGATTACCCGTCTAAAGATCAAGCTGAAATGAGAACCCTGACAAGGTGGAGTGATAATATAGCCGAGGGTAAGCACAAGACCGTCGGTGCTATGGAGAGTATGTACAAGAAAATCCGTAGAGAAATAATAAAGTTACACGAACAGCGTAAAGCAGCACAAGTAAGCGAGAAAGAAAGTAACTCTGATACTGAAGAGGTAGAAGACGAGAATCCCGACAGAATAGCGTATGTAGGAAAACCCAGATTTCCAGATCGCCATTTACGCCTAGAACACAAGTCTATTTTCCATCATCCAGCACCAGAACAAGGTTCACTAGAACAAGTGTTTCAAGCTACAGATCACATTCTGAAATCACGAATCGGTTACAGTGAGTTAAGTACTATGCATGAACAAGAATTAGCCCGATCAGCAGTCCGATGGATTACTGATTCTACCACTTTTCCAGACGAAATAGTGGCACAAATGTTTCTGAAAATGCCCCCAGCCGAGCAACGACTGGTGGGTATGTATATGATCCAGCACCTCATTACTCTGTATGAGGGTCAACACTCTGATCCAGGCCCGTTACACGATATCCTGAACGAGTTACTCCAGTATAGATGGAGAGGTCTAGGTACCGATTTAATTAGTGTCATTCTAGAACAGCGCCACAAATATAGAACGTTTCTGAACCCGCATTTTGTTCATGTCTCACCCCCAGAAAGTAAACCCTTTTACATAGACAGACAGAATCCGTTACGAGAAGTCCACCCAGTTAGAGGAACGGGTGGAGAAATGCAACGAGTGTTTGTATACACTCCGATCACAAAGATGGAACTCCTCGAGATGAAGAAATTAATTCCCTGTCATGACAAAGATCCAGCAGGGTTCCATAGAGAATTAAAAGACATGCTCCGTATGGGAGAATACACGTATCCAGATATAATTAAAATGTTAAAAGTTCTGCTGCCCGCAGGGGTGTATGAAAAGCTCAAGGAAAAAGAATGGGAGGTGGGAGAGAAAAAGATCGATTGGGCAGTTCTAGAAGCTGAAGATAAGATACGAGTACCAGGTACCGGTCTTGGAGATAAATGTAAAGAATTACCGGAATTATTGATTCAAGTTTTACCCAGATTATTGACAACTAGAAAAGAAGACTGGGATGCAATCTCAGCCTGTAAACAGAAACAAGACGAAGATATTAGTGATTTTTATTCTAGATTTGAAAAATGTTTCAGCATCAACAGTGGCCTCAAGACAAGTAGTGAGTCATACCCTCACCTTTTTGTTACTAAATTAGTCGAGAATTCAAGTCCGTCAATTAAAAATCGAGTTTTGAAAGTCGAAAGTACCTGGCAAGCTAATACCCCGTCCCAGATGTTGCAAATGCTCCAATACCACCAGAATAGGATTAGAGAAGAGCAAGAACACGAGAGAAAACGTATGAAAGACACGAAAATGAAAGTACTAGTTGCACAATCTGTTCCTCAAGACAGTCAGAAGAGGGGTCCAAATCAAGCCAGTCATCCTGCAGCTCCCGTTAAAGGGAACTGCAATTATTGTAAACAACCAGGTCATTTTATAAACGAGTGTGCAGTTCTGAAACACAACATAGCTACTGGTAAGACTAAAGAAAGACCACGTCCGCCTAGACAAGAACAAGTTTCACAGACTCCTCAGTCACAGAATGCACCACAGACAGTTACAGTACCGCAGCCTATTGCTGCAACACAGCATGTTACATCGCAGATGTACCAGTATGCACAGTCTGAGTATCCAGAGTACCAGCCATATTCATGAAACAGCCTAGAGAGGGAGGTAGGCTTGCCTCTCATCGAGATACCTGTAGATCAAGAAGGTCCCTATGTTCACAGTCAAGTATTAGGGAAAGACAGAAAGTTTTTGATTGATACAGGGGCAAGTAGGACCACAATTAGTCATGCCGAAGTTCCAGGGGCTCCGCTCTCAGGCTCAAGAAATGTTTCCCTTGGATTTTCAGGAAAGCCTATCGTTAATGAGATTTCAAAGCCAGTCACTCTAGAAGTAGGTCCATTGTCCCGCACTACTGATCTGTTACTTACTAAGTCATGCCCAGAAAATCTATTAGGCATTAAAACACTGAAAGAGTTAGGTGCAGTTATATGTTGTTCCCCAGAGGGAATACGTCTGTTCCTACGTGACTTTAAGGGTCACTATGTATTACGAGATTTTGATTCAAGACTGTCTAAAGTTCCGCAGCATTTATGGGCGCAAGGTCCAACTGATGTAGGTTACATGCAAATCACACCCCATCGTGTGACTCTCAAACCAGGTGTAGTGTTACCACGAATCAGACAGTACAGATTGCCACCCGAGGCTGTAGCAGCCTTATCCAAAATTATAGACGAGCTCATGGCTCAAGGAGTAGTTGTAGAAACTGACTCCAACGTATGTAACTCTCCGATCATTCCAGTCATGAAACGTACTGATCCAAATGCACCCCCAGTATATCGATTAGTGATTGATTTACGAGAACTTAACAAATGTATTATTCCTCAGTACCCAGTTGTCCCAGATATCTCTTCCCTATTGACAGCCATTGATTCCGAAGCCACGTTCTTCACTGTCATAGACCTCAAGAACGCATTTTTTAGTGTTCCCATCCATCCAGACAGCCAGTTTCTTTTCGGATTTTGTTTAAATGGAAGGAGCTATATGTTCACACGCGCTCCTCAAGGTTTCACAGAAAGCCCTAGTATTTACAGTCAAGCACTTAAGAGACAACTAGACAACATTCACATGCCAACTGACACTGCCCTGCTCCAGTATGTCGATGATCTACTGATCACAGCCCGTTCTGAACGTGACTGCGAGCGAGCGTCACTGACGGTTCTGTATTTCCTAGCCGAGATGGGGCACAAGGTGTCCCCTTCGAAGCTTCAATTCTGTGTCCAGCAAGTGGTCTACTTAGGACACTTACTGTCCAAGAGGGGTAGGCAGTTGACACCAGACCGTATCCAGTTGATAGCGAGTCTTCCTCAGCCCAGGACCCAGAAGGAGGTACGTGCCTTTATCGGCCTTACTTCTTATTGCCGACAATGGATTCCTCAGTATGCATTTCTAGCCAAGCCACTGATACAGTTAACGACACAGGAGGCAGCCGTATCGACTGTCCTCCCTTGGACATCTGAACATACACTTAGTTTCAACGAGTTAAAGAAAGCTTTATGTCAAGCTCCAGTTCTAGCGACACCGAACTACAGTAAGCCTTTTACACTTTTCGTTACTGAACGTGAAGGTACAGCATTATCTGTTCTCACACAAGACCAAGCAGGACAATACAAGCCCTGTGCTTATTTTTCTAGCACACTAGATCCAGTCACCCAGGCTCTGCCTGTGTGCCTCAAGTCAGTTGCAGCCACAGCCCTAGCTATCAGACAAAGTGATTCCATAGTTTTAGGACACTCCTTGACAGTACAAGTCCCACACTCCGTGGAAGTTCTTTTAAATCGAACACAAACACAGCACTTGACAATTGCACGTTTAACAGGTTATGAATTGACACTGTTCCAGCCACACATAGATATTAGACGCTGCAACATCCTGAATCCTGCTACACTGTTACCATCAGTTAGTTCAAATCCTGCCGCACACGACTGTGTGGAAGTAGTCAACATTACGACAAAGCCAAGACAAGACCTGACAGACATTCCGTTACCAGATCCTGACCTGACACTTTATGTGGATGGTTCATGTATGAGAACTAGTACAGGAGAACTAGTCGCCGCGTATGCAGTGACTACTGACACCGAAGTTATTGAGACACACCGCATTGATACCCTGTCCGCTCAAGCAGCAGAGCTAGTTGCTCTGACACAAGCCTGTATACACGCCAAGAACCTGAAAGTTAATGTTTACACAGATTCACGTTACGCATTTGGAGTTGTACACGACTTTGGAGTGCTCTGGCAGGAGAGAGGTTTCATGACTTCTCATGGAACCAAGATTCAGCATGGTTTCCTTATCCAAGCTCTGTTAGATGCAATACATTTACCGACATCTATCGCTATCATGAAATGCAAAGCACATACGAAAGTCACTGACATTATTTCTCAAGGTAATGATCTAGCAGATCGCACAGCCAAGCTTACAGCACAGACTCTAGACAGTCCAGTTAACATGACACACACTCCAGATCTGACTACATGTATGACAGTTAAGGACCCTACTCAAGATGTCATAGATATCCAGTTACATGCTACTCCCGATGAAACCAAGAAATGGTCTGAACAAGGAGGGGTCCAGACAGATCAAGGATGGTTAACAAAGGGTAGAGCCACATGGTTTCTCCCCGACTCTATGGTTCAAGTCATCATTAATACCGCACATAGTCCAGCACATTTAGGAGAAAAAGCTATGTTAGATAGTATCCAGAACATTTGGTTTAACAAGCATTTACGAGCTGCAGCCAAGCAGAAAGTCCGTACCTGTATGATATGTTGTCAGTTTAATCCAGGTAAAAGTGTCCCGGTGGAACAAGGTGGATTCCAGCCCCCTGACCACCCTTTTGAAGTCCTCCAGATGGATTATATTCAGATGGAGCGATGTCGAGGTTTCAAGTATGTCCTTGTAGTTGTATGCGCTTTGTCCAGGTGGACAGAAGCATATCCAGTCCCAGATTACACAGCCGCGACCACTGCCAAGCAGTTGGTTCGTGAGTTCTTCCCTCGTTATGGACTCCCTAGAGTCGTATATTCTGACAACGGCCAGCCATTCTCATCTGAACTCATGAAGCACGTCTCCCTGTTATTAGGGTACCAGTGGAAGTTTCATTGTGTACGCCATCCTGAAGCAGCCGGTCTCGTAGAGAGACATAATCAGACTCTGAAAATCCGAATCGCCAAAGTATGCAAAGAGAAAGGTGTGGACTGGCTAGTAGCTCTGCCAGTCGCTTTATTTTATATGCGCATGGTCGCACATTCCAGATCAGGTCTGTCCCCGTACGAGGTCGTTTTCGGCCGCCCCCCTAACATGTGGGGTACTCCTAGACCCCGAAGTATTACCGATGTTTCAAGTAATATGTTGACAGATTACCTAGCTTCCTTGATGTCTGCCCTCAACTCATGTCGTTCACAGGTTGCCGCTGCATTTCCAGACAATACCGAGGTGGCACCGCATGAAATCGTTCCAGGATCCATGGTGCTCGTCCGGAACTTTGACAGATCAAGTCCGCTGGAGCCACGTTGGAAGGAGCCCCGTCAGGTCCTCCTCACCACCCGTACAGCTGTGAAATTGGAAGGACGCCGCGGCTGGGTGCACCTTTCGCACGTCAAGAAATTCTACGGATTAAAGCCGGTCTCTAAAAACATTTCCCAGGATATCAAGACTTGTCAAAACATTGTTCCTAAGGACTGTCCCGCAAATGACATTGATACAACCCCTCCCTTGGTAGAGAAAACTCCGCAGCAGGAGTATAAGCAAAAGCTAAGGTCTAGTAAAATAAGTCAGTCAGTTTGATTGTATAAGTCCTCCCCTAGGTGAAACGGTTAGACTGTTTCTGACATGTATAAAATAGACCCCCATAGTGAGAGAGTTAGTCAAAACTCAATTCGATGTATCATTTTTCTAAGTTTCATATTATTTCTCAGCCTTTTGATTTCCTGCACCAGTTACGCATTTTTTCTGTGTTTTCCAGTTTCACATGTAAATAAGCCTTCTAATGTTACAGTAGAGCACACGTTTAGTGATCTGCCTCCTCACGAATATTCATACCGCCTCGCTATGCGTAACAATACATTTATCCGCATGTTACATTATTCACACCAGACCAGCAATGCCACTAATTGTTGGGTGTGTGGTCGACTCCCCCCTTTCCAGACGTCAAAGGGAGTTCTGCCACTCTTTCCTTATCCTTTTTCACATAATGGTTCGTGTGGAGCATGGTCCACGTTAACGTCATCCTCAACAGATATGTCTTTTCTTAACAGCACATGTTCCCCAGACAAGCAAGGTCTCCCCCACAGAACAGGTTTAGATCTAGAAAATGAAGTGTATAATTTAGGTAACTATTCTTCGAATTTCATGGTCCTGAATGTTCAGTCTGATACTACTCCAGACTCACCTGCTATTTCAGTACTACCAGTCAAAGGCGAATTATGTGTTCATAATTATGGTTCCGTACATGTAGGACATAGTGATTGTACTACTATTATCAAGTATAGTGACAGTAGGAAATCTATTTTTAAAGCTTCACGTCATTCTTATTTTGTTTGTGGTCAAACTGCATATGTTCGTCTGCCCCTCGATTGGGAGGGAACCTGTTACATTGCCTTCCTACTGCCACCTGTTTTCCTAGCCCCACCTGACTACCATAGGAATTCCTTCCTAGTACATACTAGACACAAGAGAAACCTCCCGATTGTCGATTATACTGAAACTGCTGCAGAGCAATTCATTGATATTGATAAAGGTGTGTTCCCTTATTTAGGTACAGTTGTAAATAGTAAGCTAATCCGTAGGTTAACAAGAACCCTTGAAGCAGTAGTAGATGAGACTGCCTCCGCTCTAGGTAACTTAACCGAAGAGCAATCCTTTATGAGAATTGTTGTGCTCCAGAATCGTCTCGTCCTTGACGTCATACTGGCCGATAGTGGCGGGGCCTGTAGAGTCATCGGATCCAGTTGTTGCATTTTCATTCCAAATAACGCGCTGTCTGTTTATTCAGCTATAACCAGACTCCATAAAATTGCCCATCTGTTACACCAAGATCCAGGCACCTGGACATGGTCCGGTTGGTTCTGGAATATAATTTCCGCCTGGGGATGGAAAGTCCTGTCCTTTCTAGGTATCGCAGTAGCGATCATATTCAGCTGCTGCCTCTGTATACAATGTGGCCCTGCGATTTGCGGCATGTGTGCTACCTCTTGTATTCCTAGTCCCAAGCCCCGTTCTAAATCCCGTTCCAAGACAATTCGAGATGAACAAATGGTACTGTATGAAATGATAGATGGTATCATGAATATTGATGTTTCCTGATGGAAACGTAGTGACAAGGAGGGAATGTGGAAAAGTAAATTTTGCCATGTTCTGTGTCCCTACGTGTCATCCATCATATGTTATGTGTGCATGACCAATATGCATATGTTATTCCCCATGTCCGATTAATGATGCAATTACAGTTGTGTCCACCTCTAGTATGCTAGTTTCCAGTCCTCGTGAATACTACGAATATCAGGCCTATGTAAAGCTATGTTGCCACGTTTCTCAGTGTGCACGTTATTTCATTATAAAGTCCCCGTTTCCAGGCCTCAACAGGGCCCGGACATCAGATTCAGCTCCTGTCTCCTGAAGCCTCGCTGAGGAGCGATCCAGCCCCCACCTGTATCCTCGACCTTTCACTTACTTCCTGCCTCGCAGTGCCCGGTGCAGCTTGGCTCTGCCTCTGAGTCTGCCAAGACTATGTTATGATTCCAGCTATCAGTTTAGTCCTCCTTCTCTGCATTCCTAAGCTACTGAACTGCATCAATAGTTTCCGTCATTGTCTAGCCTATGCGGCTCCATGTTAAGAGAAATACTGTATTTAATGGTCATTTAATATTCTTCATCACGCACTACATGTAGAATAAATGCATGCTCTAGTCTTAGAGTCAATTAGCTTTTCCCCTCATGACTTCTAGTTTATATCAACATGTTCCCTAAACATCAGATACTAGATAGGGTTTAGGTACATGTCGCTCCGACCCTCCAGACTTTAGTCTCTGCTCCTAGCACAGAGTTCATAGCCCCCAGCTTCTCCTCGTAACACGTCATTGCCAGTTTGCGCGCACCATCAGGTTAGAGGTCCCGGCTCCTTAGGTAGCCCCCTCCTATGTTTCCGCCCATTCATGACATATTCTGTTACGTTTGCATCACATGTCTGAGTTACACCTTCTTTTTACTCTTATCTTTCGCGACTGCTACGCGTCACGCCTTCTGCTCCACCCACTGTTACGCCTACTGCAATGTAATGCTATGTGTTTGCGTTATGTATATATGCTGATGTACTGTTATTAAAAAAGAGCCTTTAGCCTTATCCCTATTCCTGATTCTGCCCCAGGCAAGCGCTTGCCATCCTATTCCTGTGCAGGTTGTCCTGTTCCTGTCCTTATCCTGTATTAAACCTGCATAACTCCTACTACCTCGAATCTTGACTCTTATTTTATTGAGCTATCTGTTATTCATTTATGTATTCAAAAATAGGGTATTATTTATTTATTTACCACACTTCCACGCTTATGGTGGACAAAATGATTCAGAAAAGGGGGTGGTGATGAACAGAGTGCCTGAATTAAGCAGACCACTCTTACCCAGTCCAAAGATCAGGGCTTGATCCATCACCGTTTTTTAGCTCACTGCACCATCCCAGCTCAGAACTTGGCTATATGCAAATTAGTCTGTTCCTGTCCCAGTGCATGATGGGAACAGGGCAAACCAAACTACCAAGCCAATTCTTGTACTGGGAAGGAAACAAGCTTCCGGGGACCGGTTTCTGCCATTTCAGGCGTCTTCGGCCCGGCTTGCTTGAATCCTGATGGTGCAATGAGCAAGGGACTCACATCTGAGTATACCCTTCCACGCTTATGGTGGACAAAATGATTCAGAAAAGGGGGTGGTGATGAACAGAGTGCCTGAATTAAGCAGACCACTCTTACCCAGTCCAAAGATCAGGGCTTGATCCATCACTGTTTTTTAGCTCACTGCACCATCCCAGCTCAGAACTTGGCTATATGCAAATTAGTCTGTTCCTGTCCCAGTGCATGATGGGAACAGGGCAAACCAAACTACCAAGCCAATTCTTGTACTGGGAAGGAAACAAGCTTCCGGGGACCGGTTTCTGCCATTTCAGGCGTCTTCGGCCCGGCTTGCTTGAATCCTGATGGTGCAATGAGCAAGGGACTCACATCTGAGTATACCCTTCCACGCTTATGGTGGACAAAATGATTCAGAAAAGGGGTTCATCACCACCCCCTTTTCTGTATCGTTTTTGGCCACTATAGGTGTGGCAGGGTATACTCAGACATGAGTCCCTTTCTCACTGCTCCATCAGGATTCAAGCAAGCCGGGCCGAAGAGGCTGAAATGCCAGAAACCGGTCCCCGGTAGCTTGTCTCCTTTCTGGTGAAGAATTGGCTTGGTAGTTTGGTCTGCCCTGTTCCCATGATGCACTGGGCCAGGGACAGACTAATTTGCATATAGCCAGGTTCTGAGCTGGGATGGGGCAGTGAGATAAATAACGGTGATGGATCAAGCCCTGATCTTTGGACTGGGTAAGAGTGGTCTGCTTAATTCAGACACTCTGTTCATCACCACCACCTTTTCTGCATCGTTTTTGGCCACTATAGGTGTGGCAGGGTATACTCAGACATGAGTCCCTTTCTCACTGCTCCATCAGGATTCAAGCAAGCCGGGCCGAAGAGGCTGAAATGCCAGAAACCGGTCCCCGGTAGCTTGTCTCCTTTCTGGTGAAGAATTGGCTTGGTAGTTTGGTCTGCCCTGTTCCCATGATGCACTGGGCCAGGGACAGACTAATTTGCATATAGCCAGGTTCTGAGCTGGGATGGGGCAGTGAGATAAATAACGGTGATGGATCAAGCCCTGATCTTTGGACTGGGTAAGAGTGGTCTGCTTAATTCAGACACTCTGTTCATCACCACCCCCTTTTCTGTATCGTTTTTGGCCACTATAGGTGTGGCAGGGTATACTCAGACATGAGTCCCTTTCTCACTGCTCCATCAGGATTCAAGCAAGCCGGGCCGAAGAGGCTGAAATGCCAGAAACCGGTCCCCGGTAGCTTGTCTCCTTTCTGGTGAAGAATTGGCTTGGTAGTTTGGTCTGCCCTGTTCCCATGATGCACTGGGCCAGGGACAGACTAATTTGCATATAGCCAGGTTCTGAGCTGGGATGGGGCAGTGAGATAAATAACGGTGATGGATCAAGCCCTGATCTTTGGACTGGGTAAGAGTGGTCTGCTTAATTCAGACACTCTGTTCATCACCACCCCCTTTTCTGTATCGTTTTTGGCCACTATAGGTGTGGCAGGGTATACTCAGACATGAGTCCCTTTCTCACTGCTCCATCAGGATTCAAGCAAGCCGGGCCGAAGAGGCTGAAATGCCAGAAACCGGTCCCCGGTAGCTTGTCTCCTTTCTGGTGAAGAATTGGCTTGGTAGTTTGGTCTGCCCTGTTCCCATGATGCACTGGGCCAGGGACAGACTAATTTGCATATAGCCAGGTTCTGAGCTGGGATGGGGCAGTGAGATAAATAACGGTGATGGATCAAGCCCTGATCTTTGGACTGGGTAAGAGTGGTCTGCTTAATTCAGACACTCTGTTCATCACCACCCCCTTTTCTGTATCGTTTTTGGCCACTATAGGTGTGGCAGGGTATACTCAGACATGAGTCCCTTTCTCACTGCTCCATCAGGATTCAAGCAAGCCGGGCCGAAGAGGCTGAAATGCCAGAAACCGGTCCCCGGTAGCTTGTCTCCTTTCTGGTGAAGAATTGGCTTGGTAGTTTGGTCTGCCCTGTTCCCATGATGCACTGGGCCAGGGACAGACTAATTTGCATATAGCCAGGTTCTGAGCTGGGATGGGGCAGTGAGATAAATAACGGTGATGGATCAAGCCCTGATCTTTGGACTGGGTAAGAGTGGTCTGCTTAATTCAGACACTCTGTTCATCACCACCCCCTTTTCTGTATCGTTTTTGCCACTATAGGTGTGGCAGGGTATACTCAGACATGAGTCCCTTTCTCACTGCTCCATCAGGATTCAAGCAAGCCGGGCCGAAGAGGCTGAAATGCCAGAAACCGGTCCCCGGTAGCTTGTCTCCTTTCTGGTGAAGAATTGGCTTGGTAGTTTGGTCTGCCCTGTTCCCATGATGCACTGGGCCAGGGACAGACTAATTTGCATATAGCCAGGTTCTGAGCTGGGATGGGGCAGTGAGATAAATAACGGTGATGGATCAAGCCCTGATCTTTGGACTGGGTAAGAGTGGTCTGCTTAATTCAGACACTCTGTTCATCACCACCCCCTTTTCTAAACCATAGAAGACAGATTGCGGGGTTATTTTGGTGGATGTACAGCAGCTGCCAAAAAATAATAAATACCTTGCCAGACATACTCGCAGTTCCTCAGCCCCACTTAGCCGCTGATTCCGAGCAAAATTGCTACTTATCACACCTCATAAAAAACGATACCCCAAGGTAGGTCATTTATCAGGTGTGATAATAAGTTTTTGTGGAATAACATGCGTATTTTGATGTTTAATGCACCAGAACCCACAAGTTACGGTAAATTAAATACATATTTTCTTGTACAATTTTGGCAGGTTTGACATGCTGAAATGTAATGAAGTTTGAGGTATTTAACACATTCAATAATTTTCTAATTATCTAATAACTCCGACCCGTGCGCAAACAGGGGTTAACACACAGATCGGAATTCACTGACACACTCGTAATCAGGTTCATAGAGGTATGGGAATGACAGACTTTTCACTGGTGGAGCCTCAGCTCACTCCACCAGCTAAAACCATTGACCTGTCAATCAGTCTGCCTCAAAATATGGCAGCTGGTCCTCCTCCAGAGGTCAAGAGCCTCGGCTAATCTGACAGACTGGCACCCAGGCCTATAGGAGGTCCTCTAATAGTACTTCATGAGTCAAGTCAAGTCAAATTACTTTATTCGTATTTCATTTTTGAAAAACATAAAAGCACAGATAAAAAGTCAATTTCCTGTAAATAAATAAGGCAGTACAGTTTAATTACATTTAAATAACGAGGGGAAAAAGCTACAATCTTACTTAATTTACATCCTAATTGTCTTTCTTAGTACTTCATGAGTGTGATGGTTCAATGAGGAAGATAACAATACAGCAGAGAACTTACATCCGCCTGTAACATCACACTAGGAGCCTTATTGCCAGGGGCTTGGCTTAACGAGGGTGTTTGGGATGTGGCGCCCTCCAGATAAAAAACATTTTGGCTTGGTAGTTGGGTGTGTGGTACTGAGTTGGCTCTGCTATCACTGTGTCAGTTTTTCTAGTGGGAGCCAAAAATGAAAGGCAAAGCAGTGACCCTGATATAAATGAGAACGATTCCACATAATAAAGAAATGCACTTTTTTAATTCTGAAGAGATTGTATCTTATTTTTACATTACATTTGTTGCACGATATGTATTCCAAACTTTTTCATGGCTCGGCTCACGCATGAACTCTGAGAGCCAAGTCATATCAATGGTTCGGCTCGGGTTCAGCTTGCCCTATAAATTTGCCTGCCTGGCCGTCTCTATTTGCGACTCTGGTTTTCAGTTGTTTGTTAAAATGATTTGTAAAAGGTGAGGTCTATAAACATGTAGACCTGTCCACATGAACCGATCTAACAACTCTACCATCTAGGGCCATATTATCAAGAAAAGGCGATACATTATCGCCACTTTTATCGGCAGGAAACTGCCGCTAAAGCGGCGATAATGAGCTTGATAATATGCCCTTGTGAATTCCCATAGAAGCCCAGGTTCTGGAGTTAACCTGGGCTTCAATGGGAATTCAGTGGAATAGAGGCACCACTGAGTCAAGGACCCCCTCAAAGGAGGACTTTCGAATGTCAGTTCTTTGTCCGGTCATAAATATGAAATACATCTTCCGTTAGGTAATCATTGCCTGCTCCTGCTTTGCTTGACTGAAAATCCTCAGGGGCATAAAATGCAATACTCCCTAAGAGTTGTATTTTACTCTACATGGACTTAAAGGATCCACATGGACATAAAGGAGATTGGGGAGGTCTAGCAGCTAGTGAATGGATGTAGTCACAGACTCAGCACTGACCCAGAGGCTATGTAAAGTCCTGGCATGTAGCCTTTCTTTATCCGTATCCTCTGCTATCTGTATTTTATTGGTTATTGGCAACACTCCTTCCCTGCAATATTCTTTGGGAAATTGACAAGGGTTATTCTTTGCCAATGTCTTGCTGTTAAGTTCACTAAGGGGATGGTACTTGCCGATTAAAAGTTTTGACACAGCAACATTTCCTCTTTTTTCGATTTCACTTCAGCTCTGGGGTTAAGCCAGGAGTCTACTCATTCAAAAGGGCATGTTATTGATCTTATCTTTTTCATGCCCTTGTGAGATCATGCCGTAATTCTGGTTGACTTCGTAAACTCCATCAAACCTCCTGCCCCCAGGATTATCATGTGCTGCGCTACTGCGTCTGGTCAAAAATCAAACTCGATGAGGCCATGTTGGAGTTCCAACAACTTTAGATTCCTACACCAGCAACTACGAGCCCCAAGGAGCTTTCCTCAACTTTTTTCAGGTATCTGCACATGGTCTTTAAACACTCAAATTGATGGTTCATATTCAGTAGGTTTAAAAAAATTGCCCTTTTTTCCTTGGCCTTTGTGGCCTATAAACGACAGCTTGAGCATCACAAGAACGGTCTATATCAAACTAAAGCCTCTTACTATGAAAAGTTAACTAATGTGGCAGCAATGTTGGGCGATTCTGTGAAGTGAATCTGGCTCCCAAGATCTGTGTGACCATCTTGTTTTATAATTGGATCATAAGGTACACTTTCTATGAAACAGCCTCAGAAGAGAGCACTGGTTTCTTGATCCAGTAGGGAATACACAGGCTCCCTCTAAGGCAGAGCCTGTAGTAGAGATGTATAGTCATTTAACCATGGAGTTAATATGTTGTGCAAGACCTAGGGCCAGATGTAGAGAATCAGCATTTACCGATTCTAAAATACCGAATTTTACAGATTCGGTATTTTAGAATCGGTAAATGCTATGTGGGTATCCTTTCGTTACATTTTAACGAATCGGTATTCCCCATTCATTCCTATGGGCCTTAAGGCCCATAGGAATGAGTGGGAATTACCGAATCGGTAAATACCGATTCGGTAAAAGGGGGAAAACATTGAAGGGTGGCAGGGTGTCACTTTGACATCCTGTTGCACCCCTCAATTGTGTATGGGTGCACATGTGGCTAAGGGCATGTATGTCTGCCACATGGCACTGAAATAATTTGCATGAAATTGCGTTTTTGGGGGTTTTTGTTATTGGGTGGTAAATAACGAATCCTAACATGGGAAAATCACTCATTTAAGTGCTCCCTACATTAAGAATTCGGTAATTTACCGATTCCTTAAAATACTGATTCGGTAAATTACCGAATCCTTACATTAGGCCCCTACATCAGAAAAGCCTAATACTGGTCGGCAACGGCCGAAATACGGTAATGTCGGCCGTTACCGACCAGTATTAGGCTTCCTACATCTGGCCCTTAATCTCTTAATGGTACTAAAAAGATAGCTCTAATCTCCTCCATCCAATGCTTTTTTTTTGGGAGTAAAAAAAGGCTAATTTCACGCGAGGCTTTCCACATCTGATGTAGCAGGGCTCATACATGGTTACAAGATGAAGAGTTGTGTAAAAATCCCACCTGGTTCTTCGGTGCTAGTAGAGGAATAAACTTACTTAGTTTTTTTTCAAGAATTTTCACCTATAAATCACAGTTAAGTAACGAAATTGATCTGTAATTACCACAGAAAAGTGTTCTTTTCCTGGTTTTGAAATTACAGATATATAAAATGTATTGAATTTCGGGTGAAGATCGCCTGTCTCACCAGCTTCACAGAAAAAGTTCCCCAGAAGTGGAACGGCTGCCGCAGCAGTAATTTTGTAGAACTCCGAGATTGCATTCTCTTCTCTTCAGGTTGAGATTGATATGAGGGCATCTGTGATCTCACTATCAGAATTGTCTTTGTTCCTCTTTCAGGTCCAGAGTCGGGTGTGGATGAAATATTTATGCCATGAAATATTCCTTGCTTGCTGGTGCATCAGTTGAAACTAAGCTACATTCAAGATCCAACTTTTTGCCCACCTCCTCCACTTTTCTGACCCGGTTTTCACTGGCTTTAGGACTCTAAGCACTTTCCCACTCCTAACCAGTTCTAAAGTGCGTGTTCTCTCTTCTCTAAACATGTTAATATTGACTCATCCACAAATGGCATATTAAATTTACTTATAAGTTCCAAGTAATGTGCACTTCATGTGCCCAGGGCCTCTAAATTAAATGCTATTAGTGGGCCTGCAGCACTCATTGTGCCACCCACTTAAGTAGCCCTCTAACCATAGCTTGTGCCTGCCAGTGCAAAGCCTGTATGTGCATGTTACCCTGCAATTTCGACCTGGCAACATAAACCTTTTGCCACTCCTACAACTTCTCTTTTATACATAAAAGTCACCCCTAAAGTAGGCCCTGGACAACCCAGGGGGCAGGGTGAAATGCATTTAGAAGGTAGGACATGTACTTTTCAGTTTTACATGTCCTCGTAGTGAAACACTCTCAAATTAAATTTTCACTAACGCAAGGCCTATCTCTCCCATAGAATAACATTGGGATTGCCTTATTAAATTGAATAAGCGTAATTCCCAATTGCGAAGAGATAGACTTTTTTATCTCTGGAATATTAATTTAAAATCCAAATTGATGGAGAAATCGGATTTTTTTTAATTACAATTCTGAAAATGCTACTTTTAGAACGTTGGCATTTTTTTACTTTAGCCATTTGGTGTCTACTGCCTGTCTCTGATACACATCTGGGGAGGGTGGCAAGAGGGCTTTTTGTATTTCCCTGAAACAGCTGCACACAAGGGGAGATTAGGTGTGACTTGATGGACCATCCTAGGAGGATGGGAGGGAGGAGCTTAACCCATCCGCAATAACACCTGAATAGGCTGTGACTCGTCCCCACACAAAGGGATTCATACCCCCTGTAGTGATTCTGGAACCAGAGCAGGAAGGGAGGACATCTGAGCACTTCAAAGATCTGTCTTTGAAGTCCCCCTAACTGCAAAGGCATAACTGGGTATAAGTACTGTACCTCTGACACCACCACTTCAGTACCTTTGAAGACTCTGCCAGGAAGAAGGACTACGGTGCTGCTGAAGGGCTGCCACTCTGCTGGACTCCAGTTTTGCTGGACTCCTACCTTGCTTTGCTGCCCTGCTGCCTGTTGTTCCCCTACCTCGGTGAGATGGACTGGACCTGCATCACTTGAACCCAGAGCGACTCCAAGTCGAGCTGGCTGGCCTCCTAATCTGAAGTCTCAGGGCAATTAAAGACTTTCAATTTACCTGCTTCCGCACCTGTACTCTGCCATCTGTTAATCTGCCCTGTCATGTGGTGCCACCCCAGTTCTAGACCCTTGGAACTGAGGCCTAATTTGCTTGCTTCAGCAAACTCATGCATCCATTGTCGAACCGGCGCTTCGGCGCTGCTGCATGGATCAGAACCGGTCATCGTTCTTGTTGGGTGTATTGGAACAGACTCATCTCACCTGTTGCGTAGATCTAAACCAGTGCATTACTCCTGTTGCGTGACCAGAACCTGTGCATTGCCTCTACTGCTTGGCTCAGCCCCGTCACAGCAGTTCCTGTCAATGTATTGAAAGTGTGCCGTACTGCACTTACCACCACATTTTGGATGGCAGTAAGTAAAAGTAAAATCTTGCCATTTGTTCGCCAACTCACAATAGGGTGTATGGAATTATGGCGAAACCTCCAAGGGCCCTTACTGTGTCTGGCGGACTGGGGATTATATCAACGGTGGAGACAGAGTAGTCTCCACCACTGACATACTGAAAGTCCACTCAACTCTAAATAAGGGGTGTAAATTCAGTAGAGGGAAAAGGATACTCTGTTGCGATGGAGTGCTGTTTCCATTGCACTCTAAATCAGGTCCAAAGTCTTATTTTGGCCATTTAAGGCAGAAATAGAACTTACAATAAAGGTGGTGCCTTGTAAAGTCATTTTTACAAACATTTAACAACATTTTTGGTACAGTCATAGCTTTTGTACTTTTACTACAAACCGCCTGTGAATATGGATGGCACCTCTGCTTTTACTGTAGTGAGGCACAGGGTCAGACTGATTTGCAAATGGCCATGTCTGAACTAGGGTGAAGGAGTGAGCTAAAGAATGATGATGGATTAAACCCAGATCAGTTGACTGGGGTGAGTGTTTGATTAGCTCAAACGTTCCGTCCATCATCCCCTTTGGTATCGCTTTGTTCACTCTAAGTTGGCAGGGTATGCCCAGAAGTGGATCCCTTGCTCACTTTGCCACTGGATTCAAGCAAGCCCGGCTGATGATGGTTATGAACCCGAAACCGGTCCCAGGATGCTTGTTTCTGGTCCAGGGAAGGCATGGCTTGGCAGTTCGTGCTGGACTGTTCCCATGAGGCACAGGGTTAGACTGATTTGCATATGGCCATGTCTGAACTGGGGTGGTAGAGTGAGCTAAAGAATGATGATGGATTAAACCCAGATCAGTTGACTGGGGGTGAGTGTTTGATTTGCTCAAACGCTCCGTCCATCATCCCCTTTTGTATCGCTTTGGTAGAATAGGGGGCAAGATGGGGAATTGTAATCCTGAGCATTGGGCCCAGAGGAAGAAATTAATTTACTGATCTTTTCCCATTTTTAATTTCTCGGACACAAATTTAAGGAAACAGCTTATCGTATAGTAAGGAGATGTAAATTTTTGTAGTCACTAAGGTGCAAATTTACAAGAAAGTGACTCATCTGTAGAGATGCGTTACTTTTCCTGTGCCACCCTGACAAACCCTTGCGCCACCATGGATACACCATATTTACAATACAGCGCACCATGGCGCAAGGATTCAGAGATGCGTCAGAAATTCTGACGCACCTGTTAGCGCAAAAGTCACGCATTGCTGGAGTCGTGTCACAAGCATGATGCAACTCCAGCAATGCATGGGGAGGCCTACCCTCATTGTGCTGCATCACTGGCATAAGGTTTTGACGCAGTGGCCTCCTAGAAGTTCGCTGTGCCACTTCTAGGAGACTTTTTGCGTGGGAATGGTCACCCTGTATACATTATTCCTGATGCCGGGTTTACAACGTGACGCATCTCCCTACATGCGTCACATTGTAAATGGGCCGCATTTTTACGCCACCGCTGCGTCACAAAAAGTGACTCAACGGCGGCGCAAAAATGATGCAAGAGGCTTGTAAATCTGCCACTGAGTAGGTAAGGATCTTGTTTTATTTAATGTATTTCAGTCGTCCATTAACATGAAAGAATAATATTGAGGGTTCTTTATTTTGAAACATAGACTAGGAGCTATTTTTGTATTTGAATTATATGTGCATATTACCAGGAACCTATTGCAACGGAAACTAAAACACTGAGGCATTTAAAAATTTATTTTTCTGGCCTATGCTTAACTAGGCCTCAGCTAGGCCCATCTTCATTTTGATTAACCGCATGCGTGCGGCCGCGATTTTCGCGCTGTGCGGCAATTTGAAAAATACCGCGTTACGTGACGAGCTGAGCTCGTCATGAGCATGTGAGCGGCGCAACTCATGACGAGCTCAGCTCGTCATGAGCATGGAAGGGGTTAAAATGGCCATTGTCTCATAATAATCATCCTGTGTGTATTTTTCTCATTCTGACACTGTAAGCAGCAACATTTGCACTGTTTGTTTTATAGTGATATCCTGCTCTCAAACAACTCTAGATGGGACCTTTTCTACTGTCAAGGCTTTTCCTGCTCACACTCTGTAGAAAACGCATCGATAAGTCATCCACTGTTTAATGTAACACATTTTTTGCCACTTTTAATGACATTAAGTAAGAAAGAGTTTAATATATTCGTATTAGGGGATAGTGTTAACATAGTGGGTTTATATGACGCTTTATTATATTGAACTGTGATTTGTTATTGAAATGATGCATTTGCTCGTCTGATGCTGACTGCAGTTCTTCATTGCTTTCTAAGGTGAAATTCATTGTAAGAGACCCCTGAATTTGGGGGTGAGCCAAAACGTCCGAGAGTCTTCTCTCAGCTTCCTGGAATGCTGGCTGATTTCTTCCCAATTTGCTTCCTATTTCGGGCTTAGGGCTTGATTTAGAGGCCAGCAGGCAGGTTGCTCTATCACAATGTGACGTATAGCTCGTCTGCTGTATTACAAGTGCATTATATCCAATGGAATACGATGGGCGGGGTGACCCATCCCCCAAGCTCTAATTCAGCCCTTAGTCTGTTTTTCAGAATGTGTTTATCATTGCATCTGTTTCTACTACTGAGAGCCATCATGGCAACTGATTCTCTATATTCTATGATTGATTTATAAAACTATGCTATTTTTTGCCTTCTCTATTGTACTTTAATATGTTACTAGCAGCCCGTCCGGACATTGTCCGGGTATGAATTGCTGCCGGCCAGTAGTATATTGTTTTGTAGGATTTCGTTTTGATAGCATTTCTTATCTGTGACAGGGCTGTGAAACGCTCTGATTCACAGTGCACTGCTGATGCACTTAAGAGTGCGCGTTCAGTAGTGTGTGAACTCGAGTTTCCCTACTTTATTTTTCCTTGCAATATTATATAGCGCGAACTCGACAACATGGCATGAGCAGAATTTATATTACAGAAGAACACATTCATTTGTGGTAGGCACGGGGAGACAAAGCGATTTGCCTGGAATCACAGGATGTTGAGCTGATGCCGAGATTCTAACGTAGCTCCCCAGCTCTAAAGTTCGCAATTCTAGAACTTGTGGCGGGAGGTGTGTCTAAAAGTGTATGTCGGTGCTGGACATCAATGAGAGAGACCTGTGCATTTTTCAAACGGGTGGTGAAAAAATATGAGTATGTTGCTGGAGATGTGGGCCGCCGTGCCACCAATATACTTACCGGGGAGGGTAAACACCCATTATTCCGCAACTTTCTTTCCGCATACCATCACTCCGCATACTTTCATTACGAAAGTACCATGACTCCGCAATGCCATTATAACGCATGGCATTACATTTTATATGCTTTTGCCACGCATACATTTACAACGAAATTCGTTGTAAATGCATGAATGGTAAAAGCATGTTTTTTTTTAATGTTTGGATAAGGTAAGTATCAGTATAGGGGTATATGTTTTGGGGTACTGAGGTATATGTTTTGGGGTGTTTGCGTATTTTAAGGGTTCAGCTATAGTTTTGGGTTATGGGGTACAGGGGTAGTTTTAGGGTTTAGGGATAGGTATGGGTTTTGGGGTACAGGGGTATTTTTAGGATTCAGGGCTAGGTTAGGGTTTTGCAGTATAGGGGTATTTTTAGGGTTCAGGGGTAGGTTTGGGTTTAGGGGTACAGGGGTATTTTAAGGGTTCAGGGCTAGTTTGGGGTTTTGGGGTACAGGGGTATTTTTAGGGTTCAGGGCTAGGTTTGGGTTTTGGGGTACAGGGGTATTTTAGGGTACAGAGGTAAGTTTGGGTTTGGGGTACAGTGGGGTTATTTTTAGGGTTCAGGGGTAGGTTTGGGTTTTGGGGTACAGGAGTATTTTTAGGGTTCAGGGGTAGGTTTGGGTTTTGGGGTACAGGGGTATTTTAAGGGTTCAGGGATAGGTTTGGGTTTTGGTGTACAGGGGTATTTTAGGGTTCAGGGGTAGGTTTGGGTTTTCGGGTACAGTGGTTTTTTTAGGGTTCAGGGCTAGGTTTGGGTTTTGGGGTATAGGGGTATTTTTAGGGTTCAGGGGTAGGTTTGGGTTTTGATGTACAGGGATATTTATAGGGTTCAGGGCTAGGTTTGTGTTTTGGGGTACAGGGGTATTTTTAGGGTTAAGATGGGTTAGTGTTTTAGGGTGTTGGGATATTTTAAGGAGTAAGGGTGGGTTATGATTATGGGGTGCAGGGGTATTTAAATGGAGCAGGGTGGGATTAGCACACGATATGAGACATGGCATGAAGGGCGGAATGTACCACACGCCCCCAGCGTTTGTCACGCCCCCAGCACAACGCAGACACGCCCACAAGGGACTACTTTGCTGGCACGGTTCTTTAACCTTTTAAATGTATATGGTGGGCGTCTGCATAGCCTATGTCCTTCTGCTGCAACTGCCCTTTCCAACGCTGTATTGGGTGTTGTGATTGGTGCTGTGGTTCCTGGGATTACCCGCCTCAAAGGTTTGGGCTCTCTCTTTATTATATTGGTATGGATTAAACCATCATGATTTTCTTGAAATTATTGATCTCAAACTCCTTTTTAGATTCCGTCCTTGTTTCTTATTGACTGTATTTTTGCAATACTATTTTGAATCTTGTCTTTAGGGGCACATTTAGGGATACATCACCTCTTCTACTCTTGAGGTCAACATCGTCTCCAACCCCGCATCTGGGCCCCATTATCATGTAGATTATCTACAAGAGAGCACACCTACTTTAGAAAAAGAATCAAGGGAAGAAAAGTTCCCTTTATTGTAAGTAACACCAATTATCATTATTTTGATATGAACTGGCTTCCAGGCTAAAGCAAAAAAGCTTATGTGGTTAAATTAATATATAGGTTTCAATACATGAAAATTCTATATCACCTGTTATGTTCTTGCATCAGAATGCATTGAAGACTTTAGAGAGACAGTTGTTACTTGTCTTCCTTGAGACACTTCAGAAGCCCAATAGATCTTGGCAATTGTTGATGGTACTAGTACTGATGGTTAATCAGTAGTGGATCACTGATTCACAGCCCAGCAAGGAAGTCAAAGAAAGCAATGAGGACATATCTACACCTTAAGGAGGGATCTTGAAGTGTCTCAACTTTTCACAGAAGTTTTATACTTAATATGGCCTTTCTCATTGTCTCTGTGCATTTAGTACAGTTTGTGTGGTATCAGAAAGGGTATTGATTTGAGTTTGTGGACGTTGTTTGCAGTGATGTTGTTTCCTTGCAGGGTTGCTTCCATTTCCATAAGTGTTGTTTCTAGGTATTCGTGGATCCTCTTCAATTTATTACAGTTGTGGAATTCTCTAGTTTACTGTTGATGGTCAGCAGCATTATTCTTTGGACACAGTGCATAGTTTATTTGTTCCCTGGGAAACGTCAGTTTCAAAGGAGTCCTTCTGTCCTTTATGCAAGTAAGGGCCATTTCTCACAGATGTCTGCAATATGGGACATGTCTGCTGGTGACACAACAAACAAGCAATAACATGTATAGTTGTCGCTTCTGCGATTTGTTTCCTTGTGCGAAATCTATGTTTCCTTTGGAAATCTATGCGTTGTGTGAATTCCAAGACTCAGATTTATGGTATGGACATGGAAAGAAATGTCATCTTATTATTTTCTTCTTCTGATTTGAGAACCCCAACATATTGCTTCTATTTCCATTGTCCATGTTTTTCATTTGGAGGTTCCAAAGATTCTTTCTCAGTCTAGAAGCTCAAAGAATTTAGATTCAAGAACATCTGATTTTTCCCCCATTTATCTAGGCTGCATCCTGAATGTAGTGAGTTTGCTGCAAATTATTTTCATCTATTGATTAGTTTCCGTGGGAGAGAATTCTGAAGTGCTGATTACTGTTTTGATGCTTAAATTTCAGACAAAGCCGCCAGTGTCTATTTTTGGGCCATCTATGGCTGTAAGAGAATGACAATTACCTAGGGCCTTGTTTCCTGGCATTAATGAATTAGAAGTCCTTATGAGACAGAACATACTGTAGGTTGGTTTAATCAATCAAAACGTTACCCCACGTCCACATTTATATTGTTCATGTCATGGGATCATGTGTGAGAATATTTTCAAAGAGATTTCAATGGACTACTCACACACTAAGTATGCATAAACCCAGATTTACTACCATTTTGTGTCATGGTTGTGCTACTTTTTTGGCACAGCCATGACTCAAAATACTAGTCGAGATTTACAAAGCCACACAAGGGGCGATTTGTGTCACCTTGCATGGTGCATGGTTTGTAAAGAAAACAAAAAGTAAAGCCAACGCAGAAACATGCACTGCATTGCTTTACACTGCGTCGACCTTCCATTTATGCACCCATGTACTTTCACGCAAACCCAGGTTTACTAAAGGCCATAAACCTGGGTTTGTGCCAGAATTGTGCTCCTACCTGAGAGAGTACAAGTTAAAGTCTTCTACAAGGGATTTGCTAGACCACTATCATTCACATTACTTGTTGAAACCTTAATCAGTGAGATTGTCGTACATGAACTATCTCGCAGGTGTCCACAGAACAACACTTAGGAATCTCTTAAAGCAAAAGTAACACACGGGATAGCCTATTTATATGAAAAAATATATATTCTGTATTTAATTGCTGGATTACAAATTCATTAAAGGGGATACATAGAGTCTTGAATCTAATGCAAAATGTCATGAAAGATTGTATAAATTAATTCAACAAAACAATTCATAACATAACAACCACTCCTCCTATTGATCAGGTGAGAGCAACTAAAAAGCATAGATCATTATTGTTCTTCCAGACATGAATTTCTTAGGAGATGGTGTGCAGGTCGACGTTTCGGTCTTTGTAGCTGTAGTCTCTAAGACCATCATCAGGAAAAATGTTTTATTGCAAAAGGGTGACCCAGGGTTATTGGGGTGAGCGGATCTACGGGGTTGTGGAGGAAGAATTGTCTCAAAATCTCTTCTTGACTTGGAACTGATCTCAACCAATAAGACCTCAATATCCGGACAGCAGTTCCTGGATAGAGTCCAGAAAAATGAAGGACGTCTCTTCAAAGCACGCTTGTTCAAGACGCAACTAACCAACTCGGCCAATAACGGTCTGTGGAATGGAGCATGAGAGAGGCACAACGAGGAGAAATATTTTCATTTCTGCTTGTTGCTTCCTCTTCCCGTGTGTACTTCATTTTGCAGAGGTTGATTTGCAGTCTTGGGGAGCATCGTAATTGTGGTAGTGTAAGTCTACCATGTCACTTATCGGGTGGCCTGTCTCAATCAATGTTTATAGACCAGGGAATATGGCAGCTCTCATACTATGGTGGCGCAACATGGAGCAGCGCCTATCCAGGGCCCAACTGGGAACCCACATCAGCCCTGGCATGTTTGTCAGACCACCCCGGGATTGCAAGTTTGAGCATTGCTGCTTTTGTTACTGGGGGGCGAAAGTTCAGTACTGCTGCAAAACTGGCCCTCAGTAACAAAACCGGCTCCCACAACCGTAAAACCCGCACCCACCCTTCCAGCCTCCTGTGGAAACGCGTGATGCCCGTTACAGCCAGTCTAGCCCTGCGCCAATCCTACATTGGAGAGCTCGATCCCTGGAAACACTGCTCCCAGTTCACGTCTATATCCTCAAATCCATATGATCACTGTCTCACCTGACACCTCACTGCTGCAATCTGAGTTAGCTGCTGCTAGTAATCAGCAGTAGAAATCAGGCGACGGGCATCCAGGCAGCAAGAATGAATAGTTCTTTGTCTTGTGCCAAAGACAAACTTGTTTGCGTGGAGGCATTATGATAGAAACCAGAGGGATCCTCTAGCACCCTGCAGGCCTATGTTTGAAGTCCGGAAGACACTGAAGCTCATTCCAACTCTTTGGAGGCTACATCCCGCTGAGCTCTTTAGAGGTCTTCAATTCCACACCTGGCATGAGTGCACTCCCTCTCTGCACAGCAGTACAAATCTCACCTCCTCTCACAGATCCTAAAGCCTCATCTTTTTAATTTGTCTATTTGCATTTGTTTGAGCCATTTCTCCAGTTCTGGTGCCATGATGCCTTTTGGTGAATTTGTGTTGACTCACATCACATTTACTCATTGTAACATAATTCCAGAAACTTGACATCACTCCTGGGACCCTTTATCAAACTGTGACATCACCACAGAAAGGTGACATCACTGAAATGCCTCTGAGGTCATGTCGTGACATCGGTATTTGAATATAACGTCAGACTGTGCCACCCCTCAAAGAATCTAATAGGGTCCAGAAGTCTGACGATGTTTGTTTAGAAAGGTCATCATCATCATAACCCATCTGGCAACTTACTGACCCACCAACATATGCATTCATCCATCATTAAACCATTAATGCACTCACACCAATCCAGCATTCCACAAACCTAACCTACAAGCAACATATTTTGACTCACCATTTCAAACATTCCCCATCCACATTCATATCTATCATCCATCCACCCACTTATATACATCTGTTTATCAACCCCAATTGCCAATTAAGTCCCTGACACCTTCCTTAATCCACCACTTCATCTACCACCAAGACAAATCATCCACCAGCCCCGCAACGTCAATGCATACAGACATAGATATTCAGCTATCAGCTCATTATATCAAGTAGTTTTAGCTATCTACAAAGTCACCAAGGCCGCTACTCACGTCATCCACACATTCGGTAGTCATGAGTCTCATGACTCACGAGAAGAAAGGAGGTCCTACCTGAAACATACTGTAGACGTCCACCAATGGTAAAGAGTACCCATAGTATGGACATGAATCTTCATTCGACTCCAAGACTTGATACGGATACCCATGTCTATCCATTCCATAGAACAAGTCATATACCTGCGGAGACAGAAAGCCCATGGGGCAATTATTACAATGACCAGGAGGCGTGACACAAAGTGTGAGTGAATCTATCACATTAGCATCATAACACTATTTTAGAATGTGAAAAGTGAATCATAGACAGTGGCTTGACTTGTTGGCATGAAGTTCTTGAGTAGAATGAAGGTTCTCCAGAGTTTCTGAAGTGATAGAGACATAAAAACACCTTTTCAACCCCTAGTGAACCCTCCGACTATATTAGTCGTTCTGCCTACCCGCAATTAATGAAAATGTTTGCATGAATTTGATTTCCAGATATTTTTCTCCTGCAAATCTGAAGAAGATGATGCAGCTAACATAACTTTGACTTTTTCAGGGATACGTTTACTTCCAGCTGAATGAAATTTGTATGCAATCTGAATATCTTGTAGGAAAATTTGGGACACATTTTCGAAAAAAGCTATTTTGTCTATGAGAGCTTTAGTCTGCTTTTACTGTTTAAATGGCAGTCCATTAGAAAGCCAACAGATGCAAAACTATTCCTATCATATTGATTGGCTTCCATGCTATGATGTTGAGTAGCAACTTAAGCTTCTCGCTTTTGGGTGGGAAAGGTCTTAAGAATGCTTTTTTTCCTACCCATGGCAACACCGGTTTAGTTCCTACATCTAGAACTTGGTCTGTAGCCTACAAATGTATGCTGGGCTGCTAATGTGATTTTTTTATCAATTTCATTTTGTCTCTATTTCCTAAAGCTCAAACTTTTTAAATTAAACTGGCTCAAGCTTTTTGGTAAATTTCTTTCTGAACTGCTGTAAAATCTTGACTTGAAATTGCATGTGAAACAAATAAAAATAAATGTAAGAGATTAATGAGAATAGAAAGTATAAAACTGGATATGAATAATATTCAGGGAAGGAAGTCATTGTACACAATTGCATCTAAAGATTTGGGACCAAGAATAAATGTGTTATTTAATTTTTGCTCTTGATGCAAACTGTAGGTGATATCAGTAAAAGATCATTTCGGTCTTAAATTAGGAAAAATCTGCGAAAGTGAATGGGTATAAGGATTAACATCGTATTCTATGGCTGCGATATGAATCGAAAGCATACATTGTACAGTATGCTAATATTTTGCCCTTTTGTTCCCACAAAGAGTCAGTTAAGCTGGTACCTTTTTTGTGTTTATGGTATCCATTTTTAAGAAGCTGCCTTGGATTTCTTGACATCATGCACAATTCCGGCAATTACTCTCTCTGGTTTTCTGTAGCACGCATTGAAAAAGTGTTGAGTGGGTTTCTTTTATGAGTGCATATAATGTTATCGTGGTTATGGACATTAAAGCCTTACATTGCATTTTATATGAATAATACTCCTGTGTTTCTAAGAGATCTGGCATTGTTTAATTTGATAATAAATATTCCTTAAAGACGTGGGATAGGTACAACCCCTAATGCGGCTTGGTTCGATCACCCAGAAACCTTTGAAAAAGCAGTCAATCGGTCAGAGGGCTGGCGGACTCCCAATCACTCAGGTGCCAGGCCTTCTGTAGTAGCCCCATGAAAGGGGGAAGCACTACTTTTCCTATAAAAACTCTTTGTCACAATTTGGGGTTTACAGAAAATGACTCCAGTGACCTGCTTGGTAATGAAAAACTGCTGTGAGGTTTACTGTTGAGCACTTGAGGTAAAGGGGTACCATTTGCAGCAACCAAGGCTTGTTGGTCACCAGTCACCAGTCACCAGTCCAGTGTCTGACCCCTTCAACGCACCTGCCGGGGAGAGGGCTCATAACAGCACCTACGACTGACACTGAAAACAGCCCCGCTACTGTGAGCCTGCACCCAATTCTTGGTGGTGTCGACTGCGTGACCGCCGCAAGTTGGGCACGACCGCCCCACAGCGATGGACTGCTCTACAGCACGCCTGCAGCCCGACCGCTGCCAGTGATGACCGATACCACCTCCCTCAACCTCCTGTACTTTTGATCCAGGTAACTCAAAACTGCCTGCTGTACCCAAGTCATGGGTCCCCCAAGGCTTTCATCCCTCCAGAGAAGAACTGCCTCTGAAACCCATGTTACCGTGGTCACCCGAAACTCCTCACAGGAGCTGCCACGGCCCGTGGAGGGACTTTCGGTGGGGCGGAGAGGCAGGGCGTGGGAGGGGCAGGATGGGGGGGTGCTAAAACCTGGAGTATGGGTAATTGAATTCGTTTTCTTTATTGAATTGTTTACTCACCTTCAATTATCCATACTCCAGTTTTTAGCACCCCCACCCTGACCCTCCCCCGCCCCGCCTCTACGCCCCACCGAAACTCCTTCCACGGGCCGTGGCTGCAGAGGAGCATTGCTTTCATTGATCACAACGGTAAATGTGTTGGCAGTATACCACTATCTAACTCATTTCTTTCTCCAAAACCAATGCATCCCACGCTAACTCATTTATTTTTCCACTGACCGTGATGGTAAATGTTTAACGGTGTTTTACGCCTTGTGCTAAAATACTGAAGAATTGCAATTCTCGAACTATAATGCTTTTATTCGAATTACTGAAACTGAACAAAGAATGTATCGGCATTTTGAAGTCTTGCTTCTCACAAAATATATAAAGATACTTGTATTTTTCTACAAATTGGTCTCTGATTTATTTGTGAGTGTGTGGCTCATTTCTAGCCTCTGTGTGGGGCAACAAATGCTTAGCACAACTCTCTGATAAGCCTAACTGCTCGCCCACACTCCCTCAAAAAGAGCACTAGTACCATCTGAGTTTACCTCTGTACACCAATTGGGGATCCACTGGACTCTCTGCACAGTGCCTTTCGTTTTACTACCCTATATAGAGAGCTAGCATCCTACCCTTCCCATTTAACTCCTTAAATCTTGTACCAATAACAAATCGAAGACAGTAATGCAACCAAAAATTACTATAACTTGTCAATTCATCTTACTGAAGGTGCACTGATCTCAGATATTTCTAGATGCTATTATTAAATGGTCATGTGTTGTTGAGGGAATCGTTTTTGTACTGAAATATAATTTGGAATTATTAAGCATCAGTCATTTGTTGAAATTCCCACCCATTCACCCTGTTGATCGTATTGATTGTTTTCTTGAGATCTTCCGGACTGTCTTCCATTCCTTGTATAATTTTGAACTGCTGTCCAAATTCTCATTGGGAGGTGTATGACTTTGGTGGGCCTGTGAGCTAGCTACCTCTGCAGCTGTAAGGGAAATGATACTTGCATATCTACTTCTCCATCATGGGAACCTTCATTAAAGTCATGAATATTGAACAGTGCCTCTCATGTGCAAGATCAGAGAACGCTTACAAAATAGAAACAATCTTTTATCTAAACAAAGGTATCTATGTTTATATGGCATGCGTATACCTTTCGAGCCTATCTGTAGGTTGCGTTGACAGAATATCATGAGATTTTTCTTTTTAAAGTAGGCAAATCAAAGCAAAATTGCTACTTGACCAAACTTAGATATTATGTTTCCTAAATTTATTTTTTCTAAAGCAAAGAACATGAGTAAAATGGAGTCAGATAGGCTGCATCACTTCAAACCAGAATTGAAATTTGGCATTGCACCTTGAAGGTTACTTCCAGCCATGGGCACCAATTCACCCAAGTGCCTATAGTAGCAGAACTGATATGACATACCCTTTGACCCTGCTACACTGCTTCACAGCCAAAGTGTAGCCAATCAATTTCTGAAGTAGTGACCTACGTTTCCCATTCTTAGAAGATGGAAGGTGCAGCAGGAATGGAGTCAAAGCCATATAAATGAGTCTGTCTGGTTTCTTTATTTTTCATAGTAGTAGAAATGGGCATCAGCCAACGCGTTCCGTTCCAATAAAGGAACTTCATCAGGGCTTTGCATAACAAGTGGAATATCCAACACTTTCCTTAGTATAGCAAATAGTCAACTGGTAGCAATTCGAAAAGGAGCCCTACAATAATGGCCCAAGCAAATTAGATCCTTGTAATCTGGATGTTCTCCTTCCGAGTGCACAGCAAGTACACCCGATAACAGTATATACATGTTTCCATTTCTGCGCTGCTCTGCTACCTATCTGCTACCTATCCATTTCTGAGCTACTGAACCACCTAATCATTTCTAGGTCAGTGTGCTACCCATCCATTATAGAGCCCCTGGGTTGCCTCTTTATTTGTGAACCGGTCTTCTGCACCTCCATTTTAGAGTTTATGAACTAACAATATTGTGAGCCATTAACTCACTGTTGCAGTCTATATCTAGGTCCAACATGCTCAACATTACCACCAGCATGGACACTGAAAATACTAAGAAAGAAGCGCTAGACGGTGAAGAGGCTGCCAGCCAACCATCGGATGTTCATTCCTGATTTCAGTTTTCTATTCCAGGATTCTTTCCCTTATCCTTTGCCTTCAATATTTTACTTATGCACTGCCATGTTCAGACATGTATTACAGTTGTAGCACAAAGAATCTTTTTGAATGTAGGTATTCCACTGTCCAACTCATCTGTTTTATTTGTATTGTCTCTGTATCATGCTGTGTATATTTTCTTTGCAAAAGATTTTACAACTGAAAACAATAAAAACTACCCTTCCCTGCTCTGCATTGTATCTGAAGGGCATAAGAAACAACAATAACATCAATGACAGACTCCAGCTTCCGGGTGGGGACTTTACTAGAGCGCTTTATTCCCGATCGGCCGGGCGCCATCTTGTGGGCCCGTCCAAGATTGCAGTAACTGTGTGGCGGGCTGCGAGTGTGAGTTTGGGGTGGGAGGATCGTTTGACGTTGGCGACGCCGCTTTATGCTTCGGAACGTTTGGGCGGTCTCTGGTCTACCAAGGGTTTCGACCGCTGGGATGTGATTGGGATCTGTAAGGTGGGTGACGTGTACTCGAACGGTTGTGTGAAGTCGTTCCAGGCCCTCCAGGTGGAATATGGTTTGAGTGGTAGGGAATTTTTTCGCTACCTGCAGGTCCGGCACGCCCTCGCCTCGGTCTTGGTTCCTGATGAGGCCCTGCCTGAATCTTCCCCCCTCGAGGACCGTGTCCTTGATGGACATCTTCCCGATAGTACTATTTCTCTGATTTACAAGAAATTGATTAATAATCGGGCGGACTTACTGGTCCGACTTCGGGAGGCTTGGGTTGGCGATGGGTTGGAACTGGACGACGAGGATTGGCAATCAGCACTCTCTTCTCCCAAGGAGGTGGCCATTCCTGCCCGTCTCCGCTTGGTTCAGCTTAAGATTCTTCATCGAGTCTATGTCACTGGTCCGCGTCTGGTTACGATGGGCTTTTCTTCGGATGGGCTATGTAAGCGTGGATGTGGTTTGACTGCGACCTTTTTACATATCCTCTGGGAGTGCCCGGTTGTAGCTGCTTATTGGACTGCTGTGCTTGAGGTGATGACTGCTGTTACGGATGTGGCTCTGCGGCCGGAGCCTCGACGATGTCTGTTGAATGTGTGGGAGCCCACTGACTACTCTGTGGCCCAGATCAGATGGGCCACCCTTGGTTACATGATTGCGAAGCGGGATGTCGCGCAACTATGGGGCGCTTCCAGGCCCCCTGAGGTCTCGAAGTGGGAGGACAACATGGACTGGTCCATGTTTCGTGAGAAGACGGTTTATGTGGCCAGGGGCAGACCCAGGGCGTGGACGAAGGTTTGGGGCCAGTGGAATGATTATCGTGGGGGTATCTGCACCCCTCCCCTTGTAGACACTGCTGAGATTGTCCTTTCTCCCTAGACTAGCGTTCCCAGAACCTTTCCATAAGGTTTTTATACCTCCGGTTCCCCCCGCTGCTCCCCTCCCCCCCTCCTTCCGAATTGATTGGAGCCTCCGGGCTCTGGGTGTGTTCTCCTGATCGTGGAACCGTCCCCTCCGTTCTTTGGGCTGACCTTAATCATCGTGCATTCGCCTTTTAGTGTTTGTGTTTCTTTTTGTATAAAATAAAAATACGACTTGTTTTGTGATATCTGTAGAGTAATGCTTTGTACTCGTGCTGTACCTACCCGCGGGTGTGCATTTTTTCTTTCATGCATTGTGTCTTGTTATTAGCGGCCGGCCCGTGAGGTTGTAGGCCCATTCTTGTACTTTTCTATGCTTACTCCAATAAAAGTTTTTGAACAAAAAAAATAAATAAATAAAAAAAAACAATAACATCAATGTACTTTCTTTTTTATCATCAGTGAAACAGAAGTGCAAAAGAGAGTTTACTTAAGACGTTGCATACTGCTGTGTATGGAGTAAGCTAATAAATACATCACTCACTCAACAAACTTTCCTTCATGTTTAAAAAACAGTCAAATCACACGATTCTCAACTAACCAAACTTTGATTCCTCAAGCACAGCTAACTTTAAACCACTCCATCATCTTCTGTGGCTCCGTAAACCTAGTGCTAGAACTTTAGCAGAACAGCTGATCTCTGACATATACAAAGATAGTCTTCTAGATAGTCTTGAATCTGGCTTTAGGGCATGGAACAGTATGAAATCCGCTATCCTAAAAGTATTAAAGAACGTACACCACATCCTTAATAATGGTGAAACATGTCTAATGGTTCCCATCAACCAAACTGCAGCATTTGACAAAGCAGATCATAGCAAAATAATTACAATAATTAAACACCACATGAGATTTACAGGAAATGTCCTAAATTGGTTCTCTCTTCCCTGAGAGACAGGTAACTCCTGGTAAGTATAAAGAACCACAAACCTAGACCGGCAAATTTACCATGTGGGATTTCACTAAGATCAATCATCACCTCAGATCTTTTTAACGTTTACACGGATCTGCTTGGTGTGAGCATTCATCAGTACGCTGGCAACACACAGTAGCTGAATTTATCCAACCTACAAGACATCACAACTCTAAGAAATTGTCTTTCCAGGGCTAACACGTGGGTGAATGAAAATGTTTAACCTCTCTGCACCAGAAAACTTACTATCAAAATCAGGAAAAAAGTTAGACTCATCATCACTACTAAATTATCTGAATGGCTTCTCTCCATCTCCAGCTTTATCAGCCTAATCTCTGTATTTCACTATTGTCACTATAAACAAAATATTGAGTTTTTAATATTGGGATACAGAAATATCAGAAAAATAAATATTATGATCTGTATTTTTTTAAATTTTAAAATGGAATTAAAATCATCATGGTAACTGTAAGGATAATTGCATGTTTCTAAATTGAGTAAATTGTACTGCTGCTTTTATGGCATAACGGTGAATAAAGTATTCTGAACCTAAACCATAAATATTGTGATACAAATTCAAATTCAAATTCAAAATTATCTTTATTCGGTTTCCATAATTTGTAGAAAAACCATAAAAGTTCATATACAAAATACAGGATATAAAAACAGTTAAAATCAATGATGGCCTACATACATACATTGTATTTACAAATTTGTCAAGTATTCAAACATTAATTAAGTAATAATAAGTACAATCAAGTTAAGAATGCCTATATAGCAATCATTAATCCAAGTTAGGAAAATGATTAACACAGACTTTCAAAAAGCAAGCTATAGCTTTAGCATATATTTCATTTTCCAAAAGCTGCAGCACTAAAAAGGCTGGGCGACAACCACGAAGGCCCAGAAACCTTAATATAGGTACAATCCATCGTTTGCGTGGTGCAATATAACATTTACAAAAAAACAGTATATGGATTGAAGATTGTAAAGAAATACCATCACATGGACAGGCAGATAAATTCGTGGACCAATCGTTCTGTTGGGGGAAAGAAATTAACCGGTGGAAAATATTAAATCTAACACGGGTCAAAAGGAATTTTTCATACGAAATCATACTGTATGTTAGATACGGTTGCAATGCAGAGACCACCTGGATGGACAAAAGATGTTGGACTGAACTTTTTCCTATTTCATTTAAAAGGCGCAACTCGCCTAGATGGGCTAGACAGACCTTTTTTAATTCTTTTCTAGGCAGCTCAGATATAAGTGATGGATCAGTAAAGTATCATTCGAGGCTAAGATCTTCAAATAATTTTTTCACGTAGGCTAGCCATCTGATTTTATCCATATTGTCAAGTGACAGACAGTCCTGAACTAGGGAACGTGTTAGCTCGATCTGGTACGTAGGCCAGATCCTGTGCCATAACATAATCAGTTGGATTTGCATGATATCTGTTATGTAATCCAATCCTAGCTCTAGGTGACATCCATATGTCGAGGTGCTCTTAGGGACTGCGAGTAAGTACCTCTAAAAGGTATTCTCAACCTTCTGTAATTCATCCACATTGACATGCCCCCACACACCTGAGCCGTAAATTGCGACGCTAATACATTTGGCCCGGTAGATTTTTATCATTTCTGAAGGAGCTCTCTTCCCTAATTTCTGTGCGAAAGCCACTAGGGTAGTGGTGGACCTCAGGAATAACAACTTCCTAGAATTAATGGCTTGTGTCCATTTGGATTTATTGTCTATTAGGATCCCGAGATAGGGGTAAGATGTAGTACATTCTAATACAGTGTTATTGACATATATATCCTTAATTTTCTTCAGCCTTGGGCCTGCATGCATAGCATAGGTCTTCTTTATATTTACTTTAAGATTTAGACTATTCATAAAACTACAGTATTTATTTAAGGTCCGCTGTAGCTGAAGGGGAGTTCTTGCGAGAATCACCGCGTCGTCGGCATATAGTAGTGCTGGGATTGGCCGACGACGAATTGTAGGAAGGTCTTTACTCCCTTCCAACATAGTTGCTTCGAGCCCATTAGTATAAAGTGTAAATAGGAAGTACATATTTTCCTATAAGAAGTGTTAAGTTCAAAGCCTGATCCACTGTGCCCAACCCTTCTCGAAACCCGTATTGCAGATCTGAGATTATTTTATAATCAGCTAACCAGTCCTGAAGTCGCTCTAATAGAATGCGGCCTACGACCTTACCAAAAGAATCTAACAGTGAAATAGGTCGGTAACATGTTGGACTTTGTCGATCGTCTTTTTTAAAAATTGGCACTAAAATTGAAGTGGACCAGGAATTGATTAGTCCCACATTTTTTGCAGCTTCCAGCACTATTGTGAGAATAGGGGACCAGAGATCTAAGTTATATCTAAAAAGATCCACAGGGACCCCGTTGGGCCCTGGTGCTTTCCCTAATTTTAAGGCTTTTAAAGCATTTAATACCTCCGTGTGAGTGAAACTTAACTGTAGTGGGTAGACTGCATCTCGTGGGAGTAATTCCCTCCTATCGTTCACAGAATGCTCTATGTTCACGTCTAAATCCTGACTAAATATTGTTGAGAAATGGTTAACCCATGTTTTAGCATCTATAGCAACATCTAGCTTTGGGGTATCATTTCTATCGAGAAGGAAGGGAGATTTAACTACTTTCCAGAAAATAGAACTATCATTCATTAAGCAGCTATTATGTAGCTGCTTCCATAGGTCATTCTTTATCTCTTTTTTGCGTTTTTTTAGGGCCGCAACATAAGCCTTTCTAAGGCTAATGATTTCTTTCCTGTCCCGATTGCTTTTACTTAATGCAATTTTTAGTGCTGAATAGGCTTTTGTGCACTCGGGATTAAACCAGCCCTTTTTTGTGTTTCTGTTGTTCGAGTGATTACAAAATAGTTCTTCTTCTATAATTTTATTGATTGCTTTGTAACTAGACAGTATTTGTTCAGGTTTAGAGTTGGGATCAAGACAAGTTTCAACTGAAGACAGGGCACGTTTGACTATTTTGGCCGTCGTGAGTTCTCGATCAATTTTACCCCACTTTAATGCAAAGCCATTAAGTCTATCTAGTTTCAGGGTCTGCTGATCCAGGAGACTCAAGTAGACAGGGTGCTCCATGATGATAGGTACACATAATATTAAACTAATGGGGGAATGATCACTTATTACATTGTTAATAATGTCAAACTTCTGGATTGTTGGTGCTAGGCTATAAGAAGCAAGTACAAAGTCAATTGTGCTATTTAACCCCCTCCCATGAAACGTAGAAGAAAAAATTACAGGTGGGGTTACCAATTCATTTGCAAACCCCATCTCCAAACCGAATATAATCTCATTCATACGGTTACCAGGTTTGGTATGATAAAAATGCGTTAGATTATTTCCATCCTAGTCCTGAATACCACAGTTATTAGTACAATTCTTTTTGCACAAAAATAGATTAAAATCACCGCCCCAAATCAATTCAAACAATTTATTCATGTACTTTGTTCGTAATTCTTGTAATAAAAAGGAAACCTTGTTTAAAACATCAATTAAATCAGTTGAATTCAGATTGTTATAGAAATTTACTAGGAAGTAAATAGACGTTTTATTTATATTTAACATTAGAATCTGGTAGTTACTTTCCAGGCTCAATGGGACAAGTTGTTTAAGTGCCAAAGTATTTGAGACACATGTCGTTAGACCCCCCTTCCGTCTCCCCGAAGCAGATGGAATAGCCTCGGAGAAATAAGTCTTGTATCCCTCTAAGTGAATTGGGGAGCTAAGCCAGGTCTCTTGGAGACAAACTATGTTGTGTTCCCTCACCCCTTCCACCCACTTGTCATTCGTAGACTTCGAGAGTTGACCTGCTATATTCCAGTAGACAATGTTAATTTTCAGGGCATTTAAGTCAGACTTGGTTTGTATGGGCTGGAGGGGTAGCTCTGAGTTTAATAGATGTGTTGGCTGATCACTCTCCGACAGCCCTACATTTAGATGGAGGACCACAGTGTCTGTTATTCATAAGGGATCTGAGCTAGTTGGGCTATGAGTAACAAGATTAGGTGAGTCGTGGGATTTGTCACAGTGCTGTACTTGCGACTGACTATGAGCCATGCAGTTAGTCTCTCCTAATGAATCTCCTGTTGTACTATCTCCCAGTTCCAGTCATTCATTGTCATCTAGCCCTGAAAGAGCATTGAATCTATTATAGATGGGTATGGACTGAGGTACCCATTGATCAATAAGAGGATTTCTCCACTTTGTGGGAGGGCGGTTGTTTCTTCTAGGTGGATAAAAAAATCCTAGTGGTAATATGTTTAGCCCTATAGCATCTATGGTATGATTAGCGCCTATTCTCAAGATTTCATTGACCAGCAATTGTGATCCAAATGTCAGTACTATACAGTCCCCTGACAAAACCTTTTCCCTTGATCCCAATCACTGTACACGTCTGACCATCTTGAAGTCCTGGAATAATTGTCTATGTAAACCTACCCTACTGCTTAACCAATGTAGTGATTTGTTCTTGAGTGATATCCATGATTCCTCAGTGGGAAATGTGTTGTTAGGTACGTTTCCCAGGAAAATAATGTAGGGGGTGGCTTCTGATGGGAGGTCTAGATGAGTATCCGGAGCGGGTGGATCATCGTTTAAGGGAGTCGGAGAATGGGCTTGTCTGAACTCACTCAAGGTGCATGGTGGGTGTATCTGTCGTAGAATTACTTGTGAAGTTGTTGGGGTTTTGTTCTTCAAGCTATTCTGGGTTTTCAATAAAGGCTGACCCCTTTTATCTGTTATCTTTTTATGTGCTTGATTAATCTGTGGAGTAGTACCTGCTGCAGGGGGTATGTTCGTAGATATAGTGGCCATAGCTGAATGGTCTAATGTTACTAAGTGAATGTTTGGCAAGTTGTTATAATGCTCAATGCTGTTTGAGGGTGAGCCCGTTGCTTTATGCTTGTTGTCTAAGAGATTTTCTATGTTGGCCATTCTAGTTGTGAACTGGTCCAACCCCAATCTAACATACAAATCTAGTCTCTCCACCAAGGATGTCAGATTCTGAATCTCGGGCTTATAATCAAATTGAGTTGTTAGGGGAGTTGTTGACTTGGCCTTTTGTTTTGGTATGGTTTTTTGCTGATCTACCCGTTTCTTCCCCTGTGGGATATATTTTATTTGCTTTTTCAGTTTTGGCGAGCGATGTGTTATGTTTGAAGTAATGACTTTCTGGGCGTCTAATTTTTCATTCGCACTTGGTTTCTTAGGCTTTTTTTGAGAGAGTTGTGTAGGGGAATCATTAGTAATCAATTGTAAGTCGTCAGAGCCGTAATAAATAAATACAGCCATTTGATGAGTTGAAGTTCTTTTCCCCTGGGTTTGATTATTTACCTCGTGGTGTGACGACTCTTGACTAAGTCTAGAAGAAGCCCCTTCAATTGATTCCTCTACAGATAGAATCTGCTTGTCTAGGAGACCTACCGCACCTGTTAGGTAATCTAGTATGGTTTGCTGGGTATCGGTGTTAGTCTTTATGCCTTTTGGGAATGCTAATTTCCTTTTGCCCATAATTTATACTAAGTTAGGCTGACTATCAGGTAAAAACCAGCAGACACACAATATCAATAACAGTAATGGAATAAATTATTACCCAGGGCAAGAAACCAAGGGACCAGGCCCAGCCCGGCCTCCTCCGGTCTAAGACGGGCGTGGACGGGCCCGCCCTTGGCCCGGGCTAAGCCCGCGGGCGTCCCATGCCGCGGAAGGCACCCAGGTCTTTTAAGCGCCTCCTGGCGCTGAAGTGTGACGCGTTGGTAGGGCGCCACACAGGAAAGCCGGGAAATGTAGTCCCCTGGCCACACAAGACTGCCCCAGCTGTGGCGGAATTCGAAGCTGATCTCTTCGCTCCAGCGGATGAAGAATGGCCTCAGGGGGAATAGGTGAGTCTATTGAAGTTCTGGCAAATATCTGTGAGCCCGGTAAGTCGTGAATGCTGAAATATTGTTGTTAAGAATATAATTTTTTTAGGTAAGTCTTAGGTAAGAATCTTATTGTCGTTAATATAGTTTTCAATAATATAGTTGTAAAGAATCTCTTTTTAAAATAATTGAATTCTCTTTTTATTCATATATTTATTGTATGTGTTATTGCCTGTATAACTGTTAATAATTTTTTAATACAGTCTGTGATTTTAAGTGATTTTGAACTTTTATTTTAATTGTATCGTATAGTGTAGTAGTGGGTAGTTGGGTATGTAGAGGATGGGTTGAAAAGTTAATTTTGTAATAATTATTCAATTCATTAATAATTTCCCAGTAAGTATGGGATTCATACTAATTATGCATATTATGTAATACTCATTTTATGAATAATAATATTTTAGGTGTGGGTTGCTATGTTTGTAGGGGTATAGGATCGAAAGTTAATTAGGTAATAATTAATTACAATGAATTTGTAATGTATTATTTAATTGATTATAAATTATGACAATTGTGTTATAATCATATGTTGTAGTTATATTTTTGAGTGCGGAATACTAGGTTCATAGTGGTATAGGGTGAGAAGGTAATTAAGTAATAATTATTAATTCATTATTAATTACTAGCAGCCCGTCCCGACCTTGTCCGGGTGCTTTCAGGCTTCCCCCTACCCCCGCCTGCCCCGATATTGCCCAGCAGCCCGTGCCCCCGCCCGCCCCATCCCCCGCCTGCCGCCTGGCCCGACCCTCGCCTGGAGGTGTTAGTCCCCGTCCCTCTCCTGCCCCGACCCCCGCCTGCCCCGACATTGCCTTTAGTAACTCCCCGTCCCCCGCCTGGCCCGACACCCACCTGCTTACCTCATTCTCCGCTCCTGAGTTGACAGGTCCTCGCCGCTCTGCTCCTCACCGCCTGTCCGCCGCCGCTCCTCCCCCGCGCCATGTCCGCCTCTCCGCTGGTCTCTCACCGCCGCTGGCCTGTCCGCTGCTGCTCACGTGACCACTCCTCCCCCGCGCCATGTCCGCCGGTCCTCTGACGCCGCTTCTCGACGTGAGCACGCACGTCGCGGCCGGCGCTACTTTGGGGGGACTATTTATTTATTTATTTATTTTTTAAAATAAGTTTTTTTTTAAAGTTTATATAGCCTATAACCATCTACACACCCTGCCGATTTCTACGGTGTATCGGGTGTGTAGATTGGCGCAGTGGTTCCCGTGTTTACTTGCCTCAAAGCCTGCAAGTTTCTCCTTTATTATAGTAGTATAGATGTAACAAAAAGATGTTAATATGTCACTTCTGTTCTTGGATTTTCGTCACAATAAAATACACTGAACATAATCTTCACAAACGTTATTTACAAAACTTTAAGCTATTGCCATTATAAATTACAATAACTTTTATTTAAGTATTAATTATTGAAAAGAAATTAAAAGCCATTGTTATTTGTAATATCAATACATGTAAGTCACGTAAACACAACACATATTGCATTACAAATGCTATAGATGTCACATTTGCGAAAGGTATAACTATTGGCATTGTAAATGACAAAGCTAATAATTTAGCTATTTTCAAATACAAAACATAAATACAAAATTTGTAATTTACAATACCAATAGCCCAAACTTTCCTAATGCAAGACCTATTGCATTGCAAATGCTTGTTTCTAACACTTCCCTACCACACACACACAACTACCACCACTGCCCCTTATCAGCCACCACTAACCTCAACGCCTCGTCTGGGGTAGCAAGCACTTTATAAATGCAATTACAATTACACCTCGGGCATCTGGGTGTTATGCACTCCACGTACAGCTAGCTGTCTTATGTTTTTTACCCCTACATGTTCAGCACTCTGCCTTATTAATTATTAACCCTTCGCATCATACACTGCCTCTCTGTTGCTCTTCCTCAACTTGCCTCTGTCCTGTAGAGGCCTCGCATAGTTTTGTAAAATTTCTCTAAGACCCTACATTTCCACTCCCGGACGTTCCTTTAACAACATATTGTAGTTTCAAACTTAAGCCCACAGTGTGCCGATGACCTTACACAAAACTACAATTCCCAGAATGACTTCTTTTGTTCAGGTACAGAACAGGACGGACACTGTTCTGACACAGAGTCTTCTGGTAGCTGTGGCTGCGCACAGTCCTCCTGTTGCTTCTAAGCGCTGTGCAGTCCCCCCCGAAGCCCCCTCCTCGAGCAGCTGTGTTGCTCAGACTGGGAAGGAGAGACTTATTTCCTCGGGTGTAATTGCAGCCGCTGAGCGCGGCAACAGGCGGTTTAATGAGTGAGATATAATTCAGCACTTGCCGCACTAATTGATGACAGCTATGAAGTGCTGTTAGCAGGCTGGGGATAGGGAGAGGAGATGGGGGAAATAGACAAGGCGAGGAAAGAGGGATAGGGGGAGGCAAAGAGGGAGGGGGAGAGAAGAGCCGAGGAGAGGTAGATACAGAAAAGGAGAAAAAGGATAGAGCGAAGGGAGGCATAATGAAAGCACGGCCTCTGTCACTTTGTGGATGCAGGTCTCTCACCGCCGCTGGCCTGTCCGCTGCTGCTCACGTGACAGCTCCTCCCCCCCGCGCCATGTCTGCCGGTCCTCTGACGCCGCTCTGACGCCGCTCCTCGACGTGAGCACGCACGTCGCGGCCGGCGCTACTTTGGGGGGACTATATTTTTTTTTATTAATTGTTTTAAATAAGTTTTTTTTTTAAAGTTTATATAGCCTATAACCATCTACACACCCTGCCGATTTCTACGGTGTATCGGGTGTGTAGATTGGCGCAGTGGTTCCCGCGTTTACTTGCCTCAAAGCCTGCAAGTTTCTCCTTTATTATAGTAGTATAGATTGCACTGATTAATATTCATGCACATTATGTAATACTGAATTATTTAACCTGTATTTTAGTAGTGCGTTGCTAGTGGGTGCTAGATTTTGTAGGTGTTTAGGGTGAGAAGTTAATTGCATGATATTTAAAAATGATAATTATGATTGTAAAATGATATGTTCATTGATTAGTAATTATGTACATTGAGTAATATTTATATATATCAGTCATATTTATGGTGTGGGCTTCTAGGTTTGTAGGGTTCGTAGGTGGGAAGTTAATTACGTATTTATTCATTAACAATGTATTAATAATTATAAAATCTTTTTTTTATTGATTATCAATAATGTACATTGTTTTATACTCATTTACTTTAGTTAGTTACAAGTTGCTTGCTGGGCTTTTAGGGGTGTAGGGTGGCAAGCTAATTAAGTAATAATCAAATCCCCATAATTTTTAAATTGAAAATGATTGCATTGTTTATGAATTTAGCAAATTGGTTAAATATTATTTTATTTAATAGATACCTATATCTGTTAAGTAATAATGTTTATATTAAGAGTTGTATGTATTTTCTAAATGTATTTAGTTATGCAAATATGTAAAGCACTTTTCTTATTGTTGCATAGACTGGAGTAGGAATAGGAAATCTTACCCCTCCATAGTCCAACGCTTTCCCTTAGTGTTGCACAGACTGAAGTGGAAACTGTAACGGTTACTCCTCCGAAGTCAACTGCTTTCTCTACTGTTGCACAGACTGGAGTGTGTATAGTAAATGTAACCCCTTCGAAATCCAAGACTTTCCCTACTGTTGCGCAGACTGGAGTGGGAACTCCCCTCTGAAGTCTACCACTTTCCCTACTCTTGTACTGTTTGGAGTGAAAATAATATATTTAACCCATCGGGAGTTCTACAGTTTCTCTACTGTTGCATAAACTGGAGTAGCAACCGTGTATGTATTACTCCCAGACTCAAATACATTTCCTTATATTGTTTAATTATATTTAATATTAATATTTGTTTATCATTTTAATTTTATAGTATTTGTTTATCAAATCAAATAGGCTTTATTTGGTTAGCATGAAAGAATTACAATAAGTACAATAAATACATGCACGCCTAAAATACAAATTCAAACAGACTTGCAAACAAGAAGTCTCTGACCCAGCCTAGTTTACCTAAAAGCATTCAGTTGCCCATTGAGTTCCTAAGTCACAAGACAGCCTTTAGAAAACTAGCAACGTTAAAAAATAATATCACCAGTAAGCAACTGTAAAAACAAAGGAGCATGTCAAACTTGTTTAAACTGATGGGCCTTTAAAAGGGAGACAATATAAACTGTCCTGGGGACTTTAAAATATCTACAGAACGGAGACACTTGGATACAGCCGCAGGGTGCTAATGGGTGAACGTCCTGCCAGCCCCGTGGGGCTGATAGCAGCTGTGATAACAAGTTTAGCCTAAACGTCTGGGCAGGTACGACCATAGTTAGAGGTTACAATGGTGAGGTAGGAATCTGTAAATTGGGTGGTTTCCAACAGAGCATATCCTCGCCCGACGGCTTTTGTCGAGCCACATACTCCCTATCCAATAACTTCTGCTGCAGAAACTTTTCACTTACCCAATTGCGGTCGGCTTTAATGAACCCCCTAGGGTCAGGGAAGAGCTCCACCCCTCCTAGACTCTGAAAAGTTGCCTTGGTATATTTAAACTAAGGCATACGGTGTTTGTAATCAGGAGACAAACAATCAAAACCTCTTTATTTAGCAAGGTTATAGTATCCATAAGAAACCTAGCCCCTAATTCTTCATGTACCACATAGGAGGGAATGCACTGAGGGACACTAAGTAGTTGCCTGAATAATTTGTTTTCTAAAACTTATAGAGAGTCGTGCTTGATATATCCCCAAATGTAACTCCCATAAGAGACTCTCAAACCACATTTTGCCAGGTATACTTGCACTAGGGCCCTGATGGGCTTCCTACCCAATCTAAAGGCAAACCATCACACTGCCACATTAGCCCTTATTAGGTCAGGCTTTTTCCCATTTAGTAGGGTAGTCCAATGCATCCCTGCAAAAAAACATGACGTCATTCAATATGAGAAGGCATTGACCTGAGATAAGATCAGTGTCCCTATCTTAAAAGCTTTTGTTTTGTGGAGCTAGGGCCTACCATCATCACATGAGATTTACCAATGTTAATGCATAGGTCTAGTTCCCCATAAAATCCGCAAAGGCGTTAAAGGAGGTCTTGGAGACCCGTAGCAGTTCTTGCCATTAACACAGCACTGTCTTCCTTAAGCAAGACTGGCATCGACTGGCCTCCTAACCGCAGGCAATCTGCCCAAGCTTTCACTAGGACCTGTTCAAGCATATAAATATACAATGTGAACAGAAAGGGTGCAAGAATGCACTACAGTCTGATCCCCCCCCTGTTAGTTTTAAAGCTGCATGTACAGTTTATACAGCTTATAGATGCTGGTACTGCTTTCTACTTCTCTTTGTGCAATAATGAATTTTTCACCCCAGGATTATTAAAAAATGGAGCCATTTCAATCACAGTTGATCATAGTCCTTAGCTCATATACCAACGTAAGTCTCATTCTCCAAATATTCCACTTCTCAAGTGACAGCAGATTTATCAGGACATGCTGATGACGGCGTTACAACTTGTGGAATTTTTGGAGAATGAGACTTGCGATTGAAAAGGCTCTGTTTTTGAAAAATACTGGGGTGAAGAATACATTATTGCACAAAGAGAAGTAGGACACAGTACCAGCAGCTATAAGCCGTATAAATTAATGAGCCCTGATGATGTCCCAAGGAGGACGAAATGCGTAGGCTGTTTTTTTTTTTTGTTGAACTAATGATCTGGATGAATAAAGATTGCATTGGATTTATAAATTGATGAACACTTTGTTGGAATTTGGACTTCGTAAATTCCCTTGCTTTGAATTGTGGAGAAATTATTTTGGTGAATAAAGAAAGTGAAAAGAAAGAATCTGACACGGCCTTCAATATTTGATTGGTGATTTTTTGTTAATTAGACGCTCCTTCCATGACTATTTTCATTTTGGTACGTTATTGGTCTGAACGGTGGGCCATAGGAAGTGGAGCGCCCGAACCGACAAGGACTTCATTGGCCTGTTAAAGAAATATCTCACCAGTGCATACTAAGTGTTACCCTCATCGTTGTTTAGTTATCAACCACATTTTACCTTTTGTATCATGTTCAACCAAATTCCAGATTCATTGGAAGAAAGTCAAATTATAAATGTATATAGAAACAAGGATAAGCCTAATCCATTGAATTATCACCCTATCCATTGATGGATACAAGTGGGAAAGGGGTTTTTAAAGTCATTCTACACCATCTGGAGACATGGTTTATTGAAAACAAACGCTAACTAGCTGATCAAGTTGGATTTTGAGCTCATTGTTCAACAATTGACGATATTTTATCTCTACAGCTCCTGTGTGAAAAAATACATATAAAACGATGTGTGGATATTAGTTGTGCTTTAGAAGAAGTGGATCATCCACAATTTGATTAAAACTAAAGAACTTGAATATCCCTTACCATTTGTTGCAAGTGTTATTAAATTTACACTTAGACAATCGATTACAGGTGATAATGGAAACAAGTAATGAATTAACATCCAAAATTCCAGTTTATAATTGTCTAAAACAACTTTGTGCCCATGCCCCCTCCCCCGTCCTTCTCATTGTAGCTACCTGACTTTCTGACCCATGTAAAATGATTTAACCCTCTCTTTGAAGTTAAGAGATTCTTAATTAACAAACTAATGTAGGCAGTTGAACTAGGCCCTAATTTATGGTTTGGTGAGGTTACTCCATCTGTCTGGCTGGTGGAGGACATTACTTCTGCCATCCTGAAAGGACTACCGTGAGAAGTTGGCCTGGTATATGCTGTCCATTAATTAAAGTGGGTACCGTGCACCAGTCCAAACAACCCTTAGGATGATTTAGGTCAAAGATAACCTTAGAAAACTATCCATGTGGTAGCTGTAGAGGGCAGCCTTCAGGCTCAATCTTGAAGGAATGTTAAGCGCTTTACCAGAATGCAATCTTATTGTATTGGTTAAATAAAAAGAGAACCACACAGTAGTTATAAAAATATGTATTTACTGATATAAATCTATCTAGTACGACGCACTATCTCCTACCCGGAGATAGTCAGAAAGCACACAATACTTAAGCACAGAAAGGACAGTAATAGCACAGTACACAGTGGGCGCCAGAGGGGACCAAGCCACCAGTGGTATAAGAACCATGACTCGTGTCAAGACAGTTTAGAGGGGATGTAGAATTGCTGGGACCCCAAGGAACCACCCAAGGTGAGTAAGAGGGACCCCACAGAGGACGGGTGAAGTGTGGAAACACAACCGCATGCTCCGTACAAGTCTAAGTGCAAGTCGAGGTTAAAGGTTTAAAGTTCAAGGACCCTTCCCAGTGGTTTTGAGGAAATCCTGTGGATACTAGAAGGTTGGAGAGCCACCCCACCCAAAGGTACAGAAGTACCGGAGTTACCTATCCCAGGGAAGCCAAGTGCATAGGTCTGAAGTGGCGTTGGAAACAGCTGTCGATCTCAATGGGGAACTTCAAGAAAGTGCTGCTGGAGGAAGGAAGAAAAGTGTCCCTTGGAATCCAAGGATTGATTCTTGTAGAGAAGAACCTGCAAGCAGAGGTGACAGAGTCTGGGTCACTCAGGAGTGACCCGGGGCCCGATAGATGAATGCCCACCGATTTCGGGTGCTTCAGGTGCGTTGGTGGAGTTCTTGACTCTGCAGCTGTGGGGACCAGGAGATGTAGAGGATGTCCAGGAGTGGGATATGAGCTGTGTCACGAAGGATGTAGAGTGCTGAGGGGTCGGTGTCCGGCAGGGGCATCAACAAGCCTTGGCAGCAGCAACCCACGCAGAAGGTCAAGGATGTTTGCGGTTCGGACCAGCAAGGTCCAGGAGACTCACCAAGCACAGGAAAGTCAGGGCAAGCCTGGAGCAACCAGGGGAGCCAAAATAAATCAAAGTTGACCCTCAAATGGACCAGGAGGCACAGGAGTCGCTAGAAGACCTCAAGCAATTTCACCAAACAGCTGCCCACGGAGCACTCGGTGCAAGGAGGCCGGAGTTCTTGGTAGGAAATGGTACCAGAGGATGGGGCTACTCGGAGCCCAATGCACTTGTTTGGGAAATGCCAATAAGCCTATGCACTTGCAAATGTACGCGTGGCACAGGGGTTCAGGTAATGCAGCTACCACGAGGGATTCTGACCTCAAACTTGGTAAGAAGGCAGCTCAGGCCTCGAAGGACATAGTAACCCACCTCCTGTGTTGCTGGAGCCTTCAGAGTCCATAAGATCTCAGAGTCAGCAGACCGGACAGTTGCTTTGAGGTGCCTGCAGATGCATGGGAGTGACTCATTTACTCCAAGGGAGATGTCTTCAGCTGTCCTTGATGCTCCACATGTCCTGCATGGATCCTGTACAATGTACAGGCACAGACAATGCTTCAGACTGAGAGAGAGACAAAGGCGGTCCCAAACGAAGTCCAGAGTGTCCAGATGGTCGAATTTCAGTGGTTTCTGGCTCAGAATCTTGTCCACGTCGAATCTAAGGTCCTACAATCAGGTAGGCCCTTATATAACAACAGAAGAGGGTTGGCAAGATTCAGGGGACCCTCCAAGGGGAAGGTTTGGACATTGGGGAGGTTACTCCCATGTCCTTTGTCCAGTTTCGTGCCAGAACAGGAGCCACTGGCTCCCAGGACTGGTTGGAATCGGACTATGCACGGGGACACCAAATGTTCCCCCCATGCAGACTTTCAGGTGCTGGCAAGCGAACCCACCCAGCCCTAATACACTAAATCCTCTCTGAGAGGTGGTCACATCTACCTGTGACAGGATGCCTATTGTCCTGCCCTTCCCTGCTCGAGCTTGGCTCAGCAGCAGTAGGGCAGAAATGTGTCTCTGGTCGGCCGCAACCATTTTGTGCTGCCGGGGACTGGAAGGCTGGTACCGGGAATACTGGGGGCCCCACGAAGGTTGCTTCTGAGGGGAGGAATCATACCTCACACACCAATTACTGGTGTGGAAGTATGATTCCAAGATGTTTGACATCAAACACGATGGGGTTGGATGCAGCCATTCTCCAGATAGACATTGTATGTGGTTGTATAATGTAGCTCTACCTATATGTATAGCTGCTTCACTGACAACCGTGGAGAATGGACTCCGTAGGCTGCAGGGGTGTCCCACTCATGCAGGGGCACCCTCTCACTTAGAACCGAACACCGTGCCTTCAGGATTGTCAAGGCCTGCTATAGGGGTGAATTATACGTTTTAAGTGCAGTAACATTTACATATAACAAACCTTTATCTTTCGTAAGTTGTTGAAGCACCAACTTACACAGGCGGCAAAGGCAGACATGTAATTCCATTTAAATGATCTCTCAGGGGTGGAATAATACATGCTTCAGCCCCTGGGAGGCCTCTGGGGTATCTATGCCCCGGGTACATGAGTACCATATACTAGGGACTGACAAGGGTACCCCAGTATCCAATCTGAGGTGTACCTAATACGTAACTTAACAAACGTAGGGAGAAAGCAGATAGACTGGGGTCCTGATTAGCAGGATCCCAGTCAGACTAGTCAAAAACAGTAGAATATCAAGCAAAAAGTGAGGCAAACCAGAAGAAGCAGATCCTACTTTCTACAACTACTATCCACCAAATTTAGACATGACCACTGGCCCAGCAGCCATCTCTGTACATTGAAAGGACCTGCCATCATAGCAGCTACTTTCAATGCACAAAATGTTTTGTGGACAGCCGCTTTCATTTTTGATAGCAGATCACCAAACTTTTAACACTTTTTTGATGTTCAGAAACAAACTCCAAATAGCAGCACTTTATTCCTAAATAAATGCAAAACTAATGACCGCACACTCTCATCTCTAGGTTTTTTCTGGACAGGAATAAAAAGACATTAAACAGCCCACCTTAAATAGAGTCTGCAGTGTAATGCACTTTCTCTGATGGCCACTACTCCATCAGGGAGTAGGAGGAAGGTCAAGGCACATCCATCCCTAAATGAGCCAGCTGGACTGAGGATTTAGCAGAAAGAGTACCCCACCTCGTTTACTATGGAGTACCCTGTCTGCTAAACTCGAAATCAGGACCTTAGTGCTGATCAATCCAACTCCGGTGTGGTTACAATGGCAACTTGGGGCCAGATGCATCATGCATCCATTTTGCGATTCCTTATTAGCGAAAAATAAGGAATCGCTAATAAGGAATAGCAAAATGGAATGCATCAAGCAATAACTACATAAATAGCGATTCCTTAGAATTCCTTAATTGCGACTCGCAAATTGCGAGTCGCAATTAATGAATACCTCCCCATTCATTCCTATGGGCCCAGAGGCCCATAGGAATGAATGGGGAGACAATCTCAATTTGCGAATCGCAATTAGCGATTCGCAAATTGAGATTGCGAGTTCAAGGGAGCAGGGGTGTCCAAAGGACACCCTGTTGCACCCCTGATTTTGATCTGTGCACATATGTTGCGCACACACATGCCCTTAGGGCATGTGTGTGCACAACATGAAACTTTAAAATATGCACAAAAGTGCATTTTTCTAAGTTTTAGCAAATTACCACGAAGTTGTACTTCGTGGTAATTTGCGTGCCCTATTAGCGAATTCGCTATTTTTGAAACTTTAATGCATTGCATCTAAGGAATCTCAATTTGAGATTCCTTAAATGCAAACAATCGCAATTTAGCGAATTCTCTATTAGCGATTTTTGCATTTGGGATGATGCATCCCAAATGCAAAAATACCGGTCGCAAAGGGGCAGATTCTGAGAATCTGCCCCTTTGCAACCGGTTTTTAGCTTGATGCATCTGGCCCTTGGTGCTTTAGCTATTACTTAGTGGTTAATTAAGGTAAAAACAGAATTATGCTAATGGGAGCTTTTTAACCGCTACCGCGCTAGCGGGTTTTCCCGCTGTGCGCTGAAATTTAAAAATCGTGCGGTTTGTGACAAAGCCAGCTCGTCATCCGCGTCGCGCAGGTTACGCCCATGACGAGCTGGCTTTGTCATCCGCATGGAAGGGGTTAAAGCTTTTGCAAAGAGACATGAGATTCTATTACTAAAGGTTTATATTGCAGGTTTATATTGCAGAAATGCCTGCTACTCCTGTATGTGCAATTGAAGTTAAACCTTCCTTTAACCCTTTCCATGCTCATGACGGAACGATTCCGTCATGAGCACAGGCCAACCCGTTTTTCGAATCTTCAGCACAGCGCGAAAATTCGCGCCGCGCTGAAGCGGTTAACCACTACATTTAAAATAAGTAGGTTAAAGACATGACTTGGAAGGGTTACTTTGGACTTTAGAGAACATTTGGATGGTGCGATGCAGCGTGAATTATAAGTAAATCTGGGCCTCTGTTTCCTTTTAGGATTTTACATTTACTTGTCTTCTAAGAAGGTCCTTATGATTTTTTGAACGTTTCTTCAAAGTTAGGAACATATGTTTGGCTGTTTTTGTCGGCGTGTTACTCTTTTCACCAATTCCTTCAGTCACAAATCATGCTCAATCGAACAGATATCCTTCGTCTGGTATTAGGATATCGAATAAGAAACACAGGTTGTACATGGTCTTCCAGTCTTGCACGCCTTAAAGAACTGTGAGAGCTGAAAAGAGATGGCACGCTGAAAATGTATAAACACGGATGTGGTTGCCTCACATCAAGCTAGGTGAGCTTGAGAAGCATGAGACCTTAGGGCCTTATTTATGAAGCCTTGCAACAGTTTTGCGCTTCCGGTGTGTCACTTTTTGTGATGCATCGGCGGTGTAAAACATGCCTCATATTGCACCCTATTTACAAAGTGACGCATCTAAGCAGATTTGTCACTTTGTAAACCCCTGCGCTACATTATACCTGTTTCAGGTGTAATGTATGCAGGGTGGGCGTTCCCGCCATAAGTAACCCTCGTTGAAGTGACGCAGTGAAATCTACCAGATTTCACACTGCCACTTCCAGGGTGCAAATGCATCAATACCTTACGCCTGCCTCACAGCAGGCGTAAGACTGACGCAAGCCCTTTCACATGTGGCTTGCCCCAAGTGAAAGGACACTTTGCTGGAGTTGCGTCACTTTTGTGACACACTCCAACAATGCGTCACTTTGCGCCATACAGATACGTCAGAAATACTGACGTATCTGTAACTCCTTGCGACATGATGCGTCATACAGTAAATATGGTATACAATCTTTACAACACAACTTTTACAACGCACTACCATTACAACGAAACTTTTACAACGCAACATCCATTACAACGCATGCATTTACAACGCAGTCATTACAACGCATGACACTACAATGCACACCACTACAACGCATACCATTACAACGCAGTCATTACAACGCATACCATTACAACGCATAGCATTACAACACATTATACCCTTACACTATCCAACACTTACCCTACTGTTGCACCCCCTGGAGTTAGAATAGTAATTTTTACCCCTACACTATCCAACACTTACCCTACTGTTGCACCCCCTGGAGTTAGAATAGTAATTTTTACCCCTACACTATCCAACACTTACCTTACATGTAATGCAATGTAATGCGTTGTAATGGTATGCGTTGTAAATGTAGTATGCGTTGTAGTGGAATGCGTTGTAAAGGTAGTTTCAAAGAATTCGTTGTAATGGCATGCGTTGTAATGGTGTGCGTTGTAATGGATGTTGCGGTGTAAAAAATGCGTTGTAAAGGTAGGCGTTGTAAAAGTATGCGTTGTAACGTCATACATCCAGTAAATATGACGCATCAATCATGTTGCAAGGAAGGCGCACTGAGAAGTGATGCTATGTTGCTTTCACGCAGCGATGTGTCACTTCTCATAAATGAGGCCCTAAGGGCCAGATGTAGGAAGGCAAATACCGGTCGGCCGTTACCAACCGGTATTTGAAGATGGAGATGTAGGGGCATGTTAAAATACAGATTCAGTAATTTTACCGAATCGGTAATTTTACCGATTCTGTAAAATACCGAATCGGTAAAACTACCGATTCTGCATTTTGACATGTAGGTAGCACTGCAATCAGTGCTACAGGGGTTTAAGAATTCGTTATTTACCACCAACTAGAAGTTGGTGGTAAATAATGAAAACCCTCTAAAAAGCATTTTTTTTTGTTTTTTAAACAGTGGCATGTTGCAGACATACATACCCTAAGGGCATGGATGTCTGCAACATGTGCACCCATGCACAATTGAGGGGTGCAACAGGGGGTCAAAGTGACACCCTGCCACCCTTCAATGTTTCCCCCAATTACTGAATCGGTATTTACAGATTCGGTAATTGACATTCATTCCTTTGGGCCTACAGGCCCATAGGAATGAATGGCAATTACCGAATCGGTAAATACCGATTCGGTAATTACCGAATCATACCGATTCGGTAATTACCGAATCATACCGATTTGGTAATGAAATCGGTAAAATTACCTAAATCCTGATTGCCAGTTCTTAAATACTGAATCGGTATGATTCGGTATTTAAGAAACAGTAATCTGGGATTACCTACATCAGACCCATTGTCTTTTAATCAGAAAGGGGTAAATAAGCCAATTTCCTTCTAAGCCACTATTTCAAGCACTAGGTAGAATATTCCTCGGCATTTAGCTTCAAAATATCAACGTTGCCATCATTCATACTAGTAGCCGAAGTTGGGAGTACAGTAAAGTGCCATTAGATGTTGGGTCATTCCTATACCTTGATTTTGAGAGGCTTGAGATACTTAGGAATGATGTTGAGGCATCCTTCCAAGTAGCAGGGCTAAGGATAGAAGCTTGTTTGAGATAGCCCCATACTCAGGTCAGAATGGGATTTTGGTTGAGGGCACATTTAATATCACTCACCATCTTGCTGGAAAGTTCTGTCTCCGGCCTCATTAGCAGGACACTCTGGTCGACAGCACGAAGTGCACAGATGGAATTAGGGGCTGCCTTAAGTTGGACACTCACATCTGATCCAGGCAAGTCCTCAGGTGCAGAAAAGGCCAACTCCACCTGTCAAGGCATGCAGCGTCAATACAACAGAATAGGAGGAGGAAGTAAAGAAGGATAGAGACCAAAAGGAGAAAATTGAAAAACTGAAGGATAAAGAGTAATCTCACAAAGTTGAAAAGGCAAAGAGACTAGGATGAAAAGAGGTGAGAAAGAGGGTAACAATGTTGAAACAGAAAGAATCATCAGGCAACAGGATACAGAAATACAAAAGAGCATACATATTTGAACTGTGGTATAAATAAATAAAAAAGACAAATTATCAGAGAGGGTTCTGGAAGAAAAGTATGGGCAAAATAAATGCCTTACAGAAAAAACAAATCATAAATAAACTCTTGGAGCAGGAAGTCAAAAGAAACAGAGGAAAGAAAACAATTACAAGAAACTAAGATGATAAAATGGTACAGTGGAGTAATAGGGGCTAGAAACATATAATTTTACAAATGTTACACTGGAGAAGAACAAATAAACTGTAGGAAATCAACAAGAAAAATACAATCAAACATGAAAGGAAAAACAAGACTAAAGAATAAAGATAGAAGTAACTAGGATGAATAATAGGAAAACAAGGAAAATATAGTGTTAGAGATAGGTAACAGTGAATAATGTGGATATTTTTCACCAAGGGGGTTGAGTGACATAAAACAGACAACAAGAGCAAAAAAGCTGTCTATGATGTCACTGAGAACCCTGAGGTCAAAAGCATCTCTGTAATTCACTTTTTAGCCATCTATAACTTTATGTCACTAAAATCTTCTGTCCCTGCCTTCAACTACTGCGCAGGTGTAGAGGAGTAATTGGGCAGCCTTACATAACATGGCCTTTCCTCCCTAGCCCAAATACAAAAATACCTTACCTGCCGTCCTTAACCGACGTTCTCTGCTTTTCTTGTCTCCTCCTACGTCTGTGCTTTCTGCTTTCAGTAAAAGCAGACAAGCAGAGCTGTGCTAACAGGCTCTCAGAAAGCCCAGTCACCCTAGCCTTGAAGGCCTTTATGACATAGCAACAGTGGGTACCAGGTTTTGTTATCAACTGTTGCTACATCATAGCAGTGAGTTATCAGGTTTAGAAAATGAAATACATATAAATGATAACAGCTCTTGATGAGACCCATGCATAACAATGAAATAAGCAAATAAAGGAAAACAGAAAGAAACAGTGGCCCTTCCATCTAACACTGACCTTGTTCTTGAAGCACAAGAATATATTAAGCGCAACAATGTCAGCTGTGATCCCTCCATTGGGAAACAGTGCAAATACCAACAGCCGGGCTATCGGGGCATAGAGGGGGTTGATGGTCACAGCAATGGTGAAGGATCCTTGTACTGAGACAGATTGAAAGAAAGGTTGAAGGTCAGTTTGAAATGTGACATAACTTTGCTACCAACATAACTTTTTCAAATGTTAATCTTGGGAAAATTCCACTATCTCTCTTCAACATAAACACCCCTAACTTGATCTATAAACCCAGGTCAACTTTGCACCCAACTCTTCTAGGTTTAACAGGCTCTCTCTAACCACTTATCATAGCTCAGTTCCAACTACAGCTAACAACGCTAACTGCGGCCTTAGACATTGCTCTCTGTTGAACCTTCACTTTCTCTCCAAACAAATCTTCTAAACCAAATCATAACTCTAGCCCATATACTAAGGCCAAAAGAAACCATTCCTAACCCATATCAGCCTTACTCAAAATCTAACATTTCTGAAAACATTCCCTTGTTTCTGTGATCTGTAACCCTATCTTTAACAATATCCAGTTTTCCTATCACCGTTCAATTCATCAGTAACCCTAACATCAACCCTGTCCCTTGTGCATATTCCTATCTTGCACAAAGCGATGGAAGACTTGACGGAGTGAGAAGAATAGGTATGTTTGCAAATAAATTGTACCAAATCTCTCTCTAAATGTAACCTTCTCAGTCTATGTCTTGAAGAAGTTGACTGAACTTAGCCTTGTCTCAAATTCAAGGCTTCATTCCTATAGCTAACCATATCCCATAAGAACAACCTATCCCAAATTTATAACCTAATTTCTAACTTCTAAATGATTTATATTCCCTAACTCCGATCCTACATAGAACTCTCTCATGTCCTAATCCTATGTATTAGAACAAGTTTGTTCCTTTTGATCTTGGATCTGCATCTTAGGAATCTTCACTGAAGTCATGAAGGTCAGAATAATTCACAGATGAAAGTAGAAATCCAGGAACATTTATCAAAGCATAATTCATAGACCAAATAAGGGTGAAAAATCTAGCATTTTTTAACAATTTTAATCTTGAAAAAGTCAATGTCATTGTAAATAACAACACATTCATGTATAAGAACAAAATTGCATCTCTATTATCGAATTCACCCATCATGAACTGTCCATCACCCTCGGCTCGGAAATACATGGTCATGCAGGCTCTGAGACCTAGGCCTGAGGTTACTGATTGACAGGTCACAGGTGGGGTGGCACGTAGCTGGAAGACAAACGTGCGAACAGGAAACTCAGATCAATCCCACAGATAAGTGAAGGGACAACACATTGGTCCAGGGAGGTTGGGTCCAATAAAGTACATATTGCTAGAAGGGTAGGGGTGCGCCCGTTGCCAACACACCATAAAGTCAGATGCAGCATAAAGCTCGTAACCCATTGCCAATCAAAACACAGCACACACAGTAAATGCAGTGATCATACCCCCCCCCCCCGACGTACATCTGGACACGTTACCCACTGGCTGCATTGTGTGCACGCCAGATCGAGGCCCACCTTGATTCCTTATCCAAAGCCTTATTTATGACTCCAAAGACAGAGGTTCACACTCCTTGCCTAAAAAGGATTGTCAGAACCATTTTATGATACCCAATGAACTGTATAAAATACCTCTCAGATTGATTGTACATTGAGGCAGTCCGCAGACCCCGCTTCTGTAACTGTCTCCCAGCCGAAGCGTTTAGTTAAACAAACTTTTCCTGTTTTGTCAAACGCCTCTTGCCTTTTGTTTTACCATGATAGTTCATATTCGTGAAACAACACAGACAAACACCCATGACAGCTTATCAAAGGCCACGGTCTCCAAACTTTTAAGTGCTTCAGTCTCCCAAATAAAAGGTTCTAAATCAAACTATACTGCAACAATAAACAGATCCTGCTGTTTAGGAAGTCATAACAAACATGCAGTAAAAGGGAAAAATGCAGCCTGATAGGCAGCACCATTCACAAAGTAAAAAAAAACAATGTCCCGCTAAGAATCTAGCAGTTTCCATATCCCCCAAGCTCAGCTCCCCGAGTTGACTAAGGCAGTCATTTCTTTTGAGAATATACTGCAGTCTTGATAGTGCTCCACTTTATCCCTTAACCCCTTGACCGCGGAGGTAATTCCGCCGTGGCGCTAGGGGGCAGGGGGGGTCAAGCGGCGCCGCCATGCTCGTGACAGAACCACTCCATCACGAGCCGCGGTGGCACTGTGTTTGTGACGGAATGGCGTGAAATCAGCACCACGCAGGCGCCGCGGCCGGGCCGTGACGGAGCCATTCCATCACCAGCACAGTCCCACCGTGGCTCGTGACGGAATGGTTCAGTCACGAGCACGCAAGGGGTTAAGAAACAAAAACCAGGGAGGACGATAGGTCCTCTATTACTTTAATGAAGATGTCTATGACCTAAAATTTGGAACATTAGTAAATATTTGTTCTGAATCAAAGGAGCTTAATTGATAGTGATAATGTAGAATAGGGTAGCAAGCACATCCATACAGAGCTGTACCCTAAGTATATAAGGGATCCAACCAGGAAACACAATAAAGCAATAGAGTCTTCTATGAAGAGGTCAAGTCAAAGATATATCTAAAAGCCATTTGACCCACACGAGAATCAACCTTAAGATTCAGTATTGAAGCTGTAGAGCCATTTCTCATTACTACCATAATGGAGTGAAAGAGTGAATTATTATAATTGATAATGCCCTTATTCATTCCCTGAATTTTTTTTGGTATCGACCCATATGATCTAATAATTTATCCTCATGGTACTCGAGATGAGGAAGACAGGCAGGGCAGTTAACCTTTTTCTTGTCAGCCAGAGATGGCCAAGATCTCTGCCCCGGGAGATTAGAGGTACAGAAAATTACTTAGCGCCTGATCTAGTGTGTGGTAAATGAATTACAGTCTGTAATCTTCCATCATTAGTGTGACAGGTGAGCCCAGGTATGGGTCTTGTGCTCATTGAGCCACAGAACTCAAGCTTTACCTCATCAACGAGGCTTAAATAGGCCAAACCCAGTCTGGGGTTGCTCTCGGGCATAGGTCTTCAAACTTTTGTCGCTGAGCTCCCCCATCTAAACCTTGTTACACGTCGAGCCCCCCCCTCCCCTCCCATCACCACCTCCTGACTAAAAAGCTCTGGAAGCTGGTACTCTGCATCATTGATGGCCATTCCCTCCTGCAGAGCCCAGGTCATAGAGGGCAAACAATATTAAATAAAGTAGGAGTGTTTAGTAAACTGAAGTTTTGGGAGTGCTTGTGCTTAATATAAAGTTCAAATGAAAAGTCTCCAAGAAAACATTAGCACAAAAAATTACATTGGCGCTTTATTTTTCGCATAAAACACAAAATGTAGGATACTTTAGTAAAAATACTCCCAAAACACTTTTGAGGGGGGGGGGGAACATCCTTTACAACGCAACTTTTACCACGCAGTGCCTTTACGACGCAACTATTACAACGCAAACCATTACAACGCATTGTGCTGGGGGGCCCTCTAGGATAGGGAATGTGTTTAACGTACTATCCAACACCTTCCCTACTATCCACGGGGACTGGAGTTGGAATAGTAAATTAAACAATTCACTATCCAGCGCCTAAAAGCACTTTGCGTTGTAATGGTATGCGTTGTAAAAACAGCGTTGTAAAAGCATGCGATGTAAAAGCATGCGTTGTAATGTCAATCTTCCATTAGGGGTGTGCCTGTTTTTCTCCACAGAGACAGTCAATGTGTAGATGGATTCTTGCTTCTGCCATCCTTAAGTTGTGGCCCACTTCCAGTCTTGAGCAGTACCTGGAAACAGGAGTGCTCGCAACATTTTGTAATATATTTTCTGCAGTTTTATATAGAGCAAACATGACCCAAAGGTATTGCTGCGCTTTACAGGAGCATCTTTTACATTACACAGGCACACATTCATTTTTTGTAAGCACAGGGAGAGTAAGTGATTTGCCCAGAATCACAGGATGTTGAGCAAACACCAAGAATTGGTTCCCCAGCTCCACAGTCATCAGCTCTGGCTGTTGCGCCACATCCTTGCCCCTAGACAAGATATCAGAAAAGGGGGTTCCACAAAACATGTTTCAGACACAATTGAAAAATCTGGGATTATGTGGAGTATGGCCAGGTCCAGGTCCTTGCAGTTTAGACTGGATGTTTCCTATTGGAGCAGGACCATGACTGATTTGCATAATGCCTGTCTTTGCCCAGAATGGCTAAAAAGAATAACACGATGGCCTTGAATATGGCCCAGAGCAATCCTCAGTTACTAAGATTAATTGCAGCATTTCTCCAATCACTTTGTTGTTTTTTGCAATAGATGTCTTAAATGTAACAGGTATGCCTAGATGTGGGACCTGAACTCACTGTGCCACAGAGTTCAAACTATACCTCACTTGTAAGGACTAAATAGGCAGAAACCAATTGGGACTTGCTTCTATTAATTTTTGGCAGGACGTGGCCTGGGGGGGCTGGAGTGCTCCTAGTGGAGCAGGGCAAAGACTGATTTAATTGTCTATAATGGTAAACTGGATGAAAAACTGTGGTTTGCTGTGCTGCCCAGAGGCATTGCAACGTCTAATATGGGTTTAAGCATTCCTCCCATCATTTTGTCATTTGCTGCTGTGCCTTTTCTTTTCACTATTATGTCTACAAGATGAACTCTAATGTAGTAAACTTGAACTTCAGCCTTCGCTAGATGGAATAGATAATGCAACACCACGTCTTGTCTTTCTTCCAGTGCACAAAGGGTCAGTGGCAGCGTGCACGCCCTTACATGCCCTAAAGGACGGGACCAGTGTGAAAACTGGTTTATCCCTTTGGAGTATAGCTGGCGCCTAATTAAAGAGATATTAACAAATCTGTAAATGACAGATCAGAGAACCTAACCAAAGGGAAGGACTTCCGCTAAATATCCGAAACAGCGACCCAAAACTAAGAAGAGAAAATTCTCTTCTTGAGTCCCCTCACACCCCTAGGTGACATGCTTCATCATTGGGGCCTTCCCAGACAGCTACTGTCTGGGGCATTCTGCCACTTGCGGAATTGCGTAGGAGCACTTTTTGTGAAAAATGTGTAGTGCTGTGTTTGGGGGAGTGGTGATGGTGATGCTGAAAATATCTAGCTAGTGGGCGATTCATTTATTCCTGCTCCTAGTTGGTATGGATAAAAAGGGGTTAATAGTAGTGAGGAAGTGTAAATGTTATGTGTATACTTTCCCTAGTATTTGGTCGACATGTTTCGAGGTGTCCCCTAAACCTCTTCTTCAGGACCACATGGGGATCAGCCCCATGCGTACCACTCCGTGAGAAAAACTATCCTATACTAAAGAAATAATATAATAAAGAACAGATGCACACCTAATGTGTGAGCACCAAATTTAATACCTAATTAAAGAGGTCATGGATGGAAGCAAGGAAAGGTTATTCCTTCATTGGCTGAAAGCTATACACTAAATGGAGAGTTTTCAGCTTCAAATGTTACATTTAATTGTGAGCAAGGTCAGGTTGCGAATAAGCATCTGTGTTTTTTTTTTTACCTAACCAAGTGCAAAGAAAGATGGTGCTACTTGTTTATTACTAACTTAAACAGTTTATATAGGGATATGTCTGTAGAGAGGCAGGTGGTTTATCTAACACAATGTGACTGAAACAAAAACTACTGGTCAAAAATAAAGCTTTGAGCCACATTACGGTATATAGCACTTTAGGCCTCGCAGGGTTAGTGCTATCTATAGCAATGCATTTCTGCATACCATCCCGAATATAATTGCTGCAACCCACTTTTGTGGATGTGGGAGATTTCAATACTGACACTCACAGCAGGTTCTGCACCTGCTTGTGAGGATGCAGCACAAACAATCCCAGTGACTTTACCTGGAAAGTCATTCCAGTTTTGGAAGCATTAGGCCATTTTTTAATTTGCAGTTTTTTGCATGCTTTTTCTTGTCATTGAATTTCTTTGAAAGCATTATAAAGCAACATGTGCTTTCATGGAAAAGAATGTGCCACCTTTGCACAATATAATCTCACTCATGGATATTTTTATTAAATGTGACCATAAATGTGGACATTTGAAGATGCATGTAGCTGCACTGTACCTAAGTGGCAACTATAGTGTTTAAACATTTACTTCATTCTGCCTAATATATGTGTACCCCCTTTACTAACCACAGACCTTTCAGTGTTAAAGAATTTTGTGTTCATCCCTTTACCTTTTTAAAAGTGGGTTCATTACATCTAGTGGGGGAATTCTCAGAATTGATACCACTATCTCAGCATTTCTAAGATGTATAATTAGCATGACTTGTTTAGTTGCTGAAATGGTTACAATACTCTTATTGATTTGTATATGTGTTTTGTATGCTTCTGATTTACATTCCCACCACACCTACTACCCTATCATGTAATACAATGTGGTTTCTAGCTCATTGTTGTGGACTTTGCACTGTAGGTTAGTCAGTGCATGGAACAACTCACACTCTCAGCATCACCTCCTGCTTAAAAACAGAATCATCTTCTGCATCTTGTTTAAAGTATGTCTAACAATCTCACACCACTCACTCAACACCTGGGCCAAGCTACGTCTAATACTTTATTCAACTATGCACTTCAAAAAGGGATCCCATTGAAAATCTGAGCACTTTGCAATCTTTTCAGGGGTATGAAGTATTATATGAATTCTGCATCAGAGAGCGAATCAACCTGCAAACATGCCAGTTTTCCACTTCCATGGACCTGTTTGGGTGAGGCCCTGGGTTCAAATGGGATCCTGTGGGGGTGGACATATAGGTTCTTCAAAGGACCAGTTGGGGTGGACATGCAAGTGTGGACTTTCAGCAACAGAAATGTGGAACAGGGGCATGTCCAAGATCAGGGGCGGATCTAGGCTCATGGTGGCCCTGGGCAGGGAGCATAGGTAGGGGGCCCCTGAAGAGGGGCTCAGGGCAGGGCGGAGCGCGGAGGCCGGTTAAGAGGGAGGGGTTCAGGGTGTTTGGAAGTGGAACAGAGCCGGAGGCCGCCAAATCCCTGCCAGGGGTCTCCACGCAAATATGTATCCATCCTCAGAGGATTATTATATTAAGGATATATATTGGCGTGGCGGCCCCTGGGGTTTGGTGGCCCTGTGCAGGTGCACAGCCTGTACATGCCTAAGGCCGCCCCTGCCAAGATGGCCGAGCAGGAAAAAACGTGCACCTCGGAGCTCCGCCGGCCCAAAGGACCTAAACCATTCCTTCGCTGAGTGCTGGCACCCGGCTATGGCACGGGAGACTCCCTGATGGCGGCTGGTGAGCAGGAGGACTCTGGGGGCCACAGCGACAATGGAGCGAGGGTGAAAAATGGCCCCCGTGATTGGAGCGGCTGTGGCCTGCAGAGCCACAGCCGGGTGGCCTAGAGGGAGGACTCTGACCCCCACACTCTCAGAAAACATCCTAGTTGGTGAGTGCGGCTCCAGGGTGCGGGGATCCTAGGTGTTGAGTGCGGCTCCAGGGTGTGGGGGCAGGGAGGCTGCCGACTGCGTTGAGCAGCACGCGAGGAGGCGGCCCCCGCTCTTCCATCTACATGAAGTCAGCTGCCAGGCCGTTCTCGGGGGCGTGCGTAGGGAGAGGGGTGAGGCCGTTTGGCCAGACTGAGTGCCCCCTTGTGCGACAGGACTGCCAGGGGCTGCTGGTCCGTGGGAGCAACCGCTGACTGCAGAGTCCAGGCCTCGAGGCGAGGGCACAGATACTGGGTATACTGCGGACCGGCCCGGCATGATCTGCCTCACGGCACATGGCTCTCCCCGTTGCCCCCTCAAGACATGGTGTGGCTCCCGGTGTGGCCCCCGCAGCTGTGCCCCTAACTCTTTCTTGCAGTGCCATGCGCGTGGGAGGACTACTACCACCGAGACGGGGCAGGAGGCCTTGATCCCTGAAGAGCAACCGGGTAGGCTAGGGGAGGGCCTACCCGGGGCCAGGGAGGCGAGTGACACCTTTCACTACGATGTGTGGGAAGTCGCATCTGGGAGCTACCAGGCCTGGGCCACTCCACTACCGGAGACTGTCAGCCCACTTGGGCCCAAATAATATAACCACTTCCACATGGGCTATTTTGTTGTAGCTGGAGGCAAGGGCCTTGAGTTATGGCCTTCTGTGGTGCACACCTGGTGAGCCAGCCCACCTCCCGCTCCTTCCCCCTGTCTGGCGCCCAGGGGCTCAAAGCAGTGTCCCGGGGCTGAGCTGCCTTGTGGGCCTGGGGGCTGATTTGTTCTGCAACAAGACCGCCTAGAGGAGCCCGTGGGAGACAACCACTTATAAGTGGAGGCCAGCCAACTCATAGAGGGGGCACCGCCGCTCTAGGGCAGAGATGAGCACACACCGACAAAAGAAAAAAGAACCCTGAGTGAAAGACATCTTCGCCCACTCGACAACTAAAAAGACAGATGCCTCACGGGACACAGAGGATCAAAGGAATCACACAGACAGGCCTGGTGGCGGGGAGTCCCCCTTGATGCAGGCTTTCATTGAGTGATTGTTTGGCACCCATCGCAAGAACTTTGCAGAACTTAAGCGCAACATTGCCACAGATATCAAGGGGTTTAGACAGGGCGTTGCCGCCCTCGACCAAAGGTTGGACTCAGTGCACAGAACCACGATGTCCGCGAGGAGGAGCTAGATAGTCACCGTCGGGAGCTCCTGGAGCTATGTGACCAGAATGCGGAACTGCAGTACCAGATTGAGAATTTGGAGAATCGTTCTCGATGCTCCAATATTCAAATAAAGGGTGTGCAGGCATGGGCCATCTCGGGAGACCTGGAGGCGTTTGTGATGCGGCTGTTCAAGCACGTGGTGCCTGCACTACAAGTGCAAGTAATAACGCTGCACCGTACTCATCGCACAGGGAGGCCGGTGACCACCCCAGGCCAACCTCAGGACATACTCACGTGTCTACACTTCTATAACCAGAAGAAAACAATAATGTCCGTGACTAGAGATGTGAGAACCATCGACTTTGAAGGATATAAGATCGGGCTTTACAAAGACCTATCTCCAACAACGGTGCAATGCTGCAGGGCTCTGAAGCCGCTAACTAATTTCACTAGAACCTAGGAGATCCTCTATATGTGGGGCCACCCTTTCTGCCTGCAGTTTACATGGAAGGAGGAGGTCCGGTCAGTGTGCATTCTCACAGATGCCCACGCTATACTGGAGATGCCGGACCTGAGGCAGAACTCCCCCTCCGGGTCCCTGACCCATGAACCATTCGATGAGGGTTGTCGAGTGCGGCGTTTGTCCTGAAGGGGGCCAAAGAAGCTAAATAAACTGACCAAAGCCGATATCCGGGAGGAACGTGCATGACTTCTCCAACACCTACAGCATGAAGGTGCAGCCAGTTCTACAGCCAGTGACTATTGACAGCCCAAGTCAACTAGTGCTCGACTTCCCGCTAGATTGGTGTGGCCCCTCTTATAGAAGAGTTTGTCATGGCCTAGAATGGTATCAAGGGTCCTAACAATACAGCCCGCCAGCTGACACTCCTGGGTTGCTTTTTTCAACATACCCAGCAGGGACATGGACCCCACATTAGTGACCAGTTTGGCTCCCTGGTGGGAGATATGGTTCAACTCACAGTTTATGTTGTGCTCTGTTTTGTATTTCACTTATATTTTTTCCTTCCCTTCTCTCTCTATGGTGTTGCCTCCTACTTTCCTTCGTGGAGAGGTGCAGGTTGCGGAGTACTCGAATGGGCGGGAAATGGGAGGTGATGAGGTGAGAAATGGAGTTTATAATTAGCCTCAATGTTCGGGGCCTCAATTCCCCAGTGAAGCGGTTAGCGTTACTGTCATTTCTTAAAGACGCTAGGTGTGACATATATTTCTTGCACGAGACCCATTTGACGATATTGCAGACTTTTTTCATAAAAAGATCTCTGATATCCACACTTCCTTAGAGGTACAACGTCTTTCTCTGGATGAAGACAGTCTATTAGGTATCCGTTCCTCCGAGTCACTGGTTACCGCTCCTCCTAGCCTCTTCTCTGATTTTCCCTCTATGTCCCGGGAGGGATTGAATCTTCTCCTTGACAAAACGAAGTCCTCCTCTCCATTGGATCCATTGCCTCTAAAAAAGTTAAAGGAGTGCAGGGACAGCCTCCTGCCCCCAGGCATTTTTCCATCAACATGGAAGAAGGCCATTGTGAGGCCGCTCCTTAAGAAGCCCTCACTTGATCCTGGTCTCTTGAAAAATGTTAGACCGATTTCTCTGCTCCCTGCACCGGCTAAAATTTTGGAAGCACACTTGAATTGCCATCTTTCCTCCTTCCTTGAAACTGCGGAGTATCTTGATATTACCCAGCATGGATTTCGAAAACATCACAGCACAGAATCTGCTCTCACCTTTGTAGTCGATAACATCCGACGCAAGGTGGATGCCGGACAAACTACTGTTCTTGTGCTATTGGACCTCACGGCCGCATTTGACACCTTGTCTCCTGCCATTTTAACATCTCGGCTTAGGGAGGCAGGTGTCACGGGTTCGGCCCTGAGTCTCCTCAACTCCTTTCTCCTTGATAGGGAACAGAGAGTGATGCTCGGCAACCACCTCTCCCCAGCTAAGTCCTTGCAATGTGGGGTGCCACAGGGGTCGGCATTAAGTCCGACCCTGTTCAACATCTATGTCGCCCCCCTTGCTAGGCTTGTAAGATCTCAGGGGATGGAGGTGGTATCATACGCCGATGACACCCAGATTATGGTTTCACTTACTCAGTCCTCTGTTGTATCATCTGCCTCTAGCTTCAGGTCCTGTATGCAATACGTTGCAGATTGGATGGTTGCCAACTTCCTGAAGCTAAATGGCGACAAGACTGAGGTCTTGGTCTTTGGAAAGGACCAAGATATCTGGTCGAGTGAGTGGTGGCCTACTTCTCTTGGCATCTGCCCCACTCCCTCGCAATCTGCCAGAAATCTGGGTGTGGTATTCGACACTTCACTCTCGATGTCCCTACAGGTGAATCGGACCGTCTCGACCTGCTGGGGCGTGATCAAGACGCTCAACAGAATCCGCAGCTATCTGTCTCTCCAAGCACGCAAGCAGATTGCAGTTGCCCTTGTTGGTTCCAGGCTAGACTACTGCAACTCTCTCTACATGGAATCCAACAAGGGCCTTATACACCGTCTGCAAATTGTGCAGAATGCTGCTGCACGTTTTGTCCTGGATCTTCCCAGGGCCTCTTCTGCTACTGCTGCGAGGAGAGACCTTCACTGGCTTCCTATTCAGCACAGAATTGATTTTAAAATTCTGTGTCTAACTTACAGAGCTCTCGAGGATGGCTCTAAGAACGCTATTAGTCATCTGCTCACTCGCTATCACCCTACAAGGTGTCTGCGCTCATCGGGACTACTTCAACTTGTTGTCCCTCGTTTTAAGCTCACTAGATGGGGAGCTAGGGCCTTCTCCGTCGTCGCGCCACAGCTTTGGAACATCTTGCCGATGGAGTTGAAGGTCCTCCCCTCTCTAGCGCTCTTTAAAAAGGCTTTAAAAACGTGGTGCTTTTCGAGAGCTTACACAGGTTGAGCTGCCTGGTTTTTGTTGTGAGCTGGATTTAGAATTAGGCGCCTTGATGCCCATTGGGCTAAGTCCGCGCATGATAAGACCCCTTTATTATTATTATTATTATTATTTGGTCATCCGGACTGGCGGAGAATGCGATGCCGCTGGTTCGACCGGCAATACTTTTCCTCCGGTACTGGCAAAAAGGCTGGGGTGGAAATCCTGTTTGGTACCTTTTTTTGCTGGGAGGGTGGAGGGTGTCTTCGCAGATATCCCGGGCTGCTTGTTGGCACTACACGTAGGGATCCGGGGTACCAGGTACACGATAGCCACTATCTATGCCCCTAATAACAGACAGGAACTGTTCATCAAAGACGCCATGGGTCGACTGATCTCTACGCCAGACAGGTAGCTGGTGGTGGGGCGCGACTTCAATGTTACAATGGATGGCCAACGTAAAAGATCCCACCTCCGGGAGGGCCAGACTGGGGGACTCACTACGGGCATTGTAGGATGGATGGCCAACGCAGGACTCACTGACATTTAGCATCACATGCATCCTACAGAGATTGAATACACTTTCTTCGCTGCATCGCACCAAACGTACAGACGAATCGACTATTTTCTCACCACACCAGGGATAACAGGGGCTACCGTAACCACAGATATTGGAGCCGCTGCCCTCTCAGACCACTCCCCCGTTGGCCTTAGATTTCGCCTAGCACCGCGCACACCAGTTCCCCAGCGATGGTGCCTCAACACAAAACTCCTCACATTTGAGCAGGTGCTCCTATCCACTCTCACGGCACTGTTCACCTTCCTGGAACAGAATGACACTGCTGAGACAGCTATAGCTACACTTTGGGAAACATTAAAGGTAGTTCTACGAGGGCACTTTATAGGCGTCACAACAAAATACAATGGGGAACAGCGGGACAAGCGAACCCAGTTGGAGGGTCAGTTCAAGGAATTAGAAGCGGCACATGTCTGTTTGGGCACCATAATGGTCACACAACTGACAATGGCTCGTACGCAGCTCCTGGCGATAGGCATGGGACGAGCGCAGTATGCCCTACTCCGGCTATGTCAGAGGTATTATGCTGGAGGTAACAAGGCAGGTCGCATGCTGGCACATCGTCTTAGAGAACAGGTAGTCGACAGGCGGGTATCAGAAATCTGTGGAGCTGATGGCTCTGTTGCAGATGCGGATGAATGTATTGCACGCGCGTTTGGGGAATTCTAAAGAGCGCTCTACTCAGCAAAGCCACTACGACACCTGGACGTTGAGGCTTACCTGTGGAAGTACCTATATACTGCAATGCAGACAAAACAGAGGTGCTGTTTTTTAATCAGAAAAACTCCATCCCTTCCTCCTGGTGGTGGCCCACGGCACTTGATCCCGCTCCCTCTCCCGTCCACTCGGCCCGTAACCTGGGCTTCCAGTTTGACGACTCTCTTTCATGCAAGACTCAGATTAACAAAGTGACCTCTGCCTGTTTCCTGAAGTTGCGCATGATTCGAAAAATCCTCCCCTATCTCCCTCTGGACTCCCGCCGTACAGTTACCCATGCCCTCATTACGTCCCATCTGGATTATGCTAATAGCCTCTATGCTGGAGCCCCCCAATACTTGATTGACCGGCTACAGATTGTTCAGAATGGGGCGGCAAGGCTGATTGGCAATATTCCCTATCGTCAGTCAGTCGCCGCATATCGTAAGGAACTGCACTGGCTACCTGTGGCCAGCCGCATCCAGTTTAAGATCCTCACTCTGACTCACCGAGCCATCAACGATCGTGGACCAAACTATTTGAAAAAACGGGTTTCAATATCCCGCTCCATCAGATCTCTGAGATCCAATGACCTATGCCTTCTGATCTCTCCCCGTTTCAGACTATCCAGAATGGGTGGCAGAGGGTTTAGTGTCATTGCGGCAAAACTATGGAACGCGCTGCCAGTCGATCTTAGATTCTGTCCCTCTGAATCCATCTTCCGGGCCAGACTCAAAACTTGGCTCTTCTCTGGACTCTGATTTACTATGTTACTTCCCCTCTTTGCTCCTTTCCTCTCCTCTGAGACTTAGGTTCTAGCGCCGGGACACCCCTTCGGGGGTAGCTGTGCGCTTTATAAACTACATAAAATAAATAAAAATAAATACTGCGCCCTAGAGAAAGACATCAGGTACAGGAGGCTCTTACAGCTATGCAGAGGCTACAGCCTCACAAGGCGCCCGGCCCTGACCGCTACTGCAGGGAGTTTTATAAAGCATGCGCATTCCACCTGGCCCCAATATTCAATTGCCTATATAACCACATAGACAAACCGGGATCACTTCCAGACTCCATGAGTAATGCCACTATCATGGTAATCCCCAAACCTGGCAAGGACCCCAAAAGTTGTGCCTTGAATTGCCCAATGTCCTTGTTAAATGTGGAGGCAAAAAATGTTACTAGTGTGTTGGCACAGAGATTGGTGCCATAAGTTCAGGGAATAGTTGATCCGGATCAAGCAGGGTTTATCCCAGACGCGGATGCAGCGATAACACGAAAAGGTTATGTCACCTCCTGGATAAAATTCGATGCTCCCAGAGACCGGCTCTAGTGCTCACGATAGACGCTGAGAAAGCGTTTGAGTACACTGGCCGTACTTGTACTGGGTACTTAAACGGATGGGATTTGGCCCCAACTACTCAAGTGGGTACGAGCCTGCTATGCAGCCTCCCAGGCAAACATTTGTGTCAATGGCATACAGTCCCCACCTTTCCCATTGAACGTGGGACCAGGAAGAGTTGCCCTCTGCCCCCCCTTCCTTTTTGCACTTTACATGGAGCGGCTGGCCGAATGCATACGGGGCAACGCAAGGATGGCAGGAATCCAGATGGGAGGGAGGGAGCACAAGATCATACTTTATGCCGATGACGTCCTTTTAACCCTCAAACACTAGTCGGCCTCCCTGACGGCGGCTATTGCAGAAATCTCACAGTTCGGGCTTGCGTCGGGTTTCAAAGTTAACCTGCAAAAATCCGCGATCTAAACTACAAGAACTTGAGTGGGCACACTTACGCGAACAATTCCCATTTCAGTGGGCGAAAAACGGGGTCCAATCCCTGGGCTTGCGGACCTTCCCCAAAATTTAGGCCACTGCAGACCACAACTACGGAAATCTACTTACCTTGATGCGGACTTGTCTCGGCAAATGGAAATCGCAGAACCTTTCCTGGTTGGTGTGCCTGGCTGCTGTATAAATGACGCTGCTCCCTAAACTGTTTTATGTGATGCAATCTCTACCGTTGCAGCCCCGACGCGGGTTCTTGACAAGTAACAGGCTTTAATATGGAACTTCAAATGGGAAAGTAAAAAAGCGCGAGTGTCCACACCACTGGCTTACCTCGCGATGGCAGAGGGCTGTCTAGGGGTCCTGAACCTGTGCAAGTATTATCAGGCAGCCCAACTGCGCTACATGGTAGAACACTTACTGATAAGCACTGGTGCTTCATAGACCAGGCCATAGCTGGGATACACATCGGGAAGGTGCCCAGTGCAGCCCAAACCATACAGGTCCCTGAGTGTTTACGTCTCACCAGTCACACGAAGAACAGTGGGGGTTTGGAACAGGGTGCAGTGGAAACATAACCTCTCGACTCATATATCCCCGCAGACCCCCTTAATAGGTGACCCAAACTTTCTCACGGCTTTAGATGGTGCAGGCTACAAAGCATGACAAGAAGTCGAGAAGTAAGAAGGTGGGGGACTTGTTCAACCTTGAGGGTCTCATGGATTTCCCCACGCTACAGACCTATTACCCGCTTCTGAACTCAAAGTAGCAGTGCTTGGCTGTAACGCACTGGGTCACTAGACCGTGGATTCAACCACACGCAGGCAGAACACTCCTGCCTTTCAAGAAGTGGCTTGTCACGTGGAGCTTCGACAAGAATCTGCTGTCGGATATCTATGCATTTTTTAAACAACCCGTACGCCCCTTATGTTCCCCCGCCCAGGGCCGGCTTTAGGGCAGTGCGACTGGTGCGGTCGCACTGGGTGCTGACCTGTGGAGGGGGGCGCTTTGACCTCAGGTGGGCGCTGTGTTTAGCAATATCTTATGATGGGAGAGATAAGGGACACTTTTGCAGGTGGTAGCGAGAGAATGCGAAGAGGTGGTCATGGGATTTGGGGGCGCCAAAAATAATTGTCGCACAGGGCTCCATCAGCGCTAAAGCCGGCCCTGCCCCCGCCAGGGCCAGATGGGAGAAAGAATGCGACTATTCCTCCTCGGACAAGGAGTGGAGTGACATCCTCCACCGAGCTCGACGTACATCCGCCCTCAACACAACCAATAAGGAAATGCTCCTCAGAATAGCCCATCATTGGAACCTAACGCCAGCAAGAGTAGCTAAGTGGGACTCAAGGGGGTAATGGGATGTGCTGGCGAAGGTGTGGACAAAGGGGTGCAATTACCCATCTCCTGTGGCAATGCCCCAAGATTGGTCCATACTGGTCGGAGGTATTGAAAGCTGTTGACCCCATGTTTGACACAGACATACCTAGACTCCCCACTTTCACACTCTTAGGCCTTCCCAATCCGCTCACTCACCCCTTGAAGTCCACCAGTGGCAAAGCTATTGCTCTCTATTAACCCGGTTTTATTGAGCCGGTTGGGGGCTGACAGGATCCCTACTCATCGGGACTGGCTGCATAAAATCTGGGCTATCCTGGAAATGGAGAAACTCACGGCGGTGGCTACGCAGGAATTACCACGGTTTGACAAAATGTGGCAGCCGTGCATAGCGTACCTAGTGGAAGAATTCTGCGAACTGACATGCCCCTAGTACCTACAAGTCTTATGCTTAACATCTACCGATTCTAACACGCAACGCCAGGCCGCACCCTCTTCCTGGCACCACCATCACTTCAGGAGAGAGGAACTTACGCTTCCCCCCACTTCCCCACCCCCCTCCTCCTCTCCACCTTTCACATTTTAATTTTCATTTAACAATGGCGTTCTAAATTTCTGTATTTTCATGTTCTTCATTTTATGTCTGCTTACTGCATAGGCATCCGAAAGAATGTCCGGCGGCCACTGGATGTAGGTGGCTCCAGTTGTAATGGTGTTACTGTATAAAATCAATAAAAATGATTCAAACAGAAATGTGGAGCAAGCAGCTATGGCCCACACCACATGTCCCATTACCCAGGGTGCATCTTGCATTCCTGGGGTAGACAATATAGCCAAATTTCAGCAGCTGTACCAATTGGGGTATACAGCCCGGCGCACGCTGCCTTTCTCAATACCTTTTGACTGATGCTCACGACTTTCTTCAGACAGAATTACATATCTATAGCATTGCTGACTATGTTTTGCCTAATTCTGTAATCTTGTATACAATATTACAGTTGCCCTCTGATAGCTAAGAGGCCAAGTCCTGAATGAGGATGGAGTTTGAATAGGTGATGCAATTTGTTAGGGGGACGGTGTGTAAGATAGAGGAGCATGGTAGTGGGGGGCATTTAACCCTTTGCCTGCTGGTGACGGAACTACTCCGTCACCAGCCACGGACGCGCTGTGCTAATGACAGAGTGGTTCCGTCATGGCCCGGCCGCCGGGCCTGCGCCGCATGAATTCCGCGCCTGCGATGAGCGTTCTATTGAGAGGGCAAAGCTGTGACGGAACCATTCCGTCACAAGCACAGCGCACCCGTGGGTCGTGACGGAGTGGTTCCTTCACGAGCATGGCGGCACCGCGCGGACCCCCCTACCCCCCCAGCGCCAAGGGGTTAAAGAGGGTAGAAAGGATAGCATAGAGAACAGAAGAGGGGACAGCATTTACGATAAGAAGATTAGTAAGAGACATGTAAAAGGTGAGGGTAAGGATGCAGATAGGAGAGAAAGGAATTGTGTGTATGAGTCGGGAGCAGGATAGTGGAAGATGTGTAAAAAGATGGAAGGGGGGTGTGGCCAAGATGGCGTCGGAGTAGGACGCTTCTTCGAGCCTCTCCGACGCCGGACCAACAAAGCACCGGATAGCGGGGTCCCGGGGGCGCTGCCCGGAGTTTCATCGACGGCGGAGACCGCAGATATCTAGCGGAGTGCTCCAGTGCCGCCAGCGGAGAGTTCCGGAGTCTGTGGCGGCCGTTACAGAGGAGCCGAGTCGCGGCCTGTGCAGCCGCGGATTTGCGTAGCTGCGGATCTGGACCGGGACGGGGCGGCCTCCGGTCCCGGAGGATATCGCAGGTGCCTGGGTCCGTGCACTGCGCCCGGCGGAAGCAGAGGGCAGGCTTCGTCAGCGCTGACGGGAGTGCTCAGGAGGAGACATCAGCAGCACAGGTCAGGGGAAATTGGGAGCCCCCGGAATCGATCGGAGTGGAGCTGGGCAGGGCCTTAGCAGCGGAAACCCTGAAGGTTTGGAGCCGGGTCCGGACTAGAGGACGACCGGCCGACGAGGGGTGACGACTGGAGCATCTGACCTGCGGGAGAATGGACCGGCCGAGACTGCTGGGGGTACCGGAGCACACGCGGACCGGGCCTGGCGGGGCCATATTGACTGGGAGCCAGTGGGGGCTCAGTTCCCGAGCTGCCGGTCGCAGAGTGAGCCAGAACGGTAGGGGAGAGAGCGGACCCTGCAGTGGCGGTAGAGTGGGCCGCTGCCTGTGCTGGCCTGTCCTGGGGGCGGGCCTGCCCTAGAGCTTGCTGCCGAACTGGCCTGCGCCCCCCGGGGGACTTTGTGGGCTGGAGAGAGGGGCACGACCACCGGTTGCGTCTGTGGCGCCATTTTTTTGAAGGGGACTTCTTCGTGGAGCTCGGCGGTCCGACCCTGTTTATTCCTGGAGTTGGCTGCTGGTGGTGGCCCTGGCCTGAAGCCTCGAGCACATCCTGCGAGCTGGACACTGACTTTGTGGGGGTAACCTGCCGGGCCTTCGGTGCACCTGGGTGGAGTGCGGTCCTTGGGACCTCGCTGCGCAGACCGGCCCTGGCCGCAGTGGACGGACGAGGCCGAGTTGCTGAACGGACCACAGGGAGAGCAGTCTCGCTATCCCTGGTGGGTTGACTCCTGGCGGGGTCCCTTCGGAACCGTGGACCAGGGTGAGGTGCTTCTAGGGGTCGAGCACAGCCGCCATGTCCTCTTCGCAGCGTAGAAAGGTGTTGAAGGATGGCGCCTCCAAATCGTCACAGCAGCCGGCCTCACCGGGTGCCGGTGGATCCTCGAGGCATTCGGATGACGAAGCACCCGCCACTAAAGCGTTCATGGCGGAGCTCTTTGCCTCCATTAAAGATGACATCGCCGAACTCCGCACGCAGTTAGCATCTGATCTACGGGAGGTGAGGAGGGACGTGGATGGGATTGGTGAAAGGGTGGCAACATTGGAGGACCACGACCTAAGCATGGCGGAGGACATGCACCAGCTTCAACAGGACGTTCTCCGCCTAACTGAGCAGAACTTGGATCTACAAACCCACGCGGAGGATTTGGAGAACCGTTCTAGGAGAAATAACATTCGTATCAAAGCGGTGCCAGGGGACGGTGAGGCGGGGGACCTGCGGGGATACGTCCAGGCCCTGTTTCTGCAGATTCTGGAGGATGAAGAGGTGCGTGACATTCAGATGGACAGAGTGCACAGAGTGGGGTTGCCCAGACGAGGGGGGGGGTCCGCCTCCTGATATCCTCGTTTGTGTGCATGATTTTCAGCTGAAGGAGAGGATATTGAGAAAAGCCAGAACCATCTCTTCCCTGCAGTTTAGGGGACACCGCCCGCAGCTGTATCAGGACCTAGCAGCAACGACATTGCAGAAGCGGAGGGATTTCCGTCCTGTGACCGCCTTCCTCCGAGAGCGCGGGGTCTCCTACTCGTGGGGCCATCCCTTCCGGATTATATTTCGCTGGGAAAATAGGCTGAGGCAGATCAATTCCCTTCAGGCGGCGAAAGTTCTCCTGGGCATCGAGGAAACGGAACCTTCACAGGAGGCACGCGGCTCGCCATCCCGGAGGCGGCGTCGCTCTTCCTCCTGGCACAGGGTGGGCCCATCCCCGGAGCGGCGACGACCAGATCCTACGGCTAGTGAACAGGAGAGAGGAGCTGCTGTGGCTTCAGTGGCCTCCGCCACCATGGCGGATTCCCAGGCGAGTTCTGGAGCAGCGTGACCCCGGCCTCATTGAATGGCGTCGGAGGGGCTCTGGGCCTGAGGTCCCCGGGGTACGATGGTACTTTTGGAGAAGACACCCCGGACCTTGGACCTGGGGGTCTCCCGGTTGACACCCCTGCCCCGATTCCAGTCCAGTGGGGGACTTCCGAACCATGACCTGCTGGAACTGATGACTGCGAGGTTCAGGTTCAGTGCCTTGAGTTGCATTTTGTTGTTTCTTGTTTTTTGGGGGGGTGGGGGGGAGAGTGGGGACGGGGGGTAACGTTGGGGGGGGTGGGACTTGGGGGGGGGTTGGGGGGCCAGTGGTGGCGGCTATGTGTGGTATGTGTGGATTGCTGCGTGTGGGGGGGGATGTGTGTTCTACAACTCATTCTTGATTTTCAGATTTTGGGAGTCATATTTGGCTTGTATTTCGCGAAGGAGGACGGGCTGGCGGGGGGGAGAGGGGTATGCTGGGTGGTTGGGTACGGGCAGGGAGTTGGTAGCGGGGTGGGGAAGTGTGATGGAATCTCCCTCCAAAGTAGGTGACATGGCGCATGGGTGTTACTTGATTGGTTATGACTATTAGTATAGGCACATGGAACGTGAAGGGACTCAACTCCCCGCAGAAGCGGCAGAAGGTGTGGAAGTACCTAATAGACCACCACCTAGATGTGGTTGGTCTTCAAGAAACTCACTTAGCCAGGAAGGACGAGCACAGGCTTCGCTATCGGCTCTTTCCACTTATATACAGGGCGTCTGCATCCACTAAGCATAGGGGGGTGGCCCTAATGTTTCGAGCGTCCCTCCACTTCCAACCGGAGGGAGTTAGTGGAGATAAGGAAGGGAGGTGGCTGATGGTGAAGGGGGTGTTGTATGGACGTATGTGCACATTTGTAGTGGTGTATGGGCCTAATGCTTCACAGAATGGCTTTTTGCAGACTCTGTTGGATAAAGTGGGGGAATTCGTGGAAGGCCAGCTGTTCCTGATGGGAGACTTCAACATGGTCTGGGATAAAGTCCTGGATAGCTCAGGCACACAGAGGTCCGGGGCGGGGGTCTTTACCGCTGAGACGCAGCGGCAGGTGGGGGACCTAGGATTGGTTGATGGTTGGCGTTTCCTTTATCCCCAATCTAGGGATTACACCTATTTTTCCCATGTGCATTTGTCTTATTCACGAATTGACCACATCTTCATAAGTCAAGCATTGAGGGGGGACCTCCAGGTATCCAGCATCTTCCCACTCTCAGTGTCGGACCACAGCTTGGTTGTGCTTGGGTTGCGGTGGTCAATGGGGGGGGACGGATGGAAGAAATGGTATTTCCCCGAAGCATTGTCACGTGATGATGTTGCCTGTAAGGAGCTGAGGAGGGCCATTCGGGATTTCTTGGAACTCAACCCGCCTTCGGACACCTCGGTGTATACCACTTGGGATGCCTGTAAGGCCTCACTGCGGGGTAGCTGCCCTAGTCTCAATGCTAATCTCAATAAGCAAAGGAGGAAGGAACGTGAGGCTCTTGAATCTGAATTGGCGGCACTGGAACAGGCACATAAAGCCAACCCATCTCGAATGACCCTGCGGCCATTGACTGCGGTCCGGGGGAAGCTCCGGGCCCATTATAATAACAGAGCGGAATTTACACTTCTGCGGCTGCGGAGGACTTCCTATTCAATGGGGAACAAGGTGGGGAGGCACCTGGCGAGGCAGCTTCGAGATAAACGGGAGCGGGAATATGTAGGTGGGATTAAAGATGAGGCAGGACGGGACCAGCACAGGGACGGAGACAAGGCTGCTATCTTTAGCCGTTTTTATGCGGCTCTATATGGTGGGGAGGACCTGGATCGGGCAGCTCAATCCGCCTTCCTAGCTAGCCTCCCTATTCCCCAAGTCTCCGGGGAGTGGAATGAGCATCTCTCAGCCCCTATCTCAGGGGAAGAAGTGATGGATGCTATAAAAGCTCTTAAGCTCCACAAGGCCCCTGGTCCTGACGGGTACACGGCCACGTTTTACAAGACATTCGCGGGAGAACTATGCGACTTTTTAGTTACCCTCTTCAACTCCATGGCGACGGAGGGGCGGACCTCGGGATCGATGGCCGAGGCTTTAGTCACCATTCTCCCCAAACCTGGGAAAGACCCCACCCACTGCACCTCCTACCGTCCGATAGCGCTCCTTAACCTGGACGCCAAGCTGTATTCCTCGATTCTTGCAAGACGGCTCCAGGATCTAATGCCGGCCATTATCCATCCGGACCAGTCTGGATTCATCAAGGGGAGACAAACCCATGACAATTTGCGACGGGTGGCGCATTTGACCGAGAAGGCCGACCGATTTCGCTTACCTGCAGTGTTAGTGGGTCTGGATGCGGAGAAGGCATTTGACCGTGTTGATTGGGGGTTTCTGAACTTAACGCTGGAAGCTTTTGGATTCTCCTGCCACTTTGTCCGAAGGGTTCAGGCTAATTATGACCGACCAGTATCTAGGGTATTGGTTAACGGACATCGGTCGGCTTGCTTCCCCCATTCCCGCGGTACGCGGCAGGGGTGCCCACTTTCCCCGCTCCTCTTCGCACTCAGCATAGAGCCTCTGGCGCTTGCGATTAGGGAAAAGGAGCAGATTATCGGCATTCCATTTACTGGCGAACAGCACAAGATCTCTCTGTTCGCGGATGATGTTCTTTTATCGCTAGGAGAGCCGGCCAACTCGCTGCCTCATGTACATGAGGTCCTTTCTGAGTTTGAGAAGGTTGCCGGCTTTAAAGTTAACATGGATAAATCGTACATTTTTAATCTAACGCTGCCCCCTGATGAGGTAGACCGTGTGCGAATGCTTACACCTCTCTCGTGGTCATCCTCCTCCTTGCTCTATCTGGGTATTAAGTTAACCCCCACCCTGGGGGGGTTATATGCAGCTAAGATCTCTCCTGCATTAGCGGCGATCAGTGGGGAGCTAGAGAAGTGGAAGCCGAAGTTTATTTCTTGGCTCGGTCGCATTCATGCGATCAAGATGGTGCTGTTGCCCAAATTCCTGTACCTTTTCCAGGCTCTTCCCATACCTGTGGAATTGGATTTCTTCCGGCGCTTGAAGACCTTGATGTTGAAATTTGTGTGGCAGGGGGGCCGGGCGCGGCTTTCCTATGCAGTACTCCGTCGATCGCGGGGGGAGGGGGGGGGGGGGGGGGGGTGGGGTTCCCCGACATGCAATTATACTATAAGGCTGCGCAGTTGAGGGTGTTGGTGGAATGGTCGCAACTCCTTTCGGAGAAGCACTGGCTACATATGGAGCGTAGTGTGGCTGGGAGATCCATCTGGGATCTGGCCTGGAAACCTAAGGTGGACCGACCCAAGAATGCCTATATATGCACTCCTACTAGTACTGTCCTGAAAGTATGGGACACGGTCACTGGGGATGATCGTTGGACCACCTTTCCGTCCCCGTTTACCCCTATCCATAGGAATCCGTCCTTTCCGCCGGCTGAGCGCGATGGGCCGTTCACGCTGTGGAGTGAGGGGGGCTGCAGGGCGCTTACTCACCTGTTCCATGGGCCGAACCCCCTTTCCTTTCACAACTGCATGAGGGACTACGGGGTCCCTCCCACTGAACGGTTTCATCATACTCAACTCCTGCACTGGGCTACTGCTCCGGAGGTGCGAGATGCGGCCACGAGACAACTGACGCCCTTCGAGGCGTTTATCAACCGTACTTCCGGCATGAAGGGGACGATCTCATTCATTTATAAACTACTACTTGACACTGTACTATTCCCAAGACCTCGGTATATGGAGCACTGGGAGACTTGTCTGGGGCGGGACATCTCGAGAGCCGAGTGGGAAGGGTTATGGAGAGATATCAAGGCCCATAACCATTCGATTGGACTTAGGGAGGCACATTTGAAAGTTATGTATGACTGGTACCTCTACCCGTCCAAGCTGCACCGCATTTTTCCATCGACCTCTGACAGGTGCTGGAGGGGATGTGGCTTACTAGGAGATTTCCGCCATATATGGTGGGATTGCCCAACTATCAAGCCTTTCTGGTCAGAGATATTGGCGCACATTAAGGAGGTGGTTGGATAACCGATCCCGGAATCCATGGACTTTGTCCTGCTGGGGCTTCGGGATCCGATGCTGGCACACCAGACTAGAGCTGACAAACGGATTGTTTGGCTGTGCTTGGGTGCGGCTAAATTGACACTGGCGGCGGCGTGGAAGAAGTCGACGGCCCCGGCAACCTCACTGTGGCATGCGTGGCTGTGGCGATTACTGAGTCTGGAGAGGATGTCCGATATATTTCTGGGCAACTTTAAGAATTTCATATTTACATGGGGTCCATTAGTCAGGTTTCTCTCCCGAGGTCTTCCGTCAGCAGTATGTCCGCCAGCATTGCGTGCACTTCACCTGTTTCAGATCTGAGTGAAGGGATGTATGCGTCAGGTATGAATGTGAGATGAGTCGCCGCCACGGGGGGGAGGGGGGTTTGGCTTTGGGTTGGGGTCTGTTCACTTTATTGGTTTACGCGACTTCCAGCGATTGGAATGGACTATAGAGGACTCCGGAGCTGAGGCTTACCTGGATGGTGGCTTGGACTATTGATTACTGCTCCCGATGGAGTTCTGATGTATGCCACTGTAGCGATTGAACACTGGCTTTGTAGTCACTGGGCGACTTAGCCCTTTTGCATTACTGTGCTCTGTTGGGTGGGCGTTCCCGGAGTCCCCCCTTGTGGGAATTACTGCTTTGTCGCTATGTTTGATTGTTTTTTCCTCTGTCTTTGGAATCAATAAAAATTACTTTGAAGAAAAAAAAAAGATGGAAGGAAAGCAGACAGTTGTAGTCCCGCAAAGCTCCTCCTTAAGTCCAACTCTTTTTAATTTATACATGATGCCTCTAGGATCCCTGGCAGAGGCATATGGCACCAAAATTATTTCTTACGCTGATGATATTAAGCTGATTTTCACATGCGACAAAGGCACCGACTTCAATGGGGACACAATCAGATCCTGCCTCACAAAGGTTTTTAGATAGCCGAAGGAGATCCACCGCAAGTGCAATCCTGATAAATCCGAGAGTGTCTTCTAGGACAGCCCTCTGTGGACAATTGGAGCCAATGGCGGCCCGCCAAATTCTCCTCTCCCTTGGCTGCCCAATCTACAGTCAAGAACTTGGGTATCTAAATCGATAATGAGCTCTCCTTGTGGTTCAGGCCCTGGTGGGAACCTGTTGTGGTTAACTGTGGATGTTGAAAAAATTATTTCTGTTTCTCCCTCCGGATTTCAGGAAGACAGTGGTGCAGGCGCTGGTCACGCCTATATTGGACTATGCTAATGCCCTCTATCTGGGACTACTGGACTACCTTCTTCAGCGCCTTCAGGTAGTGCAAAATTCAGCAGCCATGGCCATTCTCAGACTGAAACGTGGGTCGCATCTGACCCCTCTTCTCAAAGCCTTATGTTGGCTTCCAGTGAGGGAGCGGATAAAATTCAAGGCCATGATCATTTTCTTCAAAGTCTTCCATGGTATGGAAGCCGGCTACCCGAGAAAGCGAGCCAGCCGCTACACACCTACTAGAGCACTCAGATCATCTTCCGCCGATTTGGCCTGCATCCCCAAAACACGCCTGGTGCTTAGAGGTGGTAGGTTCTTCGGCTTCCGTGGAGCCCAAGCATGGAACAAACTACTGGTGGCCCGAGAGCATCTACTGATCTAACCCACTTCAAGAAACTGCTGAAAACTTGGCTTTTTAAGAGCTAAGCCTTCCATTAGGCCAGCCAAATGAGAACCATTAGCGCTGGGACACTCCTGCTGGAGTAGCTGTGCGCTTTATAAGTACCAGTTATTCACTCATTCATTCAAAGAATGAGGGAAGCAGCAGAATACTCTGAGATGTGTAAAGGAGGGAGCAGCGTGTAGACAGGAAGGAATCAGAACCGTGAACAAAGTAGACACAGGAGATACATACTAGGAGCAGTGTAAAGGAGCTGGAGAGAAATTAAGGCATATCTTATTCTGCCACTCATTTCAATAGCTTGTGCACTTGCATAGTAAATCACTGCATGTCTTCTGTGCACGTAAGCTTAGCTGCAGTGCACAGAGAACCTAAATTGCTACACACACAAAACAAACAAATTAGAGGGAACATTGCTTGCAGGGAATTGGGCTTAGGCCATGTGCTGCTACTACAATCAGAACGCAACCCCCCTGAACATACAATACACATAGAAGGACTCTTTGCTCCTATTAGGAGCGCGACTGATTTAAATGGCCATACTGTCCGAATTCAGGAGCCATGCCATCAAGCTCAAGGATCTTATAATAAGATGTGACAACTGGCCCAAAGTCTGGTCAACAAGTTTGGTACCCATAGAAGTTTCAGGGACATCTGTTTAGACCCCGGGTGGAGAAATTCGTGAAAATTTGGGAATGTCACAATAAATTTCTTACAAGAAATTGGGCTTTTATATTACTTTGTGTAATTAAGCACCATTCACCGTCAAAATTTGCTGCAATGGTACAGGAACATTATAAAGCAATTCACTGATGTTTGCAGTGCCTTTATTTAATGAGTTCTCATGCCACAAATTGATGTAAGAATGCATTAGGTGCTAAAATATTGCGCGAACTGACATTTTGGCTTTTCATCTATTGTTGCTCAACTTTGCTGTATTGTTGCATAACTATGCAAAAACAAATTACAAACATTTTGCACACCCCTACATTTGACATGGATTTTCGAACATTACATTGTCTTTGCATGTGGACACAATGAGAACCATCTTGGACTAGGGTACCATAGCTTCACCAAGGCCAATAGTTTCAGTTGAATTGGGGGTAAGGTGTAGAGAAATTTCTCTGGCTGATCATGAAAATTTTACAGCCTAGAGAGCCTATTTCATGTATCCTAGATGTAGAAATCTGAGACATTTGGTATTCCAATATGTGGTGAATAGATCTATTTGGATAACACCAGTCTAAGAGGAGATGTCCGCCAGGAAGAAGATGAAAATGCTACCCAGTTGGAATTGTAGGTGCAGATATGGTGAGAAGATCCTTTTGTTTATAGGTGACAAGCATTTTTAGAGGTGACATGGATTACTACACTGGCTGCAGAAGAATCAAAAGGACTTGAACAAGGTCATCCGATGGGACAACAATGACTTTATGAGCAGAATGTGCTGGAAATCCAGCAAGTATAAGGGAGAGCATACAGTTCTTTCTCAACTGCAAAAGATCTTGAGACACTGTCAAAGAATGGGGTGCCATCACGTATCATGATGTGAATTTATGCGAAAATGAGCAATGTAGCATTGCGTGTAGAGGTGACATCTAGTCGTGTGATGTCAACAGTGCTTACTTGGAGTAGCTTGATAATGATGATTTTCTTGACAACGAATGGCGCAGAAGCTAAAAGCTAGGAGATATATCTGCTCCGGTGAACAACCTTTACAACGAAACTTTTACAACGCACTACCATTACAACGCGGTCATTACAACGCAAACCATTACAACACATTGCGCTGGGGGGGCGCTCTAGGATAGGGAATAAGATTAATTTACTATCCAACACCTTCCCTAGTGTCCACGGGGACTGGTGTTGGAATAGTAAATTAAACTTTTCACTATCCAGCACCCCAAAGCGCTATGCGTTGTAATGGATTGCGATGTAAAAACCGCATTGTAAAGGCAGGCGTTGTAATAGCCTGCGTTGTAACGTCATACATCCATCTGCTCCAATGTCGAAATTAATGGGAATGGTGATGTTAGGAGTGATGGGAAGGCTGATGCTTATCTCTTTCCTCCTTCTCTTTTTCTCTATGGACCTCCCTCGGTGTGAGCCCTTTTTGAGTGAGGCCATAGTTACAGTGCAAGAAACATCTTCCCTGTCACTCCTCTCTCACTCCTTCAAGGCCTTTTCAGATCTGAGATCTTCCTCTTTTCCCCTCAGTCTACTTTCTTCTCAATGCTTATGGATCCGTTTAGACATCATAGTGCCTACTTGAAACTTTTTCATCATGCGGCATCCAGAAAGACCGACTACACATCTGGTGTGCATCTGCAACAGCCTTCCTTCTTTGTACAGAAAGGACACTTCAGGAAAAGCGAAGGCATGGGTCTGAATGGGCTGCTACACACTGAGAAAATTATAGAAAAGTCTGCATTCAGGGCAAAGGCGAAGACTGCTGTACAAAAGTACAAGTTCTGTGGGATTTTTCAGAAAAATGGTTAAAAACATTCTTAAGTATTCCAAGATCCCACTCTTATGAGGCAGAAAAAAAGAACAGACCCTCCGAGGCTACTGTCACTGCCAAGCATGATGGAATATGGAAAGCTCCTGGGCCTGGAATCTGCTGTATTCTCAAAGTGGTACAAAAGGGGGTGGTGATGGACGGAGCACCTGAACCAATCAAAAACTCACACCCAGTCAACAGATCTGGGTTGAATCCATCACCGTTCTTTAGCCCACTCTGCCACCCCAGTTCAGACATGGCCATATGCAAATCAGTCTGACCCTGTGCCTCATGGGAACAGTCCAGCTCGCACTGCCAAGCCATGCCTTCACTGGACCAGAAACAAGCTTCCCAGGACCGGTTTCTGGCATTACAGCCGTCTTCAGCCAGGCTTGCTTGAATTCAGTGGCAAAGTGAGCAAGGGACTAACGTCTGAGCATACCCTGCCAACTTATTGCGAACAAAGCGGTACAAAAGGGGGTGGTGATGGACGGAGCATCTGAACCAATCAAACACTCACACCCAGTCAACAGATCTGGGTTTAATCCATCACCGTTCTTTAGCCCTCTCTGCCACCCCAGTTCAGACATGGCCATATGCAAATCAGTCTGACCTTGTGCTTCATGGGAACAGTCCAGCCCGAACTGCCAAGCCATGCCTTCCCTGGACCGGAAACAAGCTTCCAGGACCGGTTTCTGGCATTACAGCCGTCTTCAGCCAGGCTTGCTTGAATCCAGTGGCAAAGTAGGCAGGGGACTCACGTCTGAGCATACCCTGCCACACTTATGGCGGCCAAAGCGGTTCAAAAGGGGGTGGTGATGGAAGGAGCATCTGAACCAATCAAACACTCACACCCAGTCAAAAGATCTGGGTTTAATCCTTTAGCGTTCTTTAGCCCACTCTGCCACCCCAGCTCAGACATGGCTATATGCAAATCAGTCTGACCCTGTGCCTCATGAGAACATTCCAGCCCGAACTGCCAAGCCATGCCTTCCCTGGACCGGAAACAAGCTTCCTAGGACCGGTTTCTGGCATTACAGCCGTCTTCAGCCAGGCTTGCTTGAATCCAGTGGCAAAGTGAGCAGGGGACTCACGTCTGAGCATACCCTGCCAACTTATGGCGAACAAAGCGGTACAAAAGGGGGTGGTGATGGACGGAGCATCTGAACCCCTTTTTGTACCGCTGTATTCTCAAAGTGGCAGTGATTATTTTCAATTTTGCAAATGGTGTAGCCTGTCAGGATTAATTTTCCTCTCTTCGTCTGTAGGTTTGATTATGGTGTCTTTGGCAGCAGGATCGTTTTAGCTGCTGCATTGTTGTTTTAGTTAAAACATTATGGGCCTGATTTAGATCTTGGCGAACGGGTTATTCCATCACAACGGTGACTGATGTCCTGTCTGCTGAAATATAAATCTCATTATATCCTATGAGATTTATTTTTTGGCAGACGGGCTATCCGTCACCGTTGTGATGGAGTAACCCATCCGCCAAGATCCAAATCAGGACCAATATTTGGTTAACTGAAAGATTTACAAAAGTTGGAAATGTTAGCCTTTGAGAGGCTATTATGAGTGTGTATTGATGTGTAAACATGTAATAACCCGACACTTTTCACACTTGTTTCTTGTATGGAATATATAATGATGATAAGTGTTTCAGGTTTCCAGCGCAGAGCCAGGAATTATTCTAACCTTTATGACTAATAATGAAGAACTTTCATTTCAGAAATAATGATCCAAAAGCCTATACATAACCATAATCACAGAATTGGTAGGCAGTAACTGGCACATGAATCATAAATGCCATTTACGATTCCTTGTTAGCGAAAAATAAGGGTTCGCTAATAAGGAATCGCAATACCCTATGCATGTAGGAATCGCAAAAAAAATTGAGATTCCTATAAATTCCTTAATTGCGACTCACAAATTGCGAGTCGCAATTAAAGAATGGCTTGCGCAATTTGCGAGGACCCATTAGGTACTCGCAAATTGCGCATGCGATTTCAAGGGTGCAAGAGTGTCAAAAGGTCATCCTGTTGCACCCCTGAAATTGATATGTGCATCCATTTTGCGCACACACATGCCAAAGGGGCATGTGTGTGTGTAACCTGGAACTTTAGTGCATTTTTCAAAGTTTTCGCTAAATACCATCAGGTTCAGTTTTTCGGTATTTAGCGGAACCTTATAGTGAAATCGCTATTTTACAATTTGCAATTCCTTAAATGCAATCGCAATTTACGATTTTTGCATTTGGGAGGATGCATCCCAAATGCAAAAATACCAATCGCAAAGGGGCAGATTCTGAGAATCTACCCGTTTGTGAAGTTTTTTCCTTTGATTCATTTGCCCCTTCGTATTCAACAAGGAGATCAATATAGTTAAGACCAAACGTGCTAAAGCCCTATTTAAATGAATGTTTGGTCCAGATATCACAGGTGTTCTTTCTTAACCTAAGCCTAGCGGTATTTCTTACCCTTTCCTTTGGATGGTTAAGTGATATTTGACTTTACTTAGGAGACACCTATCAGAAGCGGGCCCCTACTCGTGCTGACCACTTTGCTATTCAGAGTCCTTGCATGCATCAGTAAACATCTTTAAAGCACTTTCTTAAAAATTTGTATTATAGTGTGCAGATATTCTGTTCGGTCCTGTTCCACGCCCATTTCTCTCAGAGCCACCTTCCGGTCCACCGCAGCTGTGTGCTGTTTCTGTGGAGGAGGTATGTGGCTACACTTCTACTTTGGACAGGGTCAGCGCACTAGTTGCTGCCTCACTCACGGTCATAAGACCAGTGCTACAATCGACGTGCGCGCCTAAGGCAAACCCGTCTGTGCTTGTCCGCGCTCGACCGGGCCCAGGGGCCAGGAAGCCTGGTCAAAAATTGGCCTACTCCAGGGAAGAATTTATGACTATTAAAAAATATACCACAGATGCCGGCCTTCCCAGACTCACTGGTAGAAAGTCTCCGTTCAAATAAGTTGGTAGTGGACACCAGAGACCCACCGAGACCCACCGAGGAGTGGTGTGCTAGGCTATAGGGCTACGGATACGGGGTTAGAGGTACCCTTAGGCCTAAAGACCGCCCTGCTGAACACCCGGTCCCTCTTAAAGCATAATTTAGAGATCTTTCCCCTACTCCAGGAAAAAGAGCTCAACCTCTTTGCATTAAGGGAGACCTGGTTAGAGGAGACCTCTGGTCCCGATGTAGTGGCCTCCCTCCCCCAGATTACGACATCTTAACGTATAACCGGCAGGGGAACAATAGAGGGGGCGGAGTTGCAGTTTCTAGCTACAGGTCACTTACCACGAGAAAATAGTTGAGGAGAGCCTGGATGGGGCAGAGGTTTTGGGAATTAAGATTGGGCTCAAATCATCCAGCCTGATAGTGGTAGTGGTATAATGCCCAAGCCCCCCCCCCACGCAAACCCCGTTAGTTAATGATCGCTTCCATTAAGTGATTAGTGATCTGTGCTCAAGATACCCACAGATCCTAGTATTAGGGGATTTTAACTATCATTGGGATCTAATACCTAGGGATTGTGTAGCTAGTAGGTTAGGAGAGGCTATGACTATGTTGGGGATGTAGCAAATTGTGGAGTCCCCCACTCATGAGAAGGGTCATACTCTAGACCTTATTTGGATCACGTCCTCAGTCAAGTTACATATAGATTGCAGACCATGTAGCTGGTCAGATCACTATCTGATTAGCCTCCAACTCCCAGTGGGTAGCCGCCCTATACACCTACAACCAGTTTGGAGGGAAGCATGGAATCGGCGCAAGATAGAGGATGCCAAGCTGAGGGAAGCACTAAACGAGACAGTAAACGCAGGATCACAGTCTGGGGATCCGGACCTGGTGTACGAAAACCTTGCTTCCGGGTTAAAGGCAGCCGTTGATATGGTGGCTCCCACGCAAAGGGAAAGGGTAACAAACAGTATGAAGGGTGCCCCCTGGTACACTTAAGAACTAAGAGGAGAAATACAGGCTCTCCCTTAATGTGAAAGGCACCGGCAGAAATCATACGACCTAGAAGCCCAGGAGAAGTATAAAGCAACATTAGCTCCCTACAAAAAAACAATCATTAGATCCAAATCCATGTACTATGAAGGGAGGATTAGGGAGGCTACAAATATTCAGAGAGAGACCTTCAACGTACTCAAGGAGTTGAGTCACACAAAAGAACAACTTCCGACCAATCTCCCAGCTTCCTTTCCTGGCCAAAGTTCTTGAGCAACATGTGCTCAGAGTCCTCTTGTCCTTCTTTGAAGAGCATCAGCTGTTACACACATGGCAAGCAGGATTCAGGGGCCACAACAGCACTGAGCTGGTAATGCTCTCAGTGCTGGATGAATTGAGGCTAGCAGCTGATAAGAAGAATCCCTCTGCACTGATCTTATTAGACCTCTCAGCCACGTTTGACACAGTGGACCATGCACAGCTGCTGACCCATGTCCGACGGCTGGGAGTCACCGGGACAGTCCTCCAGTGGATTACCTCCTTCCTGGAAAATCAGTCTCAAAAGGTCCAACTATGAGAATGTAGGTCCAGGGAGGGTGTTTTGCGTTGGGGGTCCGACAGGGCTCCACGTTGTCCCCCATGCTATTCAATATTTACCTACAGCCATTGGTAGAAGCACTGGCAAAACTAGACTGTCAGGTGTTCAAATATGCTGATGACACCCAGTTAATTGTACGAGTTGATAACGGTCCCCAAACACAGCTCAATGTCCAGAATATCCTCCTGCTCACCATGAACAGGATGACCTATAATTCACTGAAGGTAAATCCGGACACGACAGAGGTGCTGGCCCTCACTACAGAGTCCTCACCCTGGTCAAACCTCTTCTGGCCCCAAGAGCTTAGCACCACCCCAACACCAGTGCCAGCCGTGAAGAGCCTGGGCATCAAACTGGACTCCAAACTAACCTTAAACAATCAGGTGTCAGCTGTAGTGGGGAGCTGCACAGGCCTGATGTAGCAACTCCGCAAGCTCAGGACCCTGTTGTCATTTTCTACCATGCGTACCATAGTGACGGCCCTAATTCTGTCATGACTGGACTACCGTAACGCAGTATACACAGGGCTTCCTGACAAACTCCTGGGGAAACTTCAGGTGGTTTGAAATGATGTGGCATGGTTGATCTTCAAACTACCAAGAAGAGCACATGCCACCCCCCTGCTAAAACAAATACACTGGCTCGCTATCAAGCAGAGGGTCAGGTTCAAGGGTCTGTGCATTGCACATAAAGCACAGTAAGGAGCTGCGCCTAAATATATCAATGATCGCCTGAAGCTCTATGTGCCTGGAGGCTACCTCCGGTCACCAGAGGCCAGCCTGCTGCCCGCGCTTTAATAGAGCTACATTGGGGGGGCGAGCTTTCTCAGTTGTGATTCCCCAGATTTGGAACAAGCTCCCGGACAATATGTGCATGGAAACCACACTACTTCCATTTAGGAGAAAACTCAAAACTATCCTGTTTACGGAGGCATTTGGATAGATCCACCTACTGTACGCTGAGTATCCTCGGGGCTAAGGGATTCCTGGCTCATGGTCCACGCTGCAAGCGCCTACAGACCTTTGGTGATTGGCACTCTATAAATATAATCTAACATTAACATTAACACCTTAACACTGTGTCTCTGCATTTTTTTTGCTGCAATATCTCACTCTTTAAGGAACCTCAATACATTGTCTCTAATCCTACAATGCCTTGAAAATCTCTATATTAAATGTAAGCTTGTTTTAGGATTCCCAGTTTCAAGCTCACCTCAAAGTTACTGTTTTCAAACACTTTCTCTCTTTCTGTAGACTCTGACTTCCCAACATCCTCTTCACTTGCTCTAGAAGTCCCGAACGTTCTCTGGTTCCAATGCTAAGATGTCTCAAAAAACAACTAGATCTCTATCCCCAGCAAGCCTCAGAGCTGGGTTTCTAACCCTGCGAAGCCTTAACTATCACTCTTTCTGACCAGTGCATGATTGGCTCTCTTTGTCAGAGGTCTATTGTAAGAGCCTTAGGGGTCCATTAGGATGGTGGGTGGGCTTTGCCCGCCCGCCATCCTCGTGCTAAAAGGGACCGCCAGCCTTAAGGGTGGGGGTCCCGTCCCCAGCATTAGGATGCACCCGCCACAGTGGTGGGTGCATCCTGCATTCCTACCATTGTGGCGGGCGGTGCACTCAGCACCGCCCGCCACAATGGCAGGAAAGACTGCTGTGCACTTCCGTGCACAGCATGGCAGGCACCGCGCGGTGCCTGCCATGCTGTGCATGGAACTGCTGGGGGGTACCATAGGTACCCCACATGTGCACCCCCCAACCCCCTGGAGTCCCTGGGGGCCCGCAATGGGACCCCGCAGGGCTTCTCCGCATGCCTTTCCGTGGCGGCATTGCCGCCACGGAAAGGCATTCCCGAATGCCCATCATAATATGGCTGGCGGTGTCTGATAGACACCGCCACCATATTAATCTATTACCGCCGCAGTCGCAAGGCGACCGCGGTGGTAAAGCGGCGGACGGTCTTTCCGTCCACCGCTGTCCCCTCCGCCATCCTAATCTGGCAGAGGGGAAACCGAGAGTGGTTGTCGGGCGGATTGCCTCAGCCAGGGTGGCGGTGGCCACCGCCACCCTGGCCGAGGCAATCCGCCAGACATCCTAATGGACCCCTTAGTCTAGGAAATCTCAAATCACTCCGCTTCTAACCTTGTTGCTCCTCAAAATTCTCAGCCTGTAATCTACAATAACTCAAGACCTCATTACTCAATCAAGTAAACTAATTTCTTTATTCGGATTTATAAACAAATCCATAAAAGAGCAGCAATAAATGAATCATAACTTCATAATTCTAAAATATTCAATAAAAATATAAAACACACATTATTTATCTAAAAACATAGTTATTTACACATTCACTATCAGAGGATGTAGATTGGCCGAGTAACAATTTAGAACAAATAAATAAACTCATATGAGTATCTCCCTTTTATAAAATGATACATAAAATGTTCAGGGATCCCATTGATTTCAGCCTGTAACGTTTTGGTCATAGGAACGTAGGGTAAAAAATTATCAGAGATCTTAACAAATTTCCTCAAAGCTCAAATCATCCAAATAGCACTAAATTACTAATTTTATGGCATCTCTGAAGTCATTGACTATAGCTCACTCTTTCTCTCCCTTTAGCTCTTATCTATCTGTTCCATCCCCTTGAACTTTATCTGTTGTTCTCCTCCGACTGAAGTGTGTCTGGGTCTAAATCAGGCTTCTCCAACGAGCAATTTGTGAGCTACTGGGAGCATCGCCAACCTTCCATCTACAGAATATACTTACATTGATTATTCCCCTTGCAGTCCTCCTTGTTGACGGACAGGGATGTGAAGCCATTGTAAATGACCCCGTACCTTCCTGTGATCTGTGGGAATAAAAGTAGGGTGAGAAGAGAAATAGTTATAGGTAAAGCAAATATCAGGTCACTCCGCAGAGTGCTCTTTCACAATCACTCGGAAAAAGGAAACAAGGGCGACCCTACTCACGAGGAACCAGGGTAAGTATTGTATTAACCCCTTCAGGGCTGATGACGAGCTCAGCTCGTCATGAGCGTAACCTGTCGTGCGCTCATGACGAGCTGAGCTCGTCATGTAACGTGGTAATTTCAAAATTGCCGCGTACAGCGGGAAAAGCCGCCGCATTGATGCAGTTAACTGAAACAGTGGTTACAGTGGAACAATGTGACTAATAATAATACTAGAATGCGCAATCGCAGTATTTGTAAGGGTTAGGTCGATATTCAAAGGAGAAAAACCATACACTACTCATTATATGATACGAACATTAGTTGTTTATGTAAATATAAGTGCAATTTTTCAGAAAAATGTGTCCCCAGTGAACATGGAACCTAAAAAATAGTGACCTATTTGTGACATATAAATTTAGTTTCCAACATTTAGAAAAGTCGACCATCACAGGTAATGCATAGTACAGACAACTTCCTTATATGATAATAGGCGCTGATGGATGGTTCGCTTCGTTTTTGTCACTGGCTGATTTTTAGAGAATTTAGGCCCAGATGCATCAAGCTAGAATCCGCTCGCAAAGGGGCAGATTCTCAGAATCTGCCCCTTTGCGACCGGTATTTTTGCATTTGGGATGCATCATCCCAAATGCAAAAATCGCAAATTAAGAATTCGCTAAATTACGATAACTTGCATTTAAGGAATCTCAAATTGAGATTCCTTAAATGCAATGAATCAAAGTTAAAAAATTTGCGATTTCGCTAATAGGAGTGGCAAATTACCATGAAGTCGAACTTCATGGTAATTTGCAAAAACTTTGAAAAATGCACTTTTGTGCATTTTTCAAAGTTTCATGTTGCGCACACACATGTGCACAGATCAATTTCACGGGTGCAACAGGGTGTCCTTTGGACACCCCTGCACCCTTGAAATTGCATTCTCAATTTGCGATTCGCTAATTGTGATTCGCAAATTGAGAATGTCTTCCCATTCATTCCTATGGGCCTCTAGGCCCATAGGAATGAATGGGGAGGTATTCCTTAATTGCGACTCGCAATTTGCGAGTCGCAATTAAGGAATTTGAAGAATTCGCTATTTTTTTAGCGAGTTCTTCTTGCATAGCATTTTGAATGAAATCCGATTTATAGCGCGCTACTAAGCCCAATGGGCGTCAAGGCTATTCCTTATTAGCGATTCCTTATTTTTCGCTAATAAGGAATCGCAAAATGGATGCTTGATACATCTGTGGGTTAAACACGTAATGGCATGATGGTAATTATTGTAAAATTAACAATTTTCCAATAACTTTTTCAATCTAACCTCAGTTGGATACTGGGGCGCTTTGCATAGCAGCAGAGAAAGTACACACAGGCATAGGCTCGGTAGATTCAAATGCTAGAATTATTTCCCTGTGGTCAGGCTGGGAGTCCCTGGAAGCATTAGAAATAACAGTAAACACTATCACCCTGGCTGTTGGGGCGAAGGAGTGCTGCAGGAGGCTATGGGCAGTAGCAATAGATGGACATGGGGAGTCTAGCATCCAGATAGTACACCACTTGGGCCCCACACAGACTTCAACATTACTTCAAGAAAAATGTACAGCTATGTAGGGTGCACGCACATAGGCTCATAGTCATCAATAAGACTTGAAGGGAAGGAGCACAGCGATGCAGGGTGGAAGCACCAAGGTCTCATGCAGTCATTAATGTGACTCAAGAAAAAGATGCCCTGCACTGAGTAAAGGTTTATGGAAAACAATGATGCAGACGCATGGACATCATACCACCACCCTCACCGCAAGGAGGAAAAGCACTCTACAAATGTGGAACGAGGGCACACTAGCCTCACCCAATCATGAGCATTGTACGTGAAGGTGAGCAATTTGTAGTAAATTGAAGCTCTTGCGTAACTTAGAAATTTAAGTTGTAACCAGAAGTCTAGAATTGCTATTGTTTCAATAGTTTAAAGTTGGTTTGTGTAGAAAGAATAAATAAAGTTTTCTTAACTATAACTTAACCGTTGGCTTTTTCATTGAATTTAAATACATTTAATTTTTTAATAGAAATGTGTTTCAAATCGTACTTCCAAGTGTCATTTAATTATAAGTACAATGTTGTAGAATATAGTGAAGGACAGTATTGCATTGTCTAGTGTTACAGAGTCTAGTGTTGTGGATAGCAGTGGCTCCTCAAAAGGAGCGCCAGGGCCACGCCCCTCCCCCCATTGCCTGCCTTGTATTTTTTGTTGTTGTTTTAATTCAGGCAGTGTGTCATGCACTATTGGGCTGTCAGTCTGACCCTTGCTCTGCACGAGGGTCAGGCAGATTCATGATTCTTTTTATAGAAACATGGGCTAGTGCGCATGACCGCATGTGCACCTGTCGTCATTTTTTCCCCGATTGTCTATTATCATCACCCTCAAGCCCTTGCATCCAGCGACGCTGTATAGCCACATCCGCACATGAAATGCAGGGCCCCAGGGAAGTGGAGATGCAGTCTAGTCTTCCCCCGGGGTCATTCGCGCAGGGAGGGCCAGGCTGGGGTTGGGGGGTGTAGTTTGGGGGGTGGGTATAAGAATGCAGGAGAGGAAGGTGACTTCCTCTTCCTGCATTCTGGCATCGTCGGGTGGGGAATAGTTATTTGAGGGATATTTGTGTAAGAGTTGGAGCTAGGGAATTTAGTCAGTTAGGCCGGTGTTTTCTTTTGAGGGTTTGCGTCGCGTGCCACTGTCCGGTGGTGTGGAATATAAGGTGGCGGTCTGTGTGCGGCGTTGGTGGCGGCGGGAGTCATGTCCAGCGTATCCGCAGAACAGGTAAGGGAGGCCCTGAGGGTGCTGGGGCAGGCCGGGCGGGAGGACCTCCTCCGGCCCGGTGTGCTCGGGGAGGCGTGGGTCGGGCTCGCCCGCACTCCGCGGGCGGCCTCGACGGGGGTTTCAGCGGCGGTGGCGGCCTGTCTTGATGAGCCGCCGCCACCAGTGAGGAGCGCGCTGGGTAGAGGGAGGGGCACAAGGCAACGAGCTCCTGCACGCGGAGGCCGGCGGAAGAGCCTGCCTCTGCACCTAGTAAAGGTGGAGAGTGAAGAGTCAGGGTTCAGGGAGGGGGAGGTGGGGCCTGGTGCTCCTGCGCTCCTGGGACAGGAATGGGGGCTGTCAGGGGGGGGAGGAGGAGAGGCGGGGGCACAATGGTGCAGCAGGAGACTGTGGGCCCAATGAGGCAGCTGTTGTGGGCCAAGACGCCCCGGGGCAAGGCCAACGTACAGGGTTCCCTAGGGAGCTAGAGCAGGGGGAAGCCAGTGATAGGGGGGAAGTGGCGTGCGAGGAGGCTACTGGGCAGATGGAGGCAGGGCCAATGGCCCTTTCTAGGGGATCCCGCCCCGGCACACCCGCCCAGATGGGGATTGTGGGGCGGGGCCAGAGGTTAGATGTGCTGGTGGGAGGCCCAGAGGGAGCCACACAGGCCAGGGTTGGGGTGCCATGGAGTCACATTAAGGGGGTGGGGCCCTGCGGGCATTGCCCCCCATTGCTCCCCAGATGGGATACCATGCAGATAGCAGACAGGATTAGGGAGCAGTGCCTACTGGTGCAAGAGTCGGAGTCGTGTCTAGCAGAGCTGGAGGCAGTCAGGTCGGGGGCTGTCTGGGAAGAGGAGGCGGAGGGACCCCCCACACCTACCTCTGAGGAGGAAATGTGTGCGGGACAGGAGGAAAGAGATAGAGTGGCTAGGGCCAGGTGTGAAAGGGCAGGGGTTCTGGGAGTCCAGCATAGCGTGTTAGGGACGGCCAGGATGGCGACGAGGCCCGACAATGCCAGAGCCCGCCCAGGTTGGAGCGACCTGGGGGGCGGTGGGGAATCCCAGCTGGCGGAGGTCAGCAGAGGGGTGGGAGTTGCGGCAGGGCGCAAGACAGCCCCAAGACGCCGCCTTGAAGTAGCAGGGGGGTCTGCGGCGGCCTTCCCTCCAGCGTGGGACTGCTCTACGGTGACATGCATGGAACGTGAGAGTGGGTGTGGGATGTCTGCACAAAAAGGTGTGAAGAGAGCGGTGCGGGAAGTGATGTGGCAGCCTGTGGCGGATGAACCGGTGTTGGAGTTGGACTATGGTTCTGAGAGTGAGGACTTAGAGGACGGGGAGGTGAGATATGACGTTGACAAGACGGGGGGTGCAGAGCAACAGTGGTCTTGGTGTTTTGCAGGCCCCACAAAGGAAGAAGGGAAAGCAGATACCAGCAAAGCCACCAGCTCGAGAGGACGGTCGGGAGCGACACAGACACCTTTTTCAGGTGAGGGGGCGTGGTGGTCGGCTTGGGAGGAGGGCCCGAATGGGGGCAGGAAGAAGGCGTGTAGGTCGATAGGTGTTGGGGATGGGTCTGTCCGGGATGTGGGGGGGTCTGCAGTGGGAGCGTCAGTGGGGGTGACGCCCAAGACGGGGGGAGGAAAGGTGGTGGTGGCGGCTGGTGTCCAGACTGACAAGCCCGACGGGACGGATGACAAGACCAATGGGAAGGAGGACAAGGAGAGTAAAGGGGAGGACAAGCAGCATAAGAAACTACCGCATATGGGGCTAGCTATGCCGCTGGGTTCCCACTTGTCGGACAAGATTAAGAGCAGGATTTGGAAACATGAGTATGTAGACGCGTTCAAGCTTCTGCATAGGGAGATGCAGGCCAAGGAAGGATCGTAGGAAGAGGAGTGTGAACTAACTAGATGGCCCAGGGTGCCAGTTAACATGGAGAACTGGATGTCGCTTTTCTAATTTATGCCAGTATATACTGCGAAAAGCATTTGGACAGAGCGATCCCCCTTTTGAAATACATGGATATTATTAGGAAGGCACAGTTACAGTTCGGGGGGTTTGCCTGTTTAAGTTATGATGAGGAGTTTCGGGCACAGGTTAGTTTGAACCCGGACAAGCGATGGGGAGAAATTGATCAAGACCTGTGGATGCAGTGGATGGCTTCGACACACTCGTCGGCGTCCACGCACACGGCCAGTGGTTTGCCGGGCCCTTATCAGTCTTTTCAGCCACGGCCCGCCCAGTCTGGGGTGTGAGGGGCTACTGCACCCGGGAATACTGCCAGTCAATCAACCAAGCCAGGCACCAGCACTACAGGTGCACGCTGGAGCTACAACAAGGGATACTGTTTGCGGTACCCTTGTAAGTTCAAACATGAGTGCTCCAAATGTTCATCACCACCCCCTTTTCTGAATCATTTTGTCCACCATAAGCGTGGAAGGGTATACTCAGATGTGAGTCCCTTGCTCATTGCACCATCAGGATTCAAGCAAGCCGGGCCGACGACGCCTGAAATGACAGAAACCGGTCCCCGGAAGCTTGTTTCCTTCCCAGTATAAGAATTGGCTTGGTAGTTTGGTTTGCCCTGTTCCCATCATGCACTGGGACAGGAACAGACTAATTTGCATATAGCCAAGTTCTGAGCTGGGATGGTGCAGTGAGCTAAAAAACGGTGATGGATCAAGCCCTGATCTTTGGACTGGGTAAGAGTGGTCTGCTTAATTCAGGCACTCTGTTCATCACCACCCCCTTTTCTGAATCATTTTGTCCACCATAAGCGTGGAAGGGTATACTCAGATGTGAGTCCCTTGCTCATTGCACCATCAGGATTCAAGCAAGCCGGGCCGACGACGCCTGAAATGGCAGAAACCGGTCCCCGGAAGCTTGTTTCCTTCCCAGTATAAGAATTGGCTTGGTAGTTTGGTTTGCCCTGTTCCCATCATGCACTGGGACAGGAACAAACTAATTTGCATATAGCCAAGTTCTGAGCTGGGATGGTGCAGTGAGCTAAAAAACGGTGATGGATCAAGCCCTGATCTTTGGACTGGGTAAGAGTGGTCTGCTTAATTCAGGCACTCTGTTCATCACCACCCCCTTTTCTGAATCATTTTGTCCACCATAAGCGTGGAAGGGTATACTCAGATGTGAGTCCCTTGCTCATTGCACCATCAGGTTTCAAGCAAGCCGGGCCGACGACGCCTGAAATGGCAGAAACCGGTCCCCGGAAGCTTGTTTCCTTCCCAGTATAAGAATTGGCTTGGTAGTTTGGTTTGCCCTGTTCCCATCATGCACTGGGACAGGAACAGACTAATTTGCATATAGCCAAGTTCTGAGCTGGGATGGTGCAGTGAGCTAAAAAACGGTGATGGATCAAGCCCTGATCTTTGGACTGGGTAAGAGTGGTCTGCTTAATTCAGGCACTCTGTTCATCACCACCCCCTTTTCTGAATCAAATGTGGAGGCCGAGATGCGGTTACTCAATGTTTCACCTTGGACACCCCTTCGGAGCAGTGGCGAAACGCAAATGCGAAAAGTTGGGGGCAGCCTACTCTGGTTAAGGTCGAGGCGATGGCCCCGTGGCTCTCGTGTTACCCCGATAGGGAGGCGGCTTTGAAGTTGCATTGGGGTTTCTCAGAGGGTTTTTGTGTGGGCTACCAGGGACCTAGGGTGCGGAGATGGGCGGACAATCTTAAATCAGCCAAAGAAGTACCTGGGGTGGTGGCAGCCAAATTGCAGAAGGAGGTGTTGGAAGGCAGGGTAGCGGGACCGTTTGTGGATTGGCCCCTTGAACATTGAACATTTGATCATCTCCCCACTGGGAGTCGTGCCAATGAAAGAGGAGGGGAAGTTTCGGATGATCCACCACCTCTCCTGGCTGGAGGGACAATCTGTGAACCACTTCATTGCAGAGGCGGACTCACAAGTGCTTTATGCTTCGGTGGATGATGCGATCTGCCTGGTACGGGTGTGCGGACTGGGGGCGGAATTGGCAAAGTGTGATATCAAATCTGCTTTCCGTCTCCTGCCTCTACACCCTGCGGATTTCACTCTGTTTGGGATACAGTTTGCGGGGTCATCTTCATGCACAAGGTCTTGCCCATGGGATGCGCTTTTTGAAGTGTTTAGCACGTTTTTACAATGGGCTTTTACGAAGATTAGTGGACACCGTGACGTAACTCATTATCTGGACGACTTCCTCTTCCTGGGGAAGGATCACTCCGGTGACTGTGGCAGGGCCCTGTCCCAGTTTCAAGAGATGGCACAGAGGTTCGGAGTAACCCTGGTGCCGGAAAAGACAGGTGGGCCCAGCTGCTGCTTGACTTTCTTGGGAACTGAGCTGGACTCCATTCATTGGATGGCTCGCCTCCTGCAGGCAATGGTTGAAGAGGTACGGGCATGTTTGCTGTGAGCGATTGGGGAGAAGAGGATTGCGTTGAGGGTGGTGCAGCAACTGTTGGGTTTCTTGAACTTCGCTTGTAGGGTAGTAAGGGCTGGATGGACTTTCTGCAGGCAGCTCGGCATGGTCATGTCGGGGGCAGTTTTACCACATCACAGGGTCCAGATTTCCATGGGAGTGCGGGCTGACTTAAGGACATGGCTGACGTTCCGCACTGACTTTAATGGGGTGTCACTCGACTTTGTGGATGACAAGATGATCTGGCAAATCCAAATTTACTCTGATGCAGCAGGGGAAGCTGGTTTTGGCATCTTTTGGGATGGCAGATGGTGTGCTGAGGAGTGACCAGCCCATTGGATGAGGCAAGGGCGGAGCATTGCTTTTCTGGAGTTCGTTCCTTTGTTGGTGGCATTGGAAGTGTGGGTAGAGGAGTTTCACAATAGATCAGTGCTTTTCCATGTAGACAACATGACGGTGGTCGAGTTGGTCAACCGGCAGCGGGTGCGGAACTTGAGAGTGCTGAGGCTGTTGAGGGGTTTAATGCTGAGGTGTGTTTGCTTGAATGTGGTGTTTCGGGTTAAGCATGTCCCTGGAGCAAATAATGACATTGCGGATGCTCTGTCTCGTTTGCAGTGACTGGCGCCTGGAGCGGATTGGAGCAAGACCGGATTGCTGGCCGGCGTCTGGGCTTTTGGGGAGTGAGGGTGCTAGGCCTGGTGGAGAAATCAGTGGCGGAATCGACGAAGCGGACCTACAGGCTGGCATGGGCTGAGTTCGGCTCCTTTATGGGTTGGCAGCGAGATGTGACATGGGGAGATCGAACTGTGATAGAACAAGGGGTGTTACGTTTTGTTTTACATTGCATAGACAAAGGGTTGTCGGCCGCGACCATTGCGGGGAAACTGGCGGGTCTGTCATTCTACGGGACTTTGTTTTTCGCTTTTGACCCTACCAATGATGTGGTGATAGGTAGGATGTTGCGGGGTTGGGGTAGGGAGCAGAGAGGGGAGGGGAGATTGAGGGAAGCTGCTACTTGGGTCAGTCTAAGATGGATCAGTTGGGGAGGGGAAAATGGGTTTGGTTGTGTGAGGCTGGCTGGGGGGAAGTGTGTCCGGTGGCGGAATGGAGGGCGTTTTTGGTTTCCTCGGTGGGTGAAATTTCTTGTCATGCGTCTGGTGGCGGTACTTGGGAGGGGTGGGGGAGTCACTTGCGGGCAAACCCACCTCTCGTGGGGGCATGAGGCTAATAACCGGAGGATAAGAGTGAGCGGAAGAAAGGGTGGAAGAAAGGAATGGGGCCATGGAGTGGAATGGAAGGTGAGTTTGGAGTGTATGAAGGTTGAGGGTTGTTGGGGGGATTTGTTGGGGGATTAATGTTATTTGGTAATTGTAGTGTTTGTGCAGCCTGGCCCTAATAAATTGCCTTTTACGCCTTAAACCACGTTGTGGCCTAATTATTGCGCGATGCAGGGCCCCGGGGGAAGTGGAGACGCAGTCTAGTCTTCCCCTGGGGTCATTCGCGCAGGGAGGGCCAGGCTGGGGTTGGGGGGTGTGGTTTGAGGGTTGGGTATAAGAATGCAGGAGATGAAGGCAACTTCCTCTTCCTGCATTCTGGCAACGTCAGGTGGGGAATAGTAATTTGAGGCCTCCCACCCACCCTACAGTTTTTAGGGTTATGGGGTAGGGTTGGCAGAGCGTGCCATTTTAGGACGGGCTGCAGGGTTGGCGGTACTTGGGAGGGGTGGGGAGTCACTAGCGGGCGCACCCACCTCTCGTGGGGGGGGAGGAGTGAAGGATGAGGGGGGACTGGAGGCATGAGGCTAAAGACCAGATGATAAGAGTGAGCGGAAAAAAGGGTGGAAGAAAGGAATGGGGCCATGGAGTGGAATGGAAGGTGAGTTTGGAGTGAATGAAGGTTGAGTGTTGTTGGGGGGGGATTTGTTGGGGGATTATTGTTATTTGGTTATTGTAGTGTTTGTGCAGCCGGGTCCTAATAAATGGCCTTTTACGTCTTAAACAACAGTGTGGCCTAATTATTGCGTGATACTGCACCCTCGCTGATTAAACACAGCCTGGGTGCGTTAGGCTTCAGCCCTGTGCTTCCCGAAGCTGTGTGGCAATCAACAAAAGGGTGACTTTCCCACCTTGTCACTGAGTGGTGTGATATCAGCAGCTGTCGCTACTGACTACGAGCCCAGAGCTTGGAGATCTCCCTGCCAAGATGCCACGCTATAAAGGAAAGTATTCATAGGATCGCTGTAGGAGTACTAGGCGTGAGTAAAACATTTACATTAGATGCATCAGCTGTAAGACATTTTAGCCCCTGAGCCCCTTCAGTGTTCTGTGTTATCTGCAAGTTTCATCATGCAGCCAAGTGTGGTGAAAGTAGAGAACGCCAATATCTGCCCACTGCATGGAGTGCAGGTAGGCACGCTATACCAGCACTGCCAGGGAATGAAGGAAAATGTGTTGCAAGTGCAAGGAGACAACTGGCGCTCGGCATGCAAAAGTGGCTATGCTGTAAGCACTAGGGGGCAGATTTACAAGCCCTTGCGCTGCCAGTACATCACTTTTTGTGTTGTACTGGCAGCGCATTTCCCTGTCCCATATTTACAAGGACAGGAAAAGACACCCTGCAAGACTTTCATTGTCCTTGTAAATATGGCCCCTTTACACGCAGTCCTTTTCATGGGTATTGCTGTGGGTGTTCCCACGCAACACCCATGGAACCAGACACCTTTCCAGATATACAAGGAATCGTAAATCTAGAAATGCGTCAGTATGCTCCGCCACCCTAAGTGTGGCGTAGCAAGATGCAACAAGGACATTTTTTTTAATTTCTCCTCGGTTGTTTTCTCTTTCAATGTGTGGTGCATTCTACAGCACTCATTGAATGAGGAAAATGCCTGTAGTGATTGTTTTCATGCAGGATGGTGCCTATTCCTGCATAAAAACAATCTCCCCCCGACGCAGGCATCCTTGCACCATAATCTCCATAATTGGGGTCCCCCCCTTTTCGTGCTAAGAAAACTTCTAACTTGTAAATATTTTAAAAAATGTCTCGTATCCAGATCATATTTAGCCTGTAGTTCTGAGAATTGTAATAGACCTTGTGGACCAAACATATTGCCAATCATAATTATTCCCTTCCTCCCCCATTCATCAAAAACTGGATGCTTAAATATCTCGACTGGGAAAGTAGGGTTGTTATTCATTCTTGTATAAAAATTATATTTCCCTAGTCCTGATTTCTTAGCAAACGCTTTCCATATCATATATGCAGCTTGCAGTGTCTTGAATCTAGTCCTTTTAAAATAACTAGGTTCTGTAAACTTCAAGAAAATGTTTTGTGCTTGTGCCCCCATGACCAGCCCGTGTATAGCTAGCGTCCCTAATTTATCTTGTCCTTCCACCTCTGCTCCTCCTAGCAGACCAGCCATATACTGGAAGGCAGCTGCCCAATAATAAAATTTAAGATCTGGGACAGACCATCCTCCCCTTTCTCGAGGAAGTGTCATATAGCGCAAGGCTCTCCTAGTTTTCCCCTTTGCCCATAGGAACCTATTAATTATATGTTCACAGCTCTTGAACCATTTAGCGTCAAATAATAATGGAATACTTCTAAATATATATATAAATTTGGGAAAAATCAACATTTTTATAATATTAGTACGACCCACCATTGTCAAATGCAGATTGTCAAGCCTATCCAGATCTTTCTTTACTTTAGCTATAATTGGTGAGATGTTTTTTTCTACTAGTATATCCAAATTGGCAGTGATAACCACACCCAGATACACTCCCGAAGAAACTACCCGGTTATCGAAACATTCTACTTGGGAGTTTTTGATTATCTGTGTCTTAGCGACATTTAATGCGTATCCTGAGATTTTCCCGAATCTTTCAGCCTCCACCTCTACCTCCCTTATCGCCTCCGTGGGATCCGATGTAATTACTGCCACATCATCAGCATATGCAAGTATCTTACATTGGCCCATACATGTATATAATGGAGTGATTCTTTCATTCAGATCTATTTTACGAATCAGGGGGTCCATGTACATCGCAAACAAAAGCGGTGAGCAAAGGCAGCCCTGCCTAGTTCCTCGCCTAACCTTAAAGGTGTGTGTCAATCCTGAGTTGACCCTTATAGATGCTTCTGGAGCAGTATATAATGTTTGGATTGCTTTTATATATCCTGCTCTAAACCCAGTTTTTCTTAAAACCTGCCAGAGATAGTCCCAGGAGACCCGATCGAAAGCTTTCCCAGCATCCAGTAACATAACAGCCATCGGGTCCCCTGCAACCTCTAATGCATCAAACAAAGTAATTACTTTACGCACATGATGGGTAGTACCCCTACCCGGTATAAAGCCATGTTGTTTATCAGAAACTAAATTTCCTATTACTTTGGCAAATCTTATGGCCAAGACTTTTGAGTAAATTTTCGTATCCGCGTTCATTAGAGTAATTGGCCTATACGACCCTGGTTCAGTAGCGGGTTTCCCCTTTTTGAGTATTATGACAATTTTGGCCCCCCCCCCAGCTACCAGGTATGGATACACCCATCTGCGCTGTTTTCATAACTAAAGTCATTTCTGCAGCCAGCACGTCCCAAAAAGCCTTATAAAATTCCATTGGTAATTGATCTGGACCAGCGGCTTTTCCTGAAGGAAGATACGTAATAGCTTTTTTTAATTCTTCCAAATCTACTGGGTCTTCCAACATTTCTGCCTCCTCTTCCGTCAAGCTATCAAGCATAATTTCATTTAAATAATCATTTATTTCCCCTAAATCACTAGTCTGTCTATCATCATAAAGTGTCTCGTAAAAGTTCCTAAATACTTCTCGTATTTCTTCAGAATCTGTACGCAGTGTGCCTATATTGTCTCTGATTTCCCTTACTACTCCTAGAGCCATTTTTTGCCTAGTACGAATAGCCAATGTACGCCCAATTCGTTCACTAAATTCATAGCATTTTTCCCTTTTAACAGTAAAAATTCTAGCTGCCCTAGCTGCTATATCTTCTTCTGCCTTCATTTTTGTTCTTAAAAGTTTATTTAGTACATTTTCCAATTCAGCCCCAGCTAACACACATTGGTGTAATTCTTCCTCGACTTCCAAAATTGCGTTGAACATTTCCCTACCTCTAATTTGCTCCTGCTTACGCTTAAAACTGCTATAGCTTACTGTCTCACCACGTACCCCCGCCTTAAAAGCATCCCAAACCATCCCTACTGTCGAGCTGCCTCCATTAATCTAAAAAAATTCTTTGATCCATTTTCTCATATGAGAGCTATATTTGTCATCTTGTAATAGTGCCCTTTCGAAAGTCCATGTCCTTTCTTTCCTTCTCTCAGTGGATAGTGTTAGAGTTAACATAAGCGGATTATGATCGCTGAATATACGTGGTAATCTATCAATAGAGGCTCTAGATAATAATGCAGCAGAAATGTAGAAATAGTCCAACCTTACACATATTCGGTGTGGGTGTGAGTAATAAGTAAATCCTTTCTCATTTGACCTGATTTTCCCCCACACATCTGTAAGCCCATTATTCATTACCAAGCTGAGCAATGCCCGATATACCCTTTTTTTCCTACCCTTATATTTCCCAAATGAACCAGCCCCAAGTCCGTCTGACCCATTGATGTTGAAATCTCCAGCGATGATCGCATTAGGGGCCCACGCTGCTAGCTCTGTATCTAAAAATTCAAACATTTCCGGATCATCTTCCGGAGATCCATATATGACACCTATAGTGGTCCATACACCCTCCAAATAACATTCAACTAGAGCCCATCTCCCCCACTGGTCCCCCATTTTTTTCCTAGTAATCACATTATTACTCTTTGCTAATATAGCAACCCCTCTATTTTTAGCGCCTTGCTTTGAACATATTAATACATGAAATCCTAGCTGTTCCAAAAGATATTCTTGTGAGGCCATTATATGCGTTTCCTGTAATAAAAAAAAATCTGCATTCATTTGTTTTAATATAACAGAAATCCTTTGTCTTTTTTGCCGGTCATTGAGGCCACAAACATTCCATGTTACTAACTTGACAACCATACTTGTTTTGTAATAATTTTCTCAACTACATTATCTGAATTGCTATTTATCCATATACTTATGTCTGCTCTATTTAGTCTCCTCGTTATTTCGTCCGTTCCATCCTGGTATTCTTTTTTTAATAAGTGCTCTGTACCCCCTCCCTCCCTCCCCCTCCCCTGACCCCCCGCCCACGTTTGCCCTCCCCCCATACTGGCAAATAGGTCAGTCCTGACCTATATCTGACAGCCAGGGTCCCTGGGTAGTCCCCTCTCCCCCTCTCTCTCCCTTATATCATTCCCTCAACCTTATAGTTTTAAGTACATACATGGCTCTCGTCTGAGACCTTGTTTCTCCTTCACCCTTTGCTACCTGTTGTTTCCTAAGAAACCTACTCATGTTACAAAATTTTTTTATTTAATGACTGCCTTACTGCAACTACTTGACTGCTTTCTCCTTTGTTTCCTTTGAGAAAGTCAAGGTATTCCTGAGCCATAATCTCTGAGTAGAAGATTCTAAAATAGGTGTGCAAACTAAAGCGCCGGGACACTCTCTGAGTAGCCGTGCGCTATACAAAACCAAGTATAACATAACATAACATAACATAACATAACATAAACTGGCCGTTGCGACCAATCTTCAACCTTGATGGAAACATTAAATAGGCTTCACAGCCTACATTTTGAAAAGGAGTAATTAATTGGCGCATACGCCACCTTCTTTCTACCGTAGCGTGGCAAAAGTCAGGGCGGGCAAAAAAAGTTATTCCCTTATAGGTGCGCTTCGCTTGTGGTTTTGCTTTACTCATAATCTCTTCTCTTAATAGATAATTCCCCCAAAAATCAAAATTGCACGTGGGCTATTGGGTACATTTCCTTTCCTCTGTGTCAGTGGGAACCTATGTGCACGTTGAATTTCATTTGCCCAGTCCCACTTGTCCAATTCTGGAAATGCTCCCTTAAGCAGTTCAATCGCAAATGCCTGTATGTCCTGCCCTTCTTTCCCTTCCTCCACCCCAAGAAGTCTTATATTGTTGCGCCTCTGTCTATTCTCGAAATCTTCGAGTTTCCACATCATATCTATAGTAGTCTTCTCATGCTCCGATCTGGTTTCTTGAAGTTTTCCCACTGCTTCTTCTACTTTGCTTGTTCTCTCCTCTACTTCAGTGACTCGCCCAGCCACTTCAGCATATAGTTTGTTTACTTTTCTTAATGCTCCTTGTATCTTTTTATTAGCCTGTTTTGCCCTACAGCTCTCAGTTCTAGCTTCGCTCTGTATCTGTTTCAAAGTAGTAAACAAGAGATCGAAATTAGAGTTGGAAATAGAGCCTGGACCAGAGCTTGCATTAGGAATTTCCCCCGTTGCCCTTGTTTCTAATTGCAACAGATCTCCAGTACTTTCATGATATATCTGGGAAGTAGCTGAATAATCCCAATCTAGCTTTTTGGCGACTTCCGACTGCTTGGGGTTCAGAGTGATCCTAGCTCTACTATGTCTACTTTTCAGCTTTGTAGCCCGGTGATTTGTTCCTTTCTTCTGAACCGTGTCCAATTCCAACTCTTCTTCAAAATCTGATTCCTGACCCTCTCTTGAGGATGAGTTGAGGTCGGTTTCAATATCCGTGTCCGTGTCCGCATCTGTTTCAAGCCCTCCGCTTGAAGTTATCTCTGACTCCTTCCCCTCCTCGTCCCCCTGCTCACTGTCCTCCTCCTCCTCCTCACCGTCATTCCCAGTGAAGAAACATTCGTCACTAGGCGAACAAATAGGTAGCGTAGAAGGTAATGTAGGAACAATTTTCTGTGGGGCGGGGGTGGGGGGGGCTTGTACGAGTCTGGGGCGCACATCACACTCATTGCTCCCAATAATATCAATCTGCCCCTCTGAGTTGAGTGCTCTAGAGACAGTGCATTCGACTTGCTCTATTAGTGAATCGGTGGGGATCAGAGTCTTGTTGCCCCATTTACCACCACTAACATTGGTACTGGCTTGAGATTGAATTTGAGGTGTCTTATCGCCAATCTGAGCACCATCTATGTCTGCATCCACCTTCACATCTTCCACACTAGCAGTCTTGCGTGTTATCAAGGGGACCATGCCCCCCTCAGCAGCCTCTTGTGTCTTATTGCCGCCTGTCTTAGTCATATCATTAGTACCCACTATCTCAACTCCCTCAGAGACACTCTGAAATGCATCCCCAAGTTGCTTTTGTGCACAGGAAGCTGTGACACCAATCTCTCTTACTTTACTGGGCTCCCCATCAGCCGGTCTCTCTCCCTCTGCGCCGGCTTTGACAGCGCTGCATCCATCAATCTCCTCTGTTCCGGTCTGGATCGCGTGCTCCGTGAGCGATTCTGCTGCTGTCGGAATCCTCGCTCCGTCGCCGCTTTCTACAATAAGCACAGTGAAAGTGGCCGGCTATGTAACTTCATTCAACAGAGGCTGCGGCTGAGAAGCTAACTCCTGAGACAGTTCCGAAGGAAGCGAGTGTCTCCTCATCAACCCGGCAGCCTCATCTCCCCTTAATGCGGCAGTTTTCAAAGAAAAGGACTCGAGCACGGTAGGCTGACGGAAAGTTGTTTCTTTTACACCGCCTGCTCGCTCCATCTGATCCTTTTTTGTAGAGCCTGCTTTCTTTTTTGAGATGTCTTTTTCCTTTGAGGTTTTTTTAACAGAGTCCTCTTCTATTCCCTTTTGCACTCCCTTGCGGGCTATGCCTCGGTGCCGAGTTTTCCCTCTTAAGTTAGATGCAGGGACATCCCCGCTACTGGAGTCATCTTCTGGAAGAGCCGTTTTCTCCCGTGGTTCCTCCGAGCCCTTAGTTAATTTCTGGTTTTTTGGTGGTGCCATTCTCTCCCACACACTACTCCAGGTCAAAGATCCACGTTTAAGAATTCTCCGGATAGTAGATAATCCGCGTAGGAAATGCGACGGCCTAAGGAAAAATACGCCCAGCATGCCAGGATACCTAGCTCTCCATGTCGAGCCGTTTGTTCCTACTTTTCCATCCTACTCCTCTTATTCAGCCAAACTGCAGATTTCTCGACTTGCAGGGTCTCAGCAGTGCAAATGAGGGTAATTTTTCAAGAACGTATCATTTCATTAGGAGAGGAGGATTTAGGTGACTGCTCCCTACGACCTAACGGCGGCCATCTTGCCACATGAAATTGGATTTCAGAACTTTTCGTGGCATAGGAAATGCAAAACACATAAAGAAAAGGGTTTGAGTCAATATCTATTTTTTTCTGAAAGTGACGCAAATATATTTCTGCACAGCAACATACTTAATTATTTAATTGATTGCAGTTTATTAAAAAGCAAGACTTAAGTGCCAGTGCTAGTTGCTGAGAAACAGATAAACCGTAATAGTGGCAGGACCTGATCCATGAGCACTTTTTGTAGCTAAAAATATCTGCTTCAGTGCTCAGGGCTAAGGAAGGGCACCTTTGAGCAAAAAGGCTGATGATACCTGCTGAAAACCTCTCTGCTGTGCCTCCATACCCTGCCTTTTTATCCTCACTTTCCAAGTACCCAGAAAAAATAAAATGGCTTGCTAATAGCAGAGGGTGGCAAAGCAAGCAGCGTATCCATCTAGCAAGCAGCAATCGAATTTCAGTCTGTGATAGTAAATAAAGCAAAAGTCCAGGAGGTGCTTAAGTTTGCCACATATTTCATAGTGAAACTTATGCATATTTAGGGAAGGCTAGCAGTCAACACCCCTGACAAAGCAAATTTGATTCCGCATAATAACCTTTGGAATATTTCAGGGGCATCCATTCAGAGGTTCTGGATTTTTTGCAATTTTGCCATAAAATGCCAAAATTTGCCAATTTTTTCCCCCTAAAATGTAATTGGGAGATAACCTCCTAAAAAGAGGTAATGCCTACTTGATTTGCTCGCCAGCTTCAGTTAGTGGATGGTATTCGAGCCTCACCCCTTTTAAAGTTCACCAGTCACCACTGGTTGTGGAGTGGAGTTGCGTATAGTGAAGTAAAGTGTTATACAGTGGATGTTTCACTCCACCTGTGGCCAGCTTCTGACAGCGGGTATAACGCATACTCCCACTGGAGAGGGTGGACCGCAAAGGTACCAGCGGGCAGCTGCAGACCATAAACACACTTACCTCAAGGCAACCAGCCTGCCGGTGCTCTCTTTAATGGCAATCCTCTCCTTGGGGGGCGCTTTCTGGGTCGCCAGCCACGTGGCTACTGGAATGGGTCGTCCATACCTCTGTTAGTCGAGAACTGTGAAAACCTGGGCCTCCGGTCCAACTCACAAAGACGGTCCGCCGGGCGTGAACTTTGTGAACGTCTGCAATGCAACTGTCCAGTCTTAGCCTGGAAAACATGGAACCGGATGGACCACAGCTTCATGCAGTTCTGGTGGACCAAACTCAAGCTCTTGTTCAGACTGTTCAGCAGCAGATACAAAAATTATAACAGTTGAGGATTTAAACTTGGCCTTATGACAAGCCTTAACATCCCATGCCTTAGATGGTCTCATCAACCATTCCACTGTATTCTGGGGACCCAAATAAATTAAAGTTGTTTCTTGATTCTGCCTCAAATATCATGTCAGTGGGTAGAGGCTCCTTTTGAAGAATCCTCATCTTAAACTTCCAATTAAAATTTATGGAAATAGGCCTTGCCTGGGGTCCTCTTTCTGAGGTAGACAGCAAAACACATCTGAAGAAAGCCCTGAGTATGTTTAGTGGATCACCTAGAACATCTAATCCGCGATTTTCCAGTTCGTCCTCTAAGACCTTCAGGAAACGCCTGATTCCATCCTTTGTAAAAGGGAGAAAAACAGGTATATCCTATGTCCCTTTTTTTGGAGTATCAGCTGATACTCTAGTTCCACTTTTTCGGTTATTAGTGTTTTTGGATCTGACTGCAAGAGACAAAGAATACATTACTGGACTGTGGTGCAAGTTGTCTGTACCTAGATGAGGGTTGGACCATGAACAAGAATGTATTTAGGATTGCTAAAGAGTCCCCTGAACAGGTTCAGACTGACAATGGTATTCCCCTAAGCCTTGGACCAGTTAAGGAGATGACCATACCACTAAGGATGACCTTTGGAAAACATAAGGAAACTGTTTCTTTTGACCGAATTTCATCTTCAAACGACATTTCAATTCTGGGCGTTCCTTGGCTGACTTGTCATAACCTATATATCAATTGGGAAGCCAGACCTGTATCCTTATCTTAACAATTCTCTCAACACGTTCTATTCTCCAGTTAACAACTGTCCCTAAGTAAATGGTTTCTGCACAAGACTCTTGAATGATCAACCTTCTCAATGGAGTTCCCATTCAATACTGCTCTTTTTCTGATCTCTTTGAGAAAAATTGCGGGTTTATATAGCGCTAGGAATCGACTCCCGGAGGAGTATCTCCACGCTTCGACCGCTGGGGAACCCGTCCTGGCTCACCCTGAGAGATGGTCCCAGATGGGTATCTCTAAGGTGCGACCAAGCATCCCCGGCGATCTGGGGGGGCCGTTGTGAAGATGAGGCAAGCTGATGCCCAGAGTTGCCGCGTGTGGTCTCTGACTAGAGTAGGCACCGAGGCGAGAATTATTTAGTCCGCTGACCCTGGTCCACGACCCTGCCGCGTCGGGAATCGAACCCTGGTCCTAGGCTGTTCTCTGCTTACGGGTCTGCCGCCTCTAACCATTGAGCCACACTTCTCCCTAAACCTAAGGAAATATCCCTGCCTTGTCATCTTCTATCTGAATGTGAAAAGGAAAACATAAGGCAATATCGGTAAGATAACCTACAAATCAGCCTTACAACAAGGTCTAGTTCTCCTCCTGGGACGTCATTCTTCCTTGTTCCTTAAAGGTCCAAAGATCTGAGACCATGCGTAGACTTCGGAGTCTTGAACAAGGTCACCATAAATTATAGATATCCTCTTCCTTTAATCAAGGACATTTTAGAATCATTAAGGAATGCTAAAACATTCACAAAACTAGATCTTTGAAGAGATTACCACCTTCTCCGAATGACAGAAAACGACAAATGCAAGACAGACTTTCGGACTCCATTAGGTTACTTTGAATATCGGGTTATGCCCTTTGGCTTAAGCATTGCACCATCCATATTTCAGTGTTTTTATGGATCTCATATTCTCAGAGATATTCAATCAATTTGTCATAGTATTATTTGACAATATTCTTATAGTCTCAAAAGACCCTCAGTTGCATCCCATGCATGCCTGACAAGTGAAAACGAGACAGCGCCAAAATCAATTCTATTGCAAGCTTCAAAAATGTGAATTCGACCTGTCTGAAGTTGATTATTTAGGTTTTCGCATAATTAGTACTTGATTTTCCATGGATACATGTACTGCTTCAGCCATTCTGGATTGACAGTGTCTCGCAAGTGTCAAGGAAACCCAATGCTTTCGTGGTCTAGTGAATTTCTACCATCAGTTCATTGACAATTTTGCCAGTTAACCAGCAACAACACTTGTGTTCTTAAACTTAAAATGTGACTCCTTAGCTGAGGAAGCTTCCAAGTATCTAAAACAAGTCTTTACTGAAGCTTCCATTTTATGCTACCTTGATCCAACACAGACGTTTATCACTGAGACTGATATCTCTGACCGAGCTATTGGAGCTGTTCTTCTTCAGCTCCAAGAAGATGAAAGATTAGAACATCCTGTATTCTATTGCTCTATATTCTTTCAGATTCTGAGAAGAATTACTCAGTTCTAGAAAGATACATTTTAGCTATGAAGAAGTCTTGCTCAGAATACAGGCATTTCTTATTGGGAGCTCCAGAACCCATTGAAATTGGCACTGACCACCGCAATATCTCCGGATATACAGTGCCGAAACAGGTGAGAAGCTCGATGGGCTTACTTCTTTATTCAGTATGACTTTATCATCACGCACATTCCTGGTTCAGAAATATTCTGGCTAATGCCCTTTCATGTAGATATCCTGAAGCCCTTTCAGATTTTGGGCAATATATTCTACCACTTCAAAATATCATTGGAGAGGCATGGCCATTTCTTGTCAGAGTTCAAGCCAGTTATTCCTCGGTTCACAAAAAAGAATGGAACACCTTGTGTGGCTCTGTACATAAGAAGGGAAATCCTGTCTTTCAGGGTAAGACGTTTTTCATTACATCTACAAACAAGATGTGTCATGACTCTCCTAATGCTGGCCATAAGAAAATTAAATCTCCGTTGGAGCTCATTCTTCACTCTTTTTGGTGGCCTACTGTCCGACGTGATACCAAACCCTACATTGGATCCTGTCCAACCTGCTCTCAGGGAAAATCCTCGTATTCCCATTGCTTCAAAACTTTTGCATCCCTTCCTGTTCCACCAGAACAGTGGCATACTATTTCTACTGATTTAATCGTGGCACTCCTTCCTTCAGAATGGAATCAGATCATTGTGATCACTCTTTACTATTTCTCCAAAATAGCAATTGTATTTGCCCTTAAAAAGTAGCCCTCTGTGAAATCTGTGACAATTTTTTTTCCAAGAAATCTTTCACTTGCACGCTCTGTTGTTTTTGGTCCTGCTTTTGGAGATCTTTTTCTAAATCTCTTCAAATAGAAGTAGCCTTTTTCTCTAGTTTTCACCCCAAGACTAATGGTCAAACCGAAAGGCTGAACAAACAGTTAGAACAGTACCTTCAGCTGTTTCTGTAATTCCACTCAAAGTGAGGTGCATTCCTTTTTACCCTTGGCAGGTTTTCCTACAATAATTCTGTCTATAGCACTGCTCAATCCTCGCCATTTTTCTGTCTCCAAAGCTTTCATCCTCTGGCTTGTCCTGCAATCTAGAGTTCACACAATGTCCAGTTAGTCATGCACCTAAACAATGGATGCAGCTTAATGAGGATTCTTGCAGCATCTCCCTTCCTACAAGATTGGAGACAAGGTGGCATATTTACAAAAAAAATTAGAACGCAGTGTTCCACTAAATTTGGCAACACCACACTCTGACAAACCGCAGGGATGCACCGTATTCCCAAGAATACTGCACACCCCTGTGTTTCCCTTAGTGCTGGTACTAAAAGAACTGGCTAGCGCCAGTGCAGGCACCCTGCCACCATGTGGCAAGGGTACCTATGCTGCAGGGGCGATTGTTTATGTGCAGGATGGGAAACCTCAATAATGGAGATTTGCTCTTTCTATGTGTGCTGCAATATGCAGCACACATAGAAAGAGCAAAACGAGAAGAAATGCACAATTGCTTCTCATATCACCATTCTAAGACCAGGTATTAGGTATTACCTGGTCTTAGTTTTTGGCACTGCCGCAGCCTTGTAAACCTGGGGCAGTGTCAAAAAGCACAGGTGTTGCAGTTGAACGCTCACTGCAAAACCCACAGCAGGCCCCAATGCCTCAGAGGACTGCGTCGAAAAGGGGCTTATTTACAAGGTGGTATTAAGCCATATTAAGTGCCTTAGTGTCACCTTGTAAATATGGGGAAGGCCGCTATGCCACTGGAGGGTCAAAAAAAGTGACGCTCAGGTGGCGAAATAGGCTTGTATATATGCCCCAAAGTCTGGTTTCATTCAAGTCCTTTCTGCCTCACTTCTCCCATAATAAATTCATGCTGAGATTGTTAGGCCTTTTAAAATTGTTCAAGTCATCAATCCACAATCCTGCAACATTCATGTGCCTCTTTGTTAGAAAATCCATCATGTGCTTCATGTCTCCCAATTGAAATGGTGCAAAAACAGACTATAGGCATGAAATATCGACTTGCACAAATATTGTGGCAAAAATAATGTGGGTCAAGAACATTGACAGACAAAATATCTTGGTCAAGAATATCGATTTTAGGTGAGTAATATCGACATTAAAAATATCAAAGTGTTTAATATTGTTTGCAAAAATATAGTTGATATAAATATCGATTAATTTAGTAATGTTATGTTTTTTAGTATATATGTTATATGTGTGTGATGCATTTATTTTTTGTATAGGAATTCTTTGTATTTTAATTAGATGAGTTAAAATGTTAGTAGTAATTAATTTATTTTTGTTAGAATTTTGCGTTTTTAGTTCCGTAGCGGGTTGTGGGTTTATAGGGGAATAGGGTGGGAAGTAATTTAATTATAGGAAATGTATTGATTAATTTTTAATAGTTATTTTTTTTCCTGTCTATTTTACTGTTTTTAGTACTGTAGCGGGTTGTGGGTTTATAGGGGAAAAGGGTGAGAAGTAATTTAATTATAGTAAATGTATTGAATATATTTTTATTAATTTATATTTGTTGAATTGAGATGCTATAGTGTTAAATGTGTAAATTATGTTTTTATTAATTATTTAATAATTAGTTGTTGATTAATTTTAATTAATTTATTGGCCATTAATGATGTTAATTGTGTAATTATTTTAGGTGTGTGTTGTGGTGTTTATAGATGAAAATTGTGGGAATGGTGGGAAGTAATTTATTTTTAATTTATGAAATAATAATTAGCTATTAAATTATTTTAATTAGTTAATTGGAAAGTAATTATGTTAATTATGCAATTCATTTTAGGAGTGTGTTGTGGTGTTTAAAGGTAAAAATGGTGGCAAGGGTGGGATTTTTTTAATTGATGAATTATCAATTAGTTATTAATTAATTTTAATTAATTATTAGTAATTAATGACGGTAATTGTGTAATGCATTTTAGTTGTGTCCTATTGTGTCCATAAGTGTAAATGTTGGGAAGGGTGGGAAGTGATTTATTTTTTAATTGATTAATGAATATTTAGCTGTTAATTAAAGTTAAATAAGTAGCAGTTTTAAAATATTGTTTATTTATTTTTAAGATAATTTTTATTAAAAACATTTTTGTTTTTAGTGATTTTTACCCCTCTGCTATCCAACACGTTCCCTACTTTTGCACTCACTGGAGTGGGAATAGTAATTTTTATCTCTCCGCTATCCAATACTGTCCCTACTATTGCACTCACTGGAGTGGGAATAGTAATTTTTACCCTTCCGCTATGCAATACTTTCCCTACTGTTGCACTCACTGGATAGGGAATAGTAATTTTTTCCATTCCACTATCCAATACTTTCCCTTTCTGTTGCACTCATTGGAGTTGGAATAGTAATTTGTACCCCTCCGCTATCCAAAACTCTACTGTTGCGCTCACTAGAGTGGGAATAGTAATTTTTAACCATCCAGCACTTTCCCTACTGTTGCAGTTACTGGAGTTGGTAGTAATTTTTATCTTTCCACTATACAACACTTTCCCTACTGTTGCACTGTTTGGAGTGGGAATATTAATTTTTACCTCTCAACTATCCAATACTTTCCCTACCGTTGCAGTCTTTGGAGTGGGAATAGTAATTTTTTCCCCATTACTATCCAATACTTTCCGGACTGCTGTACTCACTGGAGAGAGAATAGTACTTTTACCCATCCACTATCCAATACGTTCCCTATTGTTGCACTCACTGTAGTGAGAATAGTAATTTTTACCCCTCCGCTATCCAACACTTTCCCTATTGTTGCACTCACTGGAGTGGGAATAGTAAAATGTATTATTCCGCTTTCTAATTTTTTCCCTACAGTTGTGCTTATTGTATTGCAAAATGTACATTTAATTATGTTTTTTATAGTTAAATATTTGAATTAATTATAAAATAGATATTTTTCAATTTTAAATAATCGATATATATATATATTTTATTTTTATATAATTTATACATTTACAAATTAAATAAAGATAACAGTTAATGAATTGTTTTAAGTAAATATATGTATATGTAAAAAATATTATGTGCATGTTATTTTTGCATTTTATATATTTTTTTCGATTTTTTTGCCATCAATATTTTTTACCTCGATATTTTGTCAGTGATCCGAGTTTGAGGTTCAGGAGATATGTGATTCTTGCATCTTTCGAGGGAAACTCCACTTTTCGATCCATTGGGAATGATAACCTCCTAGGAAACGGTCTTGGGAAGATGCTTCTTTTATTCATGCTCTACTTCTGGTTTGTCACTTCTTCCGTAGGCCAGCTTCTGACAGCGGGTGTAGTGTGTACTCCTGTGGGAGAATGAGGGACCTCTGAGGTACTGGCGGGCTATCGCAGTCCCTAAACACACTTACCTCAAGGTTTCATTAAACCCTTCCTAGAATCGTCTGGAGAGGATTTATGGTATAGGAAATACTGCCTGTTGCAAGATAGAACCTTGTCCATTCCTTTTAACAGGATGTTCCCAATCTAACATGGTGTCCTAAGTCCCTTCAATACAATCCTGTCCTGGACATATATGAGGCAGGGTTTTCCACTCATTCCTTGCATCGAAATGCTTCAGGTCTCCTGTGGTGTGCTCCAGCTCCCCATTCCTTCCTTCGCTCCTCCAGTAATCTTCAGTCTTCTTCTCTTCATTGGTAGCTTGTCTCCAGCCATTCCAGTGCTTCTCATTCTTCCTTGGCTCCTTCCGGAATCTCCAGTTATCTCCTGTTGGTTTGGTCCTAAGTCTTGTTTTTGAACTCAAAGTTCCAACTGAGCTCCCAGAAGTCATGTCAGAAGTTGTTTGCTCTCAGACTTTTTCTGGGGCCAAATCTGGTAGGCACTTTCTGTCTAGACACTTTCTGTGTCAGCAGCAACATGGCTACTGGAAGCAGACTCCCATACCTCTACCAGTCAAAAACGGTGAAATCCTAGGACTCCGGTCCAACTCACATCCAAAGACTCCCCGCCAGATGTCAGCTTCGGGAGAGTTGAGTGGTGTGTTGTGTCATATAGTGAAGTTGAGTATCGTGGAGTGGAGTGGTGTATTGAACAATGGAGTGGCATGTCATACAGTACAGCTGAGCATCATCCAGTGGGGTGTTGCTGACTGCAGTGTTGTGAAGTGGAGTGCTGTCTAGTATAGTGTTGCACAGTGACATAAAGTGATGAAGAGTGTTGTACAATTTAGTGGCATGGAGTGGAGTACAGTTAACTAAAGTGTCATACAGTTCACAATAGTGGAGTGTCGTACAGTAGAGAGGAGGGGAGGATCAGTATCGCACAGTGTAGTGTCATAAGACGGTGTGTCGTCCAGTGATACAGTGTCGAACAGTGTAGGAGAGTGTCGTGGAGTGGAGTGCTGTGTCATATAGTGGAGTGGCATGTGGTAGAGATGAGTGGCGTGGTGTGTGCTAGAGTGTTATACAGTGCAGTACAGAGGAGTAGGGTCTGAGAGTACAATGGAGTAGCGTCAGGTGGAGGGGCATAGAAGTAGTTGCGTAGTGTCTTACAGTGGAGTAGAGTGGCATAGAGTTAAGCAGAGTGTCACACTGTGGCACAGAGTGGAGACGAGTGCTGTACAGTGGAGTGTAGGGGGATAAAGTGTAGTACAGTTTTGCACAGTGGCATACAGTGTTGTAGAATGCACTTTTGTAGAGTAGAGTGTTGTAGAGTGCAGCGGCATAGATTGGAATGTTCTACAGTGGTGTAAAGTGGAGTTGAGTGGCGTAGCATAGAATTAATTTAAGTGTCATATTGCGGAGTGGCATCCCTTATGGTACAGTGCTGTGGAGTGAAGTACAGTGTAGTGGCATAGCACGGAGTGAAGTAAAGTGCTATAGAGTGGTGTAAAGTGTCATACAGTGGATTGGTATGACGGATCGTAGTGTGTGGGAAAATGTCATGCAGTGGAGGGGCATAGAGTGGAGTATAGTGTTGTAGAGCATAGTGGGACAGCATGTGGTAGTGGAGTGGCATAGAGTGTTGTAGAGTTGAGTGGCATACCTTGCCTTTGAGTGGAGTGGCACAGTGTTGTGGTGGAGTAGAGTTGAGTAGAGTGGAGTGGTGTTTTAGAGTAGAGTGGAGTAAAATCTGGTGGAGTGGCATAAAGAGAGTACATTACAGTTCGGTTGAGTGGCATACAATACACTACAGTGTTGAATAGTGCCATAAACTAGAGTACAGTGTTGTACAGGGGAGTAGGATAGAGTGGAGTAGAATTTGGTACAGTGGAGGGGAGTAGAGTGTTGTACAGTGGAGTAAAAATTCATAGAGCTCGGTAGACTCAAGAGGCATAGACTGCAGTGGCATAGAGTGTAGTATTGTACAGTGTCATGTTGTAGAGTGTCGTATCATAGAATATCATGGCATACAGTGTCATGGCATAAAGTGTTATAAGGCACAGTGGAATGATATAGTTAAGTGGTGTAGAATAGAGTGGATTGGCATACAGAGGATAAGCGTATAGTCGAGTTGTGTATAGTTGAACAGTGTACAGTGGAGTGGCACACAGTGGAATAGTGTAGAGTGGAGTTACATCTAATAGAATAGTGCACAGTTGAGTGGCGTGGAGTACCCTGGAGTGGCATATATAGTGAAGTTGCATATAGCTGAATAGCGTAGAGTGGAGTGGTGTACAGTGGGACAGAGTAGAGTGGAGTAGAGTGAGTTGCATACAGTGGAATAGCATACAGCCCTTCATATGGGGCAAGAACTCTTAGAAACAACCTTCCAGAAGAATCTCAAAACATAGTTGTTTAGACTGAACTAAAGCTTTATTTCTCCAAGATGCCGCACTTTCCTGGCCCATCTGATATGTTTTTAACTTAGTCTCTTAGTTTTGCTTTTTTTTTCTCATTCAGATTGTGATTCTCTACTCTCTATTAGGCTCTTGGAGGGCAATCCTCGTGTGGGGACTCTCCAGTTGGAGTAACCAAGCGCTTTATAAAATGTGTCATTATTATAATTAGTGCAGTGACATACAGGGGAAAAGCTTAGAGTGAAGTGTTGTACAGCAGAGTGGCATAGAGTGCAATTGAGTAGAGTGGAGTAGCATAGAGTAGAGTTTCATACATTAGAGTCGCATAGACAGGAGTAGCGCAGAGTGTAGTGGCGAAAAGGTGAATAGGATATAGTGGAATAGCGTAGAGTGGAGTGGCGTACAGTAGAGTGGCATAGACTGGAGTAACGAACAGTGGAGTGGTATACAATCAAATAGCATAGATTGAAGTGGCATGGAGTGTAGCAGCAAACAGTGGAATTGCGTAGAGTGAAATGTTATACTATGAAATCACATAGAGTGGTATAGTGTAGAGTGGTGTCACATATGGTGAAGTGACAGTGCAGTGGCGACTGGAGTGTCGTACAGTCAAGTGGAGTTGAATGGAATAGTATACAATGGAGTGTCGTGGAGCGGCGTACATTGGAGTGGCATACAGTGGAATAGCGTCGAGAGGAGTAGCATATATTGGAGTGGCATTGAGTGGGGTAGAGTGGAATAGCGTGGAGTGGCACAGGGTGGAGCTGCATGCTGTAAAATAGTATAGAGTGGATTGGTGTACGGTGTATCAGTGTACAGTGGGGTGGTGTGGCGTACACTGGAGTGACATAGTTTAGTGGTGTACAGTGGAATTATAGTTGAGTGGTGTAGAGCGGTATACAGTGGAGTGGTGTGGAGTGTAGAAGTATACAATTGAGTGTCATTCAGTAGAACAGTTTACAGTGGAGTGAAATTTCATAGAGTGAATGTTGTAGAGTGGAGTGTCGTAGAGCAAAGTGGCATAGAGAAGCATAGTGGAGTGGCATACATTGAATAGTGTAGAGTGAAGTGGAATAGAGTGAAGTGGTGTAAAGTGGAGTATTGTAGAGCAGAGTGCTGTAGAGTGGAATAGAGTACAGTGGTGTGGTGTACAGTGAGTTGCATAGAGTGGAGTAGTGTACACTGGAGTGGCATACAATGGATACGCATAGACTTAAGTGGTTTGGAGGGGAGTGGCATGGTGGAATAGGCGTAGAGGGGAGTGGTGCAGAGTAGAATAGCATAGAGTGAAGTAGCATACAGTGAAATAGCATAGAGTGGAGCAGTGTACACTGGAGTGGCTTACAATGGAATAGCATAGATTGGAGTGGCGTAGAGTAGAGATGTCATGATTCGATTTCTGGAGCGCCTGTTGAGTTAGTTTTGGTTCCATAAGAAGTTATACACTACAAGGACCAGAATGCTCAGCAAGCTGGGAGGGGTTATCATCTATATATGTCTCTACCTGCGGGGGCGCTGTGTACGTGATTTTGCACCTTGAACTTGTTTGTGCTGGTTCCCATGTTTGGACCGCGTTTGGCAGAGAGCCGGCAAAAAGCGGAGTTCTTTGAACTACTCAGCGGCGTTGCTGTAGCTGTTGTTTGCCCGTGAGAGTGATTATTCCAGGATTGGTGTTAGCTGGCCAAGGGGAGCCCTCTTCCAGGAAGAACGGCGTGAGGCGCCCGCCGTGAGAGTGAGTGACCTGTTCTTGGATTATTCCCCCTCTACGTCCCGGCCGGGGCTGGAGGTTGCGCATTGCTTCGTGAAGTTTAGAGGGGGAAGCGGCTGCAATCCAGGCGGCCGCTCTGGAAGGTTTTGATTCTCTCGGCTGAGAGGGACAAACAAGCAAGGAGCGGCGGCTTCCTGTTCAGGCGTTCAGCGGCTGCTGAACGCGGTTCAAGCACCGGCTGGTGTTTGTTCCTTAGGGGACATTGAAGGTAAGCGTCTTCAAGGAGGCGCCTATTTGTACTTTTATGTGCGCACTGAACTACGGAGAATCTCCTACGTGCATTTTTGGGTGCGCATTGAACTTTGAAAAACTCTGCTTCTATTGGAGTTCCTTTGAAACCACGGATATCTGGATTGTGGAACTGTGTATTATTTTGGCAAAGACCTTTTTGGAATCCTGAATGACTATGTTAGTCCTTGTTATGGGACTTTAATCCTCTGATGGTTAAGAGGAAATACCCAATGGATTTAGTTGAATAAGTTATACCCAGGAAGGCTGGAAGGTATGCATGGAAGGTGTACGATTATAGAGGAGTGTTTGGGTGTTGGCTCGCCGTACTAATTGCTGCTGTTGTCTTTCTGTATTACAGATTTGTTGGTATAAGTGGAAGTAGTCTCTGCAAGAGGGAGAAGAAGTGATTTTAGTTAGTACCGTGGTAGGTGGTGTCCTAGCGAGAAATATTAAGAGTAGTCAGCATTGTGTACCTATTAACATTTGTGTGTCTTTGCTTTTCTCGTTTCAGCCTCCCTTCCCGTTCCAGTCCCTTCCTGACCTTTCCCTCGCCTGATTTCCTTAGGCTCTGTGTGGTTTGATATTCAGAGCTTAGGGCAGTCTGGAGGTGGACCCCTATATAGCATCGCCCTGATCCTGAGGATACATGGTCGTGACAGAATCACGTACCCAAGAAAAGGTTTCCTCCCAGTTAGGGGGTGCTGTATAGATGGCCTCTCTGGATGATGTGCTGCATGCGTTGAGTGTGGTTCAACATGAATTAGAGGCGTCTAGAGCTGAAACAGCGGCATTGAAAGAACGGTTCGATAGAAAAACACGCAATCAGTTGGATGCGAATGTCAGCGGTTCCCCTATACAGGTTACTGTGTCCCCTCCTATACCTTTGGCTACCCCAGGAAGGTACTCAGGGGATCCGGATAAAATACAGACCTTCTTGACTCAGATCACTCTACACTTCTCGTGTAGACCAGCCTCCTTTCCTTCCAATCTGTCTCGGTTGGCTTTTTCAATTTCGTATTTGACAGGAGATGCAGCTAATTGGGCTGTGCCTCTAGTGCGAACTGACGATGCTCTTTTGTCTGACTGGGACGAATTCCGTACGGAGTTCGAAAGAGTGTTTGATAGACGTGCCACAATGCTTAGTGCTGATAAGGAGTTGTTAGGGTTGCGTCAGGGTAGGAAGGACCTCATTACCTACATGACTGCTTTCAATAGGTTAGTGGTGGAGACGTCCTGGCCTGAGGATAAACGGATGGCTTTGTATTATCAAGGTTTGAATGAGAAACTCAAGGATGTGTTAGCACAGATAGACCCCCAACCTAAGACCTGCATTGACTTGATCAATCTCACCTTACGCTTGGATCACCGTATGACAGATAGAGGTGGTGATAATAAGAGAGGTGAAAGAGCTGGGAGTGGGCAGCCTTTAGTGGAGCATTCTAGTGGGAAGGACACGGACCCAGAACCTATGGAAATAGGGGCGATCCGACCTCCTCTAACGAAGGCAGAAAGAGAGAGCAGAAGGTCTTTGGGTCTCTGCATGTACTGCGGAAAAAAGGGGCATTATGTCCGGGAATGCAGTATGAGGCCGAAGAAAACGAATGGTTATTCTCCAGCTAAACAGTTAGCAGTAACTAACGTAGGAGCTAGTCAAGTAGGTCTTCCTAGTGGTCGTCATACCTTATTCGAGTATAAACCTCCTCTGGAGTGGAAAGTGCCTTTATTGGAGGTGTCCACGTGTAAGAACACCGAATCCCACCTGGAGTTATCCATGATTCTGAACACTGACCATCAAAGCCATCCTGTGGTGTCCATGATTGATTCTGGAGCTACAGGCAATTTTATAGATCAGGGGTTGGTAGAGAGATGGGGTTTGGTGAGGGTGCCCATCGGGAAACCAGAACTTGTTAGGGCAGTAGATGGCACACAATCAATGTCTGGCCCGGTTACAGCCCATACTGAGTAGGTAGAATTAGTCATACCTGGGGTGGTGTGTAATCATCGAGAAAGGATTGTGTTTAACATCATTGAGGCTCCCCATCATGAGATAATACTTGGGATGCCGTGGTTGAGGCAACACAACCCCTCTATTAATTGGAGAGCGAGAACCGTAGGATTTGAGACTGAAGAGTGTATGAATTGTTGCTTGTTTTCCCCTGAACCCTGTGTGTCTTCTGTAGCCCAGGGGTGCATTTCAGCCTCTGTAGTAAAAGAAAAGGATGGGTTGCTACAGGAGGTTGCTTGTTGTTATAATCTGAGGAGGGAGGGTGAGGAGGTAAAGTTACCCTCGCTCAGGGAGAATGAGGTATGTCGTATTTTGGATTCACGATTCCGACGGAGGAAGCTATGGTTTCTGGTTTCCTGGAGGGGGTATGCTACGGATGCAGATTCATGGGAGCAGAGTTCTGAGGTTCATGATTCTGTTGCGATACGCCGCTTTTTTGCTAGTCAGCCGGGTAAGCCTGGGGCTGGTAGGCGCTGGTAAGGAGGGATATACTGTCATGATTCGATTTCTGGAGCGCCTGTTGAGTCAGTTTTGGTTCCATAATAAGTTATACACTACAAGGACCAGAATGCTCAGCAAGCTGGGAGGGGTTATCATCTATATATGTCTCTACCTGCGGGGGCGCTGTGTACGTGATTTTGCACCTTGAACTTGTTTGTGCTGGTTCCCATGTTTGGACCGCGTTTGGCAGAGAGCCGGAAAAAAGCGGAGTTCTTTGAACTACTCAGCGGCGTTGCTGTAGCTGTTGTTTGCCCGTGAGAGTGATTATTCCAGGATTGGTGTTAGCTGGCCAAGGGGAGCCCTCTTCGAGGAAGAACGGCGTGAGGCGCCCGCCGTGAGAGTGAGTGACCTGTTCTTGGATTATTCCCCCTCTACGTCCCGGCCGGGGCTGGAGGTTGCGCATTGCTTCGTGAAGTTTAGAGGGGGAAGCGGCTGCAATCCAGGCGGCCGCTCTGGAAGGTTTTGATTCTCTCGGCTGAGAGGGACAAACAAGCAGGGAGCGGCGGCTTCCTGTTCAGGCGTTCAGCGGCTGCTGAACGCGGTTCAAGCACCGGCTGGTGTTTGTTCCTTAGGGGACATTGAAGGTAAGCGTCTTCAAGGAGGCGCCTATTTGTACTTTTATGTGCGCACTGAACTACGGAGAATCTCCTACGTGCATTTTTGGGTGCGCATTGAACTTTGAAAAACTCTGCTTCTATTGGAGTTCCTTTGAAACCACGGATATCTGGATTGTGGAACTGTGTATTATTTTGGCAAATACCTTTTTGGAATGCTGAATGACTATGTTAGTCCTTGTTATGGGACTTTAATCCTCTGTTGGTTAAGAGGAAATACCCAATGGATTTAGTTGAATAAGTTATACCCAGGAAGGCTGGAAGGTATGCATGGAAGGTGTACGATTATAGAGGAGTGTTTGGGTGTTGGCTCGCCGTACTAATTGCTGCTGTTGTCTTTCTGTATTACAGATTTGTTGGTATAAGTGGAAGTAGTCTCTGCAAGAGGGAGAAGAAGTGATTTTAGTTAGTACCGTGGTAGGTGGTGTCCTAGCGAGAAATATTAAGAGTAGTCAGCATTGTGTACCTATTAACATTTGTGTGTCTTTGCTTTTCTCGTTTCAGCCTCCCTTCCCGTTCCAGTCCCTTCCTGACCTTTCCCTCGCCTGATTTCCTTAGGCTCTGTGTGGTTTGATATTCAGAGCTTAGGGCAGTCTGGAGGTGGACCCCTATATAGCATCGCCCTGATCCTGAGGATACATGGTCGTGACAAGAGAGGCATGGAGTGGCATACTGTGAAATAGGCGTAGAGTGGAATGGGTCTAGAGTGAAATATGAGTGGAGCGGAATAGTAGTGGAGTGGAATACAGTGGAGTGGCATAGAGTGGAGTGGCCTAGAGAGAAGTGGCATAGACTTGAGTGGTGTAGATTCAAGTGGCGTGGCATAGCCTCGAGTGGTGCAGATTGGAGTGGCACAGAATGGAGTGGAGTGGCGTAGACTGGAGTTGAGTGGTGTAGACTGGAGTAGAGTGGTGTAGGCTGCAGTTGAGTTGTGTAGCGTACATGGATAAGGAAGGGGTACTCCGAAAGAAGTCATGCGGAGGTTGTCGGTTATTATACTGTGCTCCGCACCTCCTGCGTCGTATACATTTCGCAGTAGGAATTGAAATATTCTCCTCCCTGACTGTGAGAGGACTCCGGGACTCTTATGATTTCCGTTGTCTGATTAGCTTATGGATGGTATTTATACAATCACAATATACCTAAGAATTGAATCCTGATTTGATATTATCGGATAATATTTTTATCCTTATGTGACTTTATTATCTGTATGATACGGACACTATATATTGGTCGTTACCATACTTAAACTTCATTTAACTCTTAAGCCCTGACAAAGTTCCTTTGGCATCAAGGAAAGAAACGATTTGGCTGAGTGCCAGTTTTAAAACAACATGTGAATAAAGAAGAATGATGAATTATACATTTTGATTTGAATGACTTCTTCCTGAGTGCATCTTCCTTATCCATGAACTCTTTCGAAACAATGGCATCTTTCAATGGCAGGTGCTGGGAGTAGTTGCACCTAACCATATTATATGAAACTATTGGAATGGAAGTGCTTAACCGTGGTCGGCCGTTGTTTGTTTTCTTTGAGTTCTGTAGCATAAAGTGTTTTGGCGTGGTGTGCAGTGGAGTAGCTTTGAGTGGATTGGCATACATTGGAATAGGCATACAGTTTAGTGGCGTAGAGAGGATTGGCATACAGTGGAATAGGCATATAGTGGAGCAGCATACAGTGGAGTGCCGTAGAGTTGAATAGTGCAGAGGGGAGTAGCATACAGTGGAGTGGCGTACAGTGGAATAGCATTGAGAGGAGTGGCATACAGCCTAGTGGTGTAGAGTGGAATAGTGTAGAGTGGAGTAGCATACAGTGGACTGCTGTTGACTGGAGTGGCATACAGCGGAGTGCCACAGAATGGGGTGGCATAGAATGGGGTGGCATATGAATGTACATTAAATCTGTCATGATTGCAATATGGGTTGCAGATTAACGCAAGAGAGCGATTTGCACTGCCTTGCGTTTCCCTAGATTTACCAAGAAAATCAGGGTCAAGCATGATGGGTTTATGTTGCTTTGTAAGAGTGACCTAAGTATTGTGTTGCCCATGCGAGACTATGCATGGCACAAGGATAACATAATACAATAATATATCTGGCCCTTAGTTATATATTGTGCCATGGTATACCACAGTACCTTCACAGTATACCACGGTATATGCTGATGACAAGCCAGCATATAATTGGCAAACGGCTGCCTTTTAAAAATTAAAAGGCAGACATGCACTTTACCTGTGTTTTGGTTTGGGCTCCTAACTATAGGTAGGTCTTATTATTATTCCTACCTATTACCACTGTATTAATGTGTAAATGGATAGGGAAATTAATTAATATTTTTCTATATATTTTTTAAAGTTTTGGAGGACTGAGCTACTACCTAGATGGTTCCTTTTTTAAGAAATGTGCCTTTTTGTTTAACTCTTATTAAGTTGCACAGTAATTTCTCTCTATTTTGGTGATACTCTGTACACTTTTCTTTATAAAGAATTAAATATGTACAAAATAAACAATACTCTGTAGTACAATACATTTGTGAAATATAGTGTATTGCAGTGTTTGTCTTATTTTTTACATATATAATTTTTTATCAGTACCTTCCTGGTAGTTCTGGGATACTACGTGAATTTTTTTAAATATATAGAAACTATATATATTTTTCCCTACATGTTGCTACTTTAATTAAGTGATCAGATGTAGGGCAAAAATATAAAACTTAATACTTACCGATATCTCAGCCCCTAGCCCCAAACACAGGGAAAGTGGCTTTAAAACAACATGGCTGCCTTCAACTTTTGTAAAGGCAGTCATTAGCCAATCACTTAATGCCTGGTCAGTTCTAGGTACTGCAGTAGTTTACCGAAATACAGTAACATTAGAGCAACAACAGATATCACTAATTTATAATACCTTATACGTTGAAAAATACGTAAACAACTTCTCTGTACTGCCCACAAGAATTACCTACCGATCATAATCTATATTATTTAATGCAAATCCGTTCAGCAGTTTTTGTGCAACGCAGGAGTGCAAAGTCTGTAGAAAATGCCAAAATGTGTTTTAGGACCCCTTTTGTCTTTGCACTCCCTTGACGAATCCCCGCTAAAGTTGGTCAATGACTAGCTACTACCCTCCATTGGTACTCACATAATAATAGAACTCCATGTGTCTGGTATCAGGTCTGAGGTCCTTGGGGTCAAGCTCATAGCTCACACGGATGTCCTGGGTCTGGCCGCATGGCAAAGTGCCCTTAGATGCATGGATCTTTATCCGGCTCCCGACACTGGAGTAGAGGGGCAATACGTTGTGATAGGCATCCTGATAGTACATCTGGGGGACTCCCCATTCGAAGCTAGATAAAACATGGCCGACTGTCGCCTGCGAAGGAATTAATGTAACATTGACTGAGAAAGAATGAGAAAGATTCAGTCAACCAGGATATAGAGGGAGGCATTTAGGTGAAAGCAGTACACTTTGGGATGATGAAGAGAGATTGCAGAAATAGGGAAAAGCTCTGACTTGGAATGATACATTCCTGGTGTTAGTTCACAGCACGTTTATGATGACACTACTTGGGTTAGTCACCCCTTCCCATAGTATATTGACACTCCTCCCTTTACAGAGAACTGACTCATTATCCCCATATGATGTCAGAGATAGTCTTCCTTTTGCACCACCACTGACCCTCTTCACATTAAAATGTGACTGAAACTGTGGCTGCCCTGACCCAAAACCTCAATTATGTTAGACATACTCTTGCCTTTTTGCCAAGACACACTGTGTTAGGTGCTCCTTTCCTTCCTCAGCAGCGCTAATCCAGTGCATTGTCTTACCTGGGGTCTCCAACCTCACCTTCAACATCCCAACCTAAACATCCTTATGGTTGGATAAACAATACAGTGGTCTTTTGACTTCTAAGTCTTCTAGAAGGTTTAATGAACCCTTAAATACTTGTATCTGATCTCTCATTCTGTGGACATACCTGTAGATAGACTTCAGAGTTGCTCCAGGTGGAAGTGTCTAGGGAGAAGGAGATCAGTCCCTCGTTGTTAGTGGTGTAATTTTGTGATACACCATTTCCTTGAAGTGTGACACCCTGGTCTGGCACAGCGGCTCCACTGGCATCCACCACCTTCACCTACAAAAAGACGAGGAGACACAAACGCATGTGGATGGTGGGGTGCGAGTATTGCAAAACAGCTACAAGTGAGGCTAGGCTAACAAAAGTCAGAGATCAGAGTGCTATAACATCAAAATGGACAACTTCATATTTCTAAACTATTTGATGGGTTCCTCTCAAATAAAGGTTGATTTGCTGCCAGCTCAGTTTTCACCTTTCTTAAGCCACCAGGCCCAGCACAGGCTGTGGCTGCCGAGGAGGGAGGGGTTTTACAATCTAACAATACAAATGTCCACTTTTGCCCCCAGTAACAAAAACCAGCACCCATGGGGCCGAAAACCGTCCCCCACCCTGGCGGCCCACCGCTGAAATGCCCAGTGCCCGCTACGGCCAGCCCGTCCCTGACCAGCCCCTGCCAGACACATGCGCAATACAAGTAGTGGAGCCCTCCTCTGCTGCCAACCTGACATTACAGCTTTTTTTTTTATTTCAAAAGAATTTTATTGTTATAAAGAAGCAAATGAAGATACAGATTAGAAGTAAAAGTGATACCCTTGATAACAGATAAATAGCAATCAGAAGCTGACATTCAAAAATGAGTTGTAGCAAATACAGCCATAGATAAAAGCAGTCTGCCAAAAACAGAAAAATGAATTAATTAAGATAAATTAAGTATCTTAGGCAGAGATCACAACCAAGAGTATCACTATCAGTTGGTATAATCAGGGGAAGAGAGGAAAGGAAAGAAGAAAGAAGAAAGAATGAGAAACTGACATTGCAGATTTTACATGCAAACAAATGGTCCGAGAGATTGTTTGTGTTCATGCAATAGCTGTAAAAGTTAAAGCAGTTAGTGGCAGAGTGGGGAGGTGGCTTGATGCGCTGTCACCCCATAGAGGAGCTGCTGATGCTTCAATCTCATCTGAACACCACAACAGTGCAGTTCTAAATAGTATTTAAATAATTTTAATGACTGTGTTACAGCCTCCAAGACTAGAAGTGTAATGCATATATTTGCCCCAGTATTTCTGGGAAATGGTTGTCTAAGGCCAAGAAAGCAACTCACCACATACATTTGCCTGACACTGTGTATTGCATAGAAAGCATTCAGGTGCCCTTAAGCAGTGTTTTCATTGTCACTCCAGTTTAGGAAACATATTTGTCTGCTGTACAGTGTTGGACACTTATCCCTGGACAGAGGCCTTGTTATCAGTGTTGTAGATGCAGTACTGTGGCCTAGTCAAGGGCGGGGTCATCAGTCACCCCAGTTGTTGCTGTCTTTTGGTCGATGGAGGGGCATTTTCCTGGCAAGAATTAGAGCCCATGGCTTTCCTTCTACATCTGTTGCCTGTGGGTATACACGTGTCATTCTGAGTAACTCAGCTTTCAAATGTGGGTTCTTTGACACTATTGTTACAAAAGCTACACTGTAAACCAGGCCTCTCTCTGCAATGCATTTATAGGCATTCCCACAATCCTACCTCCAAGCTGATAAGAACACTTGTCGAAATCTCAAACTATTCTCTTCTTTTCTCTTTAGCCATAGAACACAATGTAAGGCATTCTCCTGTCGCTACTCGAGCTCTTTCATTTCATAAACAAGGAAAAGAACTGAAGCACAGTTTATGTTGTAAAGCCTGAGACAGGGCATGCAGAGAACTTGCCCTTGGCAGTCTTCTTCTAGCTTGCATAGTTCATGGTTCCCCACTCTTCCAACTCCTACCTAGGAAGCACGCCAGAGCCAGTTCAGTGAGCTTCTACTCTATCATAATTCGGGATAGAGATAGAGGTGGACCTTTTTCTCTATTCCAAATTCTGTCAGAGTAAAAGGGCGTATGATTGACAAGCTCTGAAGCTCCATATTCTGACATACTACACTTTTTTGGGCCAGATGTAGGTAACTTAAATTTACCGACTCATAAATACCAAATTTTACTGATTCGGTATTTATGAATCGGTAAATTTGAAGGTGGGAGATGTAGGTAATTTTAAATTTTGATTTACCGAATCGGTAACATTCGGTATTTACCGATTCGGTAAATACCGAATCGGTATTTCCCATTGATTCCTATGGGCTGTAAAGCCCATAGGAATCAATGGGAAAAATACCGAATGTTGCAAGGGTGCAGGGGGTGTCACTTTGACACCCTCTAGCACCCCAAGTAAAGGCATGTGTGACATGTGGCACACATACATGCCCTAAGGGCATGTCTGTGTGTCACATTGCACAGTGTGCATGCACAGATGTGCATGCACACCTGGATTCGGTATTTTACCACACAATAGGATTGTGTGGTAAAATACCGACTCTTAAGGGCCTGTGGCACTCTCAGGAGTGTCACCTACATTTGGATTTACTGAATCGGTAAAATTACCGATTCAGTATTTTACAGAATCGGTAAATTTACCGATTCTGTAAAATAATGGCCCCTACCTGTGAAAACCCAAATACCGGTCGGTAACGGCCGAATTCGGCCGTTACCGACCGGTATTTGTTCTCCTACATCTGGCCCCTGGTGACACAAGGGCAGCATGTCAGATATGTATGCTGTGACTGTGTGAGGTGTAATGTTCCCTGCCTGACACATGCACAGTACAGGTGGTACAGGTAGGAGCCCCCTTCTGCTGCCAACATGACATTACAGCTTTTACATGCAATCAATGATCTGTGAGATTCTTTGTTTTCATGTAATAGCTGTGAAAGTTGAAGCAGTTAATGGCAGAGTGAGTTGGTGGTTCGAAGCCCTGGCGCCCCACATGGAGGAGCCACTGCGGTCCTCTATCTTCTTTTCCTGTTTGTCTTTTACTTAATGCTCCTCTGTCTACCCTCTGCAAAGCATCCCTGGAATGTCATGGAAGAGTCTTTAAATTCACATCTGCTATCTGGGCCCACTCAAATCCTCCATCTTAGGTGTCACTCAGCTGAATCAACACAAAATAGAACCCATTGTTGCTACATCGACACTCCACAGGCATCCTTTAGACACAAAAATGTTGCAAAGGACCCAGTTGCAGGTGACATGCAGAACATGTTTAAACACATAGGTGATGTCTGCAGGCCACCCAGTAGTCACATAAAGGCAGATTTACATGGACTGGTCCTCCAACCAAAGACCCCTGCTTTGGGTCTCCATTTGTTTTGAAGAAAGATACTTGTAATTAGCTTGCATGATGCTCATTTGTGCTGAGGTGGATGTATAATAGCTGCAGCTTGCCACAGCGAAACCAAGGATGCCACTCTCTCTCCAGAGGTATGCAGAAGACCATTACCCATCCCAACTAATCCAAAGAAAATAGGGGATGCAAAAAACATAAAGGATTAACCTGAAAATGGAAAATTTGTGTGAACCCAAAGTTGCTAACGAAATTCTAAAAAACTTCTTAAGTTTTCAAAAGGATAAGGTTTGTGTTTTCTAATGTCCCTCTAACCCTAGAACTGAATAAAAAGTAAAATAAATCATTTTGAGTTAAAAAAAAAAAAAGGATATAGTGTTTCTGATACGCTTCTGTGTGTGGGGCAATCCTGTGCCCCTAGAAAACTGAGTGCAAAATAGGAGTAAAAACCATGATTCCTCCATAGTGATTCAGGCTTTTGGTGTATGTGGGAACTATCGTCTGTGGGATTATGAATGAACGCAGCTAAGTCAGAACCCCTCCTGAACTGTAATCATAGCTCTGTGCCGAGGAGCTTTGGATAGCCAGCCTTTGGGATGTTCAATACTGCTGAAGTCGTTGTTGTGTCTCTCACATTTGTTATTTTGGTTCCCTTTTTGGTTCCCTAGTTTAGTCCTGTATTCCTTTCTCCTTTGTTGTGCTCTTTCGTGTTCTGCTGTAGAGTCTTTCTGGCATGTTTGCCACAGCATCCTAGGGCGTTCGACCTGTCTCCTGATCACATTCAGGCTTGTTACACCTCTGGCTGCTGTTGGAACTGATAATCTTATTGCCATCTGTACGGTGTTATTTGGCTGGATTCATTCTTTTCATCTGCCCTGTCTTCCAATCAGTTCAGATCTACCAAATTTTGTACCATCTAGGCAGTGTAGTGTTGTCCCATAAAACAGATTAACTTTTGATGACTGGGGGCGTGGCCACACCAGCAACAAAGATGGCTGCCTAACGGTGAAGTACTGGCTCGGATGGGGGACGTTAAGCTGATTTTGGTCCAAAAGTGCCATATGTACCCATCGGGAATACACAGTATGCCACCCTGGAAAAAAGTGCCATGTTTTGAGATCCCAAAAAGCATGAGCTGCCCTTCAAGAGGCCTAAGGTGGCAGGACTGCTTCACCGCCTCCTCATGGAGGAGGGCGTAGTGGGGTCACAAATGCAGAGAAAATGACTGGCACAGCTGCTATAATGGTGGAACTTAGCGCATGCTTCTGTTTAATTGATGCTTGAACAAATGGGCGATTGTCTAGACCGACAGGGCATACGGTGAACAATGCAGAGAAACGCATATTTGGCCTGGAGGACGGTGCTACAACATTTTCAAAGTGACTAGAAAAACTGGAACTACTTTTAAATACAGTTGCGATGAAAAATGAAAACCTGGAAGTCAGACCCTGGCGCAATAATATCTGCATTATGGGCATTTACAGAGATGGGCCATCTGAATAGGTTTGTAGAACATTTACTTATAGACCTCTCACTACCAGTACTTCACTTGTATCAAGTGACTGTCCCCTAAATTGGTGCGACAGAGCCACTAAATATCTGGGCATTATCCTGCATCTAAAAAGGGAGCTGGTGATCCACATGTATTATGGTCTGGCCAATGATAAGCTGTCTACCCAAACAGAATGATGACTTTGACTTCCTCTGTCCATGGTGGGCCGTATCGCCATCATTAAAATGTTCGTTCTACCCTGGTTTTTACATTTATTTTTTAACATACCCATTCCCCTCACCAACAATTTCTTTGCCACTTTGAGAAGTCTTTTGTTGAGACTCATTCAGGCCAGCCATCAACCTCGAATCAAGTGGAGTATGTTGATGGTTCTGTATGATCGTGGTGTCTTTGGGGTACCAAACTTTCAACCATTCTATCTCGCTGCCCAATGTCAATTTGCATATCTCTGGTATCACCCGGACGCCCATCTCCCTTAAGCAAAACCCGAATGGGATCAGGCATGTGAGGTTCCTTTGCAGGCTGTGCTACTGGGTGGTATCGCATAGGACACTACTAACATCCAAACACTCAACTACCAGCTGGGCATGGCATAAGCTCCCCTTGCTCTTAGGGGGAGAACTTCTACAGTAACCCGCTCTTCCTCTGGCTAATAATCCATGGCTTCCAATAACCAAATAAACAATGGTACAATGTACCCTACTGCTTGGCATATTATATATGTTTGTGGACCTTTCCGCCATCAGGCATATCCAATCTCATGCTGACGATACGCGTTTTGTGCATGCCACATCCATGGACCCTTTTGTCCCGCGGCATCTCTATAGCGCACAGCAAGCACAAAATACCCTCCTATCGCTGCCCCCTAACTACTTTCTCCCCTTGACACTCATGATAATTGATACAGATGGAGGGCATCTAGTCTCTAGGCTTTACCATACCTGGAAATATTTAGAACATCCTGGGAACGGGACCTTGGCTTCCCCCTACCTGACAAAGTATGGTGCTATTGTTATACTCAGACGAAAGTGGTCTCTCCCAGCCATGGGCAGGAACTCCTTCACTATAACCTTTTACATAGGGTTTAAACTACACCAAGTACTTTGGTTAAAATTGATCCCCCGTGAGACCCTCTAAATGTCTTAAGTGTCATGATGATGAGGCAGATTTTGCGCATTTGACGTGGGCATGCAAACATATATTGGGGCATACTGGGCTAAGATCTTCTCCCATTTGCCACTGATGATAGATGTTACACTCGCCCCTGATTTTCTTGTGGCTCTACTGGTATACGTTGAAGATGTTCAAAGAGAGGTCCGCGGGTTACTGCCATAGCATTAATGTTGGCAAAAAGGAAGATTGCCTTGCACTGGGGTAGTGGCGTCCATCCAGCTGTTGATACATGGTTGAAAAGTCTCCTAGATTCCCCAAGGCCTGGATTTCAGGAAGGTGGCGAATGCGCTGAGGTGGCATCCTCAGTCCTTACCCCTGACCAGAACCAGACCAGGTAGGAGGACTGTCATGCTCCTCTGGGGCATCGAGTTGAGATAAGATCTCCATGGAGACCGGGCTGAGGCCAGGGCTACAGACACTGGCTGCTCCTGAGAGACAAGGTTGAACAAGCCCCAGGAAGAGCCATGAGAAGCCCTCTGTCAATGTCTCAGGACTGGGCTCCAGGCACTCATGAGCAATATACTGACTACTAGGCCTGGGCGGTAAATTCCGTTCCGTTCCCGGAATTTGTGGAATTTGCCCAAAATTCTGCGTTCCGCAACTTCGCGAAATGTTTTACTTGTTCGCGTTCTCAAATGTGTGTTCACGAGATATTTTCCCCTCGAGCACGCAAACAGCGATTGCGAACAGTAAAAAAGCATCGTACTGAGTGTTCGCGGAGATTTTTTACTGTTTCGCGGAGATTTGCGTAACGCGATTACGCAAATTCCGCCCATCCCTACTGACTACTCAGGATGCAATGGCTGAGGATTGGGGAGGGTTTCCATCCCTACCTGAGTAGAGTAGAATATACTGGGCGGGTCCCAGCAAGGTTCCCGGAAGGTCACAGCTCTTTACACCAGTTGCAGTGTTGCAAAGGCCCAGAGAGGGCACCCCTTCTCTGCAGGCAGGAAAGCTCTACTCAGTCATCAGCTGTCTAGCAGGCCTGAGCCCCATGGGCCCGATATTCAGGCACTGAAGGGACAGTGATCTGCAGCCCTTGGAAGGCTCCCCTTCCTCAGGCGAGGCTCCATTCAGAGCTGTGTTAGGTACAGGCCTGTGGCATGGGTGCATGCATCAACTGTTGGTCTCACAAGCTACACAGCACACACACCAGCTGCAGCAGGGTGAAAATTCCTGACTGAGACCCCAGTCAGAGCAGATCAGGCCAATGAACAAATATGGTTGTGCCTACTCAGCGTCTTGTCCATTATCCACTTGTTATTTTTGTACACAAAATGTCAGCAGCTAAGCAGGCATAATTAATATCACACACCTCTGATCTGCACCTGTGAGTGCAAAAACGTATGGGCTGGTATATTTTGAACATATGGACGCAATTCACGAAGATTTTTCTGTGAGAAGGTTTGAGTTGCTCCTGAAAATTTATGAGTGAATTAGATGTAGTCTTAGAGTGAGTAATATTTACAGACAAAAACTTTGGCAACCAGGTTTTCTGAAAGACTAACCTCTAAAGGCCTGAAGCGTTTAGAAACATATAGGGAGGGGTGAAAAGATTCTCCTGCATAGAAAATTGTGCCCAAAAAATTGCTCTGTCCCCAAACGAATTTCAGCCTCTGGGGAGAGATGTGAGGGCTTATAAAAAATGCAATGTCAAGTTGCAGATAAGAGCGTTTATTGGTCGGCTAAACAACATTGATGCCTCAACTGGCATAAAAATGTCCATTAGTATGGACAGGAGCAAAATCAGTTTTGGCCTATTCCATATTATACCAGTTGGATAAATGGTGAAAACACATTGGCCCTGTTTTTGCACTAGTGCAAAGTTTCCATAACACAGCCCCAGCTTTTCCACCCTCAATATGCACTGCACCTGTTTGCACGGGGATTGCAAATGTAACTGCTGCAATGTTTATCACACCTAGTGCCCTGGGGGGGCAATGGGTGTATGCTCCCATTCTGCGCACCCCTGGGGCACTTTGGTATTACAGAAGGGGCCGCAGACGCTTGTGCGACCCCTTCTGTAATGCCGATAGCGCTGGTGCACCTAAAGCGCCAGTGCTTTCGTCAGGGTCCGTTCCCTCATTTACATGGGGGCGTGCCCCATACAAATGAGGGAATCCCTCTGCCTCTATGCGTGCGCCGTAATACAGACGTGGGCACAGAGGCATAGAAGCTCTCAGGAGGCACACTGACAGTGTGCTACTTGAACGGTCCCCTGAGAGCAGCCCTCTGGAGGTGGGAAAAGTGGTTCCCATGGACCTCCCAGACATCCCCGTTGCAGACGGATGCAGTCACTGACTGCACCTGCCTGCAAGTGGATCTCTAACCCCCTTTAAAAGTGCAGGTGATCAATAAAAAGATTTAATCCATAAAAGAGCAGGCGGGTTGCCACCTGCACTGTGAAAACACAGAGCAGCTTCAAAGCAGTCGCTCTGTTTTTCACCTGAATGCACTGCCTCCAGGGCCGCCCGAGTTCGCGCCTGCTCACAAGGCAGCGCATTCATTATAATATGGCGCATTATCCTTCATTGCGCTGGGCCCCTTTAAAAAGGTGCGCCCTGCGCAATGAAGGAAAGTGCACTGCATGTATAATGCGGCCCCAAGTAATTATCTTGTGCAATAAATTCCTTCTGGTCAAACCTGCGGGAATTTAAGGAGGGAACAGTGCCCGGTAAGTAAAGGGATGTTGGGATTTTGTGCAGTAAAACTCGCAACAGACTATAAATATTGCATTTGGTAATTTCTGTTGACACCAGTGTTGTGTAGCATTTTAGGATTCAAGTATAATTTACCAATTCATGCCCTTATATAGGTATAATTCACCTTGCCCTATAGGCATAGAAATCATAACCATATTTAGACATAGCCCATCCAGTCCAAATACAAGCATGGCTACTTCCACTGGTTCCAAAAAGCCACAACGATTTCTTGGAAAACACGGCTTCAGCAGTCAGGGACATCCCCTTTCTTGAATATTGATGTGTCCTAGAAATCATGGTGTTTTCAAAGAACTACCATTCCCTTGGGGTTCTTTGGTGACGTTATTATGTCCGACTTTACGTCAAACCAGGCACCTTCAAGGTATAAATATGCCTACACTTGCCCTAGCAAAGACACAGTGGTTTGGAACAGATTTACTATCTACTTGCCCGACGCACCTCGCTACAGCAAGTGCCGAAGGAAGCCGACCCTCCAGCTGACGCACTGACAGAGAGGCTGCCTTTCTCTCGCTGAGAATCCAGCTCCAGTGTTTCCAAGCTCCCTTCGCGGGGTTTTGGGAAATCGAGTCCGAGACAGAGATACCAGACCTCCTTCATTCTAAAACCAAGGTACGGAGCTGAATAGACCCTAAGAGAAATCTTGGATAGATTATTGGCAAAGAAACTAAACCTATGCTACACCATACTTACTTCTTTCCGCATACTAGACTTAGGTTCGGTACATTGGGGTAGGCGTATTTTAGAAGCACCAGTTGAGTATTTTTAGTCTTTGTTATTTATGTATGTATTTTATGGCTTAGAAACCTTACCATGCTTTTACAGTATTATTTTATAATACTCTTCTTGCTGTACGCATTATACTTTACAGCCAGTATTACGATTGTAGCAGTTCATTTCTTTTGCATGAAAAGAAGACTGTTCAATAAATCCTTTTATTGAAAATGCCTGTCTCTCTATTTCTCTGCACCTCTGTAGAAACGAAGCATGCACGAATGACTGAGTAAAATATCTATCTATTGTTTCCACGACTCTGAAGATACGTTTTATCTTGGGGAAACAAAGTTGTCATGTTTATGCAGTTGTCAGAAACTAATCCCTTCTTGTGTATTCAAGAAAGTTTCTAGTGACCTCTGAGCTAGCTGGCACTCACAATTAAGTCTAATATATTCTATAGAGACCTAGTCGACATAAGTCCTACGTCAAATCTATAGGATATGTTATTCCAATGCGCAGAGCCTATTGGGAATATAGGAACTACACTACATGGCGCCCAATGTTTAGTAAGGCACTAATTTACCCTAGATACTAGAGTAACTCAGTCTTGCTTTTCACAGAGACCTCTTTTCCCGTAAAATACTCCAATAGACATCTGGAGTGGGTAAAAGGATAAAATATCCGCCATAACTAAGTAGGACAAAAATCCTATGTATTAGTTGTTGGTTTGTTCAACGTTGAAGGATAGATACAGTGTTCCAAAATATTGGGCACCTTATCTTTGTTTCCTTGGAACTTGCTCTGCAAACTTTCACTAAACAATGTCGCTTAACGGCGACAATAACGCAACCGGTGGAGCTGCAGCAACTGCAAACCTACCAGGTTGTTGGTCTTTATCAGGTGCGATAATTACTGTACCAAACACTGCACCCCTTGTAATGAGGGCCTCAGTGTGGCTTCTACTGGGTTTGAGTACAACAATGCGCCTTCCTGAAGCCTCCGCAGGATAAGTTCTTTACACTATTCCTTAACAATATTTACTCCCTCTGTCTCATTGTATATGTTTTTGTAGATTTCTTCTGACACCTTGTAATCTGCTTTCTAACTTTTCTGTCATCCATCAGAACTCTACATCCATGAGCCATTCTTACAGGACAAATCCTGGTATGAGCCCTATGGCTCAGAGTGGACAACTCCCTGTGGTGTGCTACATGGTTCTTCTTGGTCAGTGTCATTCACTTAATGAAAGAAAATAGGAGTTAGTGGGTGCAATGTGTGAAGACTACAATATTAATACTAATTTGTGTCATAGACTCTAAAACAATTGTTGAAGTTTTTTTCTTTTGCATTAAACCGAACATAGTGGCACACAAAGAGACTGATTTGTGGTAGTCCATCTGTCAGGTTGCCAGAGGACATTACATTTGCCATTTGACATACTACTGTCAAATTTAGAGGTGAATGCTGGCCCAATGATCATCTCTGTACATTGAAGGAAACAAGGAGAGGGGGCTCTTTAGGCCAAAGCAAATGGAGCATCCAAATACCATTGAGTAAAAGAAAAGGTTTTCCCTTTGGTTTCAATCTATATGAAAGCCAATAACACCTCACAGTTACATTCACACCTCTCGTGCCATTTCCAACCTATTAAAGCACTCACAAAGAAAAAAACCACTGCTATATTTATAAAAAAAACAGATATTATTTTTCATTAAAAAGAAATCTCCTAGCACAAAATTCCATTGTAATTTCTAAAACAATTGCATAAGAACACATACATAAAACGGGATCATATCATTTGACTCCAACAATCGATCAGAAGAAACACATAGACATTGAACTTTGTCTTGTGGATGTTAATTTGGATTTTCTTTGCACAACAGAGGGCATAGATCTTAAATCCCTGTCACCAGAACACTGTTGAACCTTCCAAATTTAACAAAAAATAGAGCGTCGACGCGTTTTAGTGGTGTCTTTTCGATAAAACCACCTTCATCAGGACAAAAGTAATTTGTTTCTCCTTACAAATGGTTTTAATTTCACCCGTGCAACAGCACATCTTTGAGAATCCTCCCCGTCTATTTATGGGTATTTAATCCCAAGATTGGAATCTATTCAGGTCATAAAGGATTGTCTTTCACTGATCTTCACTTGATGCCAATAATTCGTAAAAAGTCTTTAACACCAACCCTTAGGGTTATTTAGCGGTAATTATGGATTCCCCACTGGGCGTAATGCTTCTTAACAAGTTTCTCCTGATTAAAACCACAGTGTTAATGTCACCATGCGCTTATATATGTTTCTTATTCTCGAGTCACGAGGTATCAATTATTCGTGGCATTTAAATCCGACGACCGGCTTTCCCCCCCTCTCGTCTTCCTCGCGTCTCGTAGGCACGGTACAAGCAATAAAGTCTTTATACCCCGCTAAATAACCCTAAGGTTTGGTGTTAAAGAGTTTTTATGAATTTTTGGCATCAAGTAAAAATTACTATTCCCACTCCGGTGAGTGCAACAGTAGGGAAAGTGTTGGCTAGCGGAGGGGTAACAATTACTATTCCCACTCCAGTGAGTGCAACAGTAGGGAAAGTGTTGGATAACAGAGGGGTAAAAATTACTAATAACATTTAGACAATTTTAAAAATTAAAACACTCTTAAAAATGAATAAACAATATTTTAAACATATCCGATTAAATATATTAAACATTGACATTAAGTATATTAATTACATCAAACAAAAAGGTACTACTATTATCTAAAATAAATTAATAAATAAATGTATAAACAATATTTATTTAAAAGAAGCAAATATTAACAAACGAACAAGTATTTAAAACATAAATCTATTTATTTTATTTCCTAAACCACACCAATAAAAAGTCAACATTTGTATTTCCATTTATTTCCATAATTAACATATAGTGAATTTAAAAACTATTATTAATAAAAAAATTATAAACATTCATTGAATACACATTCTTTAACACTATAAAATGCACAACACAGACTTAAAATGAATTACACAGTTAACATTATTAATTACTAATTAATAATGGTGATTAATTAACAACTACATTTTAATTCATCAATTAAAAATAAATTACTTCCCACTATTTACACCTATAAACACAACATACACCTAAAATTAATTACACAATTACCATCATTAATTATCAATTAAAAATATATTACGTCCCACCCTTCTCACCATTTTCACCTATTAACACAACAACACACACCTAAAATGAATTACAAAATTAACATAATTAATTGCCAAATAATTAATTAAAATTAATTAATAACTAATTATTAATTTGTAAATTAAAAACAAATTACTTCCCACCATTTTCACCTATAAACACAACAGCTCACACCCCCAATTAATTACACAATCAACCTAATTGTTTACCAATTCATTAATTAAAATTATTTAACAACTAATTATTAAATAATGAATAAAAAAACGATTATACTTACATTTAACACTATAACATCCTAATTTCCACAATAAATAAAAATGTATTCAATAAATTTACTATAAGTAAATTACTTCCCACCCTATGCCCCTATAAACCCACAAACCGCTATGGAACTAAAAATGCAAAATTCATCAACAAAAATAACTACTAAAAATAATCAATAAATTTACTATAACTAAATTACTTCCCACCACTATTTCTCCATAAACCTACAAATTTCAAACAAAAAAAATGTTATTACTACTAAAATGTTAACACATATAATAAAAATACAAACAATTCTTATACAACAAATACATACATCACACACATATAAAATATATTCTAAAATACATAACATTACTAAATAAAATTGATATTTTTATCATCTTTATTTTTGCAAAAGATATTAAACACTTTGATATTTTTTAAATCGATATTACTTACTTAAAATCGATATTCTTGACTACGAGAATTTGTCTGTCGTTATTCTTGACCTACGATATTTCTGACACAATGTTTGTGCAAATCGATATTTTTGATTTGATATTCTATGTCTGCACCAATCTTGAAATGAGCATATTTCAAGGTCAGGCAACGTCCCTTTCTGGAAACTCATGGCGTCAATTTGGCACTCAAAGAAGAAGTCCAAAATTGACATCCTTTGCCCAGTACTGAATTCCACTGTCCAGCTGCTGCTCTTTATGCTTGGCACATTAGGCACCTTGCAGAACATGCCTCCAATTTTGGCTTTGTGGATGCAAACCACGTGTTGAGAGCAGCGTCTAGTAAGATGTTCTTCGCATACATGTAACATACATGTAACACCTGCACACTCTCTAACACACTACCCCATAATGCCTCCTCCGGCTGTGCTGGTCTCCTAGTTGAATAACTTTAGAAAAAGAAAAATGTTGCCTCTGTGAATGCTATAAGCCGAGAGTTGAAAGGGACAAGGCCCCCATGCAGCACAAATGTGGTGATCATTGCAAGTAGTTGACAAACTACCTGAAAACTGTATTCAGATTTTGGTGCAATGAATTATCCATAAATCCCAAAGTGCTGTATTACTCAATGAGCTTGACTTGGAGAAGTGTGGCTCACTGGTTAGAGGAGGCAGACCTGGAAGCAGAGGGCAGCCCGGGACCAGGGTTCAATTCCCGGCTCTGGGGGTCTTGAGTCCTAAAATGTCCATGGACTCGACAATTCTCACTCCGGTGCCTACTCGATTCACGGGTTCACACTCTGCGACTCTGGGCAATAGCTTGCTTAATCTCCACAATGGCCCCTCGCGGCGGGATGCCTGGCTTTCACCTTGCGGATACCCTGCCGGGGTTATCTCACAGGGGAATACCAGGATGGGTTCCCTAAGCAAGCGCTTAGAAACCGTTCGGTGATTTGCGCTATATAAATTCCTGTACATTTACCTTTCTTCTTTTACCATGTCCTCTATCACTTACCAACCCACCATGCACACCTCCTCATCTTTCATTTGCGCATGTCGCTGGCTTGAAGTCTCACCTGTCCAGTGAAGGGTAGTCCAGGAATATAATAACTGTTCACTTCTTGAAAGCTCGCTTTTGCAGCCAAATACGATATTGGAATACTCCAGACTGCTTCTGCCATGATGCCTGGAGAAGGTGAAATAGCAACATGAGATTGAAGGGCAACCTCAAGTGATGAACACTAGCATTTTTTCCTAAAAGACCTCAGACCTGCTGAGGCATTCAAAATTACATTAGTCCACTCTAAAAAGAGAGTTAAGTAGATAGAGAGGGAATTTATGTATCTCCTGCCGACAATCAAAAATCAAATTCTTTTTTACAATTAACATATTAATTCCCAAGTGGAGGTATTCAGAGCAGTGCTGTGTCCTATGATTGTGTTTATCCATCTGGTGGGGATTTCCCAACTCATTCTGCACTTCTGCTTTTATACAGGGAACCCAAAAACTGATTGAATTGTTTACAATGCCATTGGTAGTTGGGTAAGAGAGTCAAGTTCTATGTAGTTGAAGCAAGCCCGCCATCTTGGGTTTTGATTGCATGGAACTGTGGGATTATGTTGCTGCTGCGAAGAATGTTCACAGGAAAAAAAAGCATCACACTGCTCAAGATTCCGGGAAAGAGAAACCTCTGAATAGTATTGGGATTGACTAGGCCTGAGCACCAGTGAATGACTGGCTAACCCTAGTTGGCACTCCATAGAGAAAGTATAGCTGGAACTCAAAAAGAGAGGTGCTCCACTGTGGAACATCTGCCTTTTGAGTGGATACAACTGGGTGCTGCTCTGTCTTGTATTTCTCCTCTTGTAACAAAAAAGAAGTTTTGAGTGGGGTTAGTGCATAGTTACACATGAAACTTGATTTTGTTATTTTATTTATGATTTTCTAAGCAATGCTATCATAAATGAGTTTTATCAATTAGTTCACAATATTCTCCACTACCTTAGAGTTGAAACTCACAGACCACTACAGCTAAAATGAATGCTTATATGTTTAGCATGAGGGATATGTGTTCTTCAGTTCAGTTGTCAATTGTAAAAGGTGAAGATGTGAGTTTTAAACCTAGTTTCCATTCCTTTACCACAAAGCTCTAGGGCAAATTTATTTACCCCCCCTTGTGCATTAGCCCCCCCCCCTTCCCCCCAAATGTGGGAGGCACTTGGAAACTTGCCAATCCCAGTAGTCAGCCCTACATCTGAAATATAGAACTAGATGTCATGGCCCTCAATGGTGCTTCCTTCTGATCAGGGGTTGATGAAAGAGATGTTTCTCCTTGTGTATCCTCATGTTTGGTTTATCATTCTTAGTTGCTGCGCTACTGCTTGTATAATGCGTGGTTCTAGTTTCGATTGCCTCTTACAATGTTGAGTGATATGTCTGCTTCACCCATGCCTTATGACTCTTGGCTTACATGGAGCACTTTTTACTATATGGCGAACTCAAGCAAATTACAGAGTTGGAGAGGGGGAGGTTGTGCTTTTCAACAGATGTGTTGCCTATTTATTGCAGCTACCAGGGGCCCTGTGCATCATGTAAGTCTTTCCAGGTCTTGTTCTTCATTTAGTATTGTCTGTAGGGCTCAGTGTATACAACACATGGTTGTATGCCTCTTGTCTGATTTCCTGCCTGAGCTCCAACGTGCTTTCATTATTATCAAATTCTCTTACTTTGAGGATTAGTCTTTGATGTGCTGTAACCCGCGTACACCATGAGCCAATATTCGGTATCCTCCTAGGACCTTCCGGTTACTTGTTTATTATCTCACACATCCTTAGAGCCTCAGTCCCCTGGTAAGTCTCTATCTCTTTGCCTGGCAATGGTTCCAGCATTATCTCTCTGTCTCCATCTTTGTACACATATCCTGGGCTTTCCATCAGTTCTCTGCAATTATCAAGTATAAGGAAATTATACAGCAGACCTGAGACGAGCTAGCTGCTTTGAACACCTGCTGCTCTGTCTGTCTGTCTTTCTTCCTCAGCTCATGGGCTTGCTCTTCGGCACTGCCTACCTGTTCCATCCTCGGTCAGGGTCGCCTTTGCTTCCGGGTATGCGCCGAAGACCCAGAAGCCAGTGCTACTGACGGGTATATCCATTGTGGTGGAGAAGCATCCATCCCGCTCCAGCTGGAAGGCAATGGTAAAGGGTCAAGGAGAGAGTATGCAATGAGCAGGCAGAATATTCACCTACAGTCTTACTTCACTCAATCCTATAGGTACAAATGCAGCACATTGTAAGTTTATTGCCCCTGATCTCTGAATGAGGGAACTCACAGACAGGGCCGGACTGGGAGAATATACCTCAATATCCCGCATTCTTTTACACCGCAAGGAATCACAACGCGGGTGTTATAACAACCGCGTTGTGATTCTGCATACCTTTACTCCGAAAGTCGGAACAACGACTTGCGGAGGGGGGGGGGGCTGGAAGTTGGAATAGTATAATTTACTATTCAAACTCCAGTCTGTGTGGACACTAGGGAAGGTGTTGGATTTTAAATCCAACCCCTCACCCCCCCCCTCCGCAAGTCGTTGTTCCGACTTGCGGAGTAATAGTATGCGGAATCACAAAGCGGTTGTTATAAAGACCGCGTTGTAAAAGATTTGTTGTAAACGTCCAACACAGGACTGGGAACCACAACAGGCCCTGGCAAAGTGCTCGGCCGCCCCTCCCCACTCGGGGGGTTGGAGGTGCGGCCGAGCTCTTTGCCGGGGCCGGTTTTCGGCCGATTTTTGTACAGGGCCGATTTTGCAGCGGCCCTGTAACAAAAACGGCCCCCACTCGGACCCTGCTCACAGAGCTATTAAACAAACTCAGAATACCCAGCATGGTCTAAGGAGGGGTGGAGAGTGAGCTAGTTCTTTGGTCAAACCGTATTATCTACAGGGGGTACAACAGCAACACAACATTCTGCACCTGATCAAAGAAGTCAGTTTTCAAAATCGATCTAGTGGAGCTGAGGTCTGCCTTTTCAGGGCTGCTTTGTAAAGGTATGTCAGCTCTTTGTGAAGTGGGCTATGTATGGTTGCATATGTAACATGCCAATTAATCACAATGATTGCCTGCACGCTGAACATAGAATAGACTATTAAAGTCATATAGATCAATTAAACCCTCTTACTTTTGCTGTATGTTTCCACTCCTTGCTGAGACAACACTAAAAGCGACTGCCCAAATGTATCATTTTTTTACACAGCGCAATGCAGCGAGCCACCTTGCTGCGCTACCCTGCGTGAAAGGTAAGGAAGGCTCCTCATTTAACATTATACACTGGCACACCTTGGCTGCCTGGCGCAAACACAGACACCCGTGCGTCATGGTGCAAGGGTGCCTGCTTTGTAGACAGGATTGCTTTTGTGCAGGAATAAACACAATCATCGGAGAGGCAATTTCCTCCTGCTATGTGTGCCGCAGAAAGAGGAAAAAACAAGGAGAATTAAATATATTTCTCCTCGTTAGACCTCACCTTGGGAGGCATAGCATTTTAACACACATTTGCAGGTCTACCACTAATGGTAAATCTGGGAATGCACCAAAATCCATGGGGTTCTGCACAGCCGAAAACGAGGTGTTCCAGGTTAGGGGATGCCCGAAGAAGTGGGATAAAATGTGGGGCAAATTGACACAATACAGAGGACTTTGAGATAACTATGGGAGTAATGGTGGTGGGGGGGAGATGGGGAGATGGGAGGGATCATTGTATACTGCACCACATTGAACTGTACCCAAGAATGATTTTATTGCCAGATTTCGGCACTATGATATAACAAATCCATATTAAGTTGGATACCCTTCAAAAATGGTATGATACATATCCGTTAATGGATGTACTGCCAGGTCCTTTGTTGTTTATGTGATAAAAAAGGCTTTTAAAAAACCCAAAATCCATGGGTGGACTCCCACGCTCCACCCATGCAACGCCTCCCTGGGGTAATATGAGGCAGTGAGTTGCGCCTTACGTGGCACAAGAGTGATGCAAAACCTTGATTCTTAGAGAGCAGCAACTGTGACAAGTGATGTGTATGTACTTCAGCGCGAGATTTGCTTCGCGCTGAAGCTGTAACAAACATTTGTAAGGCGCGGTGCAGCCGATTTGCGGGCTGACACCGGCTTTTCACACACTTCACGCGCCATCTTGCGCTGAGGAACGGGTCGCGTTCTAGTTGTTGGACGCCTCCCACCCTCCTCAGTACGCACGAGATCTGGGGATAAAAACAACATGTCAACCCGTCCGCGCAGCGGGCGGGCGCAGCGGGCGCGCCGGCGGCGCGCCGAAGGCGCGCCAAAGGCGGGCCCGTCTGCGCCCGTCCGCGCCGGGACCGGGCCCAGGGCCCCGACCCCTGGCCAGATCTCATCAGATTGTAGGATAACCCATTCTAGAGCCTCCTTATTAGATCTACGCACCCTTTCCAACTCTCGATGTTTGGTTCATGACCCTAGCAGTCTTACATACAACACGGCTATTAACTGTACTAATTGTAACACCACGCTTTTCATAAATAATCAAAAAATTTTATCTAAAGGAATATCAGCAGCGAAAGAAACTGATTTTCTCATGGCCCTGATTAATGCGAGATCAGTGGGTAAGCATAGACAAGAAATAGCCGATCTCATCATAGACAACAATCTAGATGTCCTTTTTGTGACTGAGACTTGGCTGGATGAAGCATCCGGACCAGACTTGGTTATTGCTGTGCCTCACGGCTACACCATTTACCGCCTGGACAGGAAACTACAACGAGGGGGGGGACTGGCAATTATTGCCAGAGAAGGATTTCCAATTAAAACAACCCCCATTTCGGTAACCACATGTGAGGTACTTCAATTTAGCATTCGCTTCACAGCCATATATAGTTTCAAAGGACTACTCTTATATCGTCCCCCTGGAAACAGAAAGCCTTTTATAAACACTCTTAGTACAATCATGGAATCACTTATCATGGAGGAATCATTTACAATTCTGGGTGACATGAACTTTCACCTGGACCTGAAAGAGGACAAGGATACCCAGACCTTGATTATGGATCTGGACACGTTAGGACTCAAACATTTGATCACGTCCCCGACCCACCAAGCTGGACCCATTCTTGACGGTATCTTTTCTAATGTTGAGACCCTACATATACTTAACATCCTGCCATTGCCTTGGACAGATCACTATGTTATATTCAATAAGCTGACTCTAACAGATACTTCCAAGAGAAAAGCTTCGCCGCCGAAGCCAGCCACTTTTAAAATTTGGAAAAATATAAACCATTCCGAATTAATCAATCTATTGGACAGATCCTGTCCATTACTTTCCACTGACTCATCCATTGCCACACAACAATTTCATGACTGGCTAAGAAATGCCACTAATACCTTAGTTCCAACAAAAAAAGTTTCCACGAACAGAACGACCCCTTCTGCACCATGGTATACTGACGAGCTTAGGAGACAAAAACAGCTCAACAGAACCAGGGAAAGGAAATGGCGAAGAAATTATGATCCCGATGAGAAAGTGAAATATAAAGAGTCACTATCAGTGTATAAAGACATGATTATGGAAGCAAAGAAAACTTACTTTTCAGAAGAAATCGACAAAGCTAAAAATTCATCTAGACAACTATATGACATTACCAGAACACTATCGGGTAATGCACCAGATCTTACCCCGCCTGCCTCTCAATCCTTTTGTGATGAATTGGCTAAATTCTTTTATTCCAAAGTCAACGACATCTATCAGGCTTTCTCTTCTAACCCCCTAAACTCGTCCCCTCCTAAGCCAGTACCGGACTATGAATTCACGAGTTTTAAACCTCTGACCAAGGAACAAACCACAAAAATAGTCTCTTCCATTAAGACCGGATCCATACTGGATCCGTGTCCATTCTCGGTCCTCCCTCCAGTGATGAATACTCTCATCCCGATGATCACTTCAGTCTGTAACACGATACTAAGTACCGGAATCTTTCCCGAATCCCTAAAAAATACAATTGTGAAGCCTCTGTTAAAGAAAGCTAGCTTGGACAAGTCAGACCCAAAGAACTATAGACCAATTGCAAGCCTACCCTTCTTAGCCAAAGTGGTCGAAAAGGCCATGAATCAACAGCTGGTTGAGTACATCGAGACACACCATCTACTGGATGACTCACAATTTGGCTTTCGAAGACACCATGGCACTGAAACCGCCTTAATCAAGGCCGCGGACGACATAAGGAACATCCGAGATCTCGGTGGAACAGCAGTCCTAGTCATGTTGGACCTGTCGGCGGCGTTCGACACGGTCGACCACAACACTCTAATCGACCGTGTCGAAAGGATGGGCATTCACCAATCGGCGAGCAAACTGATTGCCTCATTCCTAGCTGACAGATCACAAGCTGTCACCATTGGCCCTCACCAGTCCATTAATCTGTCATTACCATGTGGGGTTCCTCAAGGCTCATCCCTAAGTCCGACACTTTTTAACATCTATGTGTCGGACCTTGCCAATGTCATCAAGGCATATGGGATGAGCGTAACCTCCTACGCAGACGATACCCAGCTGGTTTTGGGTATTAAAGATAATGGACCAGAGGTGGCTGACCGATTTCGTCGCGGAATGCTCGCAATCAATGAGTGGATGGCTTGCAACTGTCTCAAGCTAAATTCCGATAAGACGGAAGTGCTAATTTTTGGACCCCTCAGACCTGACTGGTCATCATCTTGGTGGCCACCGGGAATGGGTGAACCTCCGAAGCCAACACTCAAGGTTAGGAACTTAGGAGTAACTTTTGATGTGGACCTAAATTTCATGGCACATGCAAACAAGGTAGCGGCAACTGCCCACCATAAACTGAGGCTGATTAGGAAGATCCTTCCTTTTCTCCCAGCTACTGCTGCAAAAACACTAGTTAGTTCGTTAGTGCTAACTTCCCTTGACTACTGCAATGGGCTATTCTTAAATGCCCAAACCAGGATAATAAACAAACTTCAGTCATTACAGAATGCTGCAGCACGGCTCCTTTCAGGAACACCTAAATTTTCCTCAGTATCTGACACCCTCATAAACTATCACTGGCTAACGATCCGCAACCGCATAAAATTTAAATCTTTATGCATAGTTTATAAAGCATTACATGACCAAGCTCCCCAATTCTTTAAGGCAAATCTGACACCCTATAAACCAACCAGAACGCTTCGATCCACCACCCTGAATCATCTAGTGGTTCCTCGATCCAAGACAGTATCTTGGGGAGACCGTCGCTTCCTAGTTGCGGCTTCAAAGCTTTGGAACTCCTTGCCTCTCTGCATCAAGTCCTCTCCTTCACTTATGCAATTTCGAAAGTTATTGAAAACCTGGCTATTCGATCAGTAGTTCAATACAGCCTGCCAGGAGCGATGAGGGAATTTAATGGTATCAATTAGCGCCGAGACGCCCACGGGTATTCGCCGCGCTCAATAAATTACAAAAATAAATAAATAAATAAATAAGTATGCATACAACACGCTGGAATTAACCCCTTCGCTGCTGGCCCATTTCCGCCGCTGTGCGGTAAACAAACGAACAGGGCGGGGCCGTGACGAACCCCAGCCGTCATCCGCACACGAGCACCGCGGAGCGTGACGGCTGGGGTTCGTCAGCAGCATGTGAGGGGTTAAACACACAGTACAGAAAACTAAAGTGAAAACAAACAGAAAAGAATAATCAAGAATAATTTCCTGTTTTTGTACCACAAGACTCCAGCCGGAGTCCAACGGTGCTGGATAGTGCTATATTTTTACCCTTAGTTTCTCTAAACTGCTTAGCAGGTTTACACCAAATCACAAAAGATTAAAGAGTAAAGTTCTAGCTTTCTGCCAAATTTGGTGTCATTCTGTTCAGCTGTAAACTCCTATGTAAATTGCATTGGGAAAATTGTTGTTGGACCACCGAATCCACTCCCCCCTTTTTTCTCTGCCCCCACTTGATGGATCACCCGAACACTTGAATGAACTTTTCTTTGGAATAATTTGTGAAACAGCACTAAAGTTTTTAGCAAAACAAACAAATCTCTTCCCACAGAAACTCTACCTTACGTATAACTCACACTGTGTAGTTCTAGTTAGATCAGAGTTTCCATAGGAAGTGTATTTTTTGTTTTGCAAATAACTTTAGGGCTTTATAATGAATTTGCAGTAAATTTTCCCCCCAAAAAACATTAATCTTCCTCAGCTCCTTGAAAGTTTAACAGTTATCCTTCATGCAGGAGCAAGAAAAAAGGGGGTGGTAGGGTCCAAACATTTGACTTGCCATGCTAATTCCCACAGGAAATATTGTTTCTTGAAATGGCTGACCAGAATTAACCCATTTATTACGGCCGTTATTTCGGCGCAGTGCGGGCGTTCTAGAGAGTGGGCGGGGCCGTGTTGGCCGTTGAATGTTCGCAGCACCAGCCAGGTAGTGCTCCAAACGTTCAGCGGCTGACGGCAGCACTGATAGGGTTAAATCATATTTGTCACAAAGTCAGAACTTTACACAGAAAGCATGGTTTTTCAGGTTGGGGCAAGTCAAGACCTTCTGATTTTACTAAAATAATATGCATAGTATACTTACTTAAATGGGCTTTCAGCCAGCTCTTTTCAACCATTGGTCTGTTATTGCATCATTCACATGTTGCTTCCATCTGCTACTGCATACAGCATGGGGAAATTTGTCAGCCTAATTCAGCCACCGTCTGGCTTTACTTTGAGTGTCTGCATTTTGTCCTTTCACAAGGAGCTCATCCTCACCAGAGGTAGTTCCTTTCAGTGCCAGAGTTTTTGTTTTTAGTTTATTATTACTTTAGTGTTGCCTCTGTGTATAGAGCCTGCTGTAATAGCAGGACACTTTCTACAAGAGTTGAACAGAGGGCACATTCCAGCTTCATCAGTTACTGTCTCCTGCTAATGCTGTTGTAAATTGCTTTTAAAGTGGCATTTGTTTATCTGACTATATGTAGAAATGCACTCCAGTATGTCATGCTTGCATCTATTTTAATCGAGGGCTACAATTATACTTGTAAACCACTTCAGTCCGCGTGCCCTGCTTTTCTGGATTTCTAGTCTGCTTTCAGTGCTCTAGTGAGGAGGGTATACAACCTTTACAACGAAACTTTTACAACGACCTACCATTACAACGCAACTTTTACCACGCAAACTATTACAACGCATTGCGCTGGGGGGCGCTCTAGGATAGGGAATAGGTTAATTTACTATCCAATAACCTTCCCTACTATCCACGGGGACTGGAGTTGGAATAGTAAATTAAACTATTCAGTATCCAGCACCCCAAAGCGCTATGCGTTGTAATGGTATGCGTGGTAAAAACCGTGTTGTAAAGGTAGGCGTTGTAAAAGTATGCGTTGTAACGTCATACATCCAGTGAGGAGTGCTTATAGAGACATTCAACTATCATATAACTAATTGAAGCTGTGCCTTTCATTCCAATTTCCTCATCAATCTATCTATCTATCTATCTATCTATCTATCTATCTATCTATCTATCTATCTATCTTTGCAGCTCTATCTATCTTCCTAAATATGTGTCTGTCTCTCTGTCATGTTGGTCTGTCTATCATGTTGGTTTGTCTATCTACCGGTCCCCGTCGATCTACCTGTCTCTGTCAATCTATCTATCTGTCCGTCTATATATTTATCTGTCCTCTATCAGCATCTGTTTATCTGTCTATCATTCATCTATCTATTATATGTCTATCAATCACATATCTAGCATATGTCTATCTATCTATCTATCTATCTATCTATCATCTGTCTATTATCTGTATGTCTAGCTGTCTTTGCAAGACTCTCACCCTATATGTCTTTGCAAGCCTCCATAGTTTTAAAACCCTCTCTATTTGTAATAAAGATTTACAAAAACATTACAATAAAAGCATTAGCAAAGGCAAGAGATTGCAAGCCAGCATCCATCAGAATTTTAGGTCTGGGGATAGGCAAGACTGTCTGATTTCACTAAAATTGTGAATAAAATATTTGAGTTTCAGCTAGACTTCATCCATTAGTCTGTGGGTGTGTCATTCTTATTTTTCTTCCGCCACACTGTGATTGGGTGTAAATTCACTCAACCATTTTTGAGAAATGATCATTGAAAGAGTGGCTCGGGTTCGGCATGAAGAGGTTAAAAAGTTAGGTATATTTAGACTGTTTGTGACCAGATGTGCTCAATTTAAAGTGGTATACTAAATCCTGATTAGCTGCCCAAAACAAAGAATATGTTGTGGCAGCCATTAGAAGACTTGGGGACATTGTACCTGCGCTCTGAAAATGATTTAAATAAATAAAAGGGCCGGGGTGAGCACAGGGGGCATGTCAGGGAGTCCCAAAGGAGCCCTTTTAATTGGGGGCCAGAACATGGATCACATGTTGAGACAGCCATTACAGGACTCCGAGACATGGCCTTCATTCAAATGCCTTGTAGTGTGAGAGTCGATTTTCTGTGAATTTAAGAGCATTACGAACTGAGCTTATTCTGGCATTTGGTTGCGTTCACACTGTCCCGCATGGTGACTCGACATCACCGTAAATCACGTGATGACAACAGCTGATTCTCATACTAAATAAAGTAAGTCTAGTGTTTACTTAACCCCTTCCATGCGGCCGCGATTCTGCACCTGTGCGGCAAAATCGCGAGTGGGCGGGTTTAAGACGGCCCCCAGCCGTCATCAACACACGAGCGCCGTAGTGCATGACGGTTGGGGCCGTCATCAGCATGCAAGGGGTTAAGTAAGCTGAAAGTGTTCTCAAAGAAGTTTCTCATGGTGCTGAATCAAGGACAGTTCCCACTGTCCCATGCTTATGTTAAAACAATACACTAGCTTAAATGTACCGCCAAGACTGTGAGAATGGTTGAATCTCAATGTATTACTATCCTGTGAGAATCCTCAAATGTATTCTGTAGAAAAAAATGTTTACTAACTTTTTCCCCATTGGTGCAAACCCTGAGAATCATGTATTCCCACAAAATACATGAAAGCCTTTGCTCAATGCCCTATAGAAGTCTGTGGACTGTTGTAACCAGAGAGACCCCTTTGCCACTCTGCAGCCAATGTTGCTCACTTAGCAAACAGATTTGACCACTTCTTTATGAAAGCTTGGATCACCTCATCTGTGCAGCCAAACACACAGTGCCATCCACAAAAAAATACCTATATTGTTTCACTTGCATCCTTTATTACGGTCATAGACAATAAAAGTATCAAAACACAGTTCAGATAAATATTCAATTGTCATTTTTTTATTTTAAAACAATACAATCAAAACTCATAAAATAAATCAGTAGTAACACTACTAGTACTAGTAGTGATTTAAAAACGATACTATCATACAATCTAGTTTCCTAGCAAAAAACAATATTAAGGGCCTCATTATGATGGTGGGGGGACTTGAGTCCGCCCACCATCGTAGCGGGCCCTGGGAATGCCCGCCAGTAAGGCGGCGATCCTGCAACCCCTGATTACGATGTGACCGCCATCTGTGGGGGTCGCATTGCCCATACTTTGCATTGTGGCGGGGATGCATTCAGCAACCCCTGCCACAATGCAAACACGAGGCACTTGCATATCCCTGCACTAAGTGGCAGGAACCATGCTGTGCCTGCCACATAGTGCAGGGATATGTCGGTGCTCCCCAGTGCACTTGTCCAAGGCCCAGGGATGAAGGGGGGCCCACTACGAGCCCCTGAATCAGTTTCTGCCTTGCTTTTCGCAGCGGTTTGCAAGCCGCGAAAAGACTGGCGGAAAGGAATATCGTAATGCAATGTTGGACTATGTTTTCATTCCACAAGGCGGTCGGAAAAGGACCACCTCGCAAAACTATGGCGGGCGGTTTTGGCGACCGCCACTCTGCCGCATTCAATTCCCTCCGCCATCATAATATGGCTGGGTAAAATAGCCATTCGATGGCAGAGGGACTGCAAATGCACGGCTGGCGGTGGCAGACCCTCCGCCATCATAATGACCCCCTAAGTGTTTACAGTCAGTGAGTAGGCTAACACTACAGTTGGAGTGGAAAGAGATAAAATAATGCTCCGGATAAGCCAGATGCTCTCAAGGTATTTAGCAATTGAGAACCCTACAACTAGAGACGTATCAACTCTACATGTTCTCAGATCTAGCCTGTAGCATCTGATATCTAGGGAGCAATAAAAAGGGACAATCCAGCAACTACGCTGTTTACCATATTTCAGGGACAAAAATAATAAATGATCTATTGTTTCATCAGCTCTTCTACATACCGGGGATGATTTGTTGTCCTGGTGGTTATCTTTACATATTTGCTGTTACTGAGGCTAGTGGCAAAATCCCCAGGCTAAACTTGATATATTGTGCTTTAGCAAAAGGGGGAATACATTTCATTCAGATAATTCTCAAAAGACAGGAATGGTTTGAATTCAATAAAGAATTATGTTAGCGTCTGCCTGATGTAGCAGTGCAAACTTCTTCTGTTTCCAGAAGATGGCCATCAGCTTTTTCATAGCATTTAGGGAAATAGTGTGTGGATCCTGCCAGTACTCTTGCGGACCTAACAAAAAACATGTCTGTTTTACAAAGTTCAACCATGGAGCTTCCGACCACCCTGTGTCCTGGCTAGAACATCCCTTTGTACCTTTCTATAATTGGCCAACTCTGGGGTCGACCAGACTCAAAACCAATACAATATTGGTCTCAGACAAATTAATTGGGCTATAAACCGAATCCCTAGGTCATGTGTAAAAGCCTACAGGAGAGCTTTGGGGGATTTTAAGCATCCCACCTTAGAACATTATTCTCTGCAACTTCCAGGACATCCAAATTACTGTGACCCCACAATTCTGCACCATCGGTAGCAGCATACATAGCTTGTGCCCTCCAAACCTCTAGCATAAGGGAAATTGGTTAAAGGCTGTCCCATCAAATATGGCACCCTTTCACTGGAGCAGTAGTCTCTGTGTGGAAGTCTCTAACACCTGAATCTAGGAAACTAACCTCAGTATGCACCTTCAGAACAGACATGACACCCCCTCTTCAAACAATTCCAAACGTATACTTTTTCTCCTATAGCTGCGTCTGTACCATTGAGTACACTGACTTAAAATTCCAATGTTCTATTTTCCAAGCCATAAAGGTACTCCTGCTAATTAGTGAATTGTAGAGTTATGCTTTGCAATGTAGCATTATACTCCAACACCCACCATCATACACCAACATGTACCAGAATATTGTAGACTAAATAATGTCTTGCAAAAATATTGTTTTGTAAATATTGTTTAGAAAATACTGCAGATTTTTGTTAAATGGCCTATTAGTTCATAGGTTGTTTAGAAAATTGTCATTTCATTTGCAAAAGTCACTACACAATTTGCAACAATTTTTTGAGAACCTGATTTTCATACATTTGGCCCATTTGTCCTTCCCGTATCCCTCGCCATTTGTTCATAACTCCATGAGATAGGCCTCTAATTTTGTTTATTTCTAGCATGTTCTTAACACGAAGGGGATCATTTGAAGTGCGCTGTAAATCTGATCTTCCAGGTAACAGGAGTTACCAGCCTTGCTGCAATTATGAGATCAGCAGCAGAATCCCAAACCACTGCTAAGCACTGGGCTGCAAACAACCTCATGGCATCTTGGAAATCAGGAGGAGATAAACTTAAAGAGGATCTGTACATAAATCATACTAATTCCATCAAACGGCAAATAGGAAAGGGAAGAAGAGAAGGCGCTCCTGGCCCAAATGGCATTCCTCCAGTTCTCTACAAACAAGTGCCAAAGCTTTGGGCAGAAGTGCTGGAACCTCTATTTGGAGAAATATGGGAGCTGAACATCTTGCCATCCTCTTGGAGAGGTTCAATAATCTCACCAACACACACATCTGGAGACAAGTCAAAACCACAAAATTACCGTCTAGTGGCCCTAATATATAATGAGGCTAAAATATTTGCTGGAACACTACTAGAGGAGCTCCAGGCATGGGCCAAAGAAAAATCTGCAATCCCATTACATCAGACTGAATTCGCGAAATCATTTGGGACAACTACAAACATACGCAGCATGGCAATGCTTATGGATAAGGCAGAATTTGCAAGGAGGCCCCTTTAATTATGCTTCATCAATTATAAGGCTGCCTTCGACCATGTCAAACGCAAGAGACTCTAGCTTAAAATGCAAAGCTGGGGGCTGCCACAGTCCCTACTAAATCTGCTGATAAATCTGCACGCTGACACATGGGTACAGATAAAGCTGGTATATATCACAAAATTTCCCTCATTGACCAACAACTCTTACTTTAAAGATACACCAGTGACAAGATATAATTATCTCAGGTTTTTAATTTTTTGCATAGCATCTTTTTTAAAATATAAAAATACTTTTTTTCATTTAATCGATTCATTTTATATACATTACAAAACAGATTTCATCATAAGTACATATAATCCTTGGTACATTTCTTTTATAACCATGATTATTTCGAAAAAATACACAACATATTAATTAAAGTCCATCTGATTACATACCAAAAAACCATTCCATTCATCCAAAAACAATCATTCCCATACAGCTACAAACATACAATATCTGTAAATGATAGAGGGTAAGAGACAGGAAAAGAATTGTCTCTCCTGCCACAGCTCGGGTCTCAGAAAGAGAGGAAAATTTGAGACTCGGCACTGGGTCTCTCCTGTCAAGGCGGATTCCGAAGGTAAAAGGGCTGAAACAAGGATGCGTTCTGGCGGCCACACTTTTTAACACCTTCGACGCTACTGACGGAACCGTTCCGTCACGCCCCTCGGGTGGGCTGTGCTCATGACGGAACGGCTCCGTCACGGCCCGGCCGCCGCGCCTGCGCGGCGGGTTTCATTAAGCGGGCGGGGCCGTGACGGAACCGTTCCGTCATGAGCACAGCTCACCCGCGAGCCGTGACGGAACGGTTCTGTCACCAGCGCAGGTGAGCCGTGCACCCGCCCGCGACCGTTAGCGCTGCGGCGGAATAGCCGCCGCAGCGAAGGAGTTAATCTATTTATAGCTGATCTAGTCCCAAAATTAATCAGTTGTAACTCACATGCCCCAAAAATAGGAGACATATTGCTACCCTGTCTCCTATACGCGGACGATATAGTCCTGATCAGTCAAACAAAAGTAGGGCTTCATCACCTTTTAAATGCTACACACGATTTCTCCAAAGCAAACGATTTACAGATAAATCTGCACAAAAGTAAATCATGATGGTTGGGAAAAAAGGAAACAGCCACCTGTTTGGTTCTGGGGAGAGACCAGAATTGAGGACACAAAGGAATATAAATAACTGGGAGCGACGTTAGATAAAAGTGGCCGATTTCAGGCTCAGAAACACAGCATTAGGCACAAAGGCCTAGCGCTAGCCAGTCCTTTAAAAACGTTAAACACAAAACTAAAAGGCCCTTTGATCCTGCCCTTGGCACAGGTGGCCCGCGCAAAGCTGGTACCAACAATCAGCTACAGCAGCGAGGCACAGAAAGGAAGAGATGCCAAAATACTTGATGCCACAGTAACAACTGCATACAGGATTATCTTCGGGCTACTCAAATACACATCGTCTGCACAAATTAGACTCAAGTTTGGTCTGCAGAAACAATCAATCACAAGGCAAGGGGCTTACATCATCAACTGGTATAAAGTGCGGCAAGCCCCATAGGGAACTCTTAACGAATAGTTATGGATGGAGATTCAATTAGACACTACAACCCCTGCTGCGGATGACCTCAACAGCAGTTTACAGAACATGGTGCTAAACCAGCTTTGGGAAACACCTACAAAAGCCGCCACCTTGAAAAAACTGGTATGGAAGACAGTGAAACATCTTTCATGGCTGGAGGACAAGACTGCCTTATCAAAAAGGTCCCATGGATGGATGACACTAAACCCCTATGCGAAGCCTACGGCACAAAATTATTTTAACCTGGGGTACGCAAAAAACATAAAGATCGACTTCATGAAATATAGGCTCGGCTTGCTACACTGTATACAGCACTTACCACCTTGGCTAAGGGAGAAAGAAGACTTCACATGCCGCTTATGTGGATCAGCGACAGAAGACCTGTTGCATAAACTATGCTCCTGCAAAGAACCTTTAAAAGAACATAAACTGAACTGCTGCCTAGTAATATATCTGAGGTTATGCAAGCAGAAAATGCCAGAAATGCAGCTATATGTTTTTAGCAATAATTTATAAATACTAGAAATGTGATGATGGTAGTTTTATGCATGTACACTTTTGTTTTAAATTGAAATTCTTTTGCATTGCAACAGTTTTAATTAACTATGCAAATAAAATCTTACATGAGCAGCAGCAACACCTCTCATTTTGTTTCTCCCAGAGACTGTGGCTGCTGAAGTTGCAGTAACTATTACTCCTTGTAATGGTAGCACATAAGGGAGGTGGGGAGGAATGGATTTAAAGGGGAAAAATCAGGGGCACTCATAATGTGGCCCAAAAAGCGAAAAATGGAAAGAGATTCTTCTTTGGGATATTAAGGTTCAAGGCCCTCTGCCTTGGTCTTCTGTGCTTTGATTGCCAAAATAGTCTGATCTTGTCCGAAGCACTACTATCTTCACATGGGTTATCTTGCCCTGTTTTCTTAATTAGTTACATGATTCCATTTTATTTCCTAGGAGTTGTAGATTCTATGGGTGCATTTTCTTCTTTGGGAATAAACTACTAGGTATATCCAACAGATATACTCACCTGACCCTGAAAGGTGGGGCAGTCGGGTCCACTGTCGTAATAAGGTGTCCTGCACAGCGTCCCATTCACAGTCCCATGCACCGGCATGCCGTAAGTGTACCTGTTCCAAAGAGATTGTGTTAGGAATCACATAGCATCCCAAAATGTCTAATACGTTGCAGCTGAGTTACTCTCTTAGGGCCCGATTCACAGAACTAACTTAAGACAAAATCCTAAACTTACTACTTTTGGTATTCACAGAAGTTAGGATTTTGTCTTAAGTTTGTCTTAAGACAAACTTAAGACAGACTTAAGACAAACTTAATACAGACTTAAGACAGACTTAAGACAGACTTAACTTCTGTGAATACCAAAAGTAGTAAGTTTAGGATTTTTTCTTAAGTTAGTTCTGTGAATCGGCCCCTTTATTCCTGTCCTAGGAATAGCTTGATAAATGCAGGGGAAATTAATCTCATGCTCTTGTCACCCACAACACTAACATCAGTGGTCTTGAAATCAGTCGGTAATATCAGGAGAAATTTAATACATTCCGGTGATGGTGGAGGTGAATGGATACTGCCGAACAAGTAATTGGAGAGGGATATTCTAGTCAGGGGTAACCCAGATTGGTCCTGTGGGTTGCATTGATGCCACACTTCCAGGGTACAATTAATAAATAGAAAATATGTATGTAGCTGTTACTTTAAAGGTCAGGCATAGAGCTAAACCTGTGCTGGGCACCTCTGCTCTAGAAGATACTGTAGACATGCTCCAGCCAGAGGAAAGTGAGGAAGACATCTCTGACTGTGTGGGCTGCTAATAGCAAACATTCTTGCACACAAGGGTTTTTCAATATAATTTTATTTTTGGCACACTATCACCTAAGCCAAAAGGTGCAAACAATTGGTTAGTCATTCAGGCTCAGGGATGTAGTGAAATTGGGGATCATGTGCATGAGAGGTCCACTGCACCCCAATTATGGCTGTCCTTTAGTATCTGACAGGGAGCAGGGGGTTCAATTCTCCTTCCTTGTATTAGGGTCATGACAACCTTGTTATCCCATGGGCCAGACCCTCTACCTTGCCCATCCTGCCCTAGACTACTCTTTCTACATTTCAAACTTTGCACAGTCTTTCTGCCAAAGAAGCAGACTCTGGACACAACTGACCTTGTTTCTGAAACTTCCTTCATTCAAGAAATTGTTAGGCCATCATTCTCAGTACAGATTGTCAGGTTCTGGCATCCTCTATCAGACAGATTATGGTTCCTTCACAACCACCTTGAGCTCCACAAATCTGTAAAGGTCGGTCTGTTCCCACATACCTGTTTCTCTACTAAACCATGTGTTGGACAAGTGAAGTCTCAATGTATCCTGAAGCACTTTACACTCCTTATGCCTCACTTCATGCCTAAGCACAACTACAGGTTTGCTTCAGCATAATTGGAGACCTCTCCTACCCCCACACGCTACACTGTAGGGTATATTTACAAACCCCTAGTGCCACCTTAGCGTCACGCCACAACAAGGGACGCCACGCGATGGAGCCGGCTTGAATCACCCTCTTAAATTACCATATATAAAAATTACCGTAAAGCTGGAAGGAAGAATCCCTGCCTACTCAAGAAAAGTTCATTCTAATTGCCCTGAAGAAGTCCGTGGAGGACAAAACGCGTTGGCTACATTTGAGAAGAACCAAATAAAGATTGAACTTCTATAAAAACAACCCAAGATTCTGCTACTGAATGATTTTACATTTTAACTCATGAAATGTGGTTACTGTTGTACAGAATTTGAAAACAATAGTTTTGTGTGCTGGATCAGTTTTGCTAAAAAATATTTACAAACCCCTAGTGCCACCTTAGCGTCATTTTGTTTGACGCTCCGGTGGCGTTGAGTGCTGGACCATATTTACAAGGACAGGCACAGCCACTTTGCGTGAATTCACACCACCTTGTAAATATGGCCCTCTTTCATACGGTATTCTGCGTTAAAGGGTCGTGTCATGGGTGTTGCTGTGGGCGTTTCAAAGCAACACCTATGGCTTTTTGACACTGACCCAGATTTTCAAGGATTGCTAAATTCGAGGCAGCACCAAATACTAACGCCTCTCAAGGGGAAGCATTAAAGTGGCGCAATGAGGAGAAATACTTTTATTTCTCCTCGTTTTTTGCTCTTTCTATGTCTGCTGCATGCTGCAGCACACATAGAAGGAGCAAACACCATTAATGACTGTTTTTGTGCAGGAAGGTGTCCCTTCCTGCACAAATACAATCATCCCTGGAGCACGGGCACCTGCGTTGGCGCACGGCTGCTGTTTCAGCACCAATGCAGGGAAGAGTACAGGGGTGCATCCTAATCCTGTAAATACAGCACATCCCTGCATTTTTTAAATGGCACAGCTCAGAGCAGCAAACTTGCTTGCGGCACCACGCTGCGCCATTTCATTGTAAATATCCCCCTAAGTGCTCACCAATGCCATACTGTAAACCCACACACTACCATCCATACCTAACAAATGCAGCAGTCTTTTAAACAATTGGAGTATGAAGTGCTGCACAAAAGGTACATTATGATACCTGTGTAGAGGTTTAGGTGAAGAAGCACAACGATTGCTTTAATGCTTGATACATCCCTGTTCAAAAAAGCAGCTATAAAAAAGAATTCTCAATTGAAGTAGCACTAGACCTTCCAATAGAATCCTTGAATCTGTGTTTGCAGAGAGCAACTGTAGTCCTTTGAGGGTGCCACATTTAGCAAGGCTAACAGCACCTGTTTCAAGTGGGCTGTCCTGACATTTCTATACCGGATAAAACGTTTCGCAATATTCTTGGAATATGAAGGGTCTTCAACAGGTAGGACCTCTCGACACAGAGTCGTAAACTGGCCATGTTCTCAAAATGTCAACCAATAAAGTTGCTCTAGGAACCTCTGTGTGGGGACCTGGAGTGTTTGCATTACCATTAAAGTCTCAAGCTATTGTAACACTATCTCTGGAAGAGAGTCATGCTAAGTACCCCAATTATCAGAAATAAATATCCTAGTACTAACAGTCTATGGATTTTGGAACTAAGCTGCTTGAGAGGCAGATACTGTCAGTGTGGGATGATGTCCTGAAAAGCTGTAGGACAGCGCTTTCCAAACTGTAGGTTGTGACCCACTGGTGGGTTGCGACGAGATTTTTGGTGGGTTGCGAAAGTCCTGGTCTATATATAAGTAATAGTTAAAATGCTTAGCCCTGTTTGTGCACAAGTGTGAAGGTGTTCAACAATGTACCTATGCCCAGTTTTAAAACAAGCCATTGCAAGTAATCCCAAGCAAAACTCCAGGTGAATCTTCCAGTATTTGTTGCTGCTGCTCCTTCTCCACAAAGCCATTTCAACAGAGAATGTGCTAACTATTAGTAATCACACACAACCATACCACTTGTGGAAGATACTTCTGACTTTGTCCTTTGCACCAGGTTCTTAACTATCTGGAATGCTCATGCGCCTCCTTAGTGATGGCAGTATTGACTTGTAAGCAAACATCAACTACAGAACTGATTCTCAAAATTGACTGGACCAGGACGCGGGATTGTCTCCAGCAGAAGATTCCTTAGAGCCATGCATAGAACGGAGGGAGGTGCAGGGTGCTGCATATATCCAGTTGCCCTGATGAACTGATGCATGAGAGAGCCTGGCGTGAAAAGCGAGGCAGAGAACTGCTGAAGAGGGTGCAACATATATGGACTGTACACACAAACTTCCAAAAAATGACAGCTTTAAGTGGCGAGCTGGGGTGGCTCTGGGTTGCTAATGGCGACAGTTGCCTTTGGGGCAGTTATACATTTGAGAACAGGCCATCCTTCTGCTACTGTCTCCTTCTGTGCTATGGTGAGGTGTAGTTTGCAAAATGGGGAAATACAATCAGGGTAAACCAAGATGGGACAACAGTGATTTTCATTTACTCCAAGCATCACTTGCATGCCTCCAGAGAGATTCTGTAAGTGACGCTGAACCTCTGCAGTAGGCATTTCATTTCCTCTGTGCCTTTCCTTCAACCATTTTTCTGTAGAACATTAAACAGAAACCTTTTTTGCACTGGGCCCTGATCCCCTTGGACTCGACCAAGTGTTCATGGTGCTAAGACTTATTTCATTCAGCTCAGCGGCTCTCTCCTATGATGATGGTAGTAAAGAACAACTTAGAGCGAAAGCCAGTTGCTTCATCCCAACCATTCAAATTTACACCATCATGCCTCAAACTTGTGAGATGGGTTTTACCAGGCTATGACCTTCTTCTAGTAATTGAAGTTTTGATGGATGTTTTCCTAGTTTCTGATTTGCATATGGCCATGTCTGAACTGGGGTGGTGTGGAGTGCAAAAAAACGATGGATTTAGGCCCAGATCTCTGTACTAGGGTGAATGTATGACATTGTTCTGCATTCTGTCCATCAACTGTTGTTTTTGCATTTGTCACCCCGAGTGGGATGGGTATGCTCAGACGTGAGTCCCATGCTCTCCACACCACTGGAGTCAAGCTATCCTGGCTGAAGACGGCTGATAGCCAGAAACCGGTCCTAGGATGCTTGATTCCGGTCCAGGAAAGACATGGCTTGGCAGTTCGGGCTGGACTGTTCCCATGAGGCACAGGGTCAAGGCTGATTTGCATATGGCCATGTCTGAACTGGGCTGGTGTGTAGTGCAAACAAACGATTGGTTTAGGCCCAGATCCCTGTACTGGGGTGCATGTATGACATTGTTCTGCATTCTGTCCATCAATTGTTGTTTTTGTGGATGTTTTCCTAGTGGCAGGATGCCTGTTCAAGGGGTTATATATTCTAACACATGGATAGTCGTCACTTCTTGGTGTCATGAAGGATCGGTTATTCCACTGTGAGTGAGAACAGTACACCGACTTTCGATTTGTTACATCACTTGCAGAGGAAGGTTATAATATGGCACAGTACAATAATACCTTGGCACCATCACAACGTGTAGCTGTTCACCAGACTTAGGACTTAAGTTCAGATCACCAATAGTCTCCATAATCCTTAGAGGATGTGCAAAACTAATTTTCTCTGGGACATTTTCAAGGTTCCCCCTTGGAAAGACAATCTGGAGGCATTATTATGAGCTAATGGAAAAAAGTCCTCCTCCACCAGACGAAGACCACAGCAGCTACATTGGCCTTTTTGTGTAATGTTTCAAATCATTTAAGTCAAGCCACCACTTAGTCCACAATGCACTGGAAAAACCCTATTGCTTTGAAGCTGAAGATGGGAACAGTCTCAGTTTTGCAGAACGGCTCCACATTCCGGTCTCATATAATTCTCCTCAAATTGTTCCTCAAACCTCGATCTTCAAGAATGATTGGGGGGAGGGCGAGGTTCATGTAAGGAATCTGTGAAAGTGGATATACATTAGAAAAATGGTAGTGCTCTCTGCGATTGGTGATATGGATTCCATCAAATCCCTTACTGTCCTCCCGCCTTCCCTTTAGATGATGACAAAAGAATTTTACTTTTTAATATCATAGTTGTTTTCGTGGCTCCGTCCTCTGCATGCAAGCATCTGTGGGGGTGCAGAAAAGGTGAGAGGAACCAACACCATTGGCATGTGGTGCCTTATATGGAGTGGCAATGTCACTTTCAGGAAGTTGTGTGACAATAGGCCTGGAACAAGCAGCGCCACCTGGTGCCGGAGATTAGGTACTGCTATTTAAAATGTCCTCACACCAAGATTTGTGTAAGGAATCAGCTGTAGCTATTACATCCATCAGATTATTTCATTAACCAGAAAGAATCTTACCAAAGGTAAGTAACGTGTTTGTGGGCTTTCTACAGACCCAGAGGTGAAAACCTAAGGTCATAAAGTGCGACCAGAAGTCAATACCTTTTCAACTGATGATGGCTGATAGGTACTATGTAGTATCATCTGAGCTAGCCATGGGGTTTGATATCCCTTCTTGGATTGGGAATTAGGGTTATAACTTTAGAGTGGTGCATTGTTAGAACAGATGAGCGCTGCTCACAATGCCTGGCCCAAGGTTTCAACCATGACGTCAATGGTAAGAACACTCAAAGGAACAACTGACTACTTGTGAATAAACAGGCATGCATCATATGAGTGTCTGAAAAGTTTCAGCGCTCCGTCCATCATATCCTTTCTTTTGCTTTGTGCACCCTAAGTTGGTAGGGTATGCCAAGACGTGGGTCCCTTGCTCACTTTGCAACTGGATTCAAGCTAGCCTGGCTGATGAGGGCTGTTAGCCCAAAACCGGTCCCAGGATGCTTGTTTCCAGTTCAGGGAAGACATGGCTTGGCAGTTCGGCTGGACTATTCCCATGAGGCACAGGGTCAAGACTGATTTGCATGTAGCTGTGTCTGAACTGGGGTGGCGAAGTGAGCTAACAGACAATGATGGATTCAACCCAGATCTGTGACTGTCGGTAAGCGTCTGAAAAGGTCCATCATCTCCTTGTGTTTGCTATGCATCATATGCTCACTAACTGGAGTACTTTTCTTGTTGGGCTACTGAGGTCTCTCCAATAAGAGCAGATTTGTGATTCTCCGGCACATCATCGACATACAGATATAGCCCACATGTCAATCCTTCATGCACGCATCTAATCGAGTCCAATGATAAGGTATGATCATCCGTTCTCAGCTTTTACTCACCTATTTTGATCACACACAATTGTATTTTTACCATTTTAAACTCCCTCAAGAATACAACTGAAGCATCAGTTCCAGATTCTCCTAACAATACCCCTGCTTAAACATAGTGTGCACCAACCTGCTCCCTTCCCATGAACACACTTCTGCTCCTGCTTGCCTCCATAGCTGTGGTGGCCACTTTAGGCACAGCAAAAAGTCATGCCAGTACAGTGAAAATAACAATAAGAGGGCATATGACAGATATAAAAACAGTGACTTCAGTGTAGTGTCATGAAAAGCAAATTCCAAGTGTATTGGGGGAACTATCACAAAGGCATTGAGTAAAGGAAATTGGAAAATCAAATTACTCAGCAAATGAAGTTTCTTTTAAGAAGTCCATTAGTTGGAGATTGGTTGAAACAAAGAATGGACCAACTGCACTTTCTGTGCAGAAGAGCAGGGATGTGTCAATGTTTGTTTCTTTTTAGTGGGAAGAATCAAAGTGAATTTTCCTGCGCTATTTCTGGAATAATAATTACTACACACAATGTCCACAGGAAGCACAAATACATGTAGCCTCCCACACCTCAGAGAACATCCATGCAGAGTGTCCTAAAAAACAGTGGCGGCTGCTCCCGGGCAGCACTGGTGAGGCAGGGAGGGGGAGTTTTAAAAAAAAAAGGAAAGAAAAGAATAGATCGCTTACTTGCCTGCCGGCGGGCTAGCTGGCCGCCGCCTCTCCTTCTGTAAAGTGGAAGAACACAGGCTCTTAGACTCCCCTAACCAATCACAACGCTGTTGTCATCAGAATGACAGCAGCATTGCGATTGGTCTGAGCGCTGTGGTTAGCACTCAGACAGGGCCTGGAAGCCGTTGCATGTTGTCTACCCTGGCTGTACAATACAACCGGGTGGAGAACATGCTAAGTGCGCATGTGACTATTTGGTCTGCCCAAGACGGCCGTCAAAACCGTCATGCGCACGTAAGTGCACTCACCATACCTCCCGATGTTGGCTGTGATGACAGTCAAGCCCCGCCCCAAAACGGGCTTCACCAGGGAAAAATCAAATGAAAATAATATTCTGTTATTATCATCTAATTTGTCCTTTTTGCAATGCTGAAAAGCAGTGGGGCGAGGCTCTTCCGCCTTAGCGGAGGAGCTGCCCCTGCAAAAGTCAATATTTGCTCGATTTATGAAGGTGAGCCGCTTTTTGTTTACTATCCAGTTCGTAAAGGCGGGCCCCTTTGATTTTGGGGACTAGGCATATTTTTTCCCACAGGCTGACCCTGAGCATATGGAACTGCAAGGTGAGATCAGGTTTTTGAAGGGAGGTCGGAGAATGGCGTAATGGCCACAATTTACAAACAGGTTGCTTGAGCTTCCCACCCACGGTGCACCTTCTGTGTTCCAGCCTACTCAAAAATTTGGGGTGGCTGCACTAAATTAAGCAATGGCACTCAGGTTTGATTATAGTTCACTATTTTTCCATACCTGCCACATACTCGAAAACTGACAGACGTATCCATGGACGAAACAAAGGAGGGACCCATGAAGAGGACTTCAAACTTTGGCAGAACTGGAGGAAGAAGGGAGAGGAGAATCAGAAATAGGTATACTGCTAGAACAGACCCTTACAATCCTTTCCTAGTTTACCACAAGTAAGTGCCACTAGAGGAAGGCAAGGCGAGTGTCTTAATGTGGAGCTTGGATAAGGAATTTAAGGAACTCAGGCCATTTGCTAACGGTTTGCAAAGTCGCAGGGTTTGCAACCGTAAAGTGGCTTTTAGGTATGTACTATACCCATTTTGAGAGTCAGAAAAGTCTTTTCTTGAGGCCCTTACAGGTGAGTAGTTACACTATACTAGTACCTGACTGATTGATTGTTTGAGGTAAGGAACAAGAAGGCGGTTTCCCCTCTTGATTGCAATTTGTTATGTAAGTATCAATGGTTTGCGACCAAAATTGCAGTTAAAAACCACTGATCTGTTATTGACACCTCAAAGGTGGTGGTAATTGATTCAAAAATGTGAAAGTACCCCCCTTACTCAGTCACTGCACACTTGTAGTGTAGTTCAGTAACACTTTGGGTGCTTGCACTATCATGCTAGAAAAGAGAGACCTATCAAACTGAAACGTACAGGTGTGGGTTGGATGCTAGCATCCCATGTGGTCTGCGCCTAGAAGGCTGCCTCACTCCATATCACCACATTAGTGAGCGAATGGGGAGGAGACCCGTCTTTTCTTTTTTGTACCTTTGCATGTAGAGACGAGTAAATGTTTTCAAGCCTTATTAAAAGTTTTATTCTATATACTGTTATCGTGAGAAACTCATGGTGCATATATATATATATATATATATATATATATATATATATATATTATAGTTATATATTATTGATATATATATTTCGTGCTGACACCATTGCAAATATGTGACATGTTTTTCTGAGGGGCTATTCTCAGGGCTAGTGGAATTTTGGAGCAGAGGAAGATAAAATTATCTAACACTGATGGCTGAAATGTTAGATAGCATTAGGGCGAAATCTGTGATAGAAGGCAAATTAGTCTGCCCATTTTGTGTCGTTAATCAATAGCTATTTTTTGATTTTAACACTGATTGATAAAAAAGGAATTCCAAAGAAATAAAAACACAGACCTCTCTTAACTAAGACATCAATAAGCATTTACAGATCCTACTGAAAATGTTATTCACTAAAATTGTTTTAGTCTTCCATTAAAGCTCATATGTGATCAATTAACTTTTGCAGTGTAATTCATTAGCAGAGGTTTTTCCCCATCTTTTACTCTGCATCGTAGGATCGCAAATGACAGTTATAAACAATTTACCATCTCGATGTATGGAAACTCACAACATTTATTTCATTCTACTGTTCTCAGTTATGTGTTCTAATGCCTCTGGGTGCAGCTGTGCCAGACGAAAACATGTATAGAAAGAAATATATATTTATACATTTCTATTTAGAATGTTTATGCACAACTGGCCATTTATAAATGTAGTTTGCTTAACTTTAGAAATAAAGCTAAACTTAGTCATAAACCCCCTTTTTGCAAACATATCGTCCACGTTTGCTACTGTCATATAAAGAAAGGCACAAAGGGCCTGATTTACGAACGTAACTTACACTTTTGGATAATTTACACTTTTGCATTTACTACTTTTTGCTTATTCGTAAAATCCAAATGTTACAACTTTAAAAGGTATTTACTATAGCATTATTTATGGCCAACCACTCTCAGTGCAACGCAGTCTCATAGAAAATAATGGAGGTAGGGAATTAAAATGAAACCCACATAAGAAATAATTTTAAATTAAATTAAATTATTTAAAATAGTTAAAAATGTAAATAAATATAATTTCATGTTAACAGATATGTAAAAATACAGTTACAGAGCCATAACAAAGACGACTTCCGTATAAAAATATATACAAATATACAAATACAGTTACGGAGCCATAACAAACGCAACTCTCAACCTCTCTATCAAAATTATGCTTACATGTAAAGCTACAGAGATATTGCTGATGCCTGTGCCCTGACATCACTGTGTTCCCTAACTTGCATCTGATGGAGTACCAGCATGTGTGGAATGCCTCCTCCACCTTCTCCTCAATACATCATACATACAAATCATTAAAGTTGTTCCTGCTGCATTGCTTTGTGGCAGCCTTTCTTGGTGCATAGTTGTTCAAAGGTTACTTTTTTGTGTGATTGTTTGGGGTGTTTTTACATACTTTATACTGATTAGAGAATAATGGTTTTAGGTGTTGATTAATACCCACCATATGTTTTATTGGAATGGTAAAATTGCATCCACTTGAAATTATATAATGCACAGCCCAATGATTCTGTATTTTGTGTTGATAGAATGGAGATATGTTGGCCAAACAGTTTCTCTAAGTCATATATATATATATGTTTAAAAAAAGGGGCAAAACAGTGGCCCCTAAAGGGAGAAGTGCGAACCTCTACTTCCTCGGAGTGAGTAATTTAGACTATCAGGAGATAAGTTCCATTTCTCAATTGGACAGTTTATTTTTAACAAATAGAAAACAATGACTGCAGTTTTATACTTATCGATTTGTAAGTAAAAAGGAGATTCCAAATTGCTCAATGAACAGTCTAAGTGGAAATGAGTGAAGGTAAAGTGCGTTGGGGGTATACTATATATGTGCATAACATAATGACTGATCCAGGATGCATAGGTGGTTGGTACACATTATGACATTAAGAGTGAAATGCTCCAGAATCAAAATAAAAACAGTACACTATTATTGTGTCAAGTCAACGTTTCAACCCTAAGCATATAATTTAGACAGGGTCATCATCAGGCCGTAGGTCAATGATGTGCCCAATGTGTAGGGTGAATGCACAGATATTTTCTGAGTGCTATTGACGCATGGGTTGCTGGAGCATTTCACTCTTTGTCAGAGTGTGTACAACCACAAATGCATCCTGGATCAGTCAATATTTTATGTAGATTGTGTAGCACCAATGCACTTTACATTCACTTTTTTTCACTTGCAATGCATTATTACGCCATTTGGAATCACCCTCTGATTTACAAATCAATTGAAGTGTAAAACTGCAATGATTTTTTTCTATTTGTTAGGTAAATTTAAATAAACTGTCCCTCTGAGAAATGGAACCAATCTCCTGATGGTCTAAATTACTCAGAGGAAGTAGAGGTTCACACTTCACTCTTTAGGGACCACTGTTTTGCTTTATCTCTATGTCTGGTATCATAAATTTATTAAAAAGATTAAAATGTATATATATAAAAATTGTACATATGCTTGGACAGCCTTTGGGGCTTTTCTGGCTAAACGGGCTTTCACTCACCAGCCCCAACACTCAGCTCCTGTTGCCCTGTGGTCACCCTCGCCGCCGCGGACAATTCCAACGCGCGGCCGCAGAGGAGAGGACTACAGTTCCCAGCTTGCCCGGCAGCCTTGGCGACGCCCACTTCCGCCCAGAGGCGTAGATAGGAGAGTCGCTTCCTCGGTGGAGCGGGGGACGCTTGGACAACCTTTGTGGCTTTTCTGGCGAAACGGGCTTTCATTCACCAGCCCCAACACTCAGCTCCTGCTGCCCTGTGGTCACCCTCGCCGCTGCGGACAATTCCAACGCGCGGCCGCAGAGGAGGGGACTACAGTTCCCAGCTTGCCCGGCAGCCTTGGCGATGCCCACTTTCGCCCGGAGGCATAGATAGGAGAGTCGCTTCCTCGGTGGAGCGGGGGACGCTTGGACAACCTTTGGGGCTTTTCTGGCGAAACAGGCTTTCACTCACCAGCCCCAACACTCAGCTCCTGCTGCCCTGTGGTCACCCTCGCCACCGCGGACAATTCCAATGCGTGGCCGCAGAGGAGGGGACTACAGTTCCCAGCTTGCCAGGCAGCCTTGGCGACGCCCACTTCCGCCCGAAGGCGTAGATAGGAGAGTCGCTTCCTCCGCGTCGCGGGACGCGCTCGGGCGGCGCCGGGAGAAGCCCGGGACAAGGGCGGGCAGTCTGTGGCAGTCGGGGGCAGGAGGAGTCAGGGCTGGGCCACCCCCCTGAAATCATCCAATGGGTAAGCGCAAAAACACTGTAACGGCTGAAGAGGGGGGAAAGAAGGCAAAGGTGCCGAGACATTCAGAGTCCATCATCTCTTATCTTTCATCTGCGGTGGGTGTGCTTTCAAAGGAAATTGCAAATGCCGAACTAGAGCTGGGTTTGTCTGCCACCCCACCACTAAAGCCTGCACACACCACCGTCCCCGAACATGTGCCTCACATTCCCCTAGAACCGGAGGTGGTCATATTAAATGCTAATATGCTTGTGATACAAACTGTCTGCCCCCCACTTGGCGATATCCTGGCCTTAGATTTGACAGAGAGTACCCAAATTCCCGGTCAGGTACCAACACGGAACTCTAAAAGGAAGAAGAAATCAGAGGGCAACCCAATCCCTCCCCCTGGGACTGATACCAACCTTGGAGACCAGCTAGAGACATTGTTTTCTGCCCGAATTGAGCCTTTGTTAGTGGGTATTGCTAAGGACATTGTTGATACATTGAACACTTGCCTTGCCGGCCTATTGACGAAATGTTCACTAATTGACAAACTGGTTAAAGATCTCACTTCAGTCCCTTTCCAAATTAGAGGGGTAGCCCCGTCCGACATTTGCACCGGTAATGTGATGACAATACCGGATTCCAATTTGCCCAGCTCTGGGGTGAATGCAGTCACTGAGGGGGCACGAAATTCCCATAGTGCCAACACAGGCCTAGTCACAGGGTGCCCAAAGGTAGGACACTTAGGGAGCGATAGTCATCCACGCAACCCAGTTCCTAGTCAGAGGGTAAGGGGAAGTAAATTGAATCTTGATTTACCCCCGGTGGCAGCCCCATTAGTGGCAATCTACATTGGTGTACCCCCACTAGAAGAGGGAATGGCGGAATCAGCTGCCGATCTAATAATCAAGGCAAGGTCATGGTGCGCGGAAGCCAGTAGCGGTTGGACCCAAGTAGCTGACAGGATTATTTTTGCCAACAGGGTGAGCTGGATTGGGAAACGACCTAAGTTAGTACAGGAGGACTGTGTTGTCGTCAATTTTGATAGTTCTGACGTGGCAGATAGATTATTCTGGGACGGCTCAGACATTTCGGGAGCAGACCATATGAGACCAATCCCCCTGGGGTTCTTTTACCCACCACCAGTCACTCACACTGGGACCAACCGCCCAGTGCGAGTAAGAAGGAGCCTGAATACCGCAGTGGGTGGGGCTGGACCAGCAGTATACACACACTTTAACACAAGGTGGGATCTTAGAACCCAGACATCTTTAACCGCGCAGCCTGTGGACAAACGTAAGGAGAGTGATGGGTTAGTAGTGAGCCATCATTTCTCTCCCCTTTCTGATATTGAGGAATTAGATTGACAGCCAGCTTCACCGCAGCCCGTCACCCTTAGGACCCATATTCTTGATGAGCTTGCTGTTTGTAAGCTGATCAGTTGGAACGTAGCGGGCACTAGAGCAAAGAGGGCAGATGCTGCCTGGATTGAGTTTGTCAGCAGCCACGATATTATAGCTTGTCAAGAAACCTTGGACACATCTCCCAACTTTTGGTTAGATGGTTTTACCAGCTTTACTATCCCGGCTGTCCCGAGTACGGCCGGACGGGCAGAGGGTGGCCTTATTTTTTTTTTTATCTCACTCAATCTTGAGGGCACCTTTAAGATGGTTCAAAGTGGTTCGCCGAACCTTCTAATTGTTGAGTGGGGAGCTTCACCCAGTTGTAAAATAGTTTTAATTAATTTTTATAATTCCTGGGACAGGGATAAGGGAAATGATCATATAGGTGCTTTGGATCACTTCCTTACCATGTTCAGTCAAAATAATAACGATTCAGAAAAGGGGGTGGTGATGAACAGAGTGTCTAAATTAAGCAGACCACTCTTACCCAGTCCAAAGATCAGGGCTTGATCCATCACCGTTATTTATCTCACTGCCCCATCCCAGCTCAGAACCTGGCTATATGCAAATTAGTCTGTCCCTGGCCCAGTGCATCATGGGAACAGGGCAGACCAAACTACCAAGCCAATTCTTCACCAGAAAGGAGACAAGCTACCGGGGACCGGTTTCTGGCATTTCAGCCTCTTCGGCCCGGCTTGCTTGAATCCTGATGGAGCAGTGAGAAAGGGACTCATGTCTGAGTATACCCTGCCACACCTATAGTGGCCAAAAACGATTCAGAAAAGGGTGGTGTTGGATCTAGCCCTGATCTCTTGACTGGGTGAGAGTACTCTGCTTAATTCAGAGACTCTGTCCATCACCACCCCTTGATGTAAATAATAACAGTCAAAATAATAATCACACTAATTTCGAGCTTATCTTACTAGGAGATTTTAATGTTCACCCATGCAGAGATCTGTGTTTTTTAGGAGAACAGGTGGGTCCGTTGGGCATAGGGACCCCCCCATTTTGAGCATACTAAGTCGGGGGAGGCCCTTGAGGAGTTGCTTGCTAACCATAACCTGTACGAAGCCTGCATTACTGAGGGAGGGGCAAGAACTGTCACGTATAAAGGATCTGTCCCCGGCTCCATACTAGATTATATCTTCCTGACTCCGGGTATTTTACACAGGGTTGTGTCCTATAATACAATAGTCGCAACTTATAGTGACCACAGCCCGGTTTTGCTTAAGGCGCTCTGGAGAGACTATATGGAAACCAAGTCTCGCCCTGGTGTTCCGGGGCCTGCCTTATGCCCCACAGACCAAGGGAGAATGCTTAAATGGGCAAACGTAGACCCCGGGAACTTCATGGATGAACTACTCCCTACCATCGAGGGGTACATGGCGATTTGCCAGGATAACCTCGCCACAGCTCATGAGGTCATGGGGGCCTTTGAATGCATTTGTGCTCAAATTTCTGGAGCCTTGACGGCCAAACCATCCCAGGGGAGGAAGAAGCAACATAGATGGTTTGACGTCAAGTGCTCCAAAGCCCATAAGGCGTTAATGGCAGCTTTAAAAACTAACCCGAGAGATAGGATAGCGGTGGCCTCCCTAAGAAAGGAATACAAGGCCACAATCAAAGGGAGAAAAAAGGACATAAAAAACATGGCATGGGAAAAATTACTGTCCAGTGATGTACTTTGTGACAGTTCTCAGTTCTGGGCCACAGTCAATCAACCCTTCTTTTCAGATGTGGACAACACAGTCTTGGATTGTGTTATCCCAGATGACAAGTGGCTTAGCCATTTTAGATGGGTGTATGGCGATAAGGAATCTGGCACCCCTAAGAACCCGTGGGTGGCCTCAGAGTGTGCACCCCTATCTTTTAACTTAGCCGAGGTGGAGAGAGCAATCCTGGAGACATCCAAGAAGAAAGCCCCTGGACCGGACGGGGTCCCGGACGACTTTTACAGGCATTCCCCAAAACTTTGGGCAGGGGTCCTAACCCACGTTTTCACAGCTGCAAATGGTAATGTCTTCCCTAGTAGTTGGTCTACTTCAATCATCGTGCCAATCTTTAAAAAGGGCCAACGTGACGACCCAGGGTGTTATAGGCCCATTTCCCTCCTAGACTCTGCAATAAAGATCTTAGGCAGAGTCATACTATATAAACTTAGAGGAAACATCGAGAGGAGTGGAGGCTTATCAAACACTCAGTATGGCTTCAGGGAGAAGAGAGGCACCCTGGACCAGTGCTCCAACCTACACTTGTTAATATCTAAATATACGGTTGCCAAGGAGGGGTCTTTGTTTCTGGCTTTCATGGACCTCTCCTCGGCCTTCGACTTAGTGAATAGGTCGAAACTGTGGGAAGTCCTATTGGAGTCTGGGGTTGACAAACCGCTTGTGAATTTTATGACATCCCTCCACCAGGAACTGTTTGCTACAGTGCGGGTCAACAATGAGGGCAGGTGTACCAGCCATTTTAAGTCGGAGAGAGGAGTGCGACAGGGCTGCATCTTGGCCCCCCTCCTCTTCGCCATCTATATAAATGGCCTGGGTAAACATCTTGAGGCAGTGGAGGGGGACGTTCCGCGTGTAGGAGAAGTTAGAATCCCGGCTCTCCTACACGCGGACGATGCAGTCCTGATAGCACGTACCGGGCTGGGCCTTCAGTGTTTATTGGACTCATTTGGTGCCTTTATGGACCAACTGGATCTAAAAATCAACGCGAAGAAATCTCATACGATGGTGGTGGGCCGCCACAGAAACAAGGGTAAACTTACACCCTTTTTTTGTAAGGGAGAGGCAGTGTCTAGGGTGACAGTTTTTCCCTACCTCGGGGTTACCTTTGATGAGAAGGGCTCGTGGGGCCCCCAAATTAAGATAAAGAGTTAGAGCCACTTCAGCCCTTATGGGGTTCGCAAACAGGTTAGGGGCCAGGCCCATGGAGGCCCTTTTAAAAATGTACAATTCCAAGTACATTTCAATAGTCATGTATGGGTCCTCACTATGGGGGTTTGTGTCACAGGAAAAAATGAAAACAGTGGAAAATAAGTTCCTGAGAATTCTGCTTTCCGTCCCCCAGTCTACCCCCACCTTCTCGATTCACGGGGAGGTGGGTTTAGACTATGTAACTGATAAACTTAGATTGGCTCCTTTAATATTCTGGTTGAAGACATGGCTTAATGAGGAACTAACACTTAACCATGCTATTCTGTATGATGTTATGTCTCTGGACCACGCAAAGAGAATACCCTGGCTGGAGTATGTGAGACACACCTTTTTACAGCTAGGACGACCGGAACTATTTAATTCCCCATCTTGTATCAGGAGGGAGGACATTAACTGGACCAAAATGCACTTTATGGATAAGGCTAGATTGGCTCGCGAGGAGCAAGAACTGATTAAACCAACTGTCAGATTACATTATATGTTATTAATTTCTCCTTCTCTTGAGCCTTACCTCAGAATTGTAACCAAGCCCTTCCACAAATACCTGTTAACCAAATTTAGGGGTCGATTAGGATCGCGGACGGACTTGAGTCCGTCTGCGACCCCTGAGGAGGAGGGAACGTCCGCATGGGCTGCGGCGTTCCCTCCGTGCAGATTAGGATGTGACCGCCAGGGTGGCGGTCACATCCTCTATCTTTAACATTGCGGCGGGTGCAGCTTCAAGCTGCACCCACCGCAATGTTAAAAATCCATGCATCGCATTTGCATGCACAAAGCGGCAGGCACCGCGCGGTGCCTGCTGCTTTGTGCACGCAAATGCAGGGGGGTACCATAGGTACCCCCCATGTGCACCCCCCAACCCCCCTTCACCCAGGGGGCAGGCAACAGGCCCCCGAAGTGAAACTCCGTATGCTTTTCCACGGCGGAAAAGCCACAGCGGAAAAGCATAACATTGTTAGAGCTTTTCCGCCGCGGTCGGAAGGCGACTGCGGCGGAAAAGCTGCGGACGGAATCCCAGACCCACCACCATCCTAATATGGCGGTGGGTCTTTTGAGGCTCCGCAGTGGTTTTTCCGCATCCTCCAGGCCGGCGGTGGTTTCCGCCGGCCCGGAGGATGCGGAAAAACCGATATCATAATCGACCCCTTAGATTTAATTTAATCCATTACTTTTAGGTAGTTATCAATCCTGGAGAAAACCAGAAGGGGGGCCCCCTTGTAAATGTGATAAATTCTCCCCACAGGACACCATGCACTTTATTATGTTTTGTGGTTTATATTCGGACTCTAGGAAAAAATACCTGGTACCAATTTTAATAGAAGCCGTCTTTGTTCAAGTCAGGCCGGCTCTAGTTTACCTACAGTCCTTGGGCAGTACCCCCATCATATTTGGTGTGGCTAGTTTTTTAGTGGCGGCTTATAGAACCAAAACAAAAATGGTGATATCGAGGGGCTTTGCATAGTTTTGTAGAGTCACCACTTACACACTGGCCTGTATTGCATTTGTGTCCTATTACTGTATACAACGTCTTTGCCCGGATTTTGTAAATTTATGAAATATGTGATTTTATATTTATATATAAATGTTTTATGTCTTTTATGATTTTTAACAAATCGAATAAAGTGTATTTGACTGACTGACTGACTATTATAAAATATGTTCATGCCCTATTTTGAATGTAAAAAATGATGTATTAATAAACTTACTCAATAGTGTAAATTACTCAAAAGTGTAAGTTACATTGGTAAACCAGGCCTGATTCACAAAGGTAACTTACACTTTTTAAGCAATTTACACTTTTGAGTAAGTTTCTTTTTTATTCCTATTCACCAAAGTGGAGTGAGTTGCTGGTTGATAAAAATAAACATTTTCAATGCAATAGGACTTGCATTTGCGAGAGTTTATGCTATTGGCATTGTAAATGACAATGCCTTTTATTTATTTGTTTTGATAATTAACACATAAATAAAAGGCTTTGCCATTTACAATGCCAATAGCTCAAACTCTTGTAAATGCACAACCCATTGAATTGTCCCGGGCTGCTTAGAAAGTTAAAGCATGCATGGCGCACTGAATGTTGCAGGAAAGCATGTTGTGCCTGCAATAGGTGAAAGTTATTAAAGAAAATAATGCTTACTGACAAAATAAGACATACGGTGTAACAAAGTAAAAAGTCCATTCCTCATGGGAGGATATAAATGAAGACAAGATGGTACTAAGGAGGGACTAACAAGCATATTAAGGAATCATAAGGCAGCATTTATGATAGTGACCTACCAAAGCACAGAGTAAGGTGCAGGGATAGTGAACTACCGAAGCACAGAGTAAGGTGCAGGGAAATTAACCCACCAAAGCACACAGTAAGGTGTGAGGATATTGACCCACGAAGCGCACATTAAGGTGCGGGATATTGACCTGCAGAAGCGCAGAGTAAGGTGCGGGGATATTGACCTACCGAAGCGCAGAGTAAGGTGCGGGGATATTGACCTACCGAAGCGCAGAGTAAGGTGCGGGGATATTGACCTACCGAAGCGCAGAGTAAGGTGCGGGGATATTGTCCTTCCGAAGTGCAGAGTAAGGTGCGGGGTTATTGACCTACCGAAGCTCAGAGTAAGGTGCAGAGATATTGACCTACCGAAGCGCAGAGTACGGTGGGGGATATTGACCTACCGAAGTGCAGAGTAAGGTGCGGGGATATTGACCTACCGAAGCGCAGAGTAAGGTGCGGGGATATTGACCTACCGAAGCGCAGAGTAAGGTGCGGGGATATTGACCTACAGAAGCGCAGAGTAAGGTGTGGGGATATTGACCCACGAAGCGCACATTAAGGTGCGGGATATTGACCTACAGAAGCTCAGAGTAAGGTGCGGGGATATTGACCTACCGAAGCGCAGAGTACGGTGGGGGATATTGACCTACCGAAGCGTAGAGTAAGGTGCGGGGATATTGACCTACCGAAGCGCAGAGTACGGTGGGGGATATTGACGTACCGAAGCGCAGAGTAAGGCGCGGGGATTGCGACCTGCTGAAGCGCAGAGTAAGGCGCGGGGATTGCGACCTGCTGAAGCGCAGAGTAAGGCGCGGGGATTGCAACCTACTGAAGCGCAGAGTAAGGTGTCGGGATTGCAGCCCACCGAAGCGTAAAGCATGATGCGGCGATTGCAACCTACTGAAGTGCAGGGTGGGGTCTACACGCCAAGGTGATGCCCCCAAATCATTCTGATCTTAATGGAAGAAGCCTCTACACCTATCTGATGCGTACCCTATAGCTATAACTGAACTGACCTTGGTTTCATCTCTGTCCAGTGAGCAAGGTTGGTAGAGGGCACAGCGTGCTGACAAGCGAGTAGAAATGTGCAGCTAAGGCAAGCCTGTGCGAAATAATCACTGGTTAAGAGGTGCTTCTTACTGGCTCCCTCACACCTGTTTTTTGCTACATTGGGGGCAGGTCTCTCTCCCTTCTGCTCCTTTCTTGAAGCTACTCCTCTGGCACCCACCAGTTTTTTCTTAAGTGAAACCTACAGTGTCACTTCCTTTCAATAGCTTAGGAGGCTACTGAGTACTCCTGTGTGGCTAGCAGTATGTTTCCTTTGCACCATTCAGTTGATGTCTGTCATCTGCTTCATTTTTCAGAAGATTGCAATTGGCATAGTGATGGTAAATGTGGTCAGCCTCAGGATAGTGGCTAACAATTGTATGAGCACACACTCCAAATTGCCTTCCTGCCCAAATGAGATCGCCTTACAAGCTAGGGAGATTCTGGGACGCTGCAAGAATACATATCCAAATTCTATAGCGACGCTTCAGAATTGCAGCACCACTCAAGCCATGCCCGTTCCTGGGGAGGAGGGTGGTATGTTGTGCAGCATAATAAGCCACCTGGACAACTTTTGACACATTCCACACTCCTCCGAGTGCAAGTACTGCAGACACCAGGTACTTCTCACAAGCTACGGGCACAGAAAAATGTGTGAAAAACAAAGGAATTAAGCCTGGCAGCAGTTTTACCATAGCATATGCTATAATACATTTCGTTTATGACGTTTGCTTCGCTCGTTATGGTCTGGCTTGATGTATCACATGGAAAAGGACTTTAGCTCCACCCACATGTTGGAAGCCGCAAGTACTTGTTTTGATTGGGCTGAGGTTTATTTATCCAGATGCATGAGCTTGTTAGTAACGAATCTTGGCTAACTAAATAGTTGTTTCTTTTCTGACAGCAGCACAGATGGGATGAGAATAGTTAATAGTCTACATGAATTTTCAGGTCTGGCTTGATAGTACAACTATCATTGAGCCTTTTACCTACACCAGTCATATTCTAGTTCTTTGCTTCCACGCAACTACATATCCATTCCCATGCCGTCTACTTATGTTTCACATTATATAACATTCCTTTAAAGCCAATACTCTTTGCTTTGCCAGTGCTTGTTTTCTGGCTTAGTGTGGGTAGTAATTTACAAAGCTGTATTTCTAAAACCTAGGTGTATTTTGAGCTGTGAATGGTATTACCTCACTGGTGGACTTTTGTTGTTTTACTGGCAATGCCCTTTCGGCCTAATGGGGCGGGGTATTCTGGAGTACCCTTTTGTGTAATTTATACACACTCCAAGCTTTGAGGAGCATGTAAGGAGGTTTAACCATTTGGGAATGCTCACCCTACTTTGGATAAAAGTCACAAGACAACCAATAGCGCCTCTACGCCGCGTCAGCTCTAGAATGGCCCTCTCCAAATGCTAACATGAATGTGATGCAGCACACGTGGCCGCATTTTATGAGTTACATGTTCACAAGGCACTGAGAGGGAATGCAGAACGCTATTTGGACAACCTCTGCTTTCAGTTTAATTTGTTTTGGGACTAGTGTCTGGTGCCACAGGCGCGGTGGCGCTGTTGCCACATGGTCTGAGTGGAAGGCACGGAGTACAAAAATTTCTGATAAAAACACTCCCATCATCGCATGCATGTACAAAATATAGCAAGACTTAAGAGGGATATCCTGTGAATCATATTTTCTAGAGTTACACCGCAAAGCCAGCGTGTGCCCTTAAGCTTCCGAGATTACAGCTGTGTCTGCATACATACCCCAGAAGTATCTGCATCCCGAGGGAAGCTATAGTTGAGGCAAAATGTAGACAAGTCTACTGAGTAGAAAGGAAATAGTACACGCCCCGTGTAACAACCAAGTAAAGGGGCCAGTAGCCACAGGAGGATACAAATGACGCCCTGGCTTTACTAAGGAGGGACTAACAAGCCTCATAATAAATCAGAAGATAGCATTTACAAAGGACAAACACACAAGCCAATGAAAAATAAGGGCAGGGGAGTGGGCAAAGCTTCTCTCCGGACTGAACTACCACAACTCTTCACAGAGCAGCGCTTGCACGTTGGCTCACGCTCGAACTAAAAACAGTAGTAAATCCAGCACTACATGAGCACCCACTGGTACTGATACACTTTCGCATTGAAAATAATAAAGGTCAGTAGGGAATTAAAATAAAATAACATAGGAAATATTTTGAATTAAATGTAATTATTTACAATAGTAACAAATGTAAATACATATATGGTCATGTTAGAAATATATTTAAAAAAGAACATATTTATTATTTAATTTAATTATAAAATAAAATAAACCTGATTTTGAGTTTCAAAATTATTTTTAAGAATAATTTTGACTAAATATAACTAATTTAACTTTATTTCATTCTATACATTGTTTAATCATTATCAATGCATAATTAATACATTTTTAAGTTGGGAATTTATTTGGTGATTTAAACTTCAGAATTTTTTTTAATCTAATTTAATATAGTTTCATTGATGAAAGATTTATTTCAAAGTTAAGTAAATAGCGCTGTAGCGTTTATTTTACATTGGTTTGCATTTAAAATAAATCTATAAAAATAACTTATCACAATATTTAACATGAAAATATTTGTAATATATATTTTCAAGATAAAAATATATTTAAAAATGTTTGCTATAGTTCACGACATGAGATTCTGCAGACAAGGTAGACATATTCGTCTGGTACTACAATTTCATTTTCGTAGTAACTTCCAATCAGATTTTTTGAATTAGCAAAAAGTAGTAAACTCACTCAAAAGTGGAAATTACTCAAAAGTGTAAGTTATCTCTGTAAATCAGGCCAAGAAGAAGAAAAATATTGGTGGCTGGCGGATGCCAGGATCCAACATGATTTAACCTTGGTGAGCACTGTTTATGCCCTGCTAATGTTTATGTTTATGTTTATTAGTTTGTATAGCGCTGAATCACCCATGAGGGTATCTCGGCGCTTGGGACTAAACATCATAGCAGTACCAGTGAATAATTAAAAAAGATATGTTTTTAACATTTTTCTAAATAGGATCAGATTGGAACAGGCACGTAAATGTAGAGGCAGGTGGTTCCAAAACATAGGGGCCTGGTAGGAAAATGCCTTGGCTCCACTACGTGCTTTTTTGATCCTAGGAACAGTAATCAGTAGCTCAGAGCTAGATCTAAGAGAGCGCATAGGAGAATAAGGGGTCAGTTTACAGGTCAGATAGATAGGTCCTATCCCTCTGAGGGCCTTGTGGATGATACATCCTATTTTAAACTGTATTCTTTTTCTATTGGATAATGTATCCATTATCCAATCAAAGCCTAGGGACATGAAAGTAATGCAGAGCAACAAGACAAAGTTTAGATGCTATTTTGCTGGGAGGTGGGGGGGGGGGTTCTCGGTCAAAGTGATTAGTTAGACGCACCTGGAAGCGAAGCTTCATCCTAAAATGTCTTACTTAGCTCTACTGAGATGCATGTAGCTGCCAACCACTGAAAGGAGATCTGAAGTGGGAGAGATTTGCTGGCATTGGGTTGTTGATGACAGAAGAACTTGCCCACCAATCAATCGTCCTGTGGATAGTCGAGGACCTCCGATACAGCTTCACGCCACTTGACCTGCTGGCCAAATGTTCATATGCAGCATGAGAGGTGATTGAGCTATGACAGTCTCTTGGATCAGTTTGGATTCTAGGATGAGTGGGAGCTTCCCTTCAGTGACAGATAGGGTTGGAATATCAGAGGGAAACATAGCCGCAGCCGGCAGTGGGAGTACCTGCAGGGCGGTGACGTGGGTAGGGGAGGGGCAGGGTGGGGGGTAGTAATGTATGGATCATTGAGCTTCCCAGGTAAGTATACATTTAAATAAATAAAACAAATTTTGTTGCGTGCACTGCATCCCCAAATGTGATGCAGTGCACGCAACGAAATTCGTTTTTATTTATCTAAATGTTTACTTACCTGTACAACTCCGTAATCCATACATTACTACCCCCCACCCTGCCCCTCCCCCCCCCCCCACGTCACCGCCCTGCAGGTACTCCCACTGCGGGCCGTGGCTGGGGAAACATTGAAGGTTACCACACAAGAATATAGTATCGATGCTTGGTGAAGGGTGGTGGCTGATTCAAAATATTGTAGTGACAGAGAACTCAGGCATGGAGATTTGCTGACTACGCATCTGAAGAAAAATACTAACATGCGTAATTAATTCATTTTAAAGTACATCAAGAAAAATCTCAATGGGGAGTATTCACTGGCTACTTCTGGGTAAAACCTGGGGTAATATTTTTTAAAACATATCTTTTGTGTGATCTATTTACCTTGCCATAAAGAGCTAACTAAGGGGGTCATTAGGATGGCGGACTGACTTTATCCGTCTGCCAACCTGTCGTGGGCAGGGACCATCCGCCATTAGGGCGGAGGTCCTGTGCCTCGAATTAGGATGCACCCTCCACCGTGGCGGGTGCATCCCGCATTTTTAACATTGCGGCAGGCGGTGCTGAAAGCAACGTCCGCCGCAATGCCAAAAATGCATGTTGTGCACTTCAAAGCACAACATGACAGGCACCGTACGGTGCCTGCCATGTTGTACTTTGAAATGCAGTATGGTACCCCCCATGTGCACCCCCAACCCCCGCTTCACCATGGGGGCCCACAACGGGCCCCCAAGGTAAAGACCGTATGCCTTTCCGTGGCGGCAAGGCATTCCCCAAAGCACATCCTCATATGGCTGGCGGTGTCTGATAGACACCGCCACCATATTAGCCCTGTTCCGCCACGGTCGCAAGGCGACCGCGGCGGAAAAGCGGCAGAAAAGCGGCGGACGGTCTTCCCATCCGGCGCCGACCCCCAAGCCATCCTAATGTGGCAGGGGGTCATTTCTGTGAGGATGGCGGACGGATTGCCCCCGCTGGGCCGGCAGTGGCTACGGCACTGTCCGCCATCCTAATTGACCCCTAAGTATGGATTCAGCCAAAAATGAGGATTTAAAAAATGCCCTTTTCAAAGACTTACTGGCTGGCCAAAGCTCAGGGACTGAAGATAGCAGGGATTCATCTTCAGTTACAGTGAAGTGCGAAGAGTGAATATGACTTGCTAGAGTCGGATCTTCAAGCCTTGTTGACAGGAGGAAATATACATCTATTAATGCAGAAGTGGAAATGGGCATACTGATCCTTTGTAGGACTCACTGAAGTGAAGACTAACCATGGTCCCTCTCTGCAGAAGGCAAAGACTTGTATCAATCACATGGAGGCTAAGCAGGTGTACTAGTCTCAAAAGCGGGAAGAATTGGCAGAAGAGTAGATACCATAGAAAAACAACAAGAAAACATCTTTACCAAAAATAAAGATGGGGAAAACCACTCATTCTACAATAACATAGGAATTCAAGCAATCAATACAGAGATAACTATTTAGAGTCATAGGAATACATTCAGGCTCTCTTTAACCATACTCTAAAGTTCCTGAAAGTGCAAGAAATTAAACTGGAGTGTACACACAGGGCCTTCTTGTTACTTCTTTGCTGAGATCTTACAACAGATTGCAAGCTTTCCGTAAACTGCTTGCTCCATGTGCAGCCACACATCCTTTTGCTGGACACCACGCTTAGCATGTGGTTAAGCATCCTTCCGGCTTGGACATCACTGAGTTTCCTACTCCAGTTAATGTGATCCCACACAGACTACAATCTCCCCAATTGAGAAGACACAGACTTTAGCCAAGAAGGCTTCATCCATTTACAGCAGTATTGCTTCCACCAGAGGGTGTTCAACCTCAAGCAGTGAATACCTTGAGTTCCACAAAAAAACCATTACAGGTCCCAGGCAGTATGTCACATAGCATAGGTCACATGTTGCAGATCTCATTCCATTTAAAAGCACCTCACACTAATTGTAATAATACAGAATATTGAGGGGAAAAAATTCAAACTACATGAATATTGATTTGGGAATATCGTGGAGTGAAATCTTCCAAGTGCAAGAATATCGTTGTCAAGAATATCGATTAGAAGGTAAGTAATGTCGATTTCAAAAATATAAAAGTCATTAATATCGTTCTAAAAATATGATTGTTTAAAATATCGATTTTTTAATTAACGTTATGTATTTTTGCATATATTTTAAATGTATGTCTTTTAATTTTTTTGTATCAGTAGTGTGTATGTATTTTAAAATATGTGTTAAAGTTCTAGTTGTTAATAAACTTAATTTAATAAAATGTTGCGTCTTTTAGTTTCGTAGTGGCTTGTGGGTTTATAGGGGCATAGGGTGGGAAGTAATTTAATTATAATATATTAATGATTATTTTGTATTTAATTATATTTATTTAGTTGATATTTAATAGTGTTAATTGTGCTTTTAATTTTGTTTTGGTAAATTGTATGTGTGGGTTGTGGGGGTTTATAGGGGTAAAAGTTAGGAAGTAATGTATTTGTAATTAATTAATAATGTTTGTTAATTAATATTAATTAATTGATTGATAATTAATTATGATAATTGCGTAATTTTTTTTGCTGCAGGTTGTGGGGCTAATAGGGGTAAAGGGTAGGAATAATTTATTTTTAATTAAATATTAATTAATTGTTAATTAATAATAATTCATTAATTGATAATTCATTGTGGTAATTGTGTAATTATTTTTTGAGGTGCAGATTGTGGGGTTAATAGGGGCAAAGGGTGGGAAGTAATTTATTTTTAATTCATTAATAATTACTTGATAATTAATATTAATTGATTGATAACAATGTTCATTGTTTAATTACATTTTTATGGAGTGTGGGTTTTGGATTTATAGAGGTAAAGGGTGGGGAGTAATATATTTTACTTAACTTATAATTAGTCATTAAATACTATTTTTTATTTGATTGAAAATTAAGTTTAATTGTGCAATCCATGTTTCTGAAGTTCAATTTCAGTTGCGGGTTGTAGGGAATAATGGGGTAAAGGGTGGGAAGTTAATTAATTTGAATGATTTGTAATTTGTTTTTTAATTAATAATATTTGTTTAATTGACAATAAATCATGTTATTGTAAAAATATTTGTTTTTTTTACATTTTAGATGTAGGTTCTGGCTTTTTTAGGGCCACGGGGTGGGAAGTAATTCAATTTCAGGCAATTAATAATTGTATTAAAAGTAATAATTATTATTAATTTAACAATTAATTGTGTTGTGTGTTCTGTGTGGCTATATTGTGGGAACTACATTGATTATGTTTAATTAATAATTAATATTTAACTAATGAAAATGTATTTGTTGATGAATATTTATATTAATAGTGTAAATCATTTTTTAGGTGCAGGTTGTGAGTTTTGTGGTGTTATAGAGAGGGAAGTAACTAAACCAAATTAATAATTAATGTTTTTGTTAATAAATAATTTCTAAATAAAAATATTTATTTGTATGAAATTCATTGTTGTATTTTATTTAGAATATTATTTGTTTTTAGTGTTGAACTGACTGGAGTAGGAATATTAAACTGTACCCCTCCGCTGTCCAACACTTTCCCTACTGTTGTACTGACTGGAGTGGGAATAGTACATTTTACCCCTCACAATCCAGAGCTCTCCTTACTGTAGCACTGACTGGATTGAGAATAGTACATTTTTCCCCTCAGCAATTCAGCGCTTTCTGACTGGAGTCAGAGTTGCTTTCCCTACTGTTGTAGCGACTGGAGTGGTAATAGTGAATTTTACCCCTCCGCAATCCAACGCTTCCCCTACTGTTGCACTGACTGGAGTGGGAATAGTAATTTTTACCCCTTAGCTATCCAACACTTTCCCTACTGTTGCACTCACTGGAGTGGCAGTAGTAAACTTTACCCCTCTGCAATCCATTGCTTTCCCTACCGTAGCACGGACTGGAGAGGTAATAGCAAATTTTACCCCTCGGCAATGCATCGCTTTGCCTACTTTTGCACTGACTGGAGTGGGAATTGCTTATTTTTTTGTTAATTATTAAAAATAATTGCTGTGTTAAGTGTGGTGTAAATAGTAAATTTTAGTATTTTGTAATGTTATATTTTATGTAAGTTTATATTTATTGTAGTTAGAATAGTAAATCTTATTTTTGTGTGGTGTAAAAGATGTTATTACTGTGTTGTTTTAGGTGGGAGTGATTATGTTTAGGTTTATTTCGTTGAAAAATGTTTTCTTTTTAATGTGGTGGGAAGTGTATATATATATATATTTATTTAAATTTGTAATGATTTATTTTTTGATGCAATTTATATGATTATGTGTTTGATTTATTGTAATAATTATATAATTTGCAATCTTTTTTGTTTGCAACTTATTTTAAATTAAATTGTAAAGTATGTGTTGTTTATTTTTATTTTAAATTAAATTAAATCCCTTTTTTAATATTTTATTGTATATATAAATATGTTCGCATATATTTTTGATAATATTATGCTATTTAGGATTTTTTTAATTATACTTTTAATTAAAATATTAGTTAATATTTTTAGATATGTACAATTATATATATATATATGTGTGTTTACATTTTTTTAAAGTTTATTTGTTTTATTTGTTCAAATATACATTTAATTATATTTATTTATACATTAAAGTTAGTATTTAATTTATGTTTATTTTAATATTTAAAATTATATAAATTTAAATTTGATATTTACAATATAATATTGTAAACTATATCTTTTTTTCGATATTTTTGTACTTACCTGTCTAAGTGTAGGGAGTCGATATTTTTGCATTCTATATTTTCACCTCGATTGTTCTACCATCTAAATTTATGTGATTGATATTTTGTCAGTTGACAACACTGACACCTCCTCTACTGAGATGGGATATCAACACTCACACATACGACTCTGGATGCACATTGCCCAACACAATCTCTCCACTATGTTCCACTTTAAGGGTATGCCCAACTGCAACCACTCTGAACATTTCTTTGAGGACCTCGTCAACAGTGGTGTCAGATATTATGGAGATGCTGAATCCAAGAATTCCTGCTAGACCTCTACTTTTCTTGCTCCATTCCTCACTAAAAAGCTGCCCCAAAGTTGCAGAAAAACTACAAGCTTGTGTAGTAGGATACTGTTATCTTGAGAGGGAAATTTCTACTCGAATCACTAGTAGTAATGCGCACGAGAAGGTGTTATTCTTCTGAACCTGGCACATCTATTACTTCAGTTGGAGAGAGTAAGTGCCTTGACACTGTCAAAAGAACTCTAGGTGGAGAACTGTGCTCTTTGCATCCAGTGCCATGTCTCTTCCGTGTAGCTATGAAAAATTAAAAGACATCCAGGCAGTCCTGGAGATTAGAATGCTAGTCTCAAACCAGGTCATCAGTACATTAATAGATTCAGAGGACCCAGCCATCTCACAATACTGTTATGAGCTGGAGTGGAGAAGACCAACCTGGCACCTCACAAAAACCTCAAACATGATGCCCCACAAAAAATATGACCCTTCCATTCACAGGCAGGCCGTGCTGCTATTTTTAATTCTCACACAGTTGAGGAAATGGAAACAATGAAAGTGGAGGTAGAGACCAAGAAAGTAGTAGACTGGAAGAGAAATTCTCAGAATCACATTATAAATCAGCCACTACCAAAATGAACATCAGTTGGGGGTTTAACCTCTTAATGGCAGTATCAAAATGTCACAAGCAGCACCAGTCATACCACAAAACACTTTCAAGTGGCTGGAGAGACAACAAACATTTCTACCCTACAAACCCCGTGACATAACAAGGTAATGCAATCTTCACATTTCCCCTGCTTAAGTATGCACCACTGCATCTCATGCATTCATTTATTTGAGTGCATGTTTTTCTGTTATAAATGCATGCTGCATTTAATTTCACTGGCATGCATGTTGTTTAGTGTTTGTTTCAGTACAATCTGATAGTTCAGCAATTGCTTTTATATGTAATCCAAAGGTCACCAATGTTCTGTATTATTTAATGTGTGTAAATAGTTCAAATAGTCAACAATAATTCATGGAATCAGAAATAGGTGAAGGTGTATGTTGATAGTTGTTTTTAATACAATTTAACAAAAGATCCGTCCTTTTCAGAACAATCTGAAAAGAGCACTTAAACAAAATACAAATAAGTATTGAGGTAAAGGACTTTTCTAATCTGTAAGAATCTGAGCGGTTGGGCTCACTCAGACCTTCTGAAAGGCCATGAGCAGAGCTGTTTGAGCTGCCAGACAGGCCTTACTGGATTCTTAAGAAACCAGCTCTCTTCCATTACGGTATGCGTGTGAAAGGCAAAGCCCCTTAAAAAAAATTATGAAGTCTCCTTTTGGTGCTAAGATAGTTTAATTAGAGGCATGAAGGAAGGTATTGGAGAACAAAAGCAGGGAAACTCTAAAATATTGTTTTACTGTTGCAATTCTTGCTAATCTTCTGTTTATTATTGGTATTATCACCACTATTATAAAAATACTGTTTTGATTTTGCAGTTCTTGCTAACCTTCTGTTTATTATTGGTATTATCACGACTATTATAAAGATATTGTTTTAATGTTGCAACTCTTGCTAATCTACTGTTTGCTATTCCTTTTATCACAACTATAATCTTGGCTTTTTGGTCACAATTATAGACATATGTACTAGAATTTCATTTTGATTTTAATAAAAGTAATTGAAGCATATTCTTAAATGTGATTTCTGAATAATTTTGAATGACACACAATATTTTACTTATTATTACTAATTGGGGAAACGTCCATTGTAATATTGGTTTATTCCCTCATTTTAGACACATGCTCCCTCTGTTCTGTGTGTTTGTCACATGCTTAACTAGTAAAAGGTATTCTTCCTTTCAAGTTCAGGTTTGAATCTCATTCAGAATCTCCTTTACAATGGCACAACTTGCTCCAACAGAAGTAAACTTCAGGGCACTAGTAACACATCGGCTAATGGCTAGGGGTTTACCTAGCATGAGGGCAAGCTAACTGTTGTTGTAAATGCAGCATGCAGCACACCTCTTTGAAATATTTTACTCATGGCTGGAGTTTCATCCTATAGATCTAAACACTCAGTACTTTCATACATAAAGAAGTTCTGTTAAATCTGCTAATTATAAACCTTCTTGTGAATTAGAAATCCTGTTAAGTTATTAGGAACACCAAGCATGGGGGCCTATTAGGATGGCAGACGGACCTGCGTCCGTCCGCCACCCCCGAGGTGGAGGGACCGTCCGCAGGGGCAGCGGCGGTCCCTCCGATGCAATTAGGATGTGACTGCCACCCTGGCGGTCACATCCCGTATCTTTAACCTTGCGGCGGGTGCTGCTTCAAGCAGCACCCGCCGCAAGGTTAAAAATGCATGCTTTACATTTACATGCACAAAGCGGCAGGCACCGCGCGGTGCCTGCCGCTTTGTGCATGTAAATGCTGGGGGGTACCATAGGTACCCCCCATGTGCACCCCCCACCCCCCAACACTCTGGGGGCCCGCAACGGCCCCCAAACACAAAAGACCACATGCTTTTCCACAGCGGAAAAGCCGCCGTGGAAAAGCATGTTTCCGCCTGCATCCTAATATGGTTGGCGGTATCTTGCAGACACCGCCACCATATTTGCCAGCATACACCGCGGATCAGCGGCGGACGTACTTGCCGTCCGCCGCTGATTCCACCGCCATCCTAATGTGGCGGTGGGTGTTTCCAATGTCCGCGGCGGTGAATCCGCATCCTCCAGGCCTGCGGTGGCTTCCGCCGGCCCAGAGGATGCGGATTCACCGCCATCCTAATCGGCCCCATAGTTTGGTGGACAAATACCTAGGGGCTCATTATGTGTCAGGTGGAAATTCACCGCCCGACACCAAACCGAAATCGGGACCGACAGACTTGCGGTCGGCGGTTCCGACCACAGGATTACGATGCGACTGAACACTGTTTGGTCGGATTCCTATTCTTTCCTTTGGAAGCTCGTGTTATGGCCGAGAACCGGGAGTAACACAGGCTCCTATGGAGAAATGGTATGTGTGTGTGTACAACCCTGCACCCTGTAGCAGGCACCCCATGGTGCCTGCCACACAGTGAAGGGTTGTACAGGGGGCTCCAACAGGGTCCAGAGATTCCGACTGTCGGGCGGAGGCTTTCCGCCCGACATCGTAATGAGTCCCCTTGTGTAGTTCAGAATAGGTTCTTTATTTAAACAAGCATTTGCAATGCAATAGGTCTCGCATTAGGAAAGTTTGAGCTATGGGTCTTGTAAATGACAATTTTTTAATTTATGTGTTGGTTTTCAAAATAGCTAAATTAATAGCTTTGTCATTTACAATGCCAATAGTTATAACTTTCGCAAATGTGACACATATAGCAGTTTTCTATTTCACTTTTTCCTCATAACTTTGCGTAATTATGCAAGCGCAAATTACAGAGATTTCGCACACCCCAGGTTGAAACTATTTACTCAATGTGTGTGCCCATGAAAAAGAAAAAAAAAATAGTTGCAACCACGCTGCAGAGTATCCAAATACAAATGAATATGCAGACCTAGAACGGCTCTACAGAGGTTGCAATAGGTTTGTAGCCCCAGTGAAGGGCTGGAGCTGCCAGGTCTTTGATTGTACCTATGCGAACACTAAATGGCCCCAAAACATGGCCTGGAGGAAAGGAGTAGTGGGGAGATGTGTTGTGTCTGCCTGCTGTTCACATGGCATAGGTGGTCTGGTTCCTGTGAAGCTTCGTGAAAGCAACTTGTTAATTTATGTTAATAGGCGCGCCGGAGGCCGGGATCACATTTGTGCTAAAGTTTGGCTTTATTTGAAGTGGGGAAGTGTGCTGCGTATGCCTGCGGGAACTGTAAACGAGTGGGCTCTCGCAAGGCTATTTCAAAGGCAGGATACGTAGTATAGTTATATTCTTAACTAGTCATTTATAATGTCCATAAAATAGAAAAGGAAGCAAAACAAACGTGTTAACAATGTTTCAAGATAAATAGTTTAAAGAATGTTAAGCGTCCGGGCAGATCCCGCTGAAATTAAGCTTGTTGCAGTGAGAGGCACCCCGAGCCACAAGCATGCTGCAGAAACAGACTCATGCATCTATGCGGAGGCATTGTTTGTTGGTCCATGTTGACACAGCAGTGTGATGGCATCTGAACAGATGCATGCATAACCAATGTGTGGATTGTATGCGTGCACCAAGAAGCGGATTTTGGAGAGCTGGGAAAAAACTGAACACGTTTTGTTGAGCATCTCACCAGCAAAACATCGCAGCGGGTTAGTCTGGTTTGGAAGCAGGGCAGGTTACACAGGTGTATAATTAACTGATGGTTCTGGCCTGGTGTTCACGGCTACCATTTGTCTGTGAACGGCTTTCGTCTCTTACTTTACCCCAGTTTATCACCATTTGCTACAGATAAATATGGCAACTGTTCACTGAATGAAATGGATGAGAGCAAAGGGAGGGCAGACATTAAACACATGGTACTTTAAAAAAAAGAGGTTTATTTGGCTAGCCATGATTGTGAAACTGCTTGCATCTCTTGCAGGGCAATATAGGTAAAAACATTATAAATACATATATATCTTCGTACAAAAGAGCATATTTACAATATATATATGTACATATAAACGTGCAGCAAAATGTTTTGCTTCTTTTAAACATTCATTCTTGTAAAGAAAGCAGGTTTTCCTCTAAAAATATCTGGACAGTTTGCTAAAAACAAAACAAGAAGGGAAGAATAGGGGAGAGTAAGGGTGAGGAGACGCACGGGGAGCCGGCCGGCCGTGCAGTGAATAATTAGGGGAGGAGAAATGCCGGCCTGAGGCTGAGCGCAGGCTGGGGGAAGCTTGAGATCCCTGTGGGAGGGAGGCTGAGTCAGAGCGCACGCTTTGATGCAGCAGGGGGCGGAGCGGAGCGGGAAGAGCTGCTGGCGGCACCAAGCTGGGGAACAGATGGCTGGCGATTTGATGCTGTGCACGTGCATTTTAACTCATTGCGCTTGCGCATTGACCTAAAAGCGCACGTGCACTGCATCAAATCGCCACTCTGGTTAAACTCTGTTTAAGCCCCTTTATCTCGGGCCAGCTCGAAAGCGCAAGCGCATCGGCAGGCGAGACCTAAAAAAGAAGGGGCTATTTGGGCTGTATTGGTTGGGTATACACCACATCCAGAGGCAGCAAATCTGCCTGCACCAGATTTAAGACATTTACTAAATCAGTCAGAGGCTGTTTACATGTGACTTTGATGGTACTTTTAACAATCAACAGCAACTGTACCTATGGTTCTTGCCCCAGCACAACGGTTGCATTCTGAAGTGCAGGCAATCAGACCACAGACTAATATTATGAATATTAATCATGGGTCAAGCACCCAAAAAGTCAGACCAGATTTCATTTTGGATTGCTCACAACACAAATCAACTGGAAGCAGTCTATTCTCACACAATACTCCAAGATAACCATAGAATGCTAACTATGGGCATCATTATGATGCCGGTGGGAACACCACCGACAGGCCGTCGGTGGCGGTCCCACTGACAGACAACACTTTGATGCAGGCAGTTGGACCCTTGACTGTCGGGGGACGGAACGCCGCCTCCAACAGGATTTACCGCTTCCGATAGGGGAGTGGACTCAATCGTGACCCTGAATGGAGGTGGTACCTGCTCAGGCACTGCTGTCTGGATTACGATGACCCTTTTCGACTGCCTGTTCATGGCGGTCCCACTGTCATGAAAAGGTAGTCAGAAATGGACTTTGGGCCCCCATGCCCTAATGCACATTCATGCACCTTGTGCCAGGTGCCACATGGCGCCTGGCACACTGTGCATGAATGTTCACAAAGCACTTAATAACACTGCGGCTTGTGCTTCAGTTCTTTACCAGGGCCCCAGCACCGGGCACAGTGTTATTGAGCACTTTCCCACCCGCCGGCCCAGCGGGCACTTTGAAATTGGGCAGTGGGACTGTCAACATCTTGTTGGGAGGTCTACTGTCCACAGCAATGGCGGTCAAATGCTCGTCTGACCACTATCATAATGAGACCCTATGTGTGTTAAAATTAGTCTGGTACCACATGTATGTCAATTTCTTTTACTGTGGAGGTGACAGAGGATTTCTTAGAAGACTTAAAAGGGTATTGTTAGAAGTTGGGTTTCTGGTCGGTCGAGGGATGCACCGTTTCCAAGCAGGAACCACGATCCTATTCAAGATAATTCAGATACACAACCTAAATTAACCTGTGCTCACCCTCTGGTACCTTGGCACAGAGCAGTCAGGCTTAACTTAAGAGGCAATGTGTAAAGTGTTTGTGCAACACTTAAATCAGTGACACACCGCACAAGAATAATCTGCACCAGGTTAGAAAATTTGCACCTAATTTAATGAACAACACAAGACCAGAATGACAAAACTCCAATAAGTAGAATCAGAGTTATGAATTTTTAAAGAATGTCTTAAAATATACTGCTTAGAGTCATAAAGTGCTAACTGGGGCATTCTGGTCGCACTAGACTGGGTCAAATCTGAAAAGCCAAGTCGAATGTGATGGAGCATGGGACGGATACAGGAGACACATTGGCCCTGCTGAAAACAGTGCCTTCTTGGAGGAAGCATCAATATCATGGAGCAGCTGCACAGAATGGTTGAAGGCAATGCATAGACGTCGATCAGACGGACTGTAGGTGATACGTCGGTTCCAAGTCATTCAGTTTGCCTTGGCATCAAACTCCTGGAAATAATAATAATAATAATAAAAACATTTATACAGCGCACAGCTACCTCGGCTGAGGTGTCGCGGCGCTAAAGCAGAAAACAACAGAGCAGAACAGGAGAAGTGCTAGTCCCTATACCTGAACAGCCAAGTCTTCAAGGCCTTTCTGAACTCCAGTTCAGAGTGCAGCACACTTAGATGCAGAGGCAAGTCATTCCAGCATTTGGAAGCTCCCACCTTAAACGTTCTATCCCCACCCTCGCTTGAACAAAATGAGGAATGGTGAGGTAGCGTTTATGGTTGGACCTCTGAGATCTGCCCTGCTGGTAAGGGCGCAGTCTCTCTCTCAGATAGTTAGGTCCCCTGTCCTCGTAGGCCCGACACACAAATGTAAGGGCCTTGAATTCAAATCTATTGGCAACAGGGAGCCAATGAAGTTGTCTGAGGTGGGGAGAGATATGCTGACAGAGTGGAACCTTACAGACAATCCTTGTGGCCGCGTTCTGCGCTATCTGCAGCCTTCGGATCAAGTCGCTAAGCAGGCCTAGGTAAAGACCGTTGCGTAGTCAAGGTGCGAGCTGGCAAGAAGTCAATGAATTTTCTGATTGATTTCATCTTACCGAAGCAGGCCGCAGACACATGCTGAACATGGGCTGAGAGGGACAAGTCTTGTCCCACCGGAGCCCGAGGTTCTTAACCGAGTCCTTAGGCATAGGAGGAGACCCCAGTTCAGCAGGACACCACAGGGTGGTGCTGCTTGGTTGAAAAATAGAATCTCTGTTTTTTCGGCGTTAAGCTTTAAAAATGCTTTGCTCATCCAGATGGCAATGCTTTTGAGACAGTCTCTGAAAGAGTCAAAGACTGATAACAACACATCTCTGAAGGAGAACATCAGTTGGGTGTCATCCACATAGGCTATTACCTTAACCCCCATTTTCGCGATGAGCTCTGCCAATGGTGGCAGATAGATGTTAAAGAGTAGTGGGCTTAGGGCCGAGCCCTGAGGCACTCCCCATCTGAGTGGTTTCGCATCAGAGGTGAAAGAGTGGAGAAAAACGTATTGGTCTCGGCTGTGGAGGTAGGAGGCGATTCAATCCAGCGTCATTCCACAGATGCCTATTTGCTTACGTCTATCAAGCAAGATGGAGTGGGACACCGTATCAAACACTGCCTACAAGTTGAGGAGTACTAGCATGGTCACAGAACCCCCATCCACCACCCAGCAGATGGAATCAGCCATCTCAATCAGTGCAGATTTAGTGCTGTAGCCAGTGTGAAAGGCAGACTGAGAGTCATGCAGTAACTCATTGGTTTCGATAAAGACAGCCAACTGCTGATGGGCCAGTTTCTCCAAGAGTTTAGCGAGGCTAAGAGAAGAGAAATGGGCCTGAAGTTACTGGCAACTTCAGGGTCAGCGTTGGGTTTCTTCAGAATTTGGAAAAGTAAAAACCTTATTAAATTGAATTTAAAAAAAATTAAAAATGTTTTTAAAATATTATTGTAAATTAATTTAATTTAATTATTTTAAATGTAGAACCAACAACAGCTTGCTACAGTATTATTAGCACACACTTGAATTAAACATATCTTTAATTTAAAATTATTACATTAAAAAACCCATCAGATTGACAAGCACAAGATTGCATTTTTGGAAGTGCTGATTCAAAATGATATGACCAGCATCAAAACTAATGTATACACCAAGAGCACTGACAGAAACAACTGCTTACATTTTGAAAGTTTCCATCAATTTCCATTAAAACACCACTTACCATACTCTCAGTTCATCAGACTTAAAAGAATTATGTCTTACCCTTTGGAATTATCTGCCACCATTATTCGTTTTACCAAGAGATTTAAACAACTTGGATACCCTCAAAATCTCATTCAGGAATCTGTACATTGGGTTTCTAAACTTGACAGACAACAACTGTTAACCAAAACCCAGTCGACAAATGGTAACAATGATATGTGTATTAAAATATTCTACAAAAGCACATCACATTAAATCCTTCATTAATAGACATTGAGCTAGTATCCAAACAGAACCAGATCTAATGCACTTATTCCACCAAAAAACTATTTTTGCCTTTCAACGATCGAGAAATTTGAAAGAACTATTGACAAGCACAAAAAAAGCTGAGAAAGTCAAACACAAAGGCATGCAAAGTTGTACACACTGCGTCCATTGCAACAATGTGATCATTGGCAATAACCTAACCCATCGAACCAAAGGCAATAAAATCAAACTACAACACTCAAGCATGTGCGACAGAACAAACGTGATTTATGCTTCAAAATATCAGTGTGGTAAACTATACGTGGGAAAAACTGAGCTAAAAATGTAAATCCGAATATCTGAACATACAAGCAACAACAGAAATCCCAACATAAACTATACTGTGGCAATGCATTGGCTTCAAGCAGGACATGACATTGCGCAATTACGTTTCACCATCTTAGAAGGTCATGAAACCAAGATTTGACATGGATCCCCATAAATAACTGGCGAGATCTGAATTTTGGGGGATAAAACAACTGAATGCAATGCAGCCACATGGGATGAATGACAATTTGGAATTTGCTTGTTTTCTATGATTCTTCATTTTAATTCACTTTTGGGTAGTAACTTTGGCCTTGATTTGATGGTTTGTAGGGTTTTGATATTTAATTAGTATCACAATTTTTATTTTGTATCATGCAACCTGCTTCATTTGCCTTGTTATTTGGCTGTAATTTAGTTAATGTTTTAATTTTTATTTCTCACACAGTCATCGGTTTCACTCTTGTATACTGTTCCCCCTTAGTCACAGCTTTAATCTCTATGGTGTAAAGGGTCCCTCTGAGGCAACCTTCAGTATTCGCACACCTTTAAGAACACAGGCATCAGGTATGTTAAGACACTTTGTACATAATGTGCACATAAACACCACTTCTGGATAGAACCCACCATGACCAACTCTGGTGGAGGAGAAATGTAGCAAGAATTAGCCCGGCAAGTAAGTAGGCTTTCACAAGCTTCAAGACGGGATACACATGGGTGTTCACTATTTCTATATACCCAGGCAGCCGCAGAAGCCGACCTGTGAAAAATACATGGCGCAGTGTCTTTTCAATGGCGGCAGCATGTTTAGCCCATTTTGGCAATGGAAGGCACACGTTATATATTCGTATGCAGAGTGTGCTTTTTCAGCATGATTCCCGCAGTAAAGTTCTTTCGTATACATGTTTTTCCATGACACGGATGGGTTGATTTTGAATTTCGGTTGGAAGCATGCATACTGTCCTTCCCTGATTAGGCTCGGTTTTATCTAGTGATCTTGGATTTCACTCAGCAACAGCCCATTGAACCATTTGTGTTGTTGACATGCTTTAGAGTTACTTCTGGAGGACCTCATTGAGCTGACTATAGTTTTGATTATGTTCACAAATTTCATTAGTTGAAGGCCCAATGATGACCCGAAATGCATTGGGCAGGACTCTGGGACTAATTCATGCTTAAGCAACAGAACACTGTGAATCATGGATGATTTATCAAAATATTGAATTCCAACAAGTTTACATGAATTTCATCAGTCAATACAAAAATTGGTGTCACTATAATTGATTACAGATGATTGAATTTTGAATCAATGAAGAGCCTGTTGATAAAATTGTGACAAGAAAACATATGTGTTTTCCAGCTAAGTGCGACCGGTAGCCAGGGAGCGGATTTACGCTGATGACAAACTCACTACTGTTAAATATATACCAAGGTGTGCTGGTGAATCAGTGGGTATATAACTGTATAATTGAGGGATTAGGTGTCTCAGTGAATGTATGGGTGAGTGACTAAGTTGTGCGAATGTCTGTATCAGTCTGTCAGTTGGTACCTAAGTGTCAGTATGGGTTGGTGAGTGGATATGTGAGTGGCTGTATGGGTGATTGATTGTCTGTTTGAGTACTTGTATGAGTGTCTGTGTGGTTGGGTTAGGGGGTGTATGACTGCCTGCAAAGATGAGTGAGTGGATGAGTCAGTGGCTGTATGCATTAATGAAGGTCTGTATAGGTGACTGAGTGTGTGTATGGGTGTGTCGGTGAGTGAATGGATGCATCAGTGGTATATGTGAGTGAGTGTGTGTATAACTGCATAGGTAAGTAAGTGGCTGTGTGATTGACTATGGCTGACTGAGTAGGTGTGTGAGTAGGTCTATGGGTGACTGACAGTATGTGAGTGGCTGTATGGGTGTATGAGGGGATATAACAGTGGCTGTATTAGTGAGTGGGTTGGTGTATAAGTGGCTATCGGGGTGAGTGGGTGGATATGTGTAAAACTATGAATCAGTGAGTGGATATGTAAGTACTTGTATGGGTGTATCAATGGTTTTGAGAATGGTAGTGTGAAAGTGAGTGTGGGTGTATGAAAGGCTACATTGGGGGTGTGAGTGGGTATGTCATAGATTTTGCAGATTATGTCATCAGTGATGTCATTTGAGATGTCATCAGTAATGTCCTCATGATGTCACTGACCATGTCATCAGTGATGTTATACGTGCTGTATCCATGTCTAAAGTTTCCTATGGAAATTAACATGGAGAAAAAGCATTTTAGGACCCCCCTTTTTCTAGACCTCCACTTGACGGATCACCCAAAAATGTCAAGAGTGCAGTTGAAGTGGCTGGTGTATTAGTATCGGAAATTCTGCGAGGATTCGTCAAACGACGCCAACGTTATTGGAAACTACATCCTAACTAGAACTGCTTACTGGCTCACCGTGATCATGAGCAAGGTGGAGAGACACCGAAACGCGTAGATCAAACGAGCTGTCAGCCCCTGTATGAAAGGATACAAATAAAGCTGATTTTGTGAAGAAAACTGTCTTGGGCGTGCGACCCATTTTTTCCCTTTTCGAGTGAAAAGTTGTGGAATGTGTAGCAGCGTGGGTTCATCCGCAGGGTGATGCACCAACTACGAGCGCTGCAGAACCGGGAAACTGGAACCGATTTTGAAGGATGTATACATATATATACACATTTGTGAACAAGGCAGCTGTGACTGCCGAAATGCGTCATGCCATACTAAGTTGCAATAAAGTTTAAAAACTGAAGAGCGGACCTCCAGAAGTGTTGGTGCCTGTATCATAGACGAGCAGGAGCTGGAAGCATATATTCATATATATACAAAAATTCTGTTCCAACATCAATGCAGCATTTTTTGACAAACAGGTATATGATATGCATAATTATAATTTTTACATATAAACATTTTGTTGGTCTAGCTAAAAATCTAGGACCAAAAACAATTTTTGCTTTTCACAATTCTTGTCAGATAGGGTCCACTACAGTTAACATGATAGCAACAAAGAACAAATTGTATTAGAAGAATAGTGGTTAATCTGCATCGGTGGATAGTGCATTATCAGGTAGATTCATCAAGCAATTTTGCGAGATCAAACGGTGCGAATCGCAAAATTAGGCCGTTTGCGCCCGCTAAAATGGCATTTGAGATTCATCAATGGTTCATGAACTCGCAATTTGAAAAATCGCAAATAATTGCGATTTCTCAAATTGCGATCGCATTTAAGGAATCTCAATTAGAGATTCCTTAAATGCTTTTCATGAACCTTTTAAAAATTGCGAAATCGCAATATTGGGCCGCTATTTACCGCGAAGTGTAACTTCGTGGTAAATAGCGAAAACTCAGAAAAATGCACTTTAGTGCATTTTTCTAAGTTGGATGTTACACACACATATGTCCTTTGGACATGTGTGTGCGCAACATCAGTCTATATTTAAATTTCAGGGGTGCTACAGGGTGTCCTTTGGACACCCCTGGCACCCTTGAAATCGCATCCTTATTTGCGATTAGAAAATTGCTAATCGCAAATAAGGAAGCTGGAGGAATCGCAATTATTTTTGCGATTTCTACATGAATCCCGTTTTGCGAGTCTTTAATAGCGATTCCTTAATAATCGCTATTAAGGACTCGCAAAACGGGACATTGATGAATCTGGCCGCTAATCACATATGTACACAGAGATAGCAGATCGCATGCAGCTATAGTTCATTAAGGACCTATCAGCTCTTGACCAATAGCATGCCTCTCACGAGTAGTGCCATGAAGTTTATACTATATTATATAATGTCTATTGAGGCATACTTCTTCTCTACCTTAAGCTAATTACACATACAAATTAAAGGCTGTGTTAGAACTGAAAGGTATATAATCCAGTTGGTCATAGAGTTAATTTCACCATTGTGCATGAGCACACAGACAAATGGCTCTTGTAGACCACATTGCATGCCACAAGCGGCTTACCATATTCTTCCACCGTGAAAGTGGAGGCAATTGTGTTAGGGTAAACATTGATGTTGTAGGTGCCCAGTGCTGGCTCTGAGGACAAAGGGAACGAGAGATCGGTGATGCCTAGTTGAGGGGTCACGTTCACCCACTGCACAATCCTGTTCCCATTGGGGTCCTGCAGAAAGAAATGGTGAGACAGAGATAGGAAGTAAGAGAAGGCCAGTTTCCAGAGGGAGGTCTACATGACAAATATTCCTCATAAATCAAACCAGGGGACACAGATGAAACTGGTTGGGCAATCTACAACAGGAAATTATGATGAGAGCACAAATGCACACACACATATATATATAGACCAAAATATTTCTTAATCGATTATATTGTAATCAATACAATATTATTCCATTTCTGACTTTCAAAAATTGTTGGACAAGTCACTGGAGTGTCATGCTTGACGGTGTCACTTTTCAGTTCATATACCGTCCAGTCAAAAAACACCATATTTGGACCCAGTGGGCAACCTAATCAATGACATGAGTTCAGATACAGAATCAGAAGTGGCGTCAGAGGATCAAGGTTCAGGTGCATTTAGAACAACAACGTGTACCACAACAGATAATGAATTTTGTTTTTTAAGGCAGGACCAGAGAACAAATTACAGACAGAGGAAAGGCCATATAACAGCAAAAGAAGGGGATGCCAAGGAAAAAAAGAAGGTGAGAAAAACAGAGTGGGAAAATAACACGTAACAGCAAAAATAATTCCTGCTGTAAGGACAGAGCTGAATTTAACTGAAGAAATGTGTACGGCAGCCAAGCACAGATTTTATCTCTAGTCCTGTCCTTATGCCAGGAACCCAATTCTGATTATGTCTAGAGTAGGCTGGATCTTTCTAAGTTAAAAAGAAAATTAAAATTATGAACATGCATAAGGAAGGAGAAAATGCATACACAGGTTTGATGGGACATACATTTAAGGGTCTATTAGTATGGCGGGCGGATCGCCACCGCCCAAATGACGGTGGAAATCTGCCCACCATAACACACCGCCTGCATGCCATTTACCCCCGCCACATTATGATGGCGGGGGGTTCCATGGTGGATGGGAAGACCATCTGCCACTTTTCCGCCCATTGACAGGTCGGCCGGGAGGAAAAGGGGTTGAATATGGTGACGGTGTCTGCAAGACACTGCCATCCATATTGCACTGTAGGCGGAGAGCAGCCTTTCCGTGGCGACGTTGCCACCACGGAAAGATATGCGGTGTTCGCAGTATGGGGCCCGTTACTGGCCCCCAGGATATGGGGGATACAAGGGAGGTACCATTACGGCACCGCCCGCCACAATATGAACAAGGCGAGCAGCGCATGCGCTGCATCGCTAGGCGGGACCAAAAAATGAGGGATGCATCCTAATTAGAATCACGGGACCGCCACACATATAGCGGGCATTCCCATCTGCTGTTACGATGGCGGGCGGACTTTATCTGCCCGACATCGTAATAGACCCCATAATGTTAATAAAAGTAAAATTCTTGTCTCAGATATTGATTTCTTAAAAGATTTGATTGAATTGGAAATAGAACATGACAAGATTACACAAAATGTGGATGAGGTTTTGATGTCTGAATTGTTAACACTGAATACAGATGATGAAAAAGGTATAAAGTTTAGACCTACATCTAGGTGCATCCACAGACCCAGAGGGACACTATTAACATCTTTTCAGAGATAATGAGTAAAGAGTTCAGAACTATTCAGTGTGTCTCTAAGAGGAAGAAGTTGAATTACAGCAACAACAAGTAGAATATATTAAAACTATGAGAAAGTTGAGAACTCAGACAGAATCGGGTATTAGAGGTTCAGAAAAAGGCTGAAATGTTGCCATATGGCCCAAGGGGTATACAACCTTTACAACGCAACTTTTACAACGCACTACCATTACAACGAAACTTTTACAACGCAAAAACCATTACAACGCATGTATTTACAACGCATGTTTTTACAACGTAGGTACCTTTACAGCGCATACCATTACAACGTAAGTATTGGTAAGTATATAATTATATTTAAAATGTTATATGTTTGGGTTTTTTAAGGGGTATTTTTAGGGTTCAGGGTCAGTTTTGGGTTTTTGGGTAAAGGGGTATTTTTAGGGTTCAGGGTCAGTTTTGGGTTTTTGGGTAAAGGGGTATTTTTAGGGTTCAGGGTCAGTTTTGGGTTTTTGGGTAAAGGGGTATTTTTAGGGTTCAGGGTCAGTTTTGGGTTTTTGGGTAAAGGGGTATTTTTAGGGTTCAGGGTCAGTTTTGGGTTTTTGGGTAAAGGGGTATTTTTAGGGTTCAGGGTTAGTTTTGGGTTTTTGGGTAAAGGGGTATTTTTAGGGTTCAGGGTCAGTTTTGGGTTTTTGGGTAAAGGGGTATTTTTAGGGTTCAGGGTCAGTTTTGGGTTTTTGGGTAAAGGGGTATTTTTAGGGTTCAGGGTCAGTTTTAGGTTTTGGGGTAAAGGGGTATTTTTAGGGTTCAGGGTCAGTTTTGGGTTTTTGGGTAAAGGGGTATTTTTAGGGTTCAGGGTCAGTTTTGGGTGTTTGGGGTACAAGGTAAAAATACAGTAAAATTAAATTTAAATTAAATTATTTAAATGAAATTAAATTAAATTAAATTACATTACATTAAATTATATTAATTTCAATTAATTTACATTTAAAAAATTAATATATACTTACCAATACTTACGTTGTAATGGTATGCATTGTAAAGGTACCTGCGTTGTAAAAACATGCGTTGTAAATACATGCGTTGTAATAGTTTTTGCGTTGTAAAAATTTTGTTGTAAAGGTATGCGTTGTAAAAGTATGCGTTGTAACGTCATACATCCGGCCCAAGGATAGGCATATGAAAGAGGCATATGAGCAGTTGAATGATCCGCAATGTTCCAAAGAGATTACCATGGCTGAATAATGAGAGGAAAAACAAGATTCTGACAAAGAGCGGAATGAGTGGAAAGATCAGGGTCTGTGAAGCTGGGATGAATATAGATTGCTCAAGCAGGACCACACTAAATGATCTATTTTCTACCTAATCCCTAACGTGCACAAAAATGTCAATAATCCACCTGGTTACCCTATAATTGCCGTCCAAGGAAGTATGTTTCAGAACATTTCCAAATATACAGACTACTTATTAAACCCATCATTAGTTAATCGACCATCTTATATAAAGGTTTGTGCCGATTTTTTACGTAGACGTTTTGATAGAAAGTGGGAAGATGCTATCCTGATGATGACACTAGATGTGACATCATTATACACAAATGTTAGACATAAAGATGTGTTGAAGACAATGAAACATTTTGTGAGAGCTAGGCCTAATAAGCTATATGAGTACAATGAAATACTTTTGGAAATGGTAGAATGGGGTCTGACAAGAAACATTGTTTTGTTTAATGGAGAAAATGTTCAGCAAATAGGCTAAGCAATAAGCACCTGCTTCACCCCCAGCTGTGCACATTTCCATATGGGCAGGTGGGAGGAGCAGTTGATTGGAGGTAACGCAATAGAAAAAGAGACACAGCACATTATATTAAGGGTGCATTTTTATGGATGGCTCATTTGTGATATGGAAAGGCAGTAATGCAGAAGTAGTCTTCTTTGTGGATGAGGTAAACAATCATTTAAATTTGGCTTTTACCAACAAGATAAGTGAAAGAGAGTTGGAATTCCCTGATATATAATTAAGGAAAGATGCATAGAGATTGATGGCAACGCTATACAGAAAGCCCACAGAAGGAAACAGCATTCTACATGCTCATTTTTTTTTCAGACATTGCCCCCAAGTCATACAATGGCTGCCTCCACATGTTGATTCATGTGGTGATAGCCAACCAGATCTTATCTTAAGGCCTGTCTGTTCAGGGATCCGATCCTCTGTGGCATTAAATACCTGTATTTGCTGAAGCTTAATACCTCTAAAACTACTACATGAAATTACACAAAATCACAAAGAACACATTTTCTGTACGAAGATTTGGCTTTCTATCAAATTTGGTATACAATGGTTAATCTGTTTAGGCTGTAGCTATGTCTAATTTTTCTATTGGAAAATGAATAGGGAAAACGTGCTTTGGGTCCCCTCATTTCTCTCGGCCCCCGCTTGATGGATCACCCCAAAACTTTACAGGAAGAAGCTGAGTTGGATGAGACACTTTTAGGAAAGTTTTTTGAAGATTCGTCAAACAGTGCCAAAGTTATAAACAATAAAAAAAATGCTTCTCCTATTTTCCTATGAAAATTTGGTCCTAACCACTATAGATAGATAGATAGATAGATAGATAGATAGATAGATAGATAGATAGATAGATAGATAGATAGATAGATAGATAGATAGGAGTGAGGGCGATAGATAGATAGATAGATAGATAGATAGATAGATAGATAGATAGATAGATAGATAGATAGATAGATAGATCGATAGATAGATACCTAACATATCCATGCCATGGTCTGCAAGGTGTTTATGAAGACTATCTAACACACTAGACATGTGGTGGTTCCTCATCTTTATATTTATTCAGCAGCTATTGACCTTTTTCTCATTTTGGCTTTGGAAGGGTCAGTTCCAAATGATGCTAGGCAAATTACGCATTGCTCTCTGCCTGCCTGTGAGTATGCAGAGTAAAACTAGTCATCTTCTCTTAGATTCATATCATTCACTTATGTTATTTGTGAATACATCTGTTCTCCAGACATTTGAAAAGTCTAAAACATTAGTTTAAAGCAGAATAACATTAACTCTAGAGGGACTTTCAGCTACTGTAAGTGAAGCAGAATGTGATTTTACAGAGCTTTTGAAATTCCACAGCACATCTATTTTCTCATAGTGGGTCCTCCTGAGCTAGCGCTTGAGAGGAGAAGACCTTATGAGTCTTACCCGTAACCATACGACTGGTAGGGGAGAAACTGCTGGCACTTGTTTGCAGCCCAGGTACTGGGAGAATGGAATAAAACAACACTTACCTTAAACTCAGAAACCACAAGGAGAGACTCCAGAACCACTTAGTTGTAGCCCAGAGCGCAAAAACACAAGGTGTGACATGCTTACCTGAAGTCTAAAGGTTGGAATGAGACAGGATTCTGCTACATACCTCTACTACAATCAGGGGGTACTGCAAGGGAAATGAGAACACCAGTTAATGCAGATCAAACAACAGAACTCCACCCCATACACATTCCCTATTACAGTTACAAAACTCCCTCCTCTCGTGATTTTATAGTATGTAATGCTAGTTCAATATTTGAGAGCTCCAGGAGCAGAGGAACAGCAAGTCAATGTGTACGACAACAGCAAGGAACAGGAAGCAAGCACAAGAGGGAAACACATGGGGGGCGGAGAATGGAGCAGGACAGAGCAGCAGCAGAGTAGATCAAGGTCAGACTCTCTGGACATGAGTCTTATGTCTTGGAACATAGTCTCACTTATTGGGTGTGGCTCTCTTCTTGAAGCACAATTTCACTCACTGTAAGTCTTACTTCTTGGACAACAGAGTCACTTATCTTGTTTGAGTCCTACATCTTGGAGCACAGTCTCCCTGGTTGAGTGTGAATCCCAGATCTTCGAGCACCATCTCACTGACTGAGTGTGAATCCCAGACCTTCGAGCACCATCTCACTGACTGAGTGTGAATCCCAGACCTTCGAGCCCCATCTCATTGACTGAGTGTGAATCCCAGACCTTCGAGCACCATCTCACTGACTGAGTGTGAATCCCAGATCTTCGAGCACCATCTCACTGACTGGGTGTGAATCCCAGACCTTCGAGCACCATCTCACTGACTGAGTGTGAATCCCAGATCTTCGAGCCCCATCTCATTGACTGAGTGTGAATCCCAGATCTTTGAATAAAGTCTAGACTCACTGACTAAGTGTGACTCTGTGAGTAAAAATCCAAGACAGTCAAGAACCATCTCACTGACTGAGTGTGAATCCCTGACTTTCGAGCGTAGTCTCACTGACTGAGTGTGAATCCCTGACTTTCGAGCGTAGTCTCACTGACTGAGTGTGAATCCTAGCCCTTCAACCACAGGCTCACTGAGTAGAAATCCCTGATCTTAGAGCAGTAAACTGTTTGTGTTGTCCCTGTGCCACAAATTCCATGGCATGTATTGCATCACACAGACCGAGCACACTTTCACATCGCTTTAGATATGACGTGTGGTGCCGGACCTAGGAATACATTACAGTAATGAACATAGAAGAGACACGTGGTGGTGCAGGTTAGCATTCCAGTTGCTGTGGAAATATAGGGACGGTCTTGCTATAGAGTTTCATCAGTGTGAGTTGATGAAGTTCTTTTTAATGGATTACATAATTGGAGAATGTGTTAAAATATTTCACACGGAAGGGGCCGTGGCTGGAAGCGACAGCATGGTGGACGAGTAGCCGTTGAGCTCCGCCCCGGCCCCCCCAATAATTCTGGAATTATGCCAGTCACAGAGCAAAATTGCCTGCCAGAGGGGAGAAATTACACTCCCCAAAGCTCCCTGCCTGGTCGGGAGCGAAGAAATTTGGAAATAGGAGCTGGAGGTGACCTGGAGCGACGGGCAGAGGCCCTGCTGAGGCCGAAAGAACAGTGGACCAGCAGTAAATGGCCGCCACTTTCAACACAGTCAGCCCAGTCCCGTTTCTATGTTTATGACAACATAAACTCCCGAGTTGCACCTATGTTTAAACTTCCCCTCGCGGGCAAACACAGTAAACCTTGACTTCCCCGGATCCCCAGGGACGAGAAGAGCCTACCACTTGAGACGACTTTAACTTCTCACGAAGTAAGTAGATTTAGCACGCGATGAACATCAACCTTCACGCACCCACCAACCGCGCACAACTAACGCCCTAACCCCCTGTTTTCTTCCTCGAACAGATTCAACCACAAATTATTTTCTACATCGCTCAGACACAAGAAACTCCCGGTACGTTTCTTTTTCTTTTTCCAAACCCCTTATACAACACATGACGTGATGCTATTTAACTATCGTTTTGGTTAACAACATTTGTTTTTGACACTTAACCTGATCAATGTTTTGTTTGTGATCGTTAACAAGAAATGTAATGATGTACCTCATGCTGAGATTAGTGTATCTGAAAACGTATCACTGTAATAATGTAAAAGCGCACACAAGTTTGTAGTGTAACACAAGACTTCTTTATTCCGGAGCGCCGGGAGAATTCACTTGCCTCTAGCGGTCGGCGCCAAGTAAACAATATGGCCGCCTTCCGTTTCCTGTCCGCCCACATCCTGTTCCGGGGACGGAACACTAGAGCGCTACCACATATCTCCCCCCTTTATGCAATAATCAAACAATGTACAAAAGTCTTACTTCCAGTCCATATCATAGTCCTTGAATCTCTCAGGTACCTTTACTCTTCTTCCTGCTCGGGTCTCCACTCTCTCACCAATTCTCTCTCCTCCTGTCGACTTGTTCTCCGTCCGCTCTCTCGCTCCTTCTTCTCTGTCTCTCGCTACCATTTCCCTTCCTTCTTTGCTTCTACTTCTTTCCTCCATTGTCTCTCTCTCCTCTCTTTCTCCACTTGCTGTATGTTCCCCTGCTCCATCGACGTTCTCTCCTTGCTTTCCTCTGCCTTCACTTTCTCCTTCCTCGAATATATGCTCTGCTCCTTCTTCTATTTCCTCTTCCCACTTCAGTATTTTGCTGCACTTCGCCATTCTGTCCATAGACCATACCTTTCCGTCGCTCAGAAGAGCTGACCGGGCATAGGGCTCTACTACCTTGAGGGGTGGTGAAAACTTGCTTTCTCCCTTTCTCTTCATGATGGCCAGCTTTACCCTAACCCAATCACCCTTGTCTAGCTCTGCATCTCGGGTGTTTCGTCTCTTGTTGTAATGGGCAGTGTAGACTTCTTGTGCTCTCTCCAGATTCTTTCTGACCACAGCTGGTGACCACTTGCTCTGCACCACCAGCTTCCTCCATGCCGTGTTGTCTTTCGTGAAAGCTTCCCTACCTCTTAAAATCTTGAAGGGGCTGTAGCCTGTGCTCCCAGGCGTGATTCGGTAGGCCCAAATCATCTTCTCCAACTCTTTCTCCCAGTCCAGACCATCCTCAATGGCTGCTTGTATAGTGCCCATTATCACACGATTGAAACGCTCTACTTGGCCATTTCCCGCGGGGTGATAGATTGGCGTGTGCTTCACTTCGATGCCGTTTCTGTTAGTAAAGGCAATCCACTTCGCCGAAGTGAATTGGGGGCCATTGTCGCATGTGATGATCTTCGGGATGCCTTCTCTGACAAACGTGGCACGCAAGAAACGTATCACTGCTTCAGTGTCTGCATGTTCCAAGATTTCTAATTCTGGCCATTTGGAATACTTGTCAATGATTACTACTGCGTACTTCTGAGTTCCCTCTTTATCCAGGACTGGACCCATTATGTCCACAGATATCATCTCCCAAGGGCCATCCGGGATGGGGAATTTCCCCAATGGCGGTCTCAACATGCTCTGGGACTTGTCTGCTTTTGCACATGACTCGCACATGCGCACATGCCGTTCCACCTGTGCATCTATGGCCGGCCACCAGTACGCTTGTCTGGCCAGGGCTTTCGTTTTCGTAATCCCTTGGTGCCCTTCATGGAGTAAGGACATCAGATGATCCAGAATGTTCTGTGGCGGGACCACTTTGTCACCTCGGAGTAGGAACACAGGGTTCTCCGCCAATGACAGTTCATCTCTGACCTCCCAGTACCTCTTCAATTCTTCCTTCAGGTGTCTTTTTTCCGGCCATCCGTGGACGACATACCCTTTCACAGCCTCCAGATCCGTGTCTTCCTTGTAGGCCTTTTCCCAGTCCTGGGCGCTTATCACTTCTTCTGTGTCCTGGATGGTGGCCACTACGTAGCCGTCCCAGTCCTGCCTCCTTTCGCTCTCTGCTTCGTCCATGGCCGCCGCCCTACTCAGGAAGTCTGCCACTTTGTTCTGCGGTCCCGGAATGTGTTCAACCTCATAGACGAAGTCCAATAGCCTGAGGGTCATCTTGGCTATTCTGGGTGTTGCGTGATCATGACCGCTTGATGTCAGGACACGGACTAGAGGTTTGTGGTCTGTCTTCACTAGGAACTTGGCTCCCCACAAGTATTGTCTAAATTTCTCCATCGCCCATACCACGGCCAGCATTTCTTTCTCTACCACGCTGAACTTCTCTTCATTGTGGGCCAACGAGCGGGAAGCGAAACTGATAGTCAACAACTCCCCTGATTCAGCCTTCTGCATCAGTACTGCCCCTAGACCGCGGTCACTGGCGTCAGTGGTGAGGATGGACTCTGCATTTGGGTCGAATCCTTTGAGGGGAATGGCCATGCCCATCTCCTGCTTGAGCGCTTCGAATTCCATTTGCTCTTCCTTTCCCCACTGGAATCTGTTCCTTTCCTTGAGTAGTTGTCGAATAAAGTGCGTTTTCGTGGCAAAATGGGGAATGAACTTGCTGTAATACTCGGCCATTCCTAGGAATGACCGAACATCTTCCTTCTTTCCCGGAGTGGGTGCCTCCAAAATGGCTTTCATGTTTGTCTTCTTGGGAGTAATTCCTTGTCCACTCACCTCATGACCAAGGTACGTGACAGATTGGACTCCCAAATTGCATTTGGACCACTCAGCGGTCAGCCCGTTGTCTTGCAGCCTCTGTAATACTTTGTGGAGCTTCGCGTTGTGGTCTTGCCTCGACTTCCCCATTATAAGAATGTCGTCCTGAAAGAAAAGGACATCTTTCAAGTCTTTTAAGAGTTTGTGCATAATCTTTTGGAAAACTGCTGCGGCTGAAGCCAGGCCGAAGGGCATCCTCACGAACTCGTAGCACCCAAATGGCGTGATAAATGACGTGAGGTGACTGCATGACGGATGAAGCTTCACCTGATGATAGGCCGACGACAAGTCGACCGTGGAGAACCATTTGACATCTTTTGTCTTCGCCAACATTTCATTGATGCGCGGCAGAGGGAATTTGTCTATGATGATGTTTTTGTTCAATTCTCTGAGGTCCACACAGAGGCGTACCTTGCCGTTGGGCTTTTGGGCTACAACCAGGGGTGAGAGCCACTCTGCACTCTCAATCGCTTTGATGACGCCTTCCCTTTCCAGTCTGTCCAGTTCAGTTTGCACTGCTTCTCTACTGCGGAACTGGATATTTCTCACTTTGTGCACCACCGGCACCGCTCCCTTCTTCAGCTTTATGAGGTGTGTGTATTTGCCCAGTTCACCAATCTGGCCGTTGAATACCTTGGGATACGCCGTCCGCCACAATGCCACATCTTCCTTGATCTCCATATCCATGAGCAAGATTTTTTCGATACCACCCGGGTTGAGCTGGATCCCCAATGCTCCTTGGCCCTTCCAACTCAGCACGGATGGGCCTCTCTCCGCGACATATAGCTTGCAATGTGCATGGCGGCCTCTGAATTCAAACATGAGAGGACAGTACCCCAACATGGGAATCTTTTGCCCAGTGTATGTGACTGGCCTCACATCCATGGGTAGGAGAGACTCTTTGATTCGTGACGCAAAGTTGTCTTCCCAAACTTGTCTTTGAACGATAGAAATGGGCGCCCCACTGTCTGCGATCATCTCTAATGGTATTCCTCCAATGTGCATGTCGAGCCGGGGTCTATCTGAGTTTGAACCATCCATTTCCAGTATTTGGACATCAATGTACAGGAATTCCTCTTCTTCCGCCGTGTCTTCTTGGTCGCTGGCCTCTTCCCGCTGTTCTTGGTCTACTAAGCGTACCATGGCGTTCTTGGGTTTCCTGCGACACACCTTTTCGTAGTGTCCGAAAATGTTGCAGTAAGAGCATTTAGCCCTACAGGCAGGGCACGCCTTGTCGTTTCCCAGATGGGCATTGCTACCACACCTGTAACATTGGGGTCTTCCTCCTTTGTTGGACCTGCTGTCCGTCTGGTGTCTGGTGGTGTTGTCAGATCTTCCACCTCCTTGGTATCTCCGCGTCTCGTTCTGCCTCGAACGGTCATTTCTATTTGGCGCCATTACCTTGCATACGGTTTGCGACTCCTGGACGTCCTTCTTCACTGCCTGAGCGCACCTTCTAGATAACTCTGCCTTCTTGACCATCGCCCAGATTTCTTTGAGTGGAGCGTCGCCATTCACCCACAACTTTTCTTGTATGTGAGAGCTTGAAGTGTGCATGATAATCTGGTCCCTGATGAGTTCATCATGCAGTCCCCCAAATTTGCACGTGAGGGCCAACTTCCGCAACGCTACGACGTACTCGTCCACAGTCTCGCCGCTTTTTTGCTTCCTCTGAAAGAAGTTGAATCTGTCGATGGCGACACACACCACCGGTCTGTAGTGCGCATCTAGGTCAGCGATGGCGTGATTAAATACCTCTGTGTCTCCGGCGTCTCTCTCACCTTTGACAATGGTGTCATATACTCTGAGCCCCTCTGGGCCCAAATTATGTAGCAAGATCTTCTTTTTTCTTTTGCTAGAAAACTGGGTGTCACCTTCCTCTTCTAGCGCCTCCAGATAGTTAAGGAAGTACCTCTTCCAGTCTTCCCACTTTCTTTCCGGTTCGCCACTTCTCGTCAGGAATGGTACCAGTTGGGTGAGGGACGTGCTCTGGGCTGCCATCACTGGAGCGTTCCTTCTGTTCCCTGCTGTAGTGTCCGTCCGCCTGGTCGGACTCCCTGGAGCGTCCTGCCCCCCTCCGTCTTCTTCCCTGTACTCCTCGTCACTTTCCTCCCCTTGTCCTCTCTCTGTGGGGTTTGATATAGCCCGTGGGCTGCCTTCTGTACCTGGGTGCGAGGAGCCTGATGCTTCCGCCAGTGTCCGCTGATCTGCCAGGGTGCCTGGTCGCTCTCTAGGGACCTCGATGGTCTACTGGTCTGGGTACCTTGGTGCACCTAGTCTGGGTGCCCTCAGCTGCTCTGCAGTGCTCTCTGTCCACCTTGGTAGGTGCTGGGTGGAGTAGTGACCTTCTCCTCTGCACTGGTTGTAGACTTGGGCGCTGCGGTGGCCTCAGGGGTTGCTGGCTGCTTTGCGCGCCAATTTCCTGCCTCTCGGCGGCTCCTCTGCCGCGCTCCGGGTCTCTGTGCTGCTCTCACGCAAAATGCGTGCGCTCGCGATGTCGTCGCGTGTGTTCTCGGGATTCAAAGCCCCCAACTCGTCGCCATTGTAATAATGTAAAAGCGCACACAAGTTTGTAGTGTAACACAAGACTTCTTTATTCCGGAGCGCCGGGAGAATTCACTTGCCTCTAGCGGTCGGCGCCAAGTAAACAATATGGCCGCCTTCCGTTTCCTGTCCGCCTACATCCTGTTCCGGGGACGGAACACTAGAGCGCTACCACAATCACTTTCTTACCAACAGAGCTTCTTGGAAAAGGGCGTTGCCCGAAATGCATTGGAGCGTTTTGTGCTTCTCATTTACAATGAACTTTTGAGATATTCAAAATAAAGATATGAAATGAAATATCTACAAAATAAAAAACTTTGGCATCGATAAACTTACAGAGTTTGTGGGATTCATCACTGAATGAACTTCACTGAGTCAGTCCGGATAGACGACCCATAACGGTGTGCCCAATAGTAGGGATACACTCACTTCAGTTTGTGAAGATAGGAATGTTGCCACACCGGAGTGTGTGCTTGGCACCAAGTGCCCTCATGGAGGGACAGGCCCCCATAGGCGGGGAAGTTTTGATGCAGGCAAAGGTGCAGGGCGGCAAGGAGGCACTGCAGCTGCCCATTTGGACACAGAGTTTACAGGATGCAGGGCCCCTGTTTTCCCAGGAGGCTGGCATACGTCAGGAGGCTCGGCAATTAGCCAACCCAGCAATGGCGGAGGGTCCCCAGGGTCTGCGCTTGGGGGGGCCCATTTCAGAAGGTTGCGCAGGAGCCCAAAGGAGGTCAGTGGGTATGGGTGGGTAGTGGTGGTCCGCCCAGGGAGTTTCATGGCAATGGGAGTGGCAGCATGGGGCGTGCATCTGGTGTTACGGCTCGGTGAGGTCTGAGCAGATTGAGAAGCAAGGTGCCAGTCCCAAAGAGAAAGCAGCTGGCAAAATGAAGTTGCGGGTAGAGCACGCGGCGGCTCCGCCAGGGGGGTTCATAGAGGGAGGGAGATCTGGAGTGCGTTTCCCTTCGTATACAGGCAAAACAACTACTACCAAAGATATTCATTGGCAATTCTATGATCGAGAGGTTGGTGATGGGGTAATGCCGGGGGGGAAGTGTGGCAAATTATGATGGAAGTGGTGAACCATTGGTTTTGGTTGCAAAAGCTACAGAAAATATTCATTGGGAGTTTTACGATGGGGGAGTTGGGGATGGGGAAATGCCGGGGGGCAGTGGGGCGAAGGTATGGGGGATATGGGGAGACATTGATTTGTGATGGGGACAGTGATGAACTTGAAGAAGGGGAATTGAGAGATGGGGATTGTGGGGAAAGTGGGGAAAAGTTTTTGAAGCTTGCGGGGGATATGAGGGGCGTCTCGAGTAAAAACAGTGGGCCCGATTCACAGAATGAACTTAAGACTAAATCCTAAACTTACTACTATTTGGTATTCACAGAATGCACTTACTACTTTCGGGATTCACAGAGTGAACTTACTACTTTCGGGATTCACAGAATGAACTTACTACTTTCGCTATTCACAGAAAAGATTTAAGACTACTAACCATACGTCCGCACTCGGGCCGGAAATTCCGGCCCGGAGGCGGAGTTTCCGGCCCGGAGGCGGAGTTTCCAGTGTGGGGGCGGAGCTTGCGGCCCGGAGGTGGAGTTTGCTGCTTGGAGGTGGAGCTTCCGGCTCATAGGTGGGGATTTAGCCATGGCTGAAATCTCCACCTCTGGGCCGCAAGCTGCACCTCTGGGCCGGAAGCTCCGCCTCCGGGCCGGAAGCTCCGCCCCCACGCCGGAAACTCCGCCTCTGGGCTGGAAACTCTGCCTCCGGGCCGGAATTTCTGGCCCGAGTGCGGACGTACAGTTAGTAGTCTTAAATCTATTCTGTGAATACCGAAAGTAGTAAGTTCATTCTGTGAATCCCGAAAGTAGTAAGTTCACTCTGTGAATCCCGAAAGAAGTGCATTCTGTGAATACCAAATAGTAGTAAGTTTAGGATTTAGTCTTAAGTTCATTCTGTGAATCGGGCCCAGTGTCCTTAGTCTTTTGCAGAAGTAAAGTGCGAACGGAGCAATTGCACGGGACTCTGCAACGGTCAGTCACCACTGTGTTGACCCTCAGGAATTCCACAAGAGAGCGTCCAAGCTGCCGAAAATTAAGGAAGGTTGCTGGTCGGTGTGGCAACAAGGGGGACAACCAAAGAGGGCAACCAGGTCTATTGGAGTTGGGGGGGGAGGAGGGGGGCACGGAACCTACTGGGTCTGGGCAGACAGGCAACTTGCAGGAGAAGGTGGGGACAGGTGGTGGCTCTGCCAAAGAGGTTCTCGAAGACAAGGCATTGGGGGGAAAGGACAAAGAGGCGGGGGAGAAGGATAAGAATATTCACAAGAAACTGCCTTACATGGGGATTGGTATGCCGTTAGGCTCCCATCTGTCTGAGGAAACCAAGAGCAGAATTTGGAGTCATGAATTTGTGGATATTTTTAATTTGTTACATCGGGACATTCAGGCCAAAGAAGGCTCGAAAGAGGAGGAGCGGGAGCTGGCTAGGAGACCTAGGGTCCCTAAAACAATTGAGAACTGGACTTCAGCATTTCTTATATATGCTAGCATATATTGTGAAAAACACCAGGACAGATCCATAGCGATGTTTACGTGCATGGACATCATTAGAAAAGCCCAGAGTTATTTTGGGGGTTATGCTTGGTTGTCCTATGATGAGGAGTTTAGAGCACACATGAACATTTTCCATGATAGACCTTGGGGGGATGTGGACTCGGAGTTGTAGTTACAGTGGATGGTGTCTTCTCAGCCGCCTGCCACCACGCATACAGCGAGTGGATTGCCAGTATCTAATCAGCCCTTTCAGTTCTGTCCCGCCCAGCCAGGGACGGGGTTTAGTGGCAGGGGTCAATTACCTGTTTTTGGAGCCTGTTGGAACTTCCACAGAGGGTTTTGAAATAGGCAATTTCTGCAGATACAAACACGAGTGCTCCCAATGTGGGGGCAGACATCCCCTCACTCACTGTTTCTCTGGTTAGAGATTTGGAGAGCAAGGACTGGGGCAGAGGGGTAGAGGGCAGACTTTCCAATTTGTCCCAAAGTGCTCATACACCAGTTAAGTTGGAAGTATTAGCACAATGGCTGGGAGATTACCCGGACACGGACGCAGCTTCCAGGTTATTTGGGGTTTCAAAGATGGTTTTCGGATAGGCTATCAGGGGCCTCGGCAGCACAGGTGGTCTGATAATTTGAAGTCAGCTAAAGAGTTTCCTAAGGTTGTTCAACAGAAGTTAGGGGCTGAGATAGAAGCAGGCAGAGTTGCAGGCCCCTTTGTTCATTGTCCAATGCGAAACCTGATTGTCTCTCCTCTGGGCGTGGTGCCTAAAAAGAAAGCTGGGGAGTTCCGTCTCATTCACCACCTATCTTGGCCTGAGGGCTCCTCAGTTAACGATTTCATATCACCAGTGGATTCTAGTGTGTCATACGCTTCTGTGGACGATGCGCTGAGGTTAGTCAGGTCAGCGGGGACAGCAGCACAGTTGGCTATAAGTGGCATCCAGTCCGCCTTTCGCCTCGTGCCCATCCATCCTTATGATTTTGAATTGTTAGGCATGCACTTCCAGGGACACTTTTATGTGGATAAGGTTCTTCCCATGGGGTGTTCTGTATCATGTGCACTATTTGAAACATTCAGCGCCTTCCTGCAGTGGCGCTTTACTTACATTAGTGGTCATGAACTCATTTATCACTATTTGGATGATTTTATGTTCATTGGTGTTCAGAATTCAGGGCAATGTCTACAGGCTTTGCAAACCTTTCATGCTTTGGCCCGGGAGCTAAGTGTGCCATTGGCGCCTGACAAAACTGAAGGACATAGTACAAGAATTACTTTTTTGGGAATTGAAATTGACACTATTGAGATGGTGGCGAGGTTGCCAGCGGAGAAAGTGCAGGAGATTTCATCTGTGATTGAAGAGCGTAGACTGGAGCTTCGGAAAGTGCACAAATTGTTGGGCTACCTAAACTTTGCGTGTAGGGTGGTCCGGGCTGGGAGAAAATTTTGCAGGAGGTTTGGTATGTCCATGTCAGGGGCCTCTCTACCTTATCTCAGAGTGCGTATTTCAGCAGCCATTCGGGCTGACTTGTACATTTGGTTGACTTTTCTAGCAGACTTTAATAGGGTACCTTTGTTTTTTGCGGACGAAGATATGGTTTGGCAAATTCAGATTTACTCTGATGCGTCTGGTGCGCAATGTTTTAGTATATTCTGGGAAGGGTGTTGGTGTGCTGAAAGCTGGCCAGTGCATTGGTTAAAGCAGTATCGCCTTTTAGAGTTCTTTCCTCTTCTCGTGGCATTGCAAGTCTGGGGGGAGGAATTTCAGAATAGACCAGTCCTGTATAATGTGGACAATAGAACAGTGGCTGACTTGATCAATAACCAAAAGGCCAGGGATTTGAGAGTGTTGAGGTTGTTACGTACCTTCATGCTCAAATGACAAAAGCTTAACATTGTTTTTAAAGTGAAGCATATTGCAGGAGTCAATAATTGTATAGCAGATGCTCTCTCTTGTTTGCAGTGGGCGAAATTTCGCAGACTGGCTCCTGGGGCAGACGCCCACAAGACTCAGATCCCTCAGTGTGTCTGGGCGTGGGAGGAATGAGAATTGTCGAATTGGTAGAGAAATCAGTAGCGGCCTCCACGAGACGAAGCTATTAGCAAGCCTGGGACGAGTTCTTGAGTTTTTGTAACACGGTTGCTGCACAAGGGGAGATGGTGTATGATGAGAGGTTTTTATTGGGTATTGTGTTACACCTGATTGATAAAGGTTTTTCACACACTGCTATTTCAGGCAGGATTTCTTTTTACGGGCAGTTGGGGTGGGGGTAGGGATCCGGTGGGGGGGGTGCTAGTGAGGAGGGTTCTTAGGGGTCTCAGTAGGGAACAGGCTGGTAGCAAGCAGCTACGTCAGTCGGTGACATTTTTTTTGTTGCAACGGATGTTGGCGCAGTTAACTGATTGCTGTTACAATGAGTTTGAGTGTTGCAAGTTTAGCTTATGTTTTGTTTGGTTATTTTTGGGGCATTCATGGCATCGGAGTTGCTATGTTTATGCAATAGATAGGTATTAGCAGTGAGGATGTTTTCATAGAGGACCACAGATTGAAAATTTGGTTGAGGGCTTCCAAATGGGCAGGGGAAATGGGTTTTCTTGAACAGGAGTGGGGTGGGGGTGTGCTGTTCTGTGGGGGAGTGGGAGGTTTTCAAAGCTTCAAAATGCTTTACTCCAGGACCCATTTTCTGCCATGGGCAGGGACGTCAGATATCAATAGCTCAGCTGTTGGCTGTGATGAGGAAGGTGCTCCTTGCGTTGGGTGAAGACCCTCTACGTTTTGGCACACACTCTTTTCGCATTGGGGCAGCGACGGAGGCTGCGAGATTGGGGAGCTCTTGGTAAGCCATACGTAGGATTGGGAGATGGAGGTCCAAATGTTGTGAGAAATAAGTTAGGAAATAAAGTCCAGTCATCCGTTGTTTCCTTTGTTAATGCTTGTTTTTTTCCTAGGTCAGCTTCCAAGGCTTGTAAGTTTGAAAAAGACTACTTGAATAGTAGGACACTCCTTCGTAAAGTGGGCTGCTGTTTATGCCCAACAACAGATTTGTGGGAGATCGCTGGGACTCAGCAGTGCTAGACATGAGGTGGTATGGAAGGGGAATTTGGGAATGCGTTGGGAGGGCTTGTTTCCAATGCTGTCTTTAATGTGCCCCTGAAAAAGGGAGCCCTCCGGATTTGCTTGTCATTCACCGTGGTGAGAATGATCAGGTTGCCTTATCTGGCCTGACTCTAATAAAACTGATGAAACTGGATCTGGCCGTCATCAAGTCTACCTGGGTTGATACTACGGGGATCTGGACTGAATTCATACCGCAGTTGCACTGGAGAGGTGCAAGGAACCATGCAGCTTTGAAGAAGGCGAGACAGAAGCTTAATAAAGCAATGACACTTTACTGTGGGGGCATTGGAGTCAAGGTGCTATCTCATCCTTCCATACAAAGCACTGAGGGGCATCTTTTCCGTGAGGATGGGGTGCATTTGTCCAAAATGGGGCAAGCCTTCTATTTACGCGAAATAAGAGATTTGATTGCAGGAATATGGCAGGAAAATTTATGGTGCTCTAACAAAATGACATGAATTTTCTTCTTTGGTGGGGCAGGAAAACTCTGTTGGCTTTCCTGGTTGGCGGAATTTTTCTGGGGGGGGTGGGGAGCCTTCAGCGGTCACGTGGGAAAGGAAATGAGAAGGAAGGGGAGTTATCAACGGGGTCAGTTCTTCTGGGTTTGTTGGGGGTAAAAATTTTGGGGGGTTAGGTTGTAGATAGTTTGGTATAAGCTTGGGGATTGGATTGATCATAAAATGGCAAAATGTGTTTTTGATAAAATAAATGGCACCTGTCTTAATAAAGTGGCTATTGACGGTTGTACTTGCCCGTCATTCACGAGGCTCCCTTCATCTTGGGAACTGATGTCAAGTTTCTTGCCTGGCTTACGGAGGCCAATCTTTACCTAGTAAACCTGTGCAGGACCGGGTTTGAAATATCACTGGTTCCCCGATCCCGTGCTTTTGTTTTCTATTCAGCCCTGAAGAGTCATGGGTAACTACCCATTGAAAAAACACGTGTTGGCTGGTTTCTTCTGGGGATCTCCTCTTGAAGGAGTACCATAATCGCATAAAAAGAAAAAAAACAACTACTATCTTGCCGATCCTGTTTTGTTATTCGTGTTATTTTTGTCGAGACTGAAAATTGCACAGTCCATGTGCTTTGTAACTATTAACTTGATGTGTGCTCAGGACTATGTGTGTTTTCAATGAAAATTCTGTTGGTGAAATTTTGGGAGGTTCTACACTTGAGTACATTGTGATCCTGCCATGTTTGGGAACATGACACTTCATCACCTGTGGACACACTTTCTAGTGAAAAAAGTGTTTTGAGATAGAATTTTCCAGCTTGAAGTAGAATTGTGCAGCTCTTTTCTCCAAAAATCTAAATGTAGGAAGTTTTAGCTCCCACTTTTTTTTAAAAACACTTTATGGGGAGCGGAGTCTAGGTGGCATTTGTTTGCCACCAAGATGCGAGCTGCAAAGTAACTTCTCCACACAGGTGATGTCATTATCATTGCTGACAAGTTTACCAGTTGCATGTGTGACAAGTTAGTCCAGATCTGTGTTTTTCTTTGAAATCTGACACTTTTAGTCCTGGTTTTTCACTGGTTTAAATAAGACTACAAGTCTCAGAATTCTAAGAAAAAGGCGGGACTGGCCTGCCTAGTCAATCATGGGCCTGGGAAACTTGGCAGCTGGGGGTAATGTTTGCTGTCATTCTATGGCATTATCTGTCATGTCATCATTTTGTATGTCATCTACAGCCATGCTCTGTAATGTCTGTTGGGTTGTCACGCTGTATGTTATATCAGGCTCAGCCACACAACGATAACTTGTACTGTGAAAAGTAGCACTTTGCAGAATTCTTTAGCAGCCCACGAGCGCACCCGCGAGGGCCTTACCTTGTCGTCCTGAGGGATGAAGTCATCATCCAGCGTCACCAACCGGAAGTTCACTGCAGTTTGGAGAAAGGAGGGGAGGGCAGAGTTAGATCTCGCTGCAGAGGATATCATGTCCTTAATGTGATTTTATATTGGCGGTCACAGGTTACAGCCTTTCTAGGGAGAGACAGTTGTTTAGTCTGTGCAATATTATATGCATGGTCGGCTTGGTGTCTGTGCCAATGCTGGAATTGGAAAACATTTACATGCATGCCAACAGACCCGATTCGGGCAGGAGACTCCCGATTTTGATTGGTTCTCCTGATTTTTAGGTCGAGCATTCGAGACCTCTTGTACATACTTTAGTATATACTTATATCTGTATGTACTTTGTGGGCTCTGGAGATCAGCCCTGGGACTTATCTGCTTCCACTTAGGGACTTCTTTTTCTGTTGAACTGCCTCTATTTAACTGTCTTGATAGAAAACAACCAGTAGATGTCAGTAAAATACCAGAATTGATTTCTGCTAGGGACTTTCTTTTTTTAATTTTTTCTGGCAACTGCCACTATTTAACTTTCTTGTTTTTTTTAATCTTCCACTTATCTCTTCTACAATGTTGGCACGTATGCATTTACTCCAGGAACCCATAAACTGGGGGTCATAGTCTGGCAGAGGGGAGGGTGGGGTCACAAGGGGCGGAGCTTCAGAAGTTAGAGTCTGATAGTCAACATATACATTTATTTTTATTTAAAAAATCTGCTGCAAAGAAATCAGCAATAAGGACAAATGTGAGAGTAAATCTGTTTACTGAATTGGACACAAAGAGGGGGGCTTTAAGAAATATTTTACAGAGTGCAGACACTTGTTGCAGAAATGTTTGTGTACTCAGCAATTTTTAAGCGATTGTAGTTTGTAGGTAAGAAGTCTAGTTAAGGCAGTTCTGGGAGAGTTCTGTGTTTTGTCAAGTCAAAGTTGTGATTCATAAAGAAACATAAAAGGCTCATGTGCCTGCTGCAAAGCACACTGTGTGACATGCAAATCAGAGATTTGTATTTTATGTGGATAGGTAAGTGGGCCACTGCTTTGGCATCTAGATTTTGTTACTTCTAGTTCTTCTAATATAGCACAATGATCTGTTTACCAACTTCAAGGAGCTGCATGCAAACTGTAGGCTATGGGTTTACATCCTTATTGGTTTTTTTTTTTACTAATCAGTTATTCTAAGATTGCAAAGAAGGGCCCCTTTGGGAAGTAAAATGTCTTGTATGTGTAGACAACCCAATCACTGGGTTATGTTTTATATTGTGACTTTTATGTTTCTCCCGCCCATTTATTCTTAACATACGATATCTACAAATATTGACAATATGTATTTCCTACACATTATAACCCCAATTGTTTTATGTATCATTTCCTGTACATTGATTTACACACTTGCAGGTTTTATTGTGTCTTGGTGTAATGTAAAGCACTCTGACACTGGGATGAGTAGGGAAAGAATCCTAGACCCTCCTCATAAATAGCTAGTAGAATCCGGATTCGGAGGAGCCCCCTGCTTTCCAGCACTGGTCTGTGCCCATTCAGTCTTTGGCCTCTTACAGAAGCATCACTTCAACGAGTGGAGAAAGAGACTCAGCCATGTCTTTGGAGGATTCTGCATTTACCTTTCATTTAGTTATGTTTCTATAGTGCCTTATACCACAAAAGCACGTGTACTTATTTAGTGGCTGACATGTATACTGAGATGGGTGGTAATTGATATAAGAACTACGACTGGGAAGCAGCAGGGTCTGTATCGCCGGCATACGTGCCAACGCTTCCTATTTCATATGGAGACTCTTGATTTTGAAGTCAAAGATGGCTTTATTTTGCCTTTGGCCCACTTACAACATTCATTTCAATGCAAGTCAAAAAGTGTGATGGACATGTCTCCACCTAATTGAAGGGCCTGTTGGCTTCACATTTTTGTGTAATTTATACTTTTGAGTAAGTTTACTACGTTTTCTATTCACAAAATCTAGGTGTAAGTTACACTTGCGTGTAATTTACACTTTTGAGTACTACTACTTGTTGTCTTTTCACAAAATCTGAGTGTATATTTACTCCAAAATTGTAAGTTATCATTTGGGATCAGGTCCTATATCTTGTAATCCTGATGGTCCCAGTAACAGAAGGCATCTGCCCCTCTGGAATTACCCGAGGTTCTTTAGAAGGAGGGCCTTGGTGTCACAACTTCCAGCAAACTGGGTGTGACTGCTTGGATTCCAGTGTTACTTCCTTATCAGAACTATAGTAATTATTAAATTACTTCACCATTCTCTCATCTGGCGAAGACGCAAGATGGCCGCAGGGGTAGAGAGCTCCGAAACCGAGCTCCGGGCTCAGCAAATATCACCAAATCAGAGCCCCCCCCAGCGCTGCCTAGCACCAGGATCGCGACCGGAATCTGCGGCGGAATAGTGCAGCCTGTCCCGCTACAGGAAAGCAGAGTTCTGTCGCCTGATCACTCTCACGGTGATCGGCGCTCCTCTGCCCTCCAGCGACCCCAGGACACTCACCCGCAGAGCTGCCGACCGCGTCCGGATCCCGCAGCAATTGCCAGCACGGCGAAGCCTGAGCGGCATAGTCCCGACCAGCCTTGGAAGACCCTAGCTCCTGCTCCGGAGCTCAGGGATTCTCCACCGACGCTGCCCGCCTCGCCTGTCCCCAAAATGGCGGCCTCTGAAGACCTCGCCTGACCGAGCCTTCCCCCAGAGTCGCAACTTGCATCATTTGAGGCCGTGAAAGGGCTGAGGGCGCTAAACCTCAGCCCCGACCTCCACTGGCAGGGATTAAATTCCCCAACCTGAGCACAAGGACTCCCAACGCTGCCATCCCTCCGCCTGGCTTAAAAATGGCGGCCAAAGAAGACGTCGCCTGACCGGAGCCTACTCAGCAGACACTGTGAGTACTGGCATTCTTCTGGGCACCACCAAGCTTCAGCTCTGACTACCCCACCTAACTAAGCCTGTTACCCAGAGCCCCACGTTTCCACCCACAGCCGGCCTGTGCCTGACTTTAAAATGGCGGCCAAAGAGGACGTCGCCTGACCCACACATAGATACTGGTAGATACTGGGGGCGCCAAACAGAGGGGCAACAAGTATGTCCTACCTCATCATGCAAAGGGAGCTTCAGGGGCCCTTGCCACATCTCCAGTGTGATCTTTTTCTAGTGAATTCATAACCAGGACACCCCAGAAAAACAAAAGTAGGACTACAACAAGGAGATAAAAAAAAGAAAAAAAAAAAAAAAAAAACCAACGAAGAGAGCAGTAAAGGAAGGGAAAGAGTGCCTTCCACCTAGGCAGAGGCCCTGAGTCTAACTGCCCTGCCCCCGACCATCAACTGCAATCCGTTGCGCAGAATAGCGAACCAGGAGGGCTTGCAATGCCCCACATGACTTCTAACCACGGGTCCTACTGAACTGCACCTTCAATCTGTCGCCTGCCCTCCGGGCCCCTCTAGCGCCACACCCCTACCTAATCTGGCTCCCCTCCCACCACACCCACGATGGCCCGGGACCAGCCCCCCCCTCCACCAGCCCCACTTGCCCACCTTAAACCTCACAGCCGAAACTCCTTCACCATCATTTTCCCCCCACTCCTCTCTACTAAGCAGCGACGCACCCTCAAGCAGAAACTCATTCGCAATCACATAGAAACCCTAATCACGGACATCTACCACTCGGCCTCCAACGGACCGACCAAGATGGACCTAATATTCCACACTGAACGACCAGAATACTGGGTCTCCACGATTAGATCGCGGATGTTCATCGCCAAAACAACTTCCACTCTCCACAGCTGCAAACTAACCACGACTCTTCCGTTCAGATCAGCTGGCAGAGGCTACATAACCGTGACCATCTTTACCAATGGCACGGTCCTCATCCAAGCTAACAATGAGAACCTGGAAGCCTTCGACTCCATATTTCCCACACTTAGGTCAGCCCCTCCCACCCTCCCCATCCCCGCCTCTACGCCGCCTCCGACCACGACCACAACTCACAGTGAAGTCCGCGATACTCCCTTCCGCAACCCCTACCCAGTCCGTCAGGCTCCCCCTCCCCCAGTAATACCTCACCCTCCATGCTCAGCCACCCAACATCCGCAGGACACTCAATCCCCCTCCTCCTCCCCCTCCTCCAACCTCCTCACCTTCCTTAACACCAAGCTTCGACAGCCTCCTACAGCAATCACCCCCACGCCAGCAGGCAGCCTTCAGACAACGAGCCACTTCCCCTCAAGTCTCCCTACATCCCTCAATCCACCCCTGTCCAAGCACCCCCCTGTCCTCCTCCCTTCCTCCCCCCTGTCTAAACCCCCGCCGGACCCTCCCCTGAACACCTCCCCCGTCCTTCACCCTATCTCCCAACCCACCCTGAACACCCCCCCCTCCTTCACCCTGACCCCTATCTCCCAACCCACTCAGAACACCCCCCGTCCTTCACCCTGACCCCTATCCCCCAACCGACCCTCTCGAACCCTAGCACTCTCGGACCCACCGCGGATGCCTACATCCCCTTCCTTGAGGCCATATCAAAACGGCTCACAGCCCTGGAAAACCAGGTCAACACTATCACCCATGGTCTTTCAGAAATCATCTCTAACCTTGGAATAGTCTGTAATCCCCACAAACTCTCCCCCCGGACCTCCCCCCACGTCAAAACGTCCTCCATTTCCTCTCCCACTCCAGTGGGCTCAAATCACCCGACCGCCAGGCCGCCTAGACCAGAAGCTCCTATGTCAGACAGGGAAGCAGCCTTACTTGCCGCCACTTATGACTCCTCCCCTGCGGAGTCACCCAAATCTAAAATTCAAGTCATCACAGGTCACCGGAAAGACCGACCCATCGTCAATACACAGAGATTACCAGTCCTCACCGCTATACCTAGAGAGACTAAAGAGGGAACCACCAGTAATCAGGAGAAATTCACCAATTGCCTCCTAATCAACTGCAGATCGGCTTCTCTACACGCAACGGACCTAGCCGAAGCCATCCTCACACATGACATTGACGTTGCGTTCCTCACGGAGACTTGGCTTAATAAGACATCCCCTCCCTGCCTAGACATGCTGGTTCCACCTGGCTTCTCCCTCATCTCCAAAGATAGGATTGAACAACGAGGAGGTGGGGTCGCTATCATCCACAAGGACAGCTGGAGCATCACAGAAACCGCCTCCTTCGAATATGACTCCTTTGAATGCCTATCCACTGTCATCAAGACAAAAGACAATGACTCTCTACTGTGCCACCTACTCTATCACCCCCCGGGCAGAAATAACGAGTTCGGAGACCAACTATCAAACCTGATTGCACAAGACTCACTGGGCGACTCCAAAAACTTAATTCTTGGCGACCTGAACATCCGGTGGAATGAGACCCACAACCCTCTAATCAAATCGCTATCTAGCCTCCTTGACGAGAACAACCTCACCCAACATTGTACTGAGGAGACTCATTACAAAGGAGCCACACTGGACGCCATCATTGCCCAAAAGAATTCTATCACGGTCAACCACATACTACCAGTTGACTGGTCAGATCATCACATGATCTTATTCCACATCAATCACCCCATCATCTCGCTTAAACCTCCGCAAGTCCCGCCTAAATGGTCGAGAAACCTCTCCCAAGTACCCCAAGACATCTTGGAAGGTCAACTAAGCGCTCTTCTTTCAAATAACACTATGCACCTCTCGACCAACGACCTCGTCGACCACTACAACTCGGGGGTAGTCGCCATACTTGACAATCTAGCTCCTCTAAAGCTCAAAAGAAACCGAACCACTCCATCCAGAACCTGGTTCACTGCGGACCTCAACGCAGAAAGAAGAAACCTAAGAACCAAAGAAAGAAAGTGGAGAAACAACCCAACCGCCATTCTCCGCCTTCAACTAAAATCAGCCCGTAGGAAGTACAACAACCATATCAAAAACAAGAAATCCAGCTTCTTCCGCGAGGCATTGGTCAAATCCAAAAACAGACCCAAAGAACTCTACAACATAATCAGACAACAAACAACAAAGCCCCTGCCCTCAACCCTACTGGCTTCCAAAGAACTCTGTGACAACTTTGCCAACTTTTTCATCGATAAAGTCCAAAAAATCGAACTATCTCTAGACATCAACAACCCACACCTCCAGAAGAGCTACTCGACCTCCCCAGTGGCACTCCCATCCGACTCCTTTCCCTCCCCCTGGCTAAGCTTTCGCCCCGTCCAGGAAACTGAGATAATCGCGCTGATCTCGACCGCCAAACCTTCAGCACACATCTCAGACCCCATCCCCCCATCTTTAATCAAACAAATGAAGCTTACCTTAGCGCCCATCTGGGGAAGAATCATAAACAGCTCCTTACAAAGCGGTGTGGTCCCCGATTGTCTAAAAATGGGACAAGTCACTCCTCTCCTGAAAAAACCCGGTCTCGACTCAACTGACTTGAACAATTTCAGACCAATATCTAACCTCCCTTTACTCTCGAAAACACTTGAACGCTGTGTACTCCTGCAACTGACGCAACACCTGGACAACATCAATCTCCTGGACCCCCTCCAATCTGGCTTCAGACAAGGCCGCAGCACTGAAACTGCGATGTTGAACATCATAGACGACATTCACGGATCTCTTGACGCTGACAAGTGCTGCCTCCTCATACTCCTTGATCTCTCAGCAGCGTTCGACACGGTGGACCACAAGCTCCTCATCATGACTCTTCAAGAAAGAGCCGGCCTTGGCGAGGTAGTTCTCAAGTGGTTTTCCTCTTTTTTACACAACCGTTCGCAACTAATAAAAATCAAGAACTTCACCTCCGATACCCAGCAAGTCAACAAGGGTGTCCCTCAAGGATCGGTGCTCTCCCCCCAGCTCTTTAACATCTACATGGAACCACTCGCTAAGTTACTCAGGAACGCCAACATCAACTTCCACCTCTACGCGGACGACACGCAGATTTACCTGGAAATTTCCTCTCTTAAAGACATCCAGAGACTCAACGATGTCCTAAATGAAGTTCAAGACTGGCTGACAAAGAATCACCTGAAACTCAACCCCGATAAGACAGAAACACTCCTCATCTCAAACAAAGAAGATAACCCTCAAATCATCGAGTGGCTAAAGTCGATCGATGCTCTCAAGGGTAACCTCACGCTAGCCGACTCCGTTAAATCCCTGGGCTTCACCTTAGACCCTAAACTAACCCTGTCAAATCACATTAAGAACTCGGCGAAAAGCGCTTTCTTCAACCTCAGACTTTTGAACAAAATTAAACCTTACATTCCCAACAAGGACCTCAAACTAGCCACGCAATCTCTAGTTCTATCAAGACTGGACTATGGGAACTCAATCCTAACAGGCATCCCCAAATCCCACCTGGCTCCACTAAAAACAACACTTCACGCGGCAGCAAGAATGATCACAGGCTGCAAAAAATATGATCACATCTCCCCGGCTCTCAAAGAACTCGAATGGCTCCCTGTGGAAATGCGAAGTACCTTCAGAACGGCCTGCCTAACCCACAAGGCCCTCCACACCGGCAAACCGGAATACCTGGCTAACAAGCTCAAAAAAGCAGGCCAAGCCAGAAACTTGAGAAGCTCTAATTCCCTGCTGCTCATCCTACCAAAAACCAGAAGGAAAAGAACTGCGGATTGCTCTTTCTCAGGAAATGCCCCCAAAATATGGAACGCCATCCCCCCGCACATCAGAACTCTACCGTCCTATGCAGAATTCAAGAGCCAACTTAAATCCTTGTACCTGATCCGCTCCCTTGGTTATGGATAACTTGGAGCTGCAAACGTCTCAGAATCCATGCGTTATTGTTGAATCCAGTACTGAGAAGCCCTGCTGTCCGAACTTTTCTTCTTTCCAAATTGTCTGTCGCCGATTGCTTTTATTGGGTTTGTTTCATGTTGTTCTCTTTTTCATGCCCACTACTGTGAAGCGCTCTGATACCTTCGGGTCTTGTTAGCGCTATAGAAAACTTCTAAATAATAAATACTTACCTGCAATGCTACTTCAACCTTCCAAAATTCTAACTTCAGACATCGAATGCTGGCACAGTTCCCTGCCCATTTGTTTATTGAAGAGGAAGAAGGAAAAGACAACTGGTTTCAGAAAGATGTGTATTGGAAAGACACAGGCCAGGCCTCCTGAGCAAGATCCCCTCTGATTAGGCAACTTTGAGAACAGCCAGTGCTTAATTTGCAAAAATATACGTGCCAGGGCTCTTGTCAGAAGGCCACTGCACCTTCCACCACACTTTGCCCCTGCCAGCTCCAGCAATAATAGTAACAACACAAGTACCAACATTCACACGCCAGTTCTGACTAGTGTGACAGTTCTGACTATTTCAGGGCCCCAAATCTATAAGGATGGCTTGGGTGGCAGGTAATATTAATTTTTAGTGTATATTGAGTTAATAATTAACTGTTGTTGTGGTCATCTCTAAATGAGCCAGACAGTGCCACCTTGTGGAAGACTGTCACAGGCCCAGGTGCTGACAATTAAGTGCCAGTGCCGTGCACCAGAAACTACAGGCACAAATTAAGCACTGACAACCATGGGGGAGAGATGTTGCAAGATGTCACAGGGATGCGCATTTAATCATTCAAACATTTATAAAATGTGGCAAATCACTTGTGAGGGTCTAGGGGCGCACGTGGAATGCGCTGGCCAGATATCTCAAAGTGGATTGAGTTTGTGCTGGGCAAAATAGGGAAAAGAGTTACCTTGGGGCTGTGCCTCTGTTTTCTCAAACGTATCCCCTGTCTCCCTGATTACTTTTCCTTTGTCTTAATTCCCATCCGGTGGGAGGAGGAAAACAGAAATGTGGAGTATCCTTTTTGAACTGGAAGATCTTGTGTACTATGTATGGAAAGTAATGAAAAGGATAATTGGGCAGTGGGCACAGCTTCCCTAGCACTGTGAAAGCCCAAACTGCCCAAGTTCCCCAAACTTGAAGGAAAGAACCCGAGGAACGTGGGGTGCCCCATGCTTAATTTGCAAAACAGCTCTGCTTAGCAGCCCATGCCAAGTGATATCAAATGTCACGACCCAAATAACAATGCTGCCTGAATGCCTCCTCAATCCACTACCAGACACTCTCTGTCCCTTTATCTCACTCTTGCAGGGTCCTCTATTCTTCCTTTGTAACAGTTTTTCAATGTTTCTCTTCTTGCTCCATTCCCCTTTGCCCCTTTCAGTGTTTTTTCCTCTCTTAACCTCTGCAAATGTCTTAGCATAAAAGGGGCGTGCAATGGGTGTGGCAGTGGGCGTTTCATGGCAATGCCCATTGGTATGGGGCAGCGCCAAAAATACCCCCAGGGAATACCTGGTCTTAAGCAGGCAATAGGAGGAGAAATGTTTTATTTCTCCTCCTATTTTGCTCTTTCCACATGTGCTGCATTCTGCAGCACACATAGATAGAGCAAAATCGACTGTAAAGATTGTTTATATGCATGATGGTGCCCCTTCCTGCACATAAACAATTGCCCCTGAAGTGCAGGCACCCTAGCAAAGTGACGCTAGGGTGCCAGCGCTGGCACTAGGTAGCTTTTTTAGCGGCAGTGCTTGGAGTAATGCAAGGGTTCGTCCTCATTCTTGTGAATACGGCGCATCCTTGCATTTTGAAACTGTCGGCGCACAGCATTACCAATTTTGGCATAACACGGCACTCCGCCAGTTTCTTGTAAATATGCCCTCTTAAGTCATTAACGTATCCGATAACTATCGGATGGGCTAAATAAAACCAAACACATAATTCCGACATGTGCAAGCAGGAGTTTTTTTGTGGGTTCGAATTTAAGGAGCAAGTTATAATCAGGATCTAAGTCTACAAACGGGGAAAAGTGTACCCATATAAGGAAGACTGATAGAGGGAGTCAGTACCTTACCCACCTGCTGGTGCAAGTAAGGAGGCCTATACCCTCAAACTACCAAGAACTGCCACATGGTAAAGAAGCAAGACCCACGCTCCATCATAGGTGGGAATAAACTTTGAGGCAACCCCCAAAGATGTCAAGTCCCTATTAAAATCTCAAAGCCTTCTCAGCATTCGTCACATATGCCCCTACCTGGGCCCCAGAACCCCAGACGCCACTGGATCCCTCCCCCGGCTGAGGGGAGACTCCTGAATCCCACCTACTTCACGCCAGTCTGGCACTCCGGCTTTGCCAGGGGCTCCCGGGGGGTGGCCATTCTTCTGAGGCGAGGGCTCCCCTTTACCGTAACCCATGTCATCACCGATACACAAGGTACATAAGTGGCTGTGCCGGGCTTAGTTGAGAGCAACCCCCTGAACCTCCTATGCGTCTATGTGCCCCCGGCACTCCTGTCCTCCACCCTTCACCACCTCACACAAGTGGTCTCTTCCCTCCCCCAGGGCCTCACAGTCGTCGGGGGGGACTTCAACACGGTCCTCCAGCCCTCCAGGGATGTCTCGGGCCCTCCCTCGGCGCAACGGCGCGCCTCTGCGAAATGTCTTGCAGGCTGGGCCTCGGCGCTGGGACTCTGCGATATATGGAGGGTGTGGAACCCACGAAAAGAACAATATACCCATACGTCTGCTGCCCATCATAACCACTCGCGGATAGACCTGATTCTGATGCCCGCTATTGACTGCCAACTGGTGTCCGAGGCGGAGATCTTCGCTCGTGGGATCTCTGATCACTCCCCCGTTGCCATCCGTATTGGGTCTCCGTCCACCGGCCCCAGGACCACTTGGCGCCTCAACGCGTGGTACATACAGGACCCCGACCTAGTAGACTCCCTTGGCCAGGAACTCCGGCATTACTTTTCCGCCAATGTAGGGTCGGTCCCTTCACAGGGAACGCTCTGAGAGGCGGGTAAGGCGGTGCTTCGAGGAGTCGCCAGGGGACTCGTACATGCCAAGCGTGCGGCCCAGTCTGTCCAGTTGGCACAGCTGGAGTCCAAGGCTGTCCGCTTAGAGCGGGATCAGCTGGGGGCTGACGCCACTGATTCCTAAAGGCAGCTGGCTCTGGTCCGAGACGAGATTCGGCGGCTCTCTTTGGAGCCGGCCCAAATGCTCTGGCAATCCTCGGTTGCCCGCATCTACGGTGGGGCGACAAAAACGGGAAACTGCTCCATAATGTGATCTCCTATCCCAGAGCCCACCGTATTATCCCTGAGATCCGTGCGGCTGATGGGACTTGCCGGGTGGCCTCTCAGGACATTGCGCAAACCTTCGCGCAATACTATGAGGGCCTTTATGTCACACGACCCCCCGGCGCCTCCCTCACAGACCTGATGGCAGAATGCGGCACGTCTTTGCCTTGTCTTCCTAGGGAGATGGCCGATACCCTCGACGGTCCGTTCACCCCCGGAAGAAATCCACGGGGCCATCACCCTGTTACGCTCCAACAAAACGCCTGGGTTCAAAATGGCTTCCCCCAGGAATACTACTCTACGTTCCGTGAGGATCTGGTGCCCCACCTGACGGAGCTCTTCCGACAGGTGGTGGCGAACGGGTCCTTCCCATCCGAGTCGGACTTGGCGACCATCGTGGTCATCCCAAAGACTCACCCACCCTCCCCAGACTGTTCCGACTTTAGGCCCATTTCCCTGATTAATACTGAAATTAAGATCTTCGCCGCCGCCATCACCCAGCGACTCCGCCCTCTCCTGACTGACCTGGTCCACCCTGATCAATGCGGCTTTGTGCCGGCCAGGGGTACCCGACACTGCATCCGCCGTCTCCACCTCGCCCTGGCCCATCGCCATCGGCTCACCCCCTACCTGGCCCTTATCCTTTTCGATTTTGAGAAGGCCTTCGACACGGTGGACTTGGGGTACCTGGGAGACGTCTTGGAGATGTTGGGCTTTGGCCTTCCCTTCCGCCGCCTGATCCAGGTCCTCTACAACTGCCCTAGAGCCCAGGTGCTTGTTAACGGCAGACTTTCCGACCCGTTCCCGATCCGTTGGGGCACCCGCCAGGGATGTCCTCTCTCCCCACTCTTATTCGCGCTAGCGATGGAGCCCCTGGCGGCGCTCATACAACAAGATCTCTTGATTCGAGGGTGGCAATGGGATCAGAGCCAAGTGGACAAAATTGCTTTATATGCGGATGACGTGCTGCTCTATTTGGCTGACCCGGAACGCTTCGGCCCCAGGTCCCTGAGAGCCCTTTCAGCCTTTGAGCGAGTATCTGGTCTCCGCCTTAACCCGACAAAGTCCACTTTGGTCCCCATCCATTCCTCGCGGGCCTGCTTTGACTGGCAGGCGGTGATCCCCCTCCGGGGGCTGTCATTCAAGTACCTGGGTGTGTGGGTGGCCCTCTTGCCCGAACTGGAATGGACACTCAACACCGTCCCCCTAGTCACCCGGATGAAAACTGATCTTCGAAATTGGCAATCCCTTCCCCTTAACCCGCTGGGACGAAGCGCCCTTTTTTAAATGATGATCCTTCCCCGCTTCCTCTATATTCTGCAAAACACCTCGATCCCCTTCACAAGCAGCTGGTCCCGAGAATTGGATAGCGTGCTGATCCGATTCTTATGGGGAAGGGGACGTTCATGCCTGTCCCTCTCCCACTCCCAAATTCCCCCTTCGACGGTGGTATGGGAGTCACTAACCTCTACGCCTACTATTTGGCCACCAAACTCATCGTGCTCCACGACTGGTTTGCGGGTGGGTGGTCTGACCCCGCCCACAGGGTAGAACTCACTATTCTAGAGTTCCTACAACTGCAAGGTTTCCTTTACGGCTCCCCGGTGCCCCAGGACATGCCCTCCATCACCAGGTCAGTCCTTCTGGCGTGGCGTGCCGCACTCCGCCTGGTGCGTTGGGAACGGAAACTGACAAGACAAACGCCCCTTTGGTGTGGCACCTGGTTGGGCGAGAGCGCTGCCCTGGAGGGGTTCCGTCGTTGGGACCTGATAGGAATAACCCTACTAGGGGACGTGTGGGTGGGGGATCACTCCCAGTTTTACAAGTACCTACAACTCCGCCATGCCCTCCACACTCACCTCCCCATACCCACTTCCCTTCCAGAGTTTAGTCCCCTGGAGGCCCCAGTCATGATGGGAGATCTGGGGAGGGGAGGGGTCTCCCGAATATACCGCACCCTGGTTAATAATTCCCCCACATCCTTTGATCGCCTTAGGGAGCGATGGGAAGGTTGGGTGGGCCCCTTGGATGAAGCTGATTGGCGTGATGCCCTTATGGCGCCCAGAACCCTAACCCCATCCTCAAAACTACGCCTAGTCCAGCTCTACTTCCTCCATGCGGCCTATTTGACGCCGGTCCGTCTCTTTCGAGCAGGTGCACGATCCTCCCCGGCCTGCGCCCGTTGTGTTGGTACCCCGGCTGACTTCTTCCATATGGTGTGGTTGTGCCCAGCCTTGGAATCATTATGGAGGGAGGTGGAGGGAGAGTTGACGGGTGCGTTGGGTTGGGTGGTCCCTCATGACCCGAGACATCTGCTTTTAGGAGTGTTTGATGGTTTAGATGGCTCCCGAGCTGATAAGCGCCTCTTGGGAACGGCGCTGGCAGTGGCGAAACGGGACATTCCAGCCAAATGGTCTCAGGCGGAGGCACCTACTCTGCGGAAATGGAGGAGGGGGGTGGATTGGTGGGGGACACAAGAGGAATCCGTTTCTGAGGCCCGGGGCTGTCCAGAGCTCTTTCATAAAATATGGGGCAAATGGTTTGGCTTACTACCATTGTGATGGCCTTTGTACATCATCATATTCGGTGGATACCAACGACCTACTCTATCTTTGCTGCTATGCTTTGTGATGTCATTGGGAGGGGACAGGGGTATTTTAAAGGACTATGTGACTTGTTACGAATGAATTTCTTTGTGTTGAAAACCTTAATAAAACTTGATTATCAAAAAAAATAAAAAATCTCAAAGCCAGTAAATTGAAAGTGACCTCAAAGTCCACACTGAGGCTGAATCCTTACAGTTACATTGCAACTGCTAAAGAAGATTTCGGGTGAACTGAATGCTGGATTTTATGTTGGGTGTATTTGTACATTCCACCTCCAGTTATGAAAAATGTATTGATTGTCAATTGTTTACTTTGTACAAGATTGTCACACCATCGAAGCTTTCCACCAAGCACGTCAAAGTGATTTAAAAGGCAAATTATAATTCCCCCTGAAATTTGAGAAAGGCTACTATTTTATTTTTATCACAATGTTTTAGCTCATTTGGAGAATTTTGTTTTACTGTATGCCAACTCTGTGTCCATCACCACCCCTTGTTGTAAATATTTTTGTCCACCCTAAGCGTGGAAGGGTATACTCAGATGTGAGTCCCTTGCTCATTGCACCATCAGGATTCAAGCAAGCCGGGCCGAAGACGGCTGATATGCCAGAAACCGGTCCCCGGAAGCTTGTTTCCTTCCCAGTGTAAGAATTGGCTTTTGTAGTCTGGTCTGCCCTGTTCCCATGATGCACTGGGCCAGGGACAGACTAATTTGCATACAGCCAGGTTCTGAAACTGGGATGGTGCAATGAGCTAAAAAACTGTGTTGGATCTAGCCCTGATCTCTTGACTGGGTGAGAGTACTCTGCTTAATTCAGAGTCTCTGTCCATCACCACCCCTTGTTGTAAATATTTTTGTCCACCCTAAGCGTGGAAGGGTATACTCAGATGTGAGTCCCTTGCTCATTGCACCATCAGGATTCAAGCAAGCCGGGCCGTAGACGGCTGAAATGCCAGAAACCGGTCCCCGGAAGCTTGTTTCCTTCCCAGTGTAAGAATTGGCTTTTGTAGTCTGGTCTGCCCTGTTCCCATGATGCACTGGGCCAGGGACAGACTAATTTGCATACAGCCAGGTTCTGAAACTGGGATGGTGCAATGAGCTAAAAAACGGTGTTGGGTCTAGCCCTGATCTCTTGACTGGGTGAGAGTACTCTGCTTAATTCAGAGTCTCTGTCCATCACCACCCCTTGTTGTAAATATTTTTGTCCACCCTAAGCGTGGAAGGGTATACTCAGATGTGAGTCCCTTGCTCATTGCACCATCAGGATTCAAGCAAGCCGGGCCGAAGACGGCTGAAATGCCAGAAACCGGTCCCCGGAAGCTTGTTTCCTTCCCAGTGTACGAATTGGCTTTTGCAGTCTGGTCTGCCCTGTTCCCATGATGCACTGAGCCAGGGACAGACTAATTTGCATACAGCCAGGTTCTGAAACTGGGATGGTGCAATGAGCTAAAAAACGGTGTTGGATCTAGCCCTGATCTCTTGACTGGGTGAGAGTACTCTGCTTAATTCAGAGTCTCTGTCCATCACCACCCCTTGTTGTAAATATTTTTGTCCACCCTAAGCGTGGAAGGGTATACTCAGATGTGAGTCCCTTGCTCATTGCACCATCAGGATTCAAGCAAGCCGGGCCGAAGACGGCTGAAATGCCAGAAACCGGTCCCCGGAAGCTTGTTTCCTTCCCAGTGTAAGAATTGGCTTTTGTAGTCTGGTCTGCCCTGTTCCCATGATGCACTGGGCCAGGGACAGACTAATTTGCATACAGCCAGGTTCTGAAACTGGGATGGTGCAATGAGCTAAAAAACGGTGTTGGATCTAGCCCTGATCTCTTGACTGGGTGAGAGTACTCTGCTTAATTCAGAGTCTCTGTCCATCACCACCCCTTGTTGTAAATATTTTTGTCCACCCTAAGCGTGGAAGGGTATACTCAGATGTGAGTCCCTTGCTCATTGCACCATCAGGATTCAAGCAAGCCGGGCCGAAGACGGCTGTAATGCCAGAAACCGGTCCCCGGAAGCTTGTTTCCTTCCCAGTGTAAGAATTGGCTTTTGTAGTCTGGTCTGCCCTGTTCCCATGATGCACTGGGCCAGGGACAGACTAATTTGCATACAGCCAGGTTCTGAAACTGGGATGGTGCAATGAGCTAAAAAACGGTGTTGGATCTAGCCCTGATCTCTTGACTGGGTGAGAGTACTCTGCTTAATTCAGAGTCTCTGTCCATCACCACCCCTTGTTGTAAATAACTCTGTGGATGCAGCATGGAGGTGAGGACTGGAGTGATGGAAACACAATGACCACTGGTGTCATTGGAGTTTAATTAACCCCTTTACTTCGCTGAACATTCCGCGCTAGTGCGGAACGTTCTATTGTGCGGGCGGGGCCGCGACGTCCAACGGACGTGCGCAGCACTACCGAGGTAGTGCACACGACGTCCGCTGGATGTGGCCAGTAGCTGTGAGTTTATGAAGAATCATTATTGCCTCTGTCAGGTGCACTCACCTGTCTGTCCAGCCTTGTAGACAGGTTTGTCAGTCTGCAAGAAAGTCCCCTTCTGCCTTCTCTGGATCAGAACATTTTTACTCTCCTCAAAGGGTGTGAGTCCATGGGCGATCTGAACCACGACGGTGGCAACCTCTTCCGCACCCAGAGGTTCTGGAACCTGGTCGGGGGAAGAACGACAAGGGTGGCCTGAGGTTAGTGGGGCACATGGGGGCAAAATACTGAAAACCTCAATAGAGCTGTGGACAGATCTCAGCAGTGCCCCAGAGGTGTGTGTGTGATCCATGGAGTATTCGCAGCAGCACTCTGACATCTAAAGCAACACGCTTTCAAAAACATGTCCCTTCCCACAGTTTGCATCCAGGGGCATAGCTGGTCAGTGTGATTGTGGGGGTGTAAGCTTCAGATTTCCCAACAATCACACAGAGACATCTTTTTAAAGAGTATTTTTTAGGGGGTCGTAACACCCCAAACACCCCCTTCCCCCGGAGCTATGCCCCTTCCTGCATACCCAACACCTGGCCCACAATATTACCTCCATACACACACTGCCACAACAGAGACATGCTTTTCCACAACTGCCTTTGCCACTTCTTGTCCACGGTTTGCCCCACTCGCACAAGCCTCTCTGCTCTCTTCCTCCATCCACCTTCCACGTTGTCAAGTGGTATCCTCACTCCTACAGCCCTCCCTGACCCCCTTTGCATACTCAATACAGTAGGCTCCCTTGTACACCACAGAACCCCCCTCAGCCCCCCCAACAGCCAAGCTCACTTTCTCTCCTGCCTGACCTCACTAGTCAACCCCTCTCTTCTCTCCACCCTCTACCCCCAATGGTAAAAAGCTGTGGCTGTGGAAGTTCTAAAAAAATACACACAAGATGATGGACGGAATGTTGCACAATGGCAAAACATTCACCCCCAGTCGCAGATCTGGGTTTAATCCATCGTTATGTTGCTCACCAAGCCACCCCAGTTCAGACATGGCCATATGCAAATCAGTCTTGACCCTGTGCCTCTTGGGAACAGTCCAGCCCGAACTGCCAAGCTGTGTCTTTCCTGGACCGGAATCAAGCATCCTAGGACTGGTTTCTGGCTATCAGCCGTCTTCAGCCAGGATAGCTTGACTCCAGTGGCGCAGTGAGCACGGGACCCACGTCTGGGCACACCCTTCCCACATAGGGTGAACAGCAAAACACTAAAAAAAACAATTGCAGACCATCTTCTCTCCCTCTAGCTACATCCCTATCTATTGTTCTTTACAAAAACCCTGCAACATCTTAAGTTCAACCGAGGCGTACAGTGCCCAAACACACCCTGCTGTTTGCACTGCAGCCCAGCCGATGAGGCACTCTTTCCATGGGTGCTTAAGTTCATGACACTGCCCTTGTGTAGAGGTTCATCACCTCTGCAGACCATAACCCGGATCCACTAATAATGGACATCATGTACGGGCCACCAGGGGTCGCAGATGAGACCCAAGGCCTCATAGGTGGCAAAATCAGTGCCTGGAACACAGAGGCAGCTCTTCCTAATGGACGCTGGTTGGAGCTCCACTTGCCTGGTTTCTGTCAATTTCTTTTTACTATACAAATACACTATTAGTGTAATAAAAAATGCATTAAATTTGCCAGCATATGACCCTATCTAGAAGCTAAGTTAAAAAAATGTGGTTACATGTATGTTGTATTCATGCTTGCGGGTGAGAGTGTGTTTAAGTGTGGGAGTGTGTGAATGTGTTAGTATGTGTAAGCATGTGTGTGTGAGTCAAAGTAAAGGCGAAATGCCATGCTACGTCACTTCTGCTACCCCTGGCATTTTCGTGAATTGATGTCCATGCCATTAACCCTATTGTACCAGACCCTTGACAGTATTCAACAGCCCCACCATCCTTTTATTACTTCCCATCCAGGGTGCCACAGGGGGTGCACCACACTAGTTCTCTTACTACTTCGTCAACTAAGCTTTCTCAGCCTCCCGGTGTTGTTCACCTTCACCACACCTTCGACTGTTGGCGTCCTCGTGGGGCTCACTTCCAAGGCCCACATTTCTGATTCCTGCACATTAACTATTCAGGTATTTGATTTTCCCTGTCACCTTTTTCTGAACGATACTCGAATATCTTTTTATATTCCACCTTTCTTCCCTTAACTCCAGTGGTGCATCTTGCTTTGTCTAACTGCCATCAGCGACTTCTCCCCTAGGGTGGAGGAGCATCGCCCCACTGAGTTTGAAAGGAAATATAAAATGATAATAAAACAACGTTAATAACGTAACATTAATATCATTTTATTGTTCTCTATGGAGACCGAGCCAGGTTAAGTTCGGGGTGTCTGGGCTGTGCGACAGGGAGAGGAGTGGTAAAATGTATACTTAAGTGAGCATGGCGGTTTGGTCGGCTGTCTTTAGCCGGCCAGTCATTCGAACTTAGCATGTTCTCTCCCCGGCTGTATTGCACAGCTGGGTGGAGAACATGAACAGAACCCTACTCCCTACCTGAGCGCCAAACCAGGATGCTCAAATCAATCACAACACTGCTGTCATGCTGGTGAAAGAAGAGCCATGATTGGCTAGGGGAGTTTGGAAGCTTGTGTGCTTCCTGTTTCCTGCATCGGAGAGGTGGCAGCCCTTGGGGTAAGTTAACTTTTTTTTTAAAACTGGGCCCACCTCCCGAGCCCTACCACTACTTTTCAAAAGCGGTCACCACTGATAACTGCTAGACATGACTGGGTGGCCTCATTACATTAGATTGCTCCAAAACTGATCTCCACCTTTACTCTGCCAGAACTACAACATTCCAGAATCTGATCTTATTATCTTCCAGTTGTGCGCCCTTATACATTCTACTCTGCTGGAAAAAATAAGATATTTTGCTTGACCTTTATACGAATCTATAAACCTTTTTATGCACTAAACCCAAAGCTGCCAGATAACAAGCAATTAATATATCCAAGATCTACCCTCACCCCCATTCCATAGCCCTAAGCAACGCACAGGTTATGAGAAATGGCAGCTTGTGCATCAGCCTCATAGCCGGCTCACAAGAGAACATACTCTCCCCCATTTACAAGGTAATCAATTTTGCTATATTTCCTCTCTTTAACCTCCCTAGATGGACACCCATATTCCCTCACCAACACCAGGCTGGCTGGCTGTCTACCAGAAACAGAGTCCTGCACAAAATCCTCTCTTACAAACCTCAAAACAATTTCTCGCTAAACCCCAAGACAAACGCACCATCTGCCCACCGCAGCCCACTCATCACACCGAAACCCCCTGGTCACATCAAGATTCCGGTCCTTCAATCTTCTGGAACCCTCTCCACGCGCACTCACCCAAAATGGCCCGCGGGCATTTAAACCCCCCTTGAGTCCTAAAACCTTGAGACTCCTCAATAGAGGAAACATAATGAGACTGATAAGGAAATCCCTACATTGAAACAACTCACTTCTTAAGACTTGTTATCAATTAAATGTATTCCTCATGAGGACAAGAAGCAAATGGAACTAACACTCTCCACATGGAGTTCTTTGTACAGCAAAAAGAATCCCAAAGAAGGACTTTCTTCTGGGCTCCTCGCTCTCCGCCACTCACCGTGAATCGGTTGCAGCCTAGCTGCTTGCCTGGTTTGAGCTCAGTCTTGAGTAGCCTGTAATTGCCCCGTTGTGTGCTCAGTTGGACGGTCAGATTCATGGGCTGGTGGACATCTCTGGCTTGCACACACACTGCCTGTGAGGAAGGATAGTCGAGGGCTGCAGGGATGACAAGTACATAGGTCCTGTGAAGGGAGAGAGAGAGGCAAGTAGTCTTTAAGGCGTTTTACTACCGGATCAGGGGGGACCTCCATGGTTTGGAACAGATGAACCAGGGACCATGAGAGCCAACATGGGGGACTCATGGAGGTTTACAAGGAATTTGGAAAGGAGACAGGTTGTTTATAGAGACTGGAATGAGAGAACAGGGAGCATAATGTAAGAAGAAAATAAAGATAGATGGATTTAGTATTGAGGTGGTAAAGAATTTTTTTTTATTTAAGCTGAGCTTTATTCAGCTTTCATCGGCGTGACTTCCCAATGCCAGCCACAACTCAACTGACAAAACATAAAAACCCCACAACCCAAAAATTCCTAATGGAGCCAACCATTACAACATTCTAACCCAAGTCATGAATACAACAATAGACAGAGACCCAGAGAAAGAGAGGGAGTGTGAAAAGGAAAGAGAAGGGAAAGTGTGAGTGTTAAGTATTATAGAAAAACAGATGAAGCGAGAGAGAGGAACAGCAAGTGGAGAAGACGTAGGGAGTGAATTATAGAGGGAGTAAAGAGAGTACGGAGCAGTAACACAGACAGAGTGTGTATGTGGCCCAATTATTGACATATGTAGTACAGTACCAAACATTTTAATGAGTATCCTGAAAGAAAGGAAAAGTCAAAATCAGCTAATCATGCCTATTGGACTTGCCACTGAACAGAGTGCTAATCAACAAAAGTTGACAACACTGCCATTGCAAATGTTGGCGAACAAGCAAATCAACCAGCCACCTCGGAGGTGTGTCCATTACTACTGAACAAATGCTGCAACCCATTATTCAACCTAACAAAAAAGACAAGCTCATGATTCCTGTCAAACCAAAAGGCAGAAGAAACCTGCCAGAAAAGATAGAAAAAGTCTCCAATGCATAGGAAAGGATTCCCAACTTGGTATTAGATTCAGTGGCATAGCAAGGCGGGGGTGGGGGGTGGTGCACCGCGGGCGGCACAATGTTTAGGGCGGCAGCCCCTTCCCCGGTCTTACCTGCGGCTTTGTGGGGCGGCCGTCGCAGGAATCGCCAGCACCACCCTCCCACCCTTAAATGTGGCTGCCGGGCGCCAAACTCAGGGACCGCCACAGGCGGCACAACATCTAGTTACACCACTGAGTAGATTGTATCCAATTTTCTTATCAAAATTTGAGAAACAAGATCCAGTAAATGCATTTAAAAAAATCAATTAAGGAATAAGGATAATACGGAAATCCAGGAGAAGGTCTTTGATGCTGGACTCATAGATATCAAGAAGCAGTAACCATCCTGCAGAAGGTACGGGGTAATGTACAGATACAAACTAGTTCTGCCCAGATTCAACGAAGGAGAAAAAAGAAACTTTCCTGGCAAACGACACAGGCTCTAGAGATAGACATAAGCGCCACCTTGGTAAATCAGGAAAAACTATGTCAATTCAACCTCGATTAAAATCAACGCTGACCAGACGATAAACAGTGAGAGTGATAATCATACAAAACAAGACCACCAACATGGAGGACCAAGTGTTGCCCCGAAAAGTAATAATCCAAATAAGAATTCACAAGAAGCGGCCTGGCTGAGGCAACCTCAAGCAAATCATGTGCAAATTGAAAAGGTAATTACAAGTGCCACCATGCAAAAGGTTAAGGCGGCAGCCCACAGATATGGGTGCATATGTATCAAAAACGCTTTTTGCAATTCTCAAATAGCAATTTTTAGAGAATCGATATCTGAGATTCGCAAAATGCTATGTATGTAGGATTTGAAAATAATTTTGCGAATCCTACATGTTCCTTAATTGCGAATCGCAAATTGCGATTCGCAATTAAGGGATACCTCCCCATTCATTCCTTTGGGCCTAGAGCCCCATTGGAATTAATGGGAAGACATTCTCAATTTGCGATTCTCAATTAAAGAATCGCAAATTGAGAATGCTATTTCAAGGGTGCCAGGGTGCCAAAAGGACACCCTGTTGCACCCCTGAAATGTGCATTTTTCAAAGAAATCGCAAATTACCACCAATGTGAATTTGGTGGTAATTTGTGATTCCTTTTGGCCAAATGTCACATTTTCTGTGCCTCTTGCATTGCATTTAAGGAATCTCAATTTGCGATTCCTTAAATGCAATTGCAAAATAAGGGATCGCTATTTTGCGATTCCTTATTTTGCGAGGCTGTTACATACCACTTACCTAAACTGCGATCGCAAACGCCGAAATTCGCAATTGTGTTGATATATATGCCCCCTAGTCTTATTCTAAGAGATGAGGAGAATGCCTCCCATCATCTATAACAGACTTAGAGCAAATAGAGAGCCTGAATAAGCAGATTATATTAACACCTCAGCACACTTCGCAGGGTCAGTAGGTTCTCAATAGAGGCAACATAATGAGACTGATTAAGGAAATCCCTAAATTGAAACACCTCAGTTCTTCAGACTTGTTATCAATTAAATGTATTCCTCGGGTGTATGACATAATATCGAAAGATAGAATATCGACATACAAAAATATCGAAGCAAAAATATTAACATCAAAAATGTCGAAATTCTATCTACATCAAGGTAAGTACAAAAATATCGGGAAAAATATCGTAGTTCAAAAATATCGCAGTAAAAAATATTGTTTTTTTAAAATCTGTTAATAATAATGTAAAAATAATTTAAAAAATACATATAATTAAAAACATTATAGATATAAACATTAAAACATATATAAAAACATAATAACTAATACATATACATTTAAAATGAATTAAAAACTCTACATAATAATTAATATATATACTTACTACACATATTTCAACAGTAGGGAAAGCGTTGGATAGCTTAGGGGTAAAAATGACTATTCCGTCTCCAGAGAGTGCAACAGTAGGGAAAGCGTTTGATAGCGTAGGGGTAAAACTTACTATTCCGACTCCAGTGGGTGCAACAGTAGGGAAAGCGCTGGATAGCGTAGGGGTAAAAATTACTATTCCCACTCCAGAGGGTGCAACAGTAGGGAAAGCGTTGGATAGCGTAGGGGTACAAATTACTATTCCCACTCCAGAGGGTGCAACAGTAGGGAAAGCGTTGGATAGCGTAGGGGTAAAAATTACTATTCCCACTCCAGAGAGTGCAACAGTAGGGAAAGCGTTTGATAGCGTAGGGGTAAAACTTACTATTCCCACTCCAGTGGGTGCAACAGTAGGGAAAGCGCTGGATAGCGTAGGGGTAAAAATTACTATTCCCACTCCAGAGGGTGCAACAGTAGGGAAAGCGTTGGATAGCGTAGGGGTACAAATTACTATTCCCACTCCAGAGGGTGCAACAGTAGGGAAAGCGTTGGATAGCGTAGGGGTAAAAATTACTATTCCCACTCCAGAGGGTGCAACAGTAGGGAAAGCGTTGGATAGCGTAGGGGTAAAAATTACTATTCCAACTCCAGAGGGTGCAACAGTAGTGAAAGCGTTGGATAGCATAGGGGTAAAAATTACTATTCCCACTCCAGAGGGTGCAATAGTAGGGAAAGCGCAGGATAGCGTAGGGGTTCCATTAATATACTTATCAATTACATATTTTTTTTTACAAAAAAAAATAATATTTTATTTACAAAAATATATTACTAAATACCAGTTATTTATAATTAATATTGACTTAAATAACAAAAAATTACTTCCCACACTACTCCCCTACACATACAAAAAAACACAATGAATCTAAATATCAATTAATTAATATTAATAAAATGATGTAATTATAAATTAACTAATTGACAAATATTAATTACCAATTAATAATTAAAGACCAATTAATAATTAATTAACAAGAAATAATTTATAATAATAATAAACCATATGTATTAATAAATTATTTATAATTAATATTATGAAATAATAAAAAAATACCAATTAATTAATTAACAATTAAATAATAGTAAATACCAATAAAGACAATCTCTTTAATTAATTTAATTTCATTGTTCGACACCCTAGTCCCCTATAAACACACAACCCACTACACATAAATAAATTACGTAAATAATTTAATTATCAATTAATCACTTAATAAAAATTAATCACCAATGATTAATTAACAATAACAAAAAATAAAAAATATTAACACTTTATTTCTAATTAATTTAATTAACGAATTAATAAAAATTAATCACCAATTAATTATGAATTAACAATAACAAAATATAAAAATATTAATACAATAATTCTAATTGAATTAACTAACTAATAAAAAATTATTAACAATTAATTATTAATTAACAATAACAAAAAATAAAAAATATCAATACATTAATTCTATTTAATGTAATTAACTAATTAAATAAAAATTAATTACCAATTCATAATTAATTAACAAGTAATTAATAATCAATCATAATAAAATAAACATTATAATTATTAATTATAATTAAATTAGTTCCCACCCTATTCCCCTATAAACCCACAACCCGCTCTGATACTAATGCGCAAAATGTAAACAAAATTACTCATTTCTAAACATTTATTTTAAAATGTATAAAATACATTAAAAACATGTTTAACAAACATATAAAATACATATTAAAATGCATAACGAAACAAAATTTCGATATTAGTAACATCGATATATTTGATATCAATATTACTTACTTCGATATTAAAAACATCGATATTACTTACCTTAAAGTCGATATTCTGTCCATCGATATTATTGCACATCGATATTCTGTAACATCGATATTATTGTATGTCGATATTTTAATTTCAATATTTTGGCTACTCACCGTATTCCTCATGAGGACAAGAAGCAAATGGAGCAAACATTCTCCACATGGAGAACAGAGGAGATCGCATCGTCAATCATGATCGCGAGCCAGCAGTTTGCAGCTCGGGTTATAACACTCTCAAAATCCCCAAGGAGACATTGCCCTCTACCTTTGCTAATGCCGCTCAGGAGGCTCAGCTGTGGTTCCAGAATTAACCCTGAGTGGAGTCAGACCACATAGCATGGCTATTTGTAAAATACCCATTCCAATAGGTCGCTCAAGTGCCAGTCCTCGGTATACATCTTTGACAACATACTATGTCTGATCCCATGTTGGGGAAGGTCTTTAGGGACTAGTACTCACAGGTATTAGCATGCTACCAGTCTCTCCTGCACCTAATCAGAGGCTTGCAGCATTATGTAAATGAGGCTACAATGTAATACAATACATGGCCCAGGGGAAGGTGTTTAGGGACTAGTACTCACAGGTAGACGCATGCTACCAGCCTCTTCTGCATCGTTTCAGGGGCTTGGAGCATTATGTCAATGAGGCTACAACGTAATACAATACATGGCCCTGCCCAGAAGATGAAATTGGAAAGTACCAAGATGTAAGAGTGAAACATAGTTACCTTCACTGTAATGCTTGTCTCAGTCCACAGGTACTTTCCACTATCAGAAACCTCCCAGCAATAGGTAAAAAAACACAGTGTTTTTTCTGTTTACGTCTTGCTTGACAAAGCAACACTCTGCTACCTAATATTACCAATTATATAAAATCTACATATATAGTGCTTTAGCTCCGCCCAGAAGAGTCATAGCCCCCCATCTCATGCTTTTTGCTAGTTGCTGTATCATTCTGAATTCCAGAAACTGCTCCTCTTGGAAGGCATACGCGGCTGTTTTATATCTGAAAAGTGCACTCCGAATAGGGGCGGCTCCTCCATCAGGGCGGAGGAGCGCCGCCCCACTGCTTTCTCGCAGTGCGAGAAGCAGAAAATAAAATGGTATTTTAAATACCATTTTATTTTCGGCTTCTCGTGCTGCGACAAAGCAGAAGGCAGAGGTATGCCTGGTTGGGGGTGGGCGGTAGGATATGCCTGGTTGGACGCGGGCGGGATGGCGTGTCAGGTAGGAGTGGCTTGCACCACTCTGAGTGCCCTGACTGCTTGGTCGGCCCAGGGGCCGACCAAAGTAGTCATTCGCACTCTACATTTTCTCTATGAGGGCTGCCTACATAAAGAAAATGGCCTCCCAACAGGTGCCCGGCTGGGCGCTATCTGGGAGTCCGCACCAATCACAACTCTTCCATTGCAGCTTTGTGATTGGCTACAGGAGGGGAGGGAGCATGCCTGTTTCTGTTCAGGACCGGCCCAGGAGCAGAGGTGGTGAAAAACCGGGATCAGGTAAGTTCTATTTATATTTTACCTCCCCCCCCCCGGTAACACCCACGCACCTCCTCACCCCCGGCAAGAATTGTGTGCTGCAACTGGCGCGAGGCAAGGTCAAACATCTCTCAAAAATGTTTGACAACCAGCGGTGCATGTCAGATGAGAAGTTTGCCTTTGCCCCCAAAAATGGTTTTATGCGGCACTGCTGTGGTGCGTGACATTATCCCGCACCTCCGTGTGGGCCTATTGAAGCAAAAAGGTGAAAATATTTATATCTGCATAATCTGAATGTGCTTTAATTGTGGGGCGAGCGCCTTCGTTAGAGGACCGCAGAGGTGTGTGTGGGGGGTAAATGTTAATGCTAATCGACCCCCGCTGTGCCTAGCCTTGATAGATAAACTGTTTTAAAAGAAGCACAATCACTCTTGCTTCCACAATGGGAGGTAATTTACATCCTGTTTTGGAAGCAAGAGTGATTGTGCTTCTTTTAAAACAGTTTATTATGTTCACCAAATTTGCTTTTCTAGTAATATGATGCGCAGTGGCAGTGCCTCCCTGCCTTGGGAATTAAAGTTGGCTTCTGCCTCAGTTGGGTTATTGCATCCAGTCTGTACCTATCTAGTTGGACAGTATACATTTGGGGGTCGATTCCGATTCGGGAAAAAACGCTCCGATTAGCCGTTCAGAGCATTTTTCCCGTACGAATCGTACCCTGCAATGTCCCCCGTACGTACGACGAAGTACGATTCGTACCAGGAGCTGGACTCTGTCCGAATCGTACAGAGACCATACGAATCAAACCCTCATACGAATCTCCCTCGGAACCCGCTGTAGGCGGCATGTGTACGGTTCGCGGCTGCTTTTTCCGACCCGGCAAGTACGATTCATGTAGGGTACGCACCGTACGACCCTTTTTCTACAGGAGCTGAAAACCGCCGTAAGAGCAGAGTTCGCTGCGAAACAGGTACAGAAGGGCCTCCTGGGTACGGTGCGTACACCCCATGATAGCAGGGGTACGGTGCATACCCCTGCGATCACGGGGTGTATGCAACGTACCCCCGCGATCTTGGGGTGTATGCACTGTACCCCATGTTCGCTGGGTGTACGGTGCGTACACCCTGCGATCGCGGGGTACGGTGCGTACACCCCATGATCGCAGGGGTACGCACCGTACCCCTGCTATCATGGGGTATACGCACCGTACGGTGTGTAAGTGATTGTGTGCTTTTCCGTACGAATCGCCCTACCTGACGTGGACCGTACAAATCGCGTCCTCATACCCCGGTACGGATCGTACTCGTCGGGTCGTACGGCATGTGTACGAGTTGTACGGTTCACTGTTTCAGCCTTGTATACGGATCGCGACGATTCGGACGGATTGACAGAATACGGATCGTACTACGCGACTCGGACGGACGGGTACGAATAGTACGGCGATGGCTCCGGATGAAAATCGTTTTTTTTCCAGGATCGGAATCGGCCCCTTGGTATCATTGTCAGCCTTCACCACAAATACATAATACCATAGCGTTGAAGGCTGACAATGATACCAAATGTATACTGTCTAACTAGATACTTATGGACTGGATGTAATAGTAACCCGACTGAGGCATTAGAAGCCAACTTTCAGGCGTGAGGCAGGCAGGCACTGCCACTGCGCATCATATTACTAGATCACTCTTGCTTCCAAAATGCAATGTAATTAATTTACATTACGTTTTGGAAGTAAGAGTGGCGTGCTTCTTTTAAAACTATTTATTATATTCAACAAAATTGTTTTTCTAGTAATATGATGGGCAGTGCCTGCCCGTACCTATCTAGTTGGACAGTTTACATTTCTCCCCAGCAGTTCCGCGACAAGCTCTCTGCCGTCGAAGCCTCGTATCCTCCTCCTGGGAGGGGGTTGAGTCCCCAGCATGCCAGTCACCTCTGCCGACTGTAATAATGTTATTTTCACTCTGGGCTAGTTCCAAATTGTTGTGCCGTTTCTACTGTTGTGCCAAATTTATTGTGTGTTGTATCTTGCTCCCTAATTAAGCTCTGTCCCCGCTTCATTTTTCCCGCCACTACAGCACCTGCGGCCTGCCTCCCTCCACTGCACATCCCGCCTCCCAGCTGATCGTCCCTCCCCTTCTTGATGGCAGCCGATGCACGCGCAGCGGGTGCGCCGGTGGTGCCAAAGGCGCGCCTAAGGCAAGCCCGTCCGCGCCGTACGTATCCCTATCGCGGCCAATGCCAGGAACCCTGGTTCTCCAAGGCCTCACTGTTACGATTCCACCGCCCTCCACGCACTCAATCCCGGTAGACACACTGACTGCAAAAGATCCTCGCCGAACACCACCTAGGGACAGTTCTCGTGCAGATCTTTCACCTTTGACAAAGCCCCCACTACCGCTGAAGGCCTGCCGGATGCAAGCACCAACGAAACCCTGACATTCATCCTCCTCAACATGCGCTCCCTACACCGACACGCCATAGAGATCTGGGACCTGATCATCACCCTCTCGACCGACGTCGTCTTTTTCACGGAAACCTGGACCAACACCACCTCCGGCCCCGACATCGCCACTGCCATCCCTGACAGCTACAAGATCCAGAGAAAGGACCGCCCCCACCGCCCAGGAGAAGGAATCTCCATCGCACACAAGACCCTCCTCCGACTCTCTACCTCCAGCACGAGTGACCCCCACTCCAACACAGAACACCCCCACTTCCAGATCCAGACCAGCCCCAGGACCAGGCTATGCGGCACCCTCATCTACAGACCACCGGGACCTTGCACCCAGTCCGCAACTACCATCGCCGAGCTCGTCGCACCCCAAGCCATCACCTCCACAGACTCCATTCTACTCGGGGACCTGAACTTCCATCTCAACAACTGCAACGACCCCGACTCCACCACTCTCCTTGACAACCTCACCAACCTCGGACTAAAGCAGCTCGTCAACATGCCCACACACAGAGCTGGTCACACCCTCTACCCCATCTTCGCAGGAGGGACAAACATCCGCTTCAGTCACACCACCCAGCCACTCTGGACAGACTACCATTGTGGAAACTTCACCTTCAACACCACCACCACACCCAAGCCCGCCCAGTGCCCCCCACGAAGTAACTGGAGCAAAGTCACAGAGGAACACCTCAACACCACCCTCCTCCAAGAACCCCGCAGCGCCACGACCAACACCAATGCCGCAGGCATGGGATTTCACCTGGATCTCCTGCTGCGCCGACAAGCTCGCACCCCTCTGCCACCCCGCCAAACAACGTCCTCTGAAGGCCGCCTGGTTCACCCCAGAACAAAAAGATGCCAGGTGCTCCTGCAGATGCTAAGAGAAAACCTGGCGAAACCAGAAAACCACAGAAGCACAGAACATTCTCAGGAGCGCCCTGAAAGAATACCACCAGTGCATAAGAGACACAAACCGGACCTTCATCAGAGACAAAGTCCACACCAACGCGACCAAAGCCAAAGAACTGTTCAACGACATACAACATTTCACCAAACCCCCCAGCGAAGCCACGGAGGACGTCACACCTTCCCAGGAACTCTGCAACAAGCTTAGCTCCTACTTCCATCTGAAGCTCAAGGCTCTCTACGACAACTACAGCGAACAGACGCTGGACATCCCCCCCCTCCCCACTGCCGCCAACAAGCCAACCGTTACGACCTGGAATCCCACCACCGATGAACACATCACTGCGACAATGAAGAAAACCCACTCAGGAGCCCCGAGGGACCCCTGCTCACCACACATATTCCACAGGGCCGCCGCCATCGCACCTGAACTAGGATGGACCATCAACGCCTCCTTCAGATTTGGCATCTTCCCGGATGACTGGAAACGGGCGGAGAATAAACCCCTCCTCAAAAAACTAACGCCGACCCGACGGACCTGAAATACTACCAGACAATCTCTCTCCTCCCCTTTGCGGCCAAAGTCACTGAGAGGCTCGTAAACGCTCAGCTGACCGCCTTCATCCAAGAGAACTCCATCCTAGACGCCTCCCAGTCAGGATTTTGCAGCAACCACAGCACCGCCCTCCTCACCGCCACTGACAACATCTGCATGCTACTAGACCAGGGACACACCGCGGCCCTCATCCTTCTAGACCTCTATGCAGCCTTCAACACCATTTCACATCGCACGCTAGCAGCCAGACTTCACAACGCGGGGATACAAGGAGCCGCCCTCGACTGGATCCAATCCTTTCTCTCCGGCAGAACACAGAGGAACAGACTCCCTTCCTTCCTCTCCAAACCCACTGATTTCAACTGCAGAGTACCTCAAGGATCCTCGCTCAGCCCTACGCTCTTCAGCATCTACATGGCCCCCTTCACCGCCATCGTCAGACAGCATGGGCTCAGCGTAGTATCCTACGCCGAAGACACCCAGCTCATCCTCTCACTCACAAAGAATCCCGAAGACACCAGACTCCGCTTCCAGGACGGAATGAAGTATGTCACAGCCTGGATGAAAGACAGCTACCTGAAGCTCAACTCAGAGAAAATGGAGGTCCTTATCCTCGGACCCTACACCTCTGCCTGGGACAAAACCTTGTAGCCTCCTGCCCTTCGGAATCCACCCACCCCTACAGACCACGCACGAAACCTCGGCATTATCCTCGACTCCTTCCTACAGTCCAGTCCGAACTGCCAAGCCAGGTCCTCCCTGGACCGGAAACAAGCATCCTAGGACCGGTTTTGGGGTTTCACCCCTCCTCAGCCAAGATAGTTGATTCCCGTGGCACAGTGAGCCCAGGACCCACGTCTGAAGAAGGGTGACATACCTTGAAACCGGTCCCAGGATGCTTGTTTCCGGTCCAGAGAGGGCCTGGCCTGGTAGTTCGGTCTGGACTGTTCCCATGGGGCACAGGGTCAAGACTGATTTGCATATGGCTGGGCACAAACTGGGGGGGTGTAGTGGGCGAAAGAACGATGGATTTAACCCAGATCATTTGACTGGGGGAGAATGTTTGCATTGTCAGCATTCCATCCATCGTTTGTTTGCTGTAACACTGGAAATCAGTATGGCAGACTTTATCTCAATAAAGTGCATTTGTGCATGTCGCACATGTAGACAGCAATCGTGAATGTGGTTACATTTGGCACATTAAATTCACACCTATTGCCTTTGCCAATGGTTGTTTGATGAAAGGAACTGGCAAGGGTGCTCGTATTCGCAGTGATGGTGCGTTCCACCTATGAGGCACGTAGATGTGTGTACTATCTGCAAGCAGAGCCGGACGTTTCCGTTTTTTGGGGGCACTTTTTAGTTGCGCCACTAGGTGGCAGGAAAACCCATAAGTTAATTAAAGTTGCCATAGAGGTGGCTTTAACCTATTCAGAGTGCTGCACCCCTTCACTATGCAGATGAGAATACAATAACAACAGGGCTTTAAGTGGGCCGGGTCTCACCGGTGCTGAGCACCGGCAGTTTTTTTAAGGAGGCCTTGGAACGGGTCTCTATCGGGCTCTGTTTTGTGCCCTGGCACAGGCGGTCCATTTTTTTCTGGACTGTGGTTGAAGGGAAATCCTTTAAAGAGAGTCATTTTCTCTTTGGGTTTTCCTTCTCTTTTTAACCCCTTGCATGAGGGGGTGATTCTCACGCTGTGCTGGGGGAAGGGGGAGGGGGCGCGCACAGTGCCCCCGTGCTCATGACGAGCTCAGCTCGTCATGAGGCACAGTGCTCGTGTGCTCATGACGAGCTCAGCTCGTCACGGCCACACCCGTTTTCTTGGAACGTTCAGCACCGCAGGGGAATTATCCCCGCGTGTGAGCATTCCACGTCTCTTGACAAGCTGAGCTCATCATGAGCACACAAGCACTGTGCCTCATGACGAGCTGAGCTCGTCATGAGCGTTCAAGGGGTTAAAACTTGGGAGCAGTAACATTGTCGTGGTGTCACCAGGGCTTTAAGTGGAAGCTTTTTCAATATTACATGCAAGCCATTGTTGCTACCTATTTATCTTATGCAAGCAACAACCATTGACAAAGCTAATAGTCCTGACTTGTTGTAGGTATGGCGTTACTTGTTGTATCATATATCTGGATGCAATGACAGACACAGCAAAATACAAGGGCGGCACACTATGCTAAGCACAGATTTTTAGCTTACGTGTTTTTAAACCATGCCCTTAATTGCATTGGCCACGCCCCTTTGAGAGACCCCCCCCCCCAGTTTTTCCATCCCCCTTAAAGCACTGAATAACAACACAGAGAAACATGGCATTGCCACGTGCAGAGGGACTACATAGAATGTAGCATGGGGCAGCTTTTCTTAACATACATGCATAACAGCTCCGCGAAGTGGAACATACTCTAATTCTGGATTGCATAACATTTCAAATGCAGCATAAAATAGCGCAGCATCACATGGCATACGTAGCAGCATAACACAGCATGGCTAATGAGTGAACAACAACTAATAACCCTAAACAGCAATACTTTCAGCCGTGGGATGTAATGAGGGGCTAGAGCAAAGAGTCAGGTAACACAATAGCAGACCGTGAAATAACGCGCAAAGTGAACGTTAAGGACCTTGACACAGTGCACTGTATTATTTTATAGCAAGCCATTCAGACTGTATCACACCAATGTGACGTCGGTTTCCAAGCCAGTGCTCAAAACAGCATAGTATTGTTGTTAGGAAAGGAGGGACAGGGAAGTCCTTCATTTCAAAATGAGGGCCCTCACACACCCAGCCCGCTGGGTGTCATGCTTCATCATCGGGCATGCTCCTCAACGGGTCGGCGCTGCAATACCCGGCGGGCACCCAATGAGGGGCTCTTTGGCGGAGATCTTTTATTCCTTGCCATATGGTGCAGTGGGTGTAAGGGGCCTTAGAAGTGTAGGAGGGCAAAAGTGTGGGTCAATTATACCATGCGAATTAAAACAGGGAAGTGGAAGAGTCAGGTAAATTAAACTTTAATGATCCTGCCTTCCACCCTGATTAAAAAGGTGGAGTGGCGACTCTTACACTCCTACACTTCTAAGGCCGACCCGACGAGGAGCATGCCCGATGATAAGCATGACACCCAAGGGGCTGGGTGTGTGAGGGCCCTCATTCCGAAAGGAAGGACTTCCCTGTCCCTCCTTTCCTAACAACGCTACTATCTTCTAGTCTGCGACCTTGCCAGTCCTTTGCCCTACCTTCTTATCCCGACCTTCTATCGGAACTGCATACTCATTTCTTTGAAAGTTTAACAAGGGCATGTATGCTGGACCTCTTTAAAATGCCCTTAGTCCCCTCATTCTTGTCAAACATAGTAGCTGTGTCACACAGACACATCTTAACCCATTGGCTGCTTCGAACGTTCTGCGCCAGTGCTGAACGTTCGAAGAAACGGGTGGGGCCGCGTCGGCCAACGGACGTACGCAGCACTACCGAGGTAGTGCTCGCGATGACCGTTGGCCGACGGCAGTTGCAGCCAACGGGTTAATGCATGGGCATGGTGGGCAATTGCCCACAGCTCCAGCCTTCCGAGAGACCTCCTGGGCAAAGGGAGCTGGCGCTCTCTCTTTCTATCGTTTCTCTCTCTCTCTTTCTGACTCTTCTCTCTCTTTCTCTCTCTCTCTCTCTCTCTCTCTCTTTCTGTCTCGCTCTCTGGCATACACACACACACACCTGTCGACTTCTTTATCTCAGCCTCACTCCCTGTCTCTGTCTGCTGCCACCTGACTTGGGACCCCAAAAGACGTTTCAACTTTTTTTGTGTGGCCTATTTCTGACAGTTTGTCATTACGTGAGCTTGAAATGGCAAAAACAATGGGTAATACAACTCAAAATATGTATCTCTAAGGGTCCCCAGACCCTTATATTGACTGCTTTGCAGCACTTAGCTTGTGCTTCCGGTGACGTCACCACAGCGCGCGGCCCTTCTGTGGCCACGCGGCACAGGCGCATGACACGCAGCTCGGCCCAGCCCCACAGATAGGATGGACCGTCTGCCCCAATGTGGGGGTGCTCGGGAGGCGGCACGAGAAAGCGGGGTGCAATAACATCGTGGGTCACTTACGGGATGTCTGGTAGCGGATCCGCCAGGACCAACGTCAAGCAGAGGAGGAGGAGGAGGCCTCTCAGGTGCACCTGCCCCCACATGTCGGCAAATTTGCCAGAGGGCCCCCTCTTCAGCGCGCTGAAAGGCAGGTGTGCAGCAGGCTCGGACTCCAGAGCAGGCTTCTGTCTTTCCTTTTTTTAGGTTTTATTTCTCTATTTCCTCTGCCTCTTTCACAGCCCTCCCTGTTGCACAACAGCAGTCTATTTGAGTGACTGTCCCAAACCACCCTTATATATCACCTCGATCAGCATTCCTCCATCCACCCCTGACGCCTCACCCCAGTCCCTGCATCGGCATCCTTTACAAAGTTTACTGTGATTGACAACCCCCGGCCTTAACTTCTATAAATAGAGCACACACCTTTTCTGTAGAGCCTTGAGCACCATTCCTGGCCTGAGGGGCTCTTATGAAATCTTAGCGTACTTTTTGAAGTGCTGGGTGGGACCAAGAGGATGGGGTTTTCCACTTTTCCCATCCCTGCTCTATTACTCAGTGCTACTAAAGCAATGTCCTCCAAGGCACCACAAATGCCCCACAGGCAGTCTGCATTTTATTTTTTGCAGAGTTTTATATAGCGCGAACTAGAACCGAACCGAATCAGTTATCAGAGCGCTTTACATAGCACCAGTTACGTTACATGAGGACACACTTTCCCTTTTAGGCACGGGGAGATTAAGTGATTTGCCTAGAATCACAGGGGGGTTTTGGCGTCGTTACCGAGGCTCCAACCCAAATCCCCAGGTCCGAGGTCGAGCGCCCTAGCCGTTAGGCCAACTCCTCTCCGAGCCTTCCCACCCTCACGGGTTTTAATCAGAGTGTACCTCACTCAATTCAAACGTAGCCCAACCAGGAGGGTCATATTTCATAGCGCGACCACAAAGTACCGTGGGCCATAATAGCAATGTCAAAATATTGTTATATAAATGTATGTGTAAATAACATTATTTGAATTTAAAATAAAAGTTAAACATGTTTTTGAAACTCTCCACACCCATAAATCCCCCCAGAGTGTTCCTTGGCGTTCTATGTTGTGGTTTGCAGTGGAAGTTTGTGAACACCCACAAACATTTGTAGGCGTTCTCCAACTCCAATCATTAACCTGCCCAGCTTGGAAAAAGTCATATTTGTACTCCAGGCAAATGCTGGCGTAAATCCCTTTCCAAGGTGGGAATGGAAATGGATTACTGCAAAATTTGATGATGGTGGTTTAGAGGAAAAGGTTTCTCTACGGGGAAAAATATTTTACCCGGAACAAAAAATGAAACAAAAAAATATGCATCTACAGGGTAATCCATTCTAGCTCTTTGGAATTCTCTGCCCCAGAGACCGTTGTACAGGCACCTGGGTTTCATGATTTCTGAAGGAATTCACAAGGAAACCTACGCCGGGTGCAGCTTTCTATGCGGATGCCAATCAGAATTTTTGAGTTTCAAATAGTAGTAGTGTAGTTTTACTACTTTTCTTTTGTGTATCGCCCCCGTATATTCAATGTGAACTGTACTTTTGGCTAAAATTACTCCTTATTCATAAAACATTTTGGTTTATGATCAGTCGTAACAAACTAGAACAGAAGAAGCACAAAGGAGAATATTGTGTTACAACATATCATTTTTCATGTAGCTATAATAGAAGGTGCAACGATTTGTTTTAAAATATGTTTTTGTATGTGTTTATTATTTTATTTTGTTTTATCATCTGAGTGTCAATTGCACTACTGAATTTATGTTTGGCATATAAGAAAGTTTCCTGTCCTGGCTCCCTGGACTGCAGAAAGTAAACAGTGCCAATCATGACACTGTTTACATTCTGCGCTTAGCACGGTCTTTGCGACCTCTGAAGCAAGGGGTTGCAAAGGCAGTACCAGGGGTTGCAAGGGGCAAGCCAGGGGTCGCAGCTACAATCCCTTAATTACATCCATGCTGGCCTTTTACAAAAGCTGGGGGTGTTGCTGTTCTCCCAGACAGTAGAATTGTATTGCTGACATCCCTGGAGGTGGAGGGCGGATGCATAGAACATGAAATGAGGGGAGAGTAGCCAAGGATCCTTTAGAAATGTGATTAGTGTTTAGCTAAGCAAGGAGCTGCTGATTAGTGTCCCTGAATCAACCTCATTTGGTAGATGGTGAGGTGAACGAGGGGACTGCAGGCTCTGCTGTGCAAGGTGAAGAGAACCTTTTGGGCGAAGTCCAGTGTTAGGACTTGGCCCTCTCTGCAGGGTAACCCCCAAACATTTTGCCTTCACCCCTTCTGTTTTCTGAATTAATTTTTGTTGGCATTAGGACTCTGTGCACTTTACTACTGCTAACCAGTGCTGAAGTGCTTGTGTTCTCCCTTAAATATGGTAAAATTGGTTACACCTTATTGGAATATTTAATGTAATTGTAAGTCCCTAGTAAAGTGGTAGTGTATGTTTCCAGGCCCTGCAAATGTAATGCTACTAGTTGGCCTGCAGCACTCATTGTGCCCCTCACTTAAGTAGCACTTTAAAACATGTCTCAGGTCTGCCAGTCTACAGTTCAGTTTTAAACCTCAAATTCGATCTAGCAAATTAACCATTTTGCAGGCCTAACCCTACCTTTTTAATGCACATCAGTCACCCTTTAGAAGAGGCACACACTCCGGTCTGTAAGTATTGGGCTGATTTAATGTTGTTTCAGGTCACCCACGACCCCGTAGTAAAGAGATAGATGCATTTCTCTCATACCAAACCATTGAAATTCCTCCGTTATAGTTAGTTCAGCTAACTATAACTTGTGCGCCCGCAATGCACTACTGATGACGTCACATAGTACATCACTCATGACATGGTCAGTGACATCACTCATCACTCATGACATCACTGATGACATCTCAAATGACATCACTGATGACATCATCCAGTGAATGTGTGTCTTTCTGAAAAATAAATATTTTTTATATATGTATATCTAAAAGTTGATGGAAGAATACATGGGTAAATAAGTGTCTAAATGGATGTTTTTTTTCTAAAACGGATTTTATAACTGACTGATTAATTGTATCTTAGTGAATACATGGGTTAGTGAGTAATGTTTAAATATGTAAATATCTGTACCAGTCTCACACATTTTTTGAATAAGTGGCGGCATAGGTTGGTGAGTAGCTACATGAGTGTCTACATAGGTTATTAGTTGTTTTTTTGATTATCAGTATAAGTGTCTCAGTGTCTATATGTTTCGGTGGGGGATATTACTTACCGCATAGATGCATGAATGAGAAACTCATTGTTTATATGTGTTTTGAAGACAGCATGTGTGCAGGACTGTATGGGTGGATGAGTGTGTGTATAGGTGTGTTACTGAGTGAATGACTGTCTCAATACTGTCTTTATGACTAAGTACATATGTTTTAAACTACTATATGTGAGTATTGATGTATATAAGTGAGTATATATGAGATTGAGAGATTAGAACAGTTCCTGTATAACTAACTATGTGTTTCTATAAGTGATTTTTAAGAGAGTTAGTATGTGTATATTTCTGTACAAATACGTGTAGTGGTGTATGTATAGTTATATATGCAAGCAAATGGATGTTTGAAAGTTTATTTGCATGTGTGAGTATGTGTGTGAGTAACTCTATGGATGAGTGTCGGTGTGTAACAGGATGTATAGGTGTATGAGAACATATGAAGAGAGACTACATGTATGAGTGAATGAGTGGATATGTATGTAGATTTCGGAATTACTGAATAGGTTGTTGTAACTGGTATTGGTATCTCCATTTTCTAAAAAGTTTAGTTTCTATTTTTGAATGTCTGTATCAAGGGTTATATTACGCTGAGAGGAGGTCTGCCACTCTTTCACAAAAATGATGTCATCAGTGATGTCATTTGAGATGTCATCAGTGATGTCATGAGTGATGTCACTGACCATGTCATGAGTGATGTAATATGTGACGTCATCAGTAGTGCATTGCGGGCGTGCGAGTTATAGTTAGCTGAACTAACTATAACGGAGGAATTTCAATGGTTTTGTATGAGAGAAATGTCCAGCTAACTATAACATGGGTGAAACCTATGTTTTTTCACTGAATTTCTAAGGTTTTTTAAATGCTAATTCCTAACTATAACGTGCCTGAAACCTATGTTTTTTCTGTGAATTCCTAAGGTTTTTTAAATGCTAATACCTGACTATAACGTGCCTGAAACCTATTGTTTTTCCAGTGAATTTCTAAGGTTTTGTAAATGATAATTTTAAAATGTACTAAATATTATATTTCTTTCTTTTTATAGTAATTTCCTACAGTTTTATTATAAATACTTATATTTATTTTATTTTTAAAGTTACATTTCATATTTTTAATGTAAAATAATTACAAAAGTAAATTCAAAAAGAATGCACTGCTAGTGAAACTGCCTGGGTGAATTTCTAAGTGTTTGTTAGAGGCAGATTTACAACACCCTTGTGTCTCTTTTACACCGCCGTTGCGTCACTATTCTGATGAAGCAGTGGTGCAAAAGATGCGCCATGGTATGTGGTATTTAGAATGTGACGTATCTGGGAGGTACGTCACATTGTAAATCCCTGTACCAGAAGAAGACATTCCTACATGGGAGGGGCGGGGGGGGGCGTTCCGGCGCAGGAAATCTACAAGATTTCACTTTGTCACTTTTGGACTCATGCTGTGTCAAAACCCTGTACTACCTTGAAGCAGCTGTAAGGATTGACACAACAGTCTGAGCATAGGGCCCCCAAAGCATTGCTGCAGATGCATTGCACTTGCAACATAACCCAAACAATGCACCACCTTTACAGCACAGATACATCACATATATGTGCCATTTTTGTCCCATGGTACACCGCATTGTAAATATGGCACATCCATGGTGGTGGTGTCACGGAGCACAATAACTGACATATTCTTGGGAATATGCCAGTCATTGTATATGTGCCCATTAAGGTTTTAATATAGTGAATAGATTACTACATACCGATGAATGAGTCACTAAAAAACTAAAACAACAGTGAACAGAGTGTTTGGTGGAAGTGTAAGGATACAAACTGGTAAATTGAACGTATAAAAGACAAATTTGCAAGTACATAGAAGACTGCATACATCGTCTCTAAGGGTTTGAAGCAGTCTATGCCCTAAGGCCTATTTTAATGCATGAGTACTTAGGTAGTGAGTGGATGATTACAGTTCTGCAAAGAAAGAACCTAATTGAATTTATAACAGCCTCAGTTTTACCACAGTATACAGATAAACACATACTGCTGAATGGCTCACTACAATATTCAAACAGTAGTGTGAGAATGTTTGCTGCAAGTATAAGGATACACATTGAGGAATTAAACATATAAAACATAAGTTCCCTGGTGCATAGAACAGTGCATGCATAGTCTATAGAGGTTTGAAACAACCTATGGACTAAAGCCTCTTTTAATACATGAGTATCTGGATACTAACTGGATCATTACACTTCTGCAAAAAAAGTTCCTCACTAAATTAATTACAGCTTCAGTTTTACCACGGTACAATGGAAAAGAACATACTGCTGACTGGCTCACTACAATACTAAAACAGCAGTGTCAGAGTGTTTGGAGGAAGTCTAAGGATACAGACTGGGGAATTGAAGGCATAAAAAACAAGTTTGCGGGTGCATACAAGACTGCATGTATACTCCATACGGATTTTAAGCAATCCATACCCTCAGACCCACTTTGCATATTTTAAATCAATACAAACATTTAAAGAATATATAACTGAATCTTTAAGTGCTTCACTTTTAGTACAATGAATACATTAGTATTGATAATGCTCAAACTTTTATTACTTTTAAACAATACATTTATTCTATTAACATCTCATAATTTAACACACATTCCAATAGAAGATCATCAGATATGTAATTCAGATCAATTCCCTCGTTAGCAGTTTCTGAATTAATTTGTTCTAAACTTTCAACATAATTTAAAACTTCCAGAAAATCTACATCAAAGCTTTCATCTTCAAAATCACACCTCATGTCTGCAGCACTAATTTCCCCTTTTTCACTGTCATTGCCTGTCACAGATACGATTACTTCTTCAATTATACTCAAGATAATATCCAAAATCTCCTGAATATGAGGCTGTTCTCTTTCCATAATCTTTCCTTTATGTTCTTGCTCCTTGTATGAAAATATAAATAGTTAATTTTATCACTTTTCGTAATATATAATACAAAACTACCATTTTCACCTATTTTGGCCTCCAAAAAATACTATATAAATACTATTATCTAATAACATTCCATTAGTAGAGTTTTAGTCCTTTGCAAAGTTATATAAATATAATTACTTATAAGGATATCCTGTTCTTAGCTTTTCTTAAATTTTGAAACAAGTCACTCCTTATGACTATAGGAAAATACTCAGGCTGTTATAGTAAAATACACAACAAAAAAATGTAGAATATGTCTATTCACCTTACCCATTCCAAAATACTAAATATGGTTTACTAAAATGCAAAATATACTATTCATTGTCCAGAATAACACTTTGTATCTGTGTATATTTATACATCATTATCACACTACTTTGTGAATACTTCATGTGTTTACTCTATCTCTATTCCTCATCTATAACTTAGTCTAACCCTACTAATTACCTACACCTTCGACGTTCGAACAAGCCTCCCCTCTAGTATTTATCTGCAACATTGTAGCTTGCGGTTCTTTATTTTTCTCACTGCTTATAACCTATAATTACCTAACATTCATTAACCTAGCCCTCTCAGTTTATTGTCTAATTTTTATACTATTAATTTCCTTGTGTTCTTCTACTAACCTTTCTTTATGCAGTTGCTTGTTATCTATTCTATCAATCCTTGAATATCTTGTGTTTTTCACTAATGTTCCTTCTTAATTCAAAAGTCTGTCTAGTATTCCTTACTCAATGTATTCTTTTCCCTTAAGACCTTGCTTAACACGAATGTTATCGTTTCTTGTTTTAAGTTACAGAAAATACATTGACTGAATACATTCATTATTGTCTATAATGTCAGGTAAGTTTACTTACTCACTAACTTGTCATACAACGTTCTTTAACTCTCTCAGAAATATTTGCACTTTCTCTTCAGGAATGTCTAAGGAGCAATTGAAAATGAGTCTGAACTCCGGAACGTCTTCGGTGAAGTGCACACTCGTTAGTGAGCGCGCGCCTCACCAAGGATTCCCCACAAGTCTGTGGTAAATGACTAGATCGCTACCGTGTCTTTCAGCCACGGCCCGTGGAGGGAGTTGCAGTGAGGCAGGCAGGCGGGGCGGGGGAGGGGCAGGGTGGGGGGTGATAAACAACAGAATCTGGATAATTACAGGTAAGTAAACAATTAAATTAATAAAACAAATTTCGCTCCGTGCCCTGCATTAAAGGCTCAACAAAGGCCATCACAGATTTTGACCTTGGGGATCATTGTAAATCCCCCTAAGCAGTCCTACGGGATCAGGAAGTCCTATAGCAAATAGCAAACTTTTCCGATCAATCTACACACTCAATCTACACACATATACAAATAAATAAAAAATCACATTTATTCCCACATTAAATTAAAAAAGAAACACACTTTTATATTGCTTGAACTTTTGCACCCTTTCCAACTGACAAAACTTTCAACCCTTCCCCCATTCCACAATCTGCCAGTTACCATAGAAACACTTCAGGGATCACCTAACTCAGCACACAGGTGAAAAGTTCATCAAACATTGTTGCAAATTAAAACAGCAAGTATGCTTGACTTTAGAATATACCAGCTTATTTTATGTAACGTTCTGTTCTATCAGTTTTTCTTAACCAATTAAAATAAGGCTTTTAAAAAACAGAAACATGCACCCTAGTTTTCTGTAAAATGTTGTCAAACAACCAATCATTTCTTTTCTTTTTTCAAAACTGTATATTGTCCACCATTTTAGAAAAATGTTACTTTTCAAACTGCCATTTCATTTACAGAGACCATCAGAGTGCATCCATACCTCTCTTCAAAATGCTTACAGTGTGGATTGTGGGACACAGCTATATTTTCTGGAGTCAAAGTTACTCACAACAGAAAAGAATTCTCAAAGACCTATGTTTACCATATGCAGACATTAAATGGATTGGACAGAGAGGATTAAAGTGGCATCAATTGATGCCATTGGTGAAATCCTTTCTACATCTCCAACACCCTGACCTCATAATTGTGCACTGTGGTGGCAATGACCTAGGCACCCTGACTGGGGTAGGTCTCGAAATAGTTATGAAGGACACCTTTAGAGAATTGATGGCACTTTTCCCCAAAACTGCCTTTGTCTATTCTAATATATGCCAAAGGCAGAAATGGAACTGGTCCAACCACTATTGTCAACAGATTGAAAAAGCTAGGAAACATGGGAATAAATCTGTTTCTGCCTTTCTCCGAGACTATCGAATGGGGTCCATCTACCACAACAATCTGCGTTTCAATATGCATGACATCTATAGGAGAGATGGTGTACATTTTACAGATGAGGGGAACAGAGTCTTCCTCATAAACCTAAACCTCTGCATCGGTACTTACTTGTAGGTACTAAAATCTCCCAATAAACACAAGGGCTCTTTTTAGAGTCACACAACACATAAAGAAATACACTTCATAAATATCTAAAATTATTTTTATTTTTCTTGCTTACGTACTCTTGCTGGACGACTTCCAATATTCCAGCTGTACGTTGTCCATACGTGCTTGGTACGCGTACGATAAATCTACCATATAAAAATAGCCATTATCACAAATTTTCTATAATTCCCGAGGACCCCATCCCCCGGGGCTCAAATCTAACTTTGCGGACCATGGAAACAGCCCCAAGGCCTCCACGATCTCAGCCGGCTCCCCACTTCCTGCGGGAGCCGGCATTGCTATTCGTCACAGAGAGCAGCTTACATGCTTACATTCTAATTTCAAACATGATTTCAACAGTTTCTTATTTATAAAATAATATAGTACTGCACGCTAAAGCATAAAAGTCAGCACAATTATGATAGAATGCAAAATAGAAAACAAAAATATATACTTCTACACTCAACAAACTCGTAAGCAGAGTACACAGTTTAATTTAAAAGCACCCTACCACAACTAGTTTTTGAAACGCGTTGTACAATAAAATGCGTCACAAAATAGGCTACATACATGCTGACTCTATAACGTCACATAGAAAAAAGAAGGCCACTCTTACGCTACTAGGAAAACACAACAAAAGTACAAGCCCCAAACTTCCATTGTAGTGATTTCTTAGTTGCAGGTCTAGTTGTCAGATCGACACACATACTCCCTCATGGCTGGTATACACCCACACCACACCCATCCAGCGCATTCGTCACTACACACGTGACCCTATCTATAAAAAAGACGGAGCGCACGTGTTGTACACCATTTTAGAGTTGTTCCCAAAGCACCGAACAAGGGGCCCACTACTACATGTGTTGCCTCTTTGGTCACTGAGTTAGTGGTGCCCGAAGGACTGAGCGGGTGAAGAACTTGCGGTGATGATGATGATGGGAGAACGAGTATGTCGTTAGCCATACAGATATCAAGACTCAACACCATATATGAGACTTCTTTGTTGGAGATCGTGACTACATCATGAAGAAACTGTAGTTTCCACAAAAGGTAAGCAGTGACACTTAAGTACGCATCAGAAGGAGTCAAAGGGTTGTAGCTGACAACATACAAAAATGCGACTTAAAATTTTACACAAACGCACTCCTATCTAATGTATTAATTTACATGTTTAATTTTTTTTACCGATTTATTTATTTATTTATTTATTTATAGGTTTGTATAGCGCTAGAATCACTCCTACAGGAGTATCTCTGCGCTTTTGACCAGGGATCAGCAGCATATTAACAGTGAGGGGATGAGTTAGACTTCATTTTTAAAAAGAACTGTTTTTAAAAGTTTGCGGAAAGTCAGATGTTCTTTACATTGTCTTAAGGCCAAAGGTAACTTGTTCCACAACTTAGGGCCAGTAACAGACAAGGCTCTGCCTCCATGTCCGATAGAAGTAAAGTTATTATAATTGCTGAAATGTCCGGAATATATTCACAATACAAACAGGGACATATTATCAAGGGCCAGTGTTAAAATTATCGCCGTAAACGGCGATAATGGGCTCGATAATACGGCCTTATTATTTCCCGTAGAAGCCCATGTTAACACCAGAACATGAGCTTCTATGGCAATTAATAAGGGCCAATTATCAAGACCATTATCGCTGTTTTTTCGGCAGTTTCCTGCCGATAAAATGGCGATAATTCTATCACCGGTCCTTGAAATTATGCCCCCTGGTACGTACAAATATGACAATGAACGTCTATAAAAGCACGCTGTTATCTAACTCCAAATTAATATAGCAACAATTATCATTCATAACATCTTTCTTTTAATTCCTTTTAGATGTACAACTTCACGATGGATTATGTAACAAGGACGACGGCAATAGCACAAGGTGAGCAAAGAAGCTTGTTTCTGAAACAACAAGTTATCCGTAAAAGAAGAGAATCTATAGTATGCAGCAGGCATGCAAAACACACATTGGGCTAACAAGGCTTCAGCTAGGATGACATACCTACCTGCGCCCACACACACTCGCACCCGACTACGTCACAGGTCTTTTAAACACATTTTGCTTGTTAATGAGGCTTTGATGTCCCCCCCCGCTTACAGCCCCTGCAGCTCCACTCTTCTTTTTGCTTGAACTTAAGCCCCCCGCCCCGAAAGTTTGACTGTGGTTGCGCCTCTAGCTTCACGTACACCCCCCCTGTCGTGTGTCCTTTTTTTCTCTTTCTCTTTCTTACTCTCTCACATTGTTTATCTTTCTTTTTCAAAGTTTAGGACGCTACTATCTCCACTCTGCTGTATACAACCTTATCTAAATTGAAGTAGTTAACTGTCTTGATTACAGTATTTATTTATTTATTTATTTATTTATTTATTTATTTATTTATGTTTGAAGTTTATAAAGCACGCGGTTACCCCCAACGAGGGTGTCCTGGCGCTGCGGACAAACCGTCAACCAGAGGGGTACAGCGTGGTCTAGATATTGGAGAACAGCCAGGTTTTGAGTCTACTCCGGAACAGTGATTCTGATTTAGTGAGCCTGAGGTCTAGAGGGAGGCGATTCCAGAACTTTGCAGTCGCCACAGAAAAAGCACAACACCCGTTCTAGAGCGACGAAAACGAGGGGCGTACAGGAGGCGGAGATGATTTGATCTGAGGGCACGAATGGAGTGGACAGGTTTAAGCCTATGTCTCAAATAGGCAGGGCCTAGACCATTAAGGGCCCTGAAGGCAATACCAGAGCTTTAAATTTTATGCGATAGATCACAGGCGAACTTAGGATCGGCTTTAAGGAATTGTTCCAGAGACATAGAAATATTGAAATGGTGAATTGCTCCGGAGACATAGAAATATTGAAATGGTGAAAAGTCCTCACTCCGGTGTTCAGTGATGGAGGCGATAACGAGAGAGTGACCTTGGAGAAATTACGATATCCCAATATTAAGACTGCGGATGTAGAATTTTGTTTGCCCTCAAAATCCTGATGAGGCCTGAAATGATGAAAGGCTGAAAAGCGTCGACGCAGTTGTTTTGAAGGCACCATTGCAAAAAAATCTCTTTTGATTTGGAACACAAGACAATGAATTGTAAGGAGTGCTAAAAGGAGAGAGGTTAAAATTATTATACCTTGGACGCTCCTAATTTGTATTGGTGACCTGGAAATAAGGAATGTTTTTGTATAACTGCTTGGACAAACATCCTTTTTGATATTAATATGGGCAAAATAACCCAAAACATGGTTCAAGGAAAATTGTGTATGTTTGTAAATATATAAGTTTGTTTGTATTTTGTATATATGTATGAGTTGTGTATATATTTATGTTAAAAGTGAGATACAACTAATCAAATGAAATGAAAAAAATGGTTTAATTAAAAAGAAATATTTAAACCATATATAAGGGGATATTATTTGTTTTGAATGGCCTTTTGATTGGAGAAACCCAATAAGAATTCCATGATTGATGTCTAAGAAAAATAATTTGATCAAAGAATGGACAATTAATGGTATCCGTTCTGAAAATAAGATGGACATGTAATGATTCCATAGGCTTCACGTTTCTTCGATTGCCTTGTAAATTCCCATAGCAACCCAGGTTCTTGTGTTAACTTGGGCTGCTATGGTAATTCACAAGGGCATACTACCAAGCCCATTATCTCCGCTTTATTGGCAGTTTCCTGCCGATAAAAAGCGGCGATAACCTTGCTTGATAATATGGCCCTTTCTTTCAGAAACAACAACAAATTATTTGTGGAAGATAAGACTAGGTAGTCTGCAGCAGCTTCACTGTCTAGAAATGTATAATTACATCCGAGCAGTGACAACAGATAGGTTACAACAGTCTGACAAACAGATCTACAAGCATATTACGCCACTTTTCTGTCACTTTTAACATGAGGAAAGTGACGCAAGGACCTTGTAAATCTGCGTCTGACTTTTCAAGAAAAACTCTCAACTACAAACTCTGCAACTCAATGGGCTGCAACAGTCTAAGTACGAAATATTAAGAACCCACATTAAAATTCACTTTTGACAGTAGTTTCGCAACTCAGTTTACGATGATTAATCAAAATGTCCTTTTATTTCCTTCCCCAAACATCCTTCAGAAGCAATCAAGGCCTATCGAGCAACATCAATAGAATTGTCTGCAACGTATTGAATATACTTTGAGGTATAGAAGCAGAGTTCAACTCAAGTTGTGAACTCCGGTGGCCGCAGTGTTTTTACAAGGTAAGTAATTCTAAACTCTAATTTTCTTTTTTGTTTTGCAGATTACCAATCGGACATCTTTTGGAGTCCATTTCACAATGTGTTTATAATATTGTTCTTTTTTAAAGTTATTTTTCTAGTTGCTTCTAATATAGTTATAATTTAGTTTCATTTACAGTTATTGTTTTAATAAAAGTTAATAAAAAAAGCTACATTCTTCTTTTATTTGGGGGGGGGAATGGGGGTATAACGGTCCACAATAAAAATAATGTTGAAATACTATAGTAAGATGTTCAAGACTAGGATTGAAAACTACTAAGTTATTTTTCCTCTGGATAGACTACAACTTAGAAAAGAAATCAAAATAATACGAAACAATGTGTACCACATTTACAAACCTCATGTGACATTTTCCCGTGCAAACCTGCCCCTCTACAAAATTAAATGTGTGGACCTCAATCACGCCCCTCAAACGACGGAAACAATCACCCCACAAAGATTTCTATATTGTATGAGGAGCTGCGTGCCCTACGCCTACTGCCCTGGAGTCCACGACGCCCAGACCCGGTTGCTTCAGTGTCCTGGGGGAAACAGCCATTACAATGCGGTCTTAAGCACGCGTGATCGTCACCACGAAGACATTAGCAAGCATATAGCTTAACCATGCATGCCTTTACCACGCATGCTTTTACAACTATTATGCATTTACCACGCATGATAAACACATAATCTTAATAATGTCTTTCTGTTGAGGAACACACGTTGTAATGGCTGTGGCTTACATCCTTCAAATCAGTTTTTAGGTATATGTGTGACCAAGTCTGATAACATCAGAGGCCAAGGACAAACACCGTGGTGTCTCTGGCAGGAAATCTCATTGATCACAGAGAAAATAGGAGGACGGTAAAATGAAAGTAACAGATATAATAAAAATAACGGTGAAAAACTACTAAAATGGCGGTGGACGGAGTACGTAATCAACATTTGGCGCCACGGCACCACTTTTCAAATAAATATATATAAAGTATGATTATCAATCTATTACAAAACTACAGCAGCGGATGACACACACGACCCGGGAAAAGAAAGCGGCAAATTTAATACCTGAAATAAAGAAAGGTTTGCTTGTTGAACTTGAAGAAAAAGAAAAAAACATGGGCTTCAAAACGAGGCTGCGCATGCGTAGAGAGTAAACCTGCTGCACAAAACCTCTTTTTTTGACCAGTAAACTTAGGTGCATATTATCAAGGACCGGTCTTCAAATTATCGCCATTTTATTGGCAGGAAACTGCAGATAAAACGGCAATAATGAGCTTGATAATACAGCCTTGTTATTTCCCATAGAAGCCCAGGTTAACACCAGAACATGAGCTTCTATGGGAATTAACAAGGACGTATTATCAAGCCCATTATCGCCGTTTTATCAGCAGTTTCATGCCGATAAAACAGCGATAATTTTATCACCGGTCCTTGATAATATGCCCCCTAGTTCTCAAAAAGAACCATGAGCCATATTATCAAGCAAAGGTGATACATTATCGCCACTTTTATCAGCAGAAAACTGCCGATAAAGCGGCGATAATGGGCTTGATAATATGCCCTTGTGAATTCCCATAGAAGCCCAGGTTATGGTGTTAACCTGGGCTTCTATGGGAATTCACAAGGCCATATTATCAAGCCCATTATCGCCGCTTTAGCAGCAGTTTCCTGCAGATAAAAGCGGCGATAATGTATCGCCCTTGCTTGATAATATAGCCCTCTTTTTTTTTTCTTTTAGCCCCAATGCCCCCACGATCCCAGACGGCTCCTCACGTCCTACCAATCTCCTTTCCTACTTGAAAGAGAGAGCAGATTAACTTGCTCTCTCTTTCAAAAAGAAAAACGGTTTGCTGTGGTTAAGTGGGAGCGGCGACGGTACCGCCCTACCATACTAACAGCAGTGTCCCGGGAATACGCACCCCGACACACTGTAAGAGAAATGGTGCTCCCCAGGACCATCAAGGGTTCCTGTAAGGGGGCCACGCGACGCCCTCCCAACATTAATAAAAAACCCCAGACAGTGCAGGTACCCGGAGCTGGAAGGTCATTTTACATATTACTGCCCCAGAAAGGTGGATTTCCTCGCCACGTGTACAGGGAGAGAGGGAGGGAGAGCTCAAAACAGGGGTGCCGCTCCCCGAGACTGAGGGGAGTAGGACCGTAAACCCCAGCATACTTCAAAATAAAACCAGACGAGTGGCGTTCCCCAGTGCTCGGGGCACCTTACAAGCCCCCCATTATGGAAAGAAAATGCCCCCGTAATTCCCCCCCCCCCCCGGGACATAATGAATAAAACTGACTTCTAGTTTTTTTCACCTTTTCCACCGTGTACGAGTACTGCATGAGTACCCCGCAAATTTTTATTTAAAAAAAATAAAAATTGAGCCTAAAGATCCATGTACCACCCCCTGTGCAAGCCTACAGGGTCACAATGTTTCTACCCTGCCCCCTTTCCTAATTTCTCAACTTTGGTTTACTGTTTTCTTGTGGCTCGGTTCTCGCGACAAACAAGATGGCTGCCAACATTTCCTGGTTTGGAGTGTTGACAGCCAATCAGCATATAGCTCGTGCTCGTAATTGTACGGATTTCCGTACGAGTACGCCGCAATTTTTCTTTAAAAAAATAAATAAAAATAGAGCCTAAACATCCATGTACGACCCCCTGAGCAAGCCTAGAGGGTCAGAATGTAGCTAGCCTGCCCCCTTCCCTTATTTCTCAGTTGACGGTTGACAGCCAATCAGCATGCAGCTCGCGCTCTTAATTGAACGGATCTCCGTCCGCGTGTAGAACTCTGTCTCTAGATATCACTATGATTTTACTTGTAATTTTCTCAGAAACTACTGAATGAATTTACACCATTTAAAAAAAAGCACAATCTGCGAACCGAACTCTACCTCTCTGCCAAATTTGGTGTAATTCCGTTCAGTTGTTCGAGCTGTACCCCTGGCTAAAGGTCCCTATTGAAAATTGCATGGGATAAACACGTTTTGAGACCCCCTTTTTTCTTGGCCCCACTTCACGAATGACCCATAAACTTTCAGGGAAGGAGCGGAACCGAGCAGTTGATTTTCTTGGAGAAATTCACGAAGGTTCGTCCACCGGCGCTAAAGTTATTCCAAATAGGACCTACTTTCCATAGGAAATGCACAACATTCTAACTATAACTACCTACTGGCGACCGCCAGTAGGATATATATATATATACATATATATATATTTTTTTTTTACCACACCAAACTTCGAATGAAAGACGGCGCTGACTCCGTGAATCTGAATCCAAACAATTTATTTAAATGATCAGTTGCTGCTTAGACGCGTTTCGGCGGCTTGCTCCCGCCTTGTTCACTACATCTGCATTACATTTTCCTTAGGTATATATACTCATACATGTTACCATGGGTCCAATTTACATACTGGTTTCAACTAGCTGTTGCTATGGTTACACGGTTACTCCCCATGTATGGACATAAACAAGTTCATGACTTGCACATTTTAGTGTCATGGCAGTCTGTTTACACTCTTTATAAAAAAAAAACGCAGCTAAATTACATTAAATTAAAACATTTCTTTGTGCCCTTGTTCCAATACGTTTCTTAATATGCTAAATGTTAAGTCACACCCGCATATCAAAACACGCTACACCTCTGTGTTCTTTAAAAACATTTTTGCTTGGTTACACAAGTCAGGGTTGAGTACATGTGAAAACAGCTCATACCTGGCCCCGTTCATGTGTGTCATGTGGGCCGTGATTGGCTATTATGTCAATGCGGTTTGTAATGCTACCTGATCGTGCGCCGCCAGGCGGGGAGGTGAAACCAGTGTCGCGGCTCGCTTGCGTGTTTACTTTCTTTGACCTACTGCACAATATAACATCCGAACGCTACTCAGAGTAAGTGTTAAACCGGTTATATAATTGGTAAACATTCAACGAGGACAGTGCCCATTATATTCGCAGTACCTCCCAGTTACTCATTAAGTGCCACAGCCACGGTTATCCCTCCCGAGTTTTCAGCTCAGTGCTTGTTTGTATATGCCTCCCGCTATGATCTAGGCATTTATTCCACATTCAATACTCCGTGTTGTATCCAGATTCCTGTATGAGCCTATTTACTCCAAGTGGAGCTACTTACTTGGGACGTGTGTTTGTTGTGTCCGTGGTGATAAGTGGTGGGTGATTGTGACGGTGGCGTGAAGTGGTGAGGGTTTGAAAATGTTGTGAGTGCGATGTCCCATATTTACATGTGAGGTGATTGCATAATCAAAGTACGTGAACTGCAGATGTTAAAGAATGGTACTTGGGAAAGAGACAGTCCAGGCTGGATTATAGATGTATACTTAGGGCCTCATCCGCATTCAGACCGAATGGGATCTTGGAGTTCAGAAGAATAATGTATCTGGACTCCAGGCGGCGTAGAGCAAGTTTACGGTTACCACCTCTGACATTTCTGGGGATACTGTCAATGACGAAGTATGTTAGGCCTTGGGTGTTCCCTGCATGTGTCTCATGGATGTGCCTCGCTACAGGGTACGCTTGGTCATTGTTTATGATTGCCCGCAAGTGCTGCAAGATTCTCACGTGCGCTGGGTGAATTGTGGAACCTACGTATCTTTTACCACACACACCGACGTCAGTACGTACACCGCATATTCTGTTTTACATGTGAAGTGCTCCCTGATGGTATACGGTGTCTGTCTAAAGGGCACATCGATATTGGCAGTGTTGATGCCGTGGTTACAGGCCTTGCATTTGCTGCACTTTTTGAAGCCCTTCTGGGATTGTAGCCAGTTATTTGGCTTTTTTATGGCAGGGGCATTGCAGACTAATTGACTGCGCATGGATTTAGCTTTTCTGAATGACACTAGTGGTGTTTTACCCACAGCCTGGCCTATGGTTGGGTCATTACGGACCAAGGGCCAATGCCTCCTCAAGATATTGCGGAGGTTCGTGTAGTATCTGTTGAACCCAGTTATTAACCTCGGCGGTTGTCTTTCTCGGTTGTCATTATTTGTTACTTTCTCCGCCGGGAACAGTAGTTCCTGTCGTGTTTTCGTGCTGCATTTTAATTCTGTATTTTGACATGTCTTGTCTGTGTACCCCCACTTTCTGAGCCTAGTGAATAGGTTTTGTTTTGCTTCTGTAAGTCCCTCAGTAGTACTGCAGTTGCGTGTCATCCTCAGGAATTCAGCATAGGGGATAGATTGTTTAAGAGGTGTAGGGTGGAAGCTATGTGCGTGTAATATCGCGTTCCCTGCTGTTGGCTTGCGATATGTACGTGTTTGTATCCTGTCGTGTTGGACAAACAGTTCTAAATCAAGGAATTGTATTGCTTCAGTGCTCGTGTTACATGTACATTTTAAATTCAGTGTGTTCTCATTCAATTCACATGCAAATTTCTCAGCACTCTCCACACTGCCCTGCCACAGAATGAAAATGTCATCAATGAACCTTTTGTACACAACCACATTGTTTGTCATGGTCTCAGAGTGCAGTACCCGTAATACCTGCTCCTCCCACCAGCCCATATGCAGATTCGCATAGCTGGGGGAGAAGCAAGTTCCCATGGCCAATCCTTGTACTTGTTTGTAGTATAGTCTATCGAAAATGAAAGTGTTATTCGTTAGACACCACTCCGTCATTTCCAGCAGCATGTTTCTATGTTTGTATAGGTTGATCGGTCTTCTTCCCAGGTAGTGTTTGATGGCATTCAGACCGTCCTTGTGCCTGATGCTGGTGTACAGTGATTGTACATCTAATGTCATAAATAAGTAGTTCTCCTTCCATTCGACATCGTAAATTGTGGCCACAAAATCACCTGTGTCCTTTATGTAGGCTGGAAGTTTCTTTACTGCAGGTTGCAGGAAGTGGTCTATGAAGACAGTGGTGTTCTCAAAGAGACTCCCAATCGCTGATATGATTGGCCTCCCAAGCGGTGCTTTGTCATTCTTATGGACCTTAGGAATTAGATAGAGTTGGGCGGTGACAGGATAATCATTTTTCAAAAAATCAAACTCTTTTCTGCTCAAAAGGCCCATTCCTCTCCACTTGTATAGCTCATTGTGGTATCTTTCCTGGATTCCAATGATGTATGTAGGGCTGATTCATGTATAACATTCTTGATCTTGTAGTTGACTAAGAGCCTCTTGATTGTACATTTCCAAAGGCCATAGGACAATGTTGCCCCCTTTGTCCGACCATCTTACAACGATATCTGATCTTGCTTTGATCCTGGGCATCAGGTCGTTGTATTTACGCATCTGGTCTTGATTTTGGGTGTATTGTTTCTTGGTGCTTAGGATGGAAAGTTCCTTAAGGTCTTTTGTTACATAGTCAGAGAATAGGTCTAACCCATCTTTGGGCATTGCTGGCATAAACACTGATTTGGGTTTGAAACCTGTTTCAATCGTTCAATAAATGTCCATATCAGAGCTCCTGGCTGCCCCACTTGGTGTAATACCATCAGTTTCATTTTGTTGCTCCAGATCAATCATATCCTGTAACGTTTCCATTTGCGCTACACTCAGCATTTGGCTTTGATCATTTGGTGATGGCGTTCCAAGTGTGCGCTGGCTTGAATTGGCAAAGTACTTTTGTAGTTTTAATTTCCGGGCATAAAAAAACAAATCGATTTGCGTTTGGGCATAGTCAAAGTTTGTGTTGCTGCAGTACGTTAAACCCAGCGATACAATTTCCAGTTCCTGTGATGACAGCTCCATGTTAGATAAGTTAATGACTGTGTTGTCTTTTTCTGTGTCCATCATCGGCGTCTGTTTCGTCTGTATTGTGCCTTGTTTTGTTTTTGCCCTTGCTGTCCCCCATCTTCTGTTCTTTCTCCGCCTGCTTTTTGTTGTTGCCTTTGGTTCGCTCGGCCTCTTCCTCCCCCATCCTGATTTGGCGGGTTCCTTGGTCGTAGTGACCTGAGGCGCTGCATTCGTAAAAAAGCCAATTCTTGGACTGGAGTTGGCGCTGGGCCTGTTGTACCTGCGCCGTGGTTACTTTCATTATCAGTATCATATTCAGAGCTGATTTCATTTTCGCTTTGCTCCACAGTCGCAGTCTGTCCACCACTCGTTGGTACTGGTGTTTGCCGTCTTATCTGATCATACTTTTTCGCAAACGTATATATTCTTCCATTTAAATAATCGTTGCGATCCCTTTGGAATTTTATCGCTTTCCTTTCTTTAATGTCGGTTTCCTGTTTTTCCAGCCTTGTTTTTATTTCTTTCATCCTCTCTGCAATTTCGTCTTTGTTTGGTTTTGAGTCCAGTTCTTTTAGTATTTCCTCAATGCGGGTAATCATTTTTGCCCTGTCACTTGCTGCAAATTGTATGAGAATTTTTAACATATTCTCAGATGATTTTGCGCTGTTGTCAGCCCACATCTGTAGCATTTCAGGTCTTCGTATGTTGGTGCCACTAATATTCTTAGTCCCAGAGGTATTCTCCCCACATCGAGATATCTGGTGAGGGATTTCACTTCCCACCATTTAGCCACTTCCTTTTTACGAAGTTTTTCCAATTCATTCAGTAATTTTTTCGTTTCGTCTTTCTCAGTTGTTTGCACTTGAGCGCTTGCACTGCTCTTACTGCCTTTGCCCGTGTCCGTGAAGACATCCAGCGCTGCCTCTTCTCTTTCCTTTTCCCATTCCGCAGCCATACTGATAATCCTTTAAAAATGTGTAATGTTTGCACAGATTCACTGCCCGTGTGTTATTTTCACTCCACACCGGACTCTCTCTCCCATGAACCACACCTTCAGCCCGCTCCCTGTTACTCCCAGCCGGTGTCGTCTTACCTGGAAATCTTCGACTACTCTCCAGCGATCGCAGATCTCCGGGCAGACGACCCACGCTGATTTCGCAGGTTACTCGGGTCCTCTTGTATTACAGTTCCGGGGGGCACTGTGTGTCTTTTTCCAAAAGTCCAACCACCAGATGTCCTTGTAGACACAGTGCAGCCAAATTGAGGAGGGTCAGCGTTGGGTTTCCAGGACTTAAACCCTTCGTATTCTTTACCACACCAAACTTCGAATGAAAGACGGCGCTGACTCCGTGAATCTGAATCCAAACAATTTATTTAAATGATAAGTTGCTGCTTAGACGCGTTTCGGCGGCTTGCTCCCGCCTTGTTCACTACATCTGCATTACATTTTCCTTAGGTATATATACTCATACATGTTACCATGGGTCCAATTTACATACTGGTTTCACCTAGCTGTTGCTATGGTTACACGGTTACTCCCCATGTATGGACATAAACAAGTTCATGACTTGCACATTTTTGTGTCATGGCAGTCTGTTTACACTCTTTATAAAAAAAAAACGCAGCTAAATTACATTAAATTAAAACATTTCTTTGTGCCCTTATTCCAATACGTTTCTTAATATGCTAAATGTTAAGTCACACCCGCATATCAAAACACGCTACACCTCTGTGTTCTTTAAAAACATTTTTGCTTGGTTACTCAAGTCAGGGTTCAGTACGTGTGAAAACAGCTCATACCTGGCCCCGTTCATGTGTGTCATGTGGGCCGTGATTGGCTATTATGTCAATGCGGTTTGTAATGCTACCTGATCGTGCGCCGCCAGGCGGGGAGGTGAAACCAGAGTCGCGGCTCGCTTGCGTGTTTACTTTCTTTGACCTACTGCACAATATAACATCCGAACGCTACTCAGAGTAAGTGTTAAACCGGTTATATTATTGGTTAACATTTAACGAGGACAGTGCCCATTATATTCGCAGTACCTCCCAGTTACTCATTAAGTGCCACAGCCACGGTTATCCCTCCCGAGTTTTCAGCTCAGTGCTTGTTTGTATATGCCTCCCGCTATGATCTAGGCATTTATTCCACATTCAATACTCCGTGTTGTATCCAGATTCCTGTATGAGCCTATATATATATATCTATACTACTATTATAAAGTGAGAACTGGGAACCTTTGAGGTGGGTAAACTCGGGAACCACAGCGCCAATCCAAACACCCAATACATCATTGGAATTGTCAGGGTCTGCAGATGGACATAGGCTATATATGTCAATAAAATATATGTTATAAGGGCAAAGTAACTTTTTTGTAAAAGTAGTCCCTTCGAAGTAGCGCCAGCTAACGACGTGCGTGCTGACATCACGGGTCGATGGCCAGGAGCGCGGAAGCAACACCCTGCGAGGGTCGGAGCGATCACGCCATGCACAGTGGGGCCCGTCGAGAGTTGGCAGAAATGTACAAAAAAAAGTAAGAATCTCTTCACATGGAAAAGAATGTGCAGCCCCAGAGAGGAACAGGAAGCGCGCTGCTTTCCTTTTTCTGTCTTGGTGGGTGTCTGTTGATTAGCCTCTGCTATTCCCTATCTCCATGCGTGCCTGTGGGGGCGGCGGCGCAGGATGACTCGTCTAATAACTGCAGAGTGAGGCCTGGCATGATGCGATCGATTCTGCCCCGAGGCGAGCTGCAGGCGGTGTTCCAGCGTGCCCACAACACATGGGCAAAGGAGGTGAAAGCAGGAAGTGAGCCGGCCACTGACTTCTTTAAATAGAAAGGAAAACCGCACCGACATGCCCAGGGGAGCGCGATGCTGGTGAGTACCTTTCACCGAGCAAAGCCTGCCCGGACAATTGCCGCCCCAGACTCCACACTGGCACCCCACGTAAGGGCTTCTTACACACTGCAACACGTCTCATCCAAGGGTGGAAGATATATGATCACATCGCCCCCATTGTAATAGAACTCCATTTGCTCCCCTTCCAGCCCACACTACCTCCAAAACCAGATCCATCACTTACAAAGCCATAATGGCCAAAAGCCGCTTATCTCTGGCGGCGATCCGTACACCCACTGCCAATGCTGGTTTTGTTTGCATACTGACCCGTAAGGATTTTTCAGCTGTGCCGCCTATCTGTAGGCAGGTCTTTTCCACGAAGGACGGAATACCTACTTGCCTGTATTTGAGTTCACCTGGGTTCAGCTGCCGAGCAGAAATACTACTTCCTTTGCTTCAGCACCTTCACTTCGGCAGATCGTTTTCTTTTCCTTTTTTCGGCATTTGCCCAAAACAACTAACACTTTACATGATAAAAACAGATTTGTATTTCAAACAGTTATTCATGCAGGGTAAAGGAACAAACTCCAATCTTTCCACAACACTTGGGAGTGTGGGTGCCGATCAAAAGAAGGACCGTGATTAATTTCATTGAAAACATTCTAATTACATCCAGGGTGACATGAGCAGGCGACTGGTCAAGCCTTACATCTCACTCACCGGATACAATCAAGCAGAAAGAACAAAGACGGCATTTACGTTACCAAGTTGCCACCCACAGTAAGAAGAGATTGTACTCCCTGTAGTCAGCTCCCTCCAGATGCGTGAGAATGAAGCGCCAACATCGTGACGTGAGTGACCCCGAGTGAACTGGAGACATGAAGAGAATGTAGTTCCACAGAAATCACGCAATATGCGACAAACTGCGCTCAGAGCGAATGCCCAACCTATCAGCAAACCCAATATTTAAAAAATAACCTTAAAGTGAGTTTATGTGACGTTTTATGTACTCGTGGTGATGCGTTCAATCCATTGCGCAGACCTGATGAATCATAAACTTGCACTCCTTTAAAGGCGATTATATTTCGGACAAGGGCTGCATATTTGTTCTGATGCACAATGAACAGCTTTTGTATGTACGATAATTAGGGCTTCCGGTTTTACGTATTTATTTTTTTGCCATTTCCGTCTATATTTATCCATATTTATTTGTTGCTAATTTTGTCTGTATTTTATCCATATTTATTTTGGGTTTTGTGGAAAAATTACGCTGAAATTAGTATATTTCCACATGTATTTAACTGATAAATAAGCAGTCACACTTGAATGCCTGCCAGGTTTCAGTACTGTGAACACCTGTAGAAGAAAAATCAGTGCAATTAAATGAAAATATCAAAATTTCAGTATCAACCTTGAGCATATCTACTGCAGTTAAAGTCTCTTTACTAAAATCTCTTTCTTTTTTAAACCCCTAGCTATCACATATCTATTGGCCTGGCAGTTATGGCAGACAGAATTTAGAATTACTCAAGAAGCAACCCAACTTCCGTTTTTATACACATTTAAAAATAAATACAGACAAGAAAATATATGATTTCTGTCTGTATTTATCTGCAAAAATCTGTAAAAACGGAAAACAGGAAGCCTTAACAATAATCCACCCAAAATGTCTGCTCTCCACTCCCAGGCGCGCGCTGCACGCCTCTGGAGTAGACTGGGCGGCGGAGGCTGCGTGAGCCACGGTGCTTGTTCCGCGCGGCCTCCTCGCGCGCGCTAATTAAAAGATACCATCTCTGGCCCAGGGTCTGGACGCATGGAGTAATCTATACTACTATTATAAACAGAGAACTGTGAACCTTTGAGGCGGGTAAACTCTGGAAGTACAGCACCAATCATAACACCCAATACACCATTGGAAAGGGGAGTGAATGCAGATGGAGATAGACTACACATCTGGGCACCATATACATTAGAAACGTAAAACAACATAGGGGGGTAAAGTAGTCCATTCTGGGCGTTCTAAACGACAGTGTCCATGTTGGTGGGCGTGGCGTGGGCGTCATTGGGGGGCGTGGCGTGTGCTCTCTCATCGACCTCAAACTACACTACTACAGTGGTTGGAAGCGCCGCACGTTAAACAGAGTGTTGCCATCGTATCAATCCTTTCACATTCACAGGGGGCCCCATTGGACGCCTAATGAAGGTGGCCGTACGTGTCAATGTGCGTGAAAAAGGATTAAAATTCCAAGCGCAGCACGTTAAACCGCACGTTAAACAGAGTGTTGCCAATCGTATCAATCCTTTCACATTCACAGGGGGCCCCATTGGACGCCTAATGAAGGTGTCAATGTGCGTGAAAAAGGATTACAATTCCAAGCGCTGCACGTTAAACACAGTGCTCACAATTACAAACGAAGCACACCATCGCTTCATCACAATTGGGGGGCGTGGCGGGGGGCTCTCTTATCGACGTCAATAAACAACTTTTACCAACCGCGTCAATCCTTTCACATTCACGGGGGCCGGATAACAAGAAGAATCGCCTCATTGGACACGTACTCATTTGCCTGCGTCAACACGCGCACAGTTATAGATAAGGAATACAGATGCGACCTCATTGCATGCCTTAACGTACACAGACGGGCTACAATAGGGGGAAGTCTGTAGACTAATCAGCGGAATACTTAAATGTTCAAGCCACATTTGTTTTCAGGACTCTCCCTCCACCCTGACTTCCCCGTGGGAGGAATGGCAGGTATGTATGTGCCTGAGCCGCCTCCCGCTACAGATGATGGGGGAGGGGAGTGTGATGGGGGAGAGAGGGGAGGACACTGCCTCTCTGGTGAGAGCCGGCAGGTAAACAAACAGATTGACGGCAAATTGGATGGCCAGGACAGGTGAAGCTGAGGCTCTCAGAACAGAGTTTGAGGGGAAGTGGGCAAAAAGGGGTGATTGGTAAGAGAGAAAAAGGAGCTGCTCGTGTCCGGGGTGCGCAATGCTGGTGAGTACCTTTCACCTCGCAAAGCCTACCCGGACAACGTCGGGGCGGGCTGCTAGTATATATATATATCTATACTACTATTATAAAGAGAGAACTGGGAACCTTTGAGGCGGGTAAACTCCAGAACTACACCACCAATCACGACACCCAATACAGCGTTGGAAAGCGGAGTTCCAGGAGATGGTCATAGGCTATACATCTGGACACCATATACATTACAAAGTGCAAACAACATTAGGGCTAAAGTAGTTCCCTGTGGGCGTGGTTCTGCTGTTAGGGAGTAGCATGGGCGTGTCAAAGTAAACTTGTGGGCGGAAACAACTCATGGGCTGCAGCTACAAGCACACAACAAAAGCACTACGACTTCAGGCACAAACATTGCAAAAGCACTCACATTAAGCACTCGGCGGTTTATCAATACAAAAAAAGGCATGTCACTTACATGGACAGTGACTTTACATTCATCCGACTTCAGGCACAAAGATTGCAAAAGCACTCACATTGCAAAAGCACTCGGCGGTTTATCAATACAAAGAAAGGCATGCCACTTCATGGACTGTGACTTAAGTCGAGGATACATTCATGCCGCGTTATTAAAGAGCCCGTGAATGCCATAAACAAAGGGGCGCGGCAACAAGTACAAGAGGCGCGGAACCATTGGTCCCACGTAAGGGACGGGGAACACCTCTTCCCTACGCGTTCCTTGTCAGTGGGGAGAATGTAAAACAAGCATTTACAATGCAATGGTTTTGCCTTTGACAAAGTTAGAGCGATTGGCATTGCCAATGACACATTTTTTATTTATGTGACACACACTGCTGAACCAGAGACAGCAGAACTGCGAGCTTAGCGCTCGCACACCAGAAAGGAGTACAGTGTTACACACACGATTACACCACAGGAAGCAATGCAGGGACGAGAGAGAAGCGCACCCGAACTCGTACACACGGGACCGTACCCAAAGTCCCAGAGGTACCAAGCCAAACCGATTCAAAGCCCTGCAGCAGAGGCGGTAGTATGCGAAGGGAAACTAGGGTAAAGGGAATGACAGTCCGGGGACAAGGGTCGGGGACTGGGAGTACTATTCGGAAACCAGGAAGGGTCACAGAGCAGTGCGCATGCGAACCTTTAGCCCTAAATCCACAGCCAAAGAAAGCATAGAGTAGTCGCTCGGCTCATACGCCACCTGGTGGCACATTTGAACCATTACACAAGAACACTCACTAGCGCCGTAGTAACCCCGCCACGCAGCGGGTGGGTTTCAGTTTCCTGGAAGACTTGAGAGACGCATGATCCGAAGACCCCTACCCACCACAAATGAAGCAGGGATTACCCACCTACCACCCTCACACTGAGGTGGATGCCAGATCACCAAGCCCATCAACCTGTGTAACTGGGTCAGAGGGATAAATCTATGGCCGTTCCCACACTACTTTGCTTTACTAGTCCGGAGCAGGCCCAACAGTATCCCTCCACAGAGCTAGTAGACAAGCACTGCACCAAAACACGAAGAGAGCAAGTAATTGGCGAAGCACGACTTTACTGGAGCTGCCTTACATTACAACACATTGCCAAGGAATCCTTGCCAGGATCCGAGAAATATTTCAAACTTTTCTCCTCTCCTGCCAAACATCTCTACTGCTAATCATGACCAGTCGATCCCTTTGTTCTAACGAAACCATTTGCTGTTTCCAACTGTGGTAAATGCTTTGGCACCAGGCTTGTCAATGCTTTCTTGGCTTCGGGGCGCGTCCTCCATCAAAAGGAAAACCAGCCAAAGCAAGGAGCGGGACCGGGACGAAGAAGGACTGCGGGCGGAGGGAGGGGGGAAGAGCAGGACGGAAGGAGCTGCGGGCGGAGGGGAGGGGGGGGGAAGCGGGACCGGGACCTGGACGAAGATGCACATTCATTAACAAACACTCACCTCGACTTCCTCCAGCGGCGGTCAGCCGCGTAATGGGAAAAACAACCAAATTTTAAAAAAAAACGAAACTCCGCCCACCGCCGCGATGACGACATCGCAGAGGCGGAGAGGGAAAAAATGTCGGGAACGCCCCCGAATCTGGTCCGGCCTTTGACGGACAGATCCGGCTCCCAATGGCTAGCCTCCATTTATGGAGCTAGCCAATGGGAGGAGGGGGCGAGGAGGGGGCGGATACCCGACCCAAACAGAGAAACATAAGGATTTTGCTAGCGCATGCGTACTTTGTGCGCATTGCCAGCAAAACCTAAAAAGGGGCGCGGCTTATAAAATAAACCAATCACGCTACATTGCACACATTTCACACAGTACTTGCAACTATAAATATGCAAAACCTTCTCCGATTTGTCTAACGAGCACCTTGGTAATAGGGGGCTAGCAGAGGGAAACGAGACACACAACCTTCGAACGCTAGGAAAACACTTGCATTGCATTTATTTCGCGCTGTGCCACTCTCTAATCGCATTGTCATTCACTAGACTTACTTACTGAGTGCGCTCATTACTTACTAATTACAAAGAAAGCCTTACTCACACTGTCTTCTCTCATTCTCATTGACAACACTTCGCCAAAAACACGAACAATAACGACTACGGCCATTACTTCAGAAATACAACAAAACGCTTTATCTATCAGCCACTCTACTCGCATTTGCATTACCAGCACTCCAAGAACAACACGATAATTAATGAGTGCCGGCATTAATTCACTATTACAAACAAAGCCTTGCTCGCAGTGCCACTCTCTAAAATTGCTTGGCAATACAAAACGGAGGCTCAAACATAATTTTGCTTCAACATTACAAAGAAAGGCTTGCTCACAGTGCCACTGTCTACAATTGCTGCGCAAGATAAAACGGACTTTCAGCCTTTGAAATACATAAAACATTCGCACGGGGCTGCCAGAAGAAAAGACATCACGCATTCTTTAACTCTATTTATACTTTGACTCAGACAGTGCTGTATGCCAATTCACACAGCTTTCAGCTATCGCACTCTTTTATCAACACAATCTTGAACCTTCATCTACACTATTGCCCTTTTAAAGTAACAGGCAACACTAAAACAATACCTGCCATAACTCAAACAGAGTTTGACACAGTTTACTACTTCCCAAATAGGGGGTGAGCTCTAAACCAAATAGCCATTTCAGTAAGGCTAATTTACCTTTCACAGTCAGGGCTGCTGTATACTAATTAACAAAGCTTTGCCTATCGCACACTTCTCTTGCCTTTACCCACTCAAATATTCAAACATTTAAGGACCTTTAAGTCGGCTGTGCAAATAAACTGTATACTAATTAACAAAGCTTTGCCTATCACACAGTTCTCTTGCCTTTACCCACTCAAATATTCACACATTTAAGGACCAATAACTCGGCTGTGCAAAAAAACATCTACATGGTAGCAGAACAACTAGGGGAGTAATAAAGGGGCACGAGTTTAAAACAAAAAAATTAATTTGAAAGGAGACCCTTTCACAATACTGTACTGCGAACAGACACAGAAATACCTTTGACACATTCAAATCTTTCATTACAGTTGCAAAACATTTACAAAAACATACATCACCAATTCAGAAACACGGGACAACATAAACATTAAAGGACATAAACAGCACTGCAATTAAACATTAAACTTAGCTGCACTATCGTTACACTTTTCTTTGCTTTCACAATCTATACCACTATAATAAAGGAAGAACTTTCAGCCTTTGAGGCGGGTAAACTCGGGGACCACAGCGCCAACTCCACACACCCGATACACCGTTGGAATCGTCAGGGTGTGTAGATGGTTATAGGCTATATAAATAAAGAAAAAATTTACAGTAAAAAAAAAAGTAGTCCCTCCGAATTAGCGCCGGCCGCGACGTGCGTGCTCACGTCAGGAGCACGGGGAGGAGCAGCGTCCAGGATCGCGACGAGGAGCGGCGGACATGGCGCGGGGGAGGAGCGGTGACGTGAGGAGCAGAGGACAGGCCAGCGGACAGGCCAGCGGCGGTGCGAGCAGCTGGCAGGCGGGAGGAGCGGCGGCTCAGGTAAGGGGACCCAAGTAGGGGCAGGCGGGGGTCGGGGCAGGTGGGAGTCGGGGCAGGCGGGGGTCGGGGCAGGCGGGGGACGGGCCGGGCGGGGGCCCGGGCTGCTGCACAATGTTGGGCGGGCGGGGGTCGGGGAATCCTGTTGCACCCGCACAAGGTCGGGACGGGCTGCTAGTATATATATATATATATATATATATATATATTCACCTAACTATAATGTTACTTTAACCTTCGGTTTTTCAGTGAATTGCTAAGGTTTTAAGAAAAAAACAAAAGCAGATCTTTTTATCACACCTAACTAGAACATTACTTTAACCTTAGGATTTTTTTGTGAATTTCTAGTTTTTTTTTAAGGTAAAGTAGTATTTCACTACCATACTTAAAGCTAACCCCCACCCTATACTTTGGTGTGTTTCCACAGGACCTCATACTATTAAGCCCTTGGCAATGCATCCCCCAGGTTTTTTTAAATAAGTGGAGGGGGACAAGTAGTCACCCCTCTCCTCGGGCCTTTTATTTTTAAAGAGGAGGGAAGGCAGGTGGCCTCTCTCCCCAAGCCTGGATAGGCACTGGAGACCCCATCCCCCAGGGCCATTTTTTTATGGAAGGGGCATCATTTCAGATGTCATCAGTGATGTCACTGAGCATGTCATGAGATGTAATATGAGAGGCCATGAGCGTGTGGCACCCCCTCTCTGAGCCTTATTAGGCCCTGTGACCCCATCCCCCATGGTCATGTTTTTAAATAAAGGGGACAGGGGCCGCTTGACCCCCCCCCCCCTTCCCCAAGCATTATTAGGCCCTGTGGAGCCCTTTTCCCAAGGCCACTACTTAAATTAAAGGTGAGAGGGCCACATGGCCCCCTTCCTAGAGCCTTATTTTTTTAATTAAAGGAGTGGGCATGGCCCTCCCTCCCCAAGCCTTATTAGGCCCTGGGGACCCCATCACCCAGGGCCTTTTTTTATGCATAGGGAGGGAGGAATCTCGTAAATGTTTATTTTATGGTTAAGTAAGATTCCCATCGCACTGCACGGGGCCTTGTGCTGCCCTCACCCAAGCTTTCTGTTTCTGCCTCCCTCCTCCTTGCCATCCATTGTCCATGCCCCTGCTTCCTCATTAAGCCCTGTTTGGATGTTGTTCTGCCATTGCCCTTCCCACCTGCTCTGAACAGTTAGCTTGCTGCCCCATCTACCTCCTTCCTACCCTCTGTTGTCCGAGTCCATGCACCAGTACCAGACCCCTCCCTTCTGCCCTGCATGGTCCGGTGTGCTGCATTTGCCTTCTATTTAGCTTGCTGTCCCTGCCCACTCCTCCAGCCCTTTGTTGCACAATTTTATGCTCCATCATTGCACTCCTGCTTAGCCTCTGTGCTTAGCTTGCTGCCTCTACTCTCCTTCCCCTGCCCTCTGATGTCAGTGTGTATGCCCCTGCTCCCTCCTTTTTGCCCACCATGTTGCATGGACCTGCCACTACCCCCCTCCTATCTACTCTGAGTGTTCTTTTGCACTGCTGCTGTCCTTCCCACCTGCCTAGCATGGTCAAATGGCTGCCACGTGTTCCTGCCACCTCCACCCTGCCTGTCCAAGTTCCATGCACTTATCCCCTCCCTCCTGTCCTCCATGGTCCATTTTTCTGACACTCCCTTCTGCCCTCCATGCACTCTTGTGCTGCAACTGCTCTTCCTTCCTGTCTGCCGACCCTGCTTGGTCTGTTGTGAAGCCCCTTCATCCGTCCTCTCTTGTCTGTGTCCAGCCCCTACACCTGCCTTCTGTCCTCCATAGTCGTTTGTGCATGCCCCTACCCCGTCCCTCCTGCCCACTAAGGCTATAGTGCTGTCACTAACCCTCAAGTTTGCCATGCATGGTCTTTTGTGCTGCCATCCCCTCCCACCTGCCCTATCTGGTAAGCTTGCTGCCCCTGACCCCCTCCCACATTCCCTCCATTCTCTGTGTGTATGCCATTATACTCTCATATTGCTCTTCATGGTGTGTTGTATTTCTAGTTCCCATCCTGCCTGCCCTCCATGGTCAGCTTGCTGCTCCTGCCCTGCCCCCTTGCCTTCTTGCCTCCTGCCCTCCTTTTTTCCATGAGCAGACCCCTGCCCCCACCCTCCTGCCTTGTCTGGTCCATTGTTGTGCCCTGCCCCCTCACTCCTGCCCTTTAAGGTCCATTATGCTCCAACTGAACCTCCTGCCTGTCCAGTATGATCAGCTTGCTGCCCTTGCCTCTTTCCATTCTGCACTCTGTTGTTCAAGTACATGGCCCTAATGCTTTCCATGGTCTGTTGTTCTGCACGGCCATTCCGCTTGCCCTGTGTGTTGTATTGTGTTGCTGCAACTTTGGACGCCTCCCTGTAAGATCAGTTTGGTGCTCCTGCCCATCTCCCTCCTGTCCTCTGTTATCTCAGTCCATGCCCCTTCCCCATTCCTCCTGCCAGCAGTGATCCAATGCACCATACTTGCCAACATTTTGAACTTGGTAAGAGAGAGGTTTTGAATAAAAAACTGGGGAATTGATTTTTACAATTGGCTTACATTGAAAAAGAGAAGATGGATAAAATAAAGCCTTTTTGTTGCCCCTTTCCCCTGCCTTCCATGGTCCGTTGTGCTGCCACTGCACTCTCATCTGCCTAGCATGGTTAATGTGCTGCCTCTGCACCCTCCTCCTTGCCCTCAATTATTTGAGTCTGTGCCCCTGACCTCTGCCTCCCAACAGTATTTTAATGAACAACTAGATTGCTAACATTCTATATTTATTAGAAAAGTGTGGCACGCCTGATGTCATGTTGATGTAATCAAAACTGTAATACCATAAGCATTCCCTTAGGAAATTATAAAAATGAGAGGGTCTTATTCCTATAGAAATTATGGTTAGTGCTCTTAAAAAACGAAAACGAGGACATAGTTTCTGAGTTCTCAAATAGCAACAAAGCACTATTACATTATTTGCTATCTTTATTTATTATGCAGTTGATCACTTAATTATATGTTACACATAGGGGAGAGGATGTGGCGTTAACCCTTGCTCGCTCTGCCGCTAGATTCAAGTTGGCCTGGCTGATGAGGGGTGTTACCCCAAAACCGATCCCAGGATGCTTGTATGAGGACCCGGCTTGGCAGTTCGGGCTGGACTGTACCCATGAGGAACAGGGTCAAGACTGATTTGCATTTGGCTGGGTTCAAACTGGGGTGGCTTAGCGAGCGATGGATTTAACCCTTGACTGGGGGGTGATTTGTTGCTGTAGCATTTCTCTGATAACTTATTTGTTATGAAGCTCCTAAATGTCCTCATTTACAGCAGTATCCTCAGTAGAAAATTCTTTCAGTTTTCCACTTTGATTCCATCAAGATGGCATTCAGAGGTGCCACACTTTTTGCATACATTCAGAATGTTAGCACTCCGGTTGCTCATTAGAACACTGTCCTAAAGCTGCTGATCATCAGCGAGTTAACTGGCAGTCTGCTACTGATGTTGAAATTGCATGTTTCCGTCTGCATGGCAGAAAGTTTTAAATAAGTAAAAGAGAAAGATATTTGAGAACTCACTTAAAACGTGTCCTCATTTTTCTTTCTACAGCACTAACCATAATTTTAATGACAAAATGGACCCCCTCATTTTGTTACTTTCTAAATTAAATGTTTTAAGTTTCACTAGTTTGATTCAATCAAGGTGGCTTCAGGTGTGCCATACTTTTGTCATAAGTAAGACTGTTAGCGCTCTAGTTGTTCTTTAGAACACTCTGCGTAGCTGTAGCAGAACACAAGGGAGTCAACCGACAGGTGCTGCAGCTGCTGGAAGTACATACTTTACTCAGAATGCCAACCTCTATTCTCAAATGGTTGGGAAAGATAGTGTGAATTAAAAAAATCCTTGGTAACGAGAAGGAAAGTTTCAATTCTATTAAGGACAAGGAGGTGAGGATTATGCATTTGGTTCTTCACTTTATTAAATCAGCAGCCTTTAAAAAACATAATAAATACAAAACAACACAGACTACATATCCAATGAACCATAGGGGGCTGACTCTCCATAGTAATCATAGTCCAATCATATTACAATCTGGTGTATATAACTGTATGACGTCCGTCCCTGTTCCTCTTCTTCACTAGAGGAAGTTAACCTTGAATGATTGTCCTATTTGAAATGCTGATTATTCCCTACAACAGAGAGGTAACACACGTTACCCAATTCTTTGTAATATTATTAAAAAAACGTATTCACAACCATGATTTTATCACCTTAATTACTTTACAGTTTGAGAAAACATTTACACCAATTCCATGAACATCCAATTAAATGGACATATTATATTAACTTTATTTACTGAGAACGAAGTACTATCAGGTGGGTCCAAAAATTATTTAATGATGTCCCTGGGTGGGATAATCCTTGCCTCCTTGTCTTTAATAGCATTCAAACGTTGCTTCTTGTTAACTAGAACATTTTTCATTCTATATCAAGACTGAAGGCAAGGATTATGCATGTTCAAAGCTCACTTACTACCAGAGTGGCTGCCTCAGAAATAGGTTTAAAGTAAAACTTCTCAAAGGTCGACTCGGGTGTCCGAATGCCCACCGTCCCCTCCAGGGGAATGAGAGGAATTGGATCCCGGGCGACTTGGTCTGTCCCCATGTGATTCACCCTCCCCTCTATAGGGAACCCCTCTATCAAGGTCAAGATTTTGGGCGACTGCATTGCAGTTTTTCCTGCATTCATCTTCCGCCCAGTAGGCTACATGTGTAAGCGTGTTTGCACTCTTACAGAAGCTTTTTGTTCTAAGCCTATCCTTCCAGATGCTTGCATCATGTTAAGACGCCTTTTTCCCCCTGTCACACTACCACTAGGTTCTGCTTCCAGAGATGAAGGGTCGCTGACTACCCCAGGCATACATTTGACCTATTTATCCACTTGATACCTAAGTGGGGCCAGCGCTCTGGATATAGCCTGGGACAGCCTTTGGCTGACCCCCACAGGGAGGCACTAGGGTGTCTACTCAGCCTCCTGAAAGGAGTAATATTCATGATCTCTGGTAGAATTTATATTTTTTTGGGGAAGGTGAGAGCACAACAGTAGTTTACTTAGCCCTTAACACCTTCCTGTACAGCCCACTAAAAAAAGATTTAAAAAAAAAAAGATTTCATTAGGAAGTAAATTCTTTTTTGTAAGTAGCTATATCGGCACTACAATATAGTTTATGCAAAAGTAACCAGAACACACAATTGTGCACTGAACGTGCTAGTGATAGTGAATGGCGCAGTGACACAAAAAAAAAGTGCTCAGTTGCCATCTAAACAGCTGCAGTACCTTCAGATTGCCACCAGATGGCATTGAAGCTCCTATGCCACCGTAGGGAGAACACTGAAACCAAGCAGTGTCAAGTGCAATGGTTGGTGGGAGAGAAGAGAACTGAAAGCTTCACAGAGCCTCACTGTGATTCTCCCCAGACGTGCATGTGCTGCCAGTGAGAGTGCTTGAATAGAGCCACCTCACTAGGCAGTATCGAGCCTGGCAGAAATGAAGACAGCACGCAACAGCACCCCTTCAGGACCCGTAAGGGAGCGGGAAGTGCACGCGGGCTAAATTGCCTACCGCGCCTATACCAAGCTATAATAAGCGCTATCAGCGTAATAGATGTAATAAAATGCTAGAACACAGTAAATCGATATCGCTACAACAATATATAGCAAGGAAATAAGACAGTAATGAAAGGTAGTGACTTAAATGACAAGCAGTGAAGAAAAAGGAACAGAAAGGGACATCATAGAGTTATATACACCGGATTGGACTATGATTACGCTGGAGACTCATACCCCTATGGTTCATGGGATATGTAGTCTTTGTTGTTTTTTCTTTAATATGTTCTTTAAAGGCTGCTGAGTTAAAAAAGTGATGAAAGAAATGCATAATCCTTACGTCCGGTCCTGGCGTAGAATTGATAAAAAATATTCTCTCATTTTAGCTTCTGGAGCACCTTCCATGACCTCTATGAGAAAATCAAAAGAAAACAGTTTTTTCTCAAACATGATTAATAAAATCTCAGCAGAAAGCCAGCATTTTTCACAGCGTAAAATCACCTTAGAACACACCACAATTCCTAAAATTAGTATGGAACCATCAACAAATAATTTATAGTTCAACTAAAATCTGTTATCACCCTTTATACCTGCTCCTTTTGTGACCCTCTAAACCTGCCATTCCCTACAATGACATTTAATGGGGTGCTAGTATGTATATTGGTCCTAAGATGGCTACAAGCACGTCCTGGTTAAAGTGCTGACAGCCAATCAGATCTCACCAAGAGATCTGTGCTTAAGCTCTGCCCATATATACACATTTATTTTTCCTTTAATATCTCCAAAACTACTGAACTGATTTACACCAAATACCAAAAAGGACTCGTTCTGGACCAAACGCTAGCTTTCTGCCAAATTTGGTGCAATCCCGTTAAGCAGTTCGGGATGTAGTTGTGTCTAAAATCTCCATTGGAATTAACATTGGAAATTCACTTTTTTTTAGTCCCCCTTTTTCTTGACACCCGCTTGACGGATTACACCAAAACTTTCCATGCACAATTAGAATTAGGAGGACACCTGTTTTTGGAAAATGTCGTTAAGATTTGTCAAACGTGTCAAAGTTATGAGCAATGGAATTGGAGAGCAGGAGTAAACCCGTTAACCCAGCAGAGACCCGGGTGGAGTTTGTAACCAAAAGACAACAACTCAATCGGTAATCATTTAAGGGGGCAAGTACTAGGAGAGTAACAATCACTCAGGAAAGGGAAGAAAGGAGACTGCAAAGATTTCATTAGGAAGTAAATTATTTTTTGTAAGTAGTTATATCGCCACTACAATTTTTTGCTTGCTCGCCCCCTCAACGTCAAGTTGGCGACCGCGAGCAAGCAAAATGACATCCTGGCGAGACTTTTTCCTCGTTCGCGATCAGCAACATCAAGTTGCTGATCGCGAGCGTGAAAAATAAACCTCCCTGCGAGATTCTCAACGCGGGGAGGTCTGGTTTCGATTTGCGAGTGGTCCTGTATGCTCGTGACCGCTCACGATGAGAAACTACCAGTCCGCGTTGAGAAAGCTGCCGCTCGAGTAAAAATCTCCTTGAGCGGCAGAAGACTACAGCTTGCGCTGTGCAAGATGCCATTTTCAATGATTGCACAGTGCCGGATGCTTGTCCGCACTATGCAATCATTGAAAACGGCATCTTGCATAGAGTGAACATGCTATTATGCAGTTCGCGTAGTGCTAAGCGTAGCTCGCGTAGTGTGAAGTGCACTTCGCGTAGATCCGCGAAGTGCCACATCGCAAACTACGCCCAGCCCTAATATATATATATATATATGTTACCTACTGGCGGTCGCCAGTAGGTAGTTATAGTTAGGATCTAGTTTCCATAGGAAATCCACAACATTCTATTTGGAATAACTTTGGCACCGGTGGACGAATCTTCGAAAATTTCTCCAAGAAAATGGCCTGCTCGGTTCCGCTCCTTCCGTGAACGTTTGGGAGTGATTCGTCAAGTGGGAGCGGATTAAAAAGGGGGGTCCCAAAACATGTTTTCCCCATGCAATTTTCCATAGGGACCTTTAGCCAGGGCTACAGCCCGTACGGCTGAACGGAAGTACACCAGATTTGGCAAAGAGGTAGAGTTCAGTTTGCAGATTGTGCTTATTGTTAAATGGTGTAAATCCGTTCAGTAGTTTCTGATAAAATTCCAAGTAAAATCATAGCGATATCTAGAGACAGAGTTCTACACGCGGACGGAGATCCGTTCAATTATGAGCACAAGCTGCATGCTGATTGGCTGTCAACTGTCTGTCAACACTCGAAGCCAGGAAGTGTTGGCGGCCATCTTGTGCCTCGGTAGCACCGAGTCACAAGAAAACAGTAAAACAAGGTTGAAAAATAAGGAAAGGGGGCAGGGTAGAAAAATGTTGACCCTCTAGGGCTGCTGAGGGGGTCCCACATGGATCTTTAGGCCCCACATTTTTTGTTTTTTTTCAATTTAAAAACAGCGGGGTACGCGTATCGTACTCGTATGCGGTGGAAAAGGAAAAAAAAAAGTAGAAGTCCGTTTTATTCTTAATCAGCTCCCGGGGGCAATTTTCTTTATAATGGGGGAGTTGAAAGGTCCCCCGAGCCCCGGGGAACACCACCCCGAGATTTTCTTTTTAAGTATGCAGGGGGGTTCATGGCTCCCCCACATGCTCCGGGGACCGCCACCTTCCTGGGGCAGTAATATTTAAAATTGGGGGGTCTGTGACAGCACTGACCCCCCAGCCGCGGGGACCACCACCTTTCGGGGCTTTTTAATGTTGGGAGGGGGTCGCGCGGCCTCCCTCCTGGAGTTCTTGATGGCCCTGGGCTCCGACACCTCCCAGGACCGGCTCCTGCAGTGTCCCGAGGTGCCTTCCCCTGGGACACTGCTGTTTGCTATGGTAGGGCGGGAGAGTCGCGGCTTCCACTTTAGTACAGCAAACCGCTTTCCTATTTGAAAGAGAGAGCAAGTTAACATGCTTTTTAAGTAGGAAAGCAGATTGCTTTTTGTTAGAGAGAGGAGCATATGAACTGGTCTCTCTGACAAAGTAATGCCGGGTTCTGAATGACGCGGGGAGCTGGCTGGGACCGTGGGGTATTGGGGTTCCCCACACGGTCCCAAATGTTATTTTTTGAGTCCCAGGGGATGGGGTCCCTTTGCAGCTCCTTAAACATTCATGTGGCGACACGCTCTAGTTTACCCGAGCATGGACCCAGTGCATTCTGAGAACGTAGGCGGCCACGGGAGTTGACGCGAGTCTAGCAATGGGAAGTAGCATTACCGGCGCTTGGGACATTAAACCTCACATTCTTATCTCTGTGTCCGTGTGGTAATTAGGAGCAGATTGTTATAATTCTGTTTTTTTTTGTGTTTTTAGTTTTCTATTTTTTTTGTGTTTTGTGAACAAGTTTTTTTTAAAAGCAAAAAAATGGAACTGGAACTCAAAAAATGTCCAACAGGAACATAAGAATGAAAAAAAAAAACTAATGTCGAGGATAGCGATGCTTCTGCTTCCTGCGTTTTATCAGGTCAATGGACTGTTCCCCATAACACAAAAGTTTATTGCAATAAATTCATAGAATTTTAACTTTAGCAAAATCAGGATCAATTTGTGGGTGTGGGCTGCTTGCTGAAAATGCTGGTGCAGCAGTTGATGTGCTTGGTGTAGTAGCAGGTGGGTTGTCCTGCAACCTCCGTGTTGCAGCTCGAGGAAAGTTTTTGGGGTGCAAGTTCTTGACGTGTCGCTCCATATTTGCTGTGCCAAAGGAGTATTTTTTAGATGGATCATCCCTTGAAAGAGTTGTTTGGCAAATTGTATAGGTTACTAACAGAGCATTAACCTTTTTTTGCCCTTCAGGGAAAGTAAAAAACATGCAAATCAGAGCTTCTTTCCTCTTCTTTGTAGGTTCTTCAGGAATGAAATATTCCTCTGAAGAATGGGTGGACGATGAGTCCATTGGTGTTATTATGGTAATTTTCCTTCTATTTGACAATATTCTCAGAAGAGATGTTTCTTCTTAGAAAGTGAAAGTAGAATGATTAAAATGGGACGGAACTTTCAACAGTTGGAATAGGAAGTGTTATGAACCAATGAAATCTCTTCTTTTAAAGTCACAAGGCTTTGCGTACGCTTACGATGTGGGTTCGTATGACGTTCCACCGCAATTTGTGTAATTGCTTTTAAAAGTAATATACGATTGTTCAAAGTTTAAAAAAACTACTTTCATAAGTATCCTACATAATGTATTCTATAAATATGTTCATTAAATACATAAATATATGTTTTTGAACAATTAAAAACATTTGCGTCTTTCGCGTACGGGGCGCAGTACGTGACGTCATACGTAAGCTTTGATGCGATGCGTAACGTGAAAGCGTATTCGTAGCGTATGCTGAAAATGATTAGCAGACAAACTATGGTGCGATCACTCTCTCACTGTCAAATCAGAGCACAAGGCGCGCTATGAGAATTGTTACAAGTGGTCACTCATTGGAGATCCGATTCAGCTGTGTGGCTTATCCACTGTATCATAATGTTACTTTTTTAAGACTGTTTAAGCTTGAGGTTTGTATGAAATACTATGCTATAGGCAGATATGGCTCTTGAGGGAGCGCGTATCTCCATGAAGCTTGGTTATTACCATTTATATATAGGTGCCTGAGGGAGGGAAAATAAGTTTATCAGACTGGCGAGGATTGCACAATAGTACTAGATCACTCCTTAATTTGTAGACACATACAATTGTATGTCTCTTGTAATCAAGATGCGGCTAATTTGGCCTGAGTTTTGAAAGGCACTCCAACACCTGCTTTCATACCAATGTTCAGTTTACTGGCAAACGGGAGTTATTTACTTTGAAATAATCCAGATTGTTGTGCGATGTTAGCAGGCATCGCTTACATGATTACGGTAACTGAGCGTGCGGTTTGCTATAAAAAAGTTGTGTTTACTCCTCTGCATGGGAAGCTGGATGTTTCCCTCTGGCCGTCGTTTCCAACCTTGAAAGCACAGTCAAGCAAATGAGCCGTATAAGAGCGCTATTGTCTCAAAAAGAGGTTGCTCTTACATCTGCTAGAGAAAGATTTGTCCTTCATGTAGCACACACCCGCACAGAAGTGCATGCTTTATTAAATGCCCCTGGATTTTAGGGAGTTAGTTTAGACTATCTTTAATGTGTCCTCGAGTACGGGGTTAGCTTACTTTTTTAAAGTTATAAGCAGTGGCCTTGTGACTTCTGTAGAAACTATATTTGGTGTCTTGTCTGCGTTTTTTCATTCGATTTTTTCCAGCATCTTTGGTGGATTCTCCTTAATGCTTGCATTAGTTGCTGGTGTGTTTCTATTAATTTGTTTACTTAAAAATGGATGCACATCCTGCAGCACCTGACAATATGTCCAGGGGGTTTCTGCCGCGCAACCGAATGCTTAGTTATTACGGAGCGCTGCCTCTGGCTACATTGAGCGCAGCTTATGGATTATCGTTTCGATTCTCCTTTTTCACATGCGTTCAACCTGTCTTCCATTGCCTGAGCTGCGATTTCGACTGGCCCTGGATTTGTGTCTCTGCAGTACGGTGTCTCCCAACGCGGATTATGACCAGCTGATGAGCCCCTTGGTGGTTCTTGACTTGCTCTGTTCTGGTGGGGGATTATGGCCTTAGCAGCGATACATGGAATAATGGGACGTTGGAATGTTTTTGCAGTGGTGTATGACTTCTTGGCACGCAGTTACATTGAAGATGACCTGAGTTTTCCTCCGATGGTGATAGAGGCTCCGGTAGTTGAGGAACATGTATGTTCATTCCCGTTATTGAATTGGATGGCCGAAATGTTTTCAGATGAGAACAATGACTTCCTCTTGGAGGCTGTTGCTACATACTGTGCTTATATGCTGGTGGAATAAGACTGTTTGATTTTTCTACCTATTCTTTATTATTTAGTTACTGCTTTCTATCAAAGATCGAATAATTTTTTTTGCAAAATTGAAATTGACTCTGCTTTTTATGCTTGGACTCTGCGTTCGTAATTTGCCCACGTTTATATTATGTGCTTTGGTCAAGGAAAGGTGTTGTGGGCTGAGCCTTGCACCGTTAGCATGGGTTTATTAGAAGCTTAAACGCCATTTTTGTTTTCCTGCTCTGCTTTGCACACAACACGCACTTGCAATATTGTTTAGAGAAGGCTGAGTATTTTGCTTCATATGAGAATAATTTGTTATACTACATTTGTAGACTGCCTCGCTACTTTAGTGTGTATAGTGAGAGCCTGAAACATCAAGGTTATCTTGGATACTGTGTCTGTTATTCGGAATGATCCTTGCACGATCGAGCCATAAGACATATGCAGCTGTGGCACCTCTGATAGTGGCGCGTTTCATAATGCACTGTGCAGGCATGATTACACACAGTTGGAGAACATTTGTATACCGACAGTTTGTGTAGAACTCAATGTGATCCACTACTGCTGAGTACCAGAGGTATGGGTCTGCCTATGTAGTCGTATGAGATCTTCTGTAGTTATAAACTAACCTGCTAGGTAGGGAGGGTGAAATATAGGTATATTTTAAATCTGTTTCCCTTTTGCATTATAGGATGCTTTCTCCCTTTGTATTTTATGGAATAGTAACAATGCTGAAAACGTTGTTTATCATAATATGTTTGCTTGTATTATCTAAGGTACTGGGCATGAGATTACGGTGTTTGAAATAAACATTTCAAAGTTGCAGGTGTCTTTATTTAGTGCTTGTTTTGGGCTGGTGTAAGACTGTAACAAAAGAGTGCTCTTGTTATCCACCTTACCTGAGGTAACCTAAGTCGCATGTTCTGGGTTGACTAATAATTGGTGTTTTTGCTATAGGACGAAGAACCAATGAGTCACTGATTGCTAGTCTGTTAGGGGGTTTGGGTACTAAGGTGGGGTTTGGAACACCGTAATTCACTGAGGTCGTAAGTCTTTAAGCACAGTTGTGTGTAGGAGCAGAATCACTGCAACAGTAATTACAACAAAAAGGCTTGATAAAGGGCCTTGAGTTTGAATCAAAATATGAAATTGAAGAATAATTGATAAGTGCAGCCAAGAAAGGGAGCAAGTGTGCAAATTTCATAGTGCCTTCGGCTGCGGTAGTTGTTATAATAAAAAACCTCGATAAAGGGCCTGCACTTTGAATTTGAATTAAAGAAGAATAATTGACCACCCCAGCCAAGAAAGGCAGCAAGTAGGTGTGTGTATGTGTGGATGATGTGTTGATTGAGCGGAAGATTAATAAGGTGAAAAATAAGAAAGGCTGCAGACATGCAAACTTTGTACTTCTTTGTAAGGGAAGTGGCTGTTTAGTTTTCCAGTGCGCATATATATATATATATGTATATATATATATATATATATATATATGTACACCACGCTCACCCTCAAAAGAAAGAATGAGCCCGACATATGCTGGCTCCCACCTGGATTTATTACGCGTAAAATCACAGCAAAGTCCAGGAAACGTCAGGCAGACGCGTTTCTAGCGAGTGTCTTAGCTTAGCTTTCATCAGTGCCGGTTCTCATTTCCTCATAGAGCCTCAGAGCTGGGGATAATCAGGGTCCTGAGCATTAACTCTGGTCACTCCTTTTGTAGATGTAAATCCCTCGCCTCCGCTTTCAGTAGTACTGCCTCCTGTGACGATGTCGAGACCAGAGGCATGCTGGTACTTTGAGTTCACGGTTTCAGCCCATACAGTGATGGCTGACCAATGCCCAGTGGCTTGACTCGAAGTTTCACACACCCCGACCTCGTCTTCAGGTATAATTTTCGCGGTAACAGGTGGGGCCCCTGCAGACACGCTGCAGCCTCTTTCCCCAAAGCAGTAAGTCCCAGCCAAAATACTGTGAGACCGCTTGGGGGGTGACACGTTGTAGTTTTATACAAATACCAAAATTGCTGATTTTTCGTGTCACACCAGATCAAGAGGGCATGCCGGTGAGCCAGGGAACAGCATACTGGCTCTTTATATGAACACCACGCTCACCCTCAAAAGAAAGAATGAGCCCGACATATGCTGGCTCCCACCTGGATTTATTACGCGTAAAATCACAGCAAAGTCCAGGAAACGTCAGGCAGACGCGTTTCTAGTGAGTGTCTTAGCTTTCATCAGTGCCGGTTCTCGTTTCCTCATAGAGCCTCACAGCTGGGGATAATCAGGGTCCTGAGCATTAACTCTGGTCACTCCTTTTGTAGATGTAAATCCCCCGCCTCCGCTTTCAGTAGTACTGCCTCCTGTGACGATGTCGAGACCAGAGGCATGCTGGTACTTTGAGTTCACGGTTTCAGCCCATACAGTGATGGCTGACCAATGCCCAGTGGCTTGACTCGAAGTTTCACACACCCCGACCTCGTCTTCAGGGATAATTTTCGCGGTACCACTGAAAAAACCATAGGTTGCACACACGTTATAGTTAGGAATTAGCATTTAAAAAACCTTAGAAATTCACTGAAAAAACCATCAGTGATGTCATTTGAGATGTCATCAGTGATGTCATGAGTGATGTCACTGACCATGTCATGAGTGATGTTATATATGACATCATCAGCAGTGCATTGCAGGCACGCAAGTTATAGTTAGCTGAACTAACTATACCGGGGGAATTTCAATGGTTTTATATGAGTGTAATGTCCAGCTAACTATAACATGTGTGGTTTTTTCAGTGAATATATATATATATATATATATATATATATATATATAAATATATATATATATATATATATATATATATATATATATCAACCCCCCTTTTTTAATAATTACGTTCTCCTACCTTGGAAGAGGTAATCACAGAGAGATAGATAGATAGATAGATAGATAGATAGATAGATAGATAGATAGATAGATAGATAGATTACCATGGCGATGATTGCACGTACCTAGTTCAGGTTAGCACACAACTTACATTGAAAAGTCTGTTTTTTGTTTTCATAATAACTTGACAAAAACATTCAGAAAGGACATCCACTTAAGAGTCTTCATGGCATTTTTCATGTAGTTCCCATTTTAATCTCATAAAATCCTTTGCTTCTCAATATAGAAAAAACAGCCTGGCATGTTTATATCCCTTTAGTTAAAGTAGTCCTTTGCCTGGATTGGTGTAAATCTGTACAGTAGTTTTCAAACTGTAGCATTCCAAACGGATTCCTGTGCGGGCATGAAAAGCTTACATTCTAGAGGTGTCTAGACTTTAATTTACAGATCCTTGGCGCACTCACAAATTCAAATAGAATTAGCAAATCCAATAAAAAAAAATGAAAGAGACTCCACTGGGCGAGAGTGTTTTTCTCCATTGTCCATTGTTTATTCCGGAATCTGGCTGTGGATTTGGTAATCAGCCATGCTCTAATTGGTTTGTTATGAAAGATTTTTTTTTATTGTGGCCACCATCTCCTAAGATAGCGCACTGAGAACTATGTTGGAAAAAAGAAAAGGAACCCACTCTGACCCCGCTGACTCCTGTGGGGGCATAAAATGTACTCCCCGGCATTGAAATAAATATTAAGAAATTATTTATTGTGGGATTCATAAATTGGACCCAAGGTATAGGATTTCGAAATCTTCTAATAAGATTGAAATGAAGAGTTTCAAGTGCTCTACTTCGGCCACAAGAGGGCATTGGGCACATGCAGAGGATTGAGAGCAGGGCATGGCCACAGTCCAGTACTTACTGAAAACCCCTAGTGCGATGCCATACAGAAGGCAAGGGGAGGGGCAAGTTATCGTTCAAGTAGCAATGCAAAAGGTGATATAATCAATTATGTATTAATACATGTTGTTACTTACATGATCTTTGATGTCATGTGTGATGTCATTCTAAATGCAGGAGGTAGGCTTAAGGTATGGGTTGCAACATGACCATAATTGGTAAATGTCAATGGTTTTCTGTGTTTGAGCAGAAACATAACTCAGCTTTTAAATGTGTTTTTAAATAGTGTATTTCAAAGTTTTTAACTGAGTTTTAAATTTAAAATCTGTACAAAAATAGTGTGACGGGTCAAAAGATACACTTCAGAATCATTTGTTTATTTCCCCTTTCACATCATTTCACCTTTCTTCACTTAGTAAGCTGCATCCAAAACATTCTGAGATAGTGATGGTGTGTGTAAACTTGTGCCTATGTTGGATGTCCACAAACTCACTGCACCTTTGCCTTTATTGGAGTGTTTATATGCCTGAGTCTAGCCCTGAAAGTGAATTGGAGTGAGTGGTGATGTGCATAAATGTGTGCCAATATTGGAGGGCAACTGCCTCCATGCACTTTTGCCTTTATTGGAGTGTTTATATACCTGAGTCTAGCCAGAAGTGTGTATCGGTGTGAGTGGCGGTGTGCCTAAACTTGTCCTTGTGTTAGATGCCCACTTTTCCTCCGTCTTAGGGGTCCATCCAGCATTCCTACCATTGTGGTGTGCGGTGCACTCAGCACCGCCCGCCACAATGTCAGGAAGGCATGCTGTGCACTTCCATGCACAGCATGGCAGGCACCGCGTGGTGCCTGCCATGCTGTGCATGGAACTGCTGGGGGGTACCATAGGTACCCCCCATATGCACCCCCCACCCCCTGAGTCCACGGCAGTCTCCGCATACCTTTCCATGGGGGCATTGCTGCCACGGAAAGGCGTCTGTAAATGCCCATCCTAATATGGCTGGTGGTGTCTGATAGACACCGCCAGCTATATGAACCCTTTTCCGCAATGGTCGTAAGGCGGAAAAGCGGCGGGCTGTCTTTCTGTAAGCCGCGGACCCCCCAGCCATCCTAATATGGCGGGGGGTCATTCCGGGTAGGATGGCGGCGGATCGCCCCTCCAGGCCGGCGGTGGCTACCGCCGGCCTGGCAGGGCGATCTGCCCGCCATCCTAATGGGGGCCTTAGTGTTGGTATCCCTGAATCAAGCCCTAAGGTTGTATCAAACTGAAAAGTGGTTTGTGTACACATGTGCCTATGTTGGATGCCACTGGCTCAATGCACCTCTTCCTCTGTGGGAGAATTCACATCCCTCAGTCTAGAACTGAGTACATATCAGACTGAGTGGTGGTGTGTGTAAGCTCGTGCCTTCATTAGAGTGTTCATATCCCTGAGTGTAGCTTTGAGTACATATTTGTGTGAGTTGCGGTGTGCATGAACTTGTGCTTGTATTAGACAGCTACTGACTCACTGCAACTTTGCCTACACCAGAGCGTTTACATCCCGAAGGCTAGCCCAGAGCAGTGCTTTAAATGGGCCGGTTCTCACTGGTACTAAGTACCAGCACTTGATAATAGTACTGTTGATGGCTTGGCGCATTCGGGGGTTTAGCTATTGATCTGCATGTATTGGAAGTTTGAGACCACTATCCAGCCCAATGCAAGGACAAAATGAATACTCAATAGAAGTGATTTGTATCACCAGGTCCCACTCAGCCAATAACCCCGCCCCCTAGCTCAATTTTACTGAGTACCAGCACTTATTTTTTCCCATTTAAAGCCCTGGCCCTGAGTGTGTACTAGAGTGAGGGGTGGGGTGCATACAAGTCTGGCTGTGTTGGACACCCACTGCCTCACTGCATTTTTGCCTCTGTCAGAGTGGTCACATCCCTGAGTCTAGCCATGAGCGGGTATCAGAATGAGTGGTGGCCCCTCCTAATCTATCTGCCAGTGGTTTGAAATATGGGGTTTCATTTGGATAAAGAGCTTACTCTGGTCTCTTCATTAAACATAAACCACAGGGCCTGCTGTGGGCTATCTGAAGGATGCTGTCCTCACTGCTAGGATCTATGCAGAGGATGCTGACTAACATAAAGTTGTAATTTAGTCTAGGCTAAATAAACCCTGTTTAGTTGGGTCTTCCTGAATGTTCTATTAATTGTTTCCCAGCAGTACAGAATGCTGCCTTATACTTGTTACTGGCACTTGAATTTGAAGTCCATATGGCATACCAAGCTGTACTGGCTGTAATCTAATTTTTCACTAGCAAGCAACCCACCACTAACAAAAACTATAACTAACTCACACCACATATACCATACAAAACTAAAGTCGAAAGTTTGTGGCTGAGAGTACAATGTAGCAGTATAGACTCCAGAGTATGTGCTCTGTGTCTGTTGTCCAAAACATCTTGATAATGGTACCACACATCTTTCTTTAATCCACATATCTCATAGTCCTGTATGGAACCAGCATAGCCCTGACTGCTGTTTATTTTAAGCCATAAATACATCTTCAATAACTCATCCTCTTGTTAAGCCTTTGCAAATCAATACCAAAAGGATGGTCCTTGTCTTCCATCATCCCCATTTCTTCTCTCAAGAGTGTATTTTTTTCTTTCAGGCACCTAGTACCATCAAGATGGGGTGCAAGCTGGACCCAACGAAGAAGGAGAAAAATGGTCCTGGGCAGAAAGACTGAAAGCAGAAGGGAGCAAAGCCTCGAGTGGCTATTTCCCAACCACTGTGTAAGTGATTCACAGTACCTCCTACAGTCCTAAACCACCAGGACACCACAGTATAATCCCAAAATGTGACATTCTTAGTTTTGTTTGCTTACACTATGTGCAAAACCCTTATACAGTAGTGCAATTCAAGTTGCGTGTTATATTTCTATTTATGTTTTCAATAATGCAATTATTTCATTTGCCTTCCATGACAGGTAGGAAAAGTGGGAGTGCCTCAAAGTTGTTGTGTGTGGGACACCTTAGCAGCCTCTGCTGAGGTTACATGCTCATGTATTTGTGCACAAAACTAAACCTGGTTGGGTTCTCTGCTTGCATTTAACATGTTGCAGCTCCATCTGATTCTTTTTTTTAATCACTCCCGTCTATTGGACTTGCCATATCTGGTTACTCCAAATCTCATATTCTAGTCAACATACACCACACAGTACATATATGGACCAATGAGATGGACATAGTTAGTAATATGCTAGCATTTTTTATTGAAAGAATTGTAATGCAGTAAGAAAAAAAGTAGAACAAAGACATTAAACACCATCAAACCGTCAAGCAAATCCAGGAGCAATACAAGGTACAACACATAAAAAGGAAACCACCACCAACAGACAAGTAAATGAAGAAAGGACAATGTTGGATCCTCTCCCTCATATTCCTTAAATCATACCCACATTTTATTATTTGCATTTTTTCATAGCACAATCCTGGCCCAAGGGTGTTAGAACAATTTATAAGATTCAGCTTGTAGTACACATTTTTGCAGCACAGTAAGAGTGGGTGATTTGCTGAAAATTACAGGATGTTGAATAGAAGTCAGTGTTCTAGCATAGTTCTTCATGTTCCACAGTCAGCAGCCTCTAAATGTTAGACAATGTTTTTTCCACCTCCTTCTCATACTTCACCATGGGCTCATGCTGTGCAGACATTACATTCAGCTTGAGAGGGTGATCATAGCGGTATTAATGAACCGCTTACACCAAATGTTTTGCTTGTACTTGATAAGTTTGAGGACTGGTGTACCAGACAAATCCTCTCCCACCCTTCCATTGGTCTTTGATCCACCAGCATCTCTGAGGTGTGCCCCCTGTAATATTCTTATTTCTATAAAATGACAGCAGTGTCCCCTGTGACTAAACAGCTTGTTGTGCAGAGAGGAAGGTGGCCAGTGTCTCCAATGGCAAATTGTCTCAACATTGTGACGTGAAGTAATGCTACACCTTGAAGAGCAGACGAAGAGACGAGAAATAAAGGAAACTGATGGGCTCCAAGGTCCACAATCATACATCAGTCCTGGTTATCCTTCAATATCTGATGGGCATACAAAAACACAAGAACAAAGTCAGACTGATAGAATTGTCAACCTCCAAGCCACCATCAGCTGTTCCAGCTCTGTCATGTTCTAGTCAGTAGCTTCCTGGCTCCACGATTACTAGCCCTGTTAAGATGACTATTCCTGTGGGAACATTGCGTTTCGGACACCTTTCGGCAAGGGGCACATGAAACTGAGACACTGCTCTCTGCATCCCTGGATACATCATAGACTGTGGTTCGCTCTGCAGTAGGTCTGCTCACAGCTTAGAGACGACGGGCCACTGAAACTCCCAGGGCTGCCAAGTGTATACTTTTATGGTTGTAACAAACTAAATAAAGTTTGTATTGACAATCCCAGGGCTGCCAAGTTTTCTGATTGTCTATGTGTGACATTTCTATCTGTCTAATGTGTTTTTGTGTGACCTTGCTACAACATATATATGTATATGTAGAGTGACACTTAACTGCTAGCTAGATAATGCCCTACTGCATATGAATCTTACTACACTACTGGAAGAGGTGTGGATCCGCGGCTTAGGTGACTGACTCCGGAATCTGGGGATCACGGTTCCATTCCCGGTGCCGGCCGCAGATTAGCCCAGCACCATGTGACTCTGGGCGATAGCTTGCTTAATCTTCCCAATGGTCCCCAGCAACAAGAGACCCTCACGGGTGATTGCGCGCTTTACAAATGTGGATTATTACAAATGTGGATTATTATACATTTTGTGTTCATTGTAAGTGTCTAGAGAGAGCCCTAAAGCTGACAAACGCTGGGGGTAGCATTCGAACACATTGTTGGATCGTGAAATTAATTCAAGCATTCCTTCCATCACTTTTTTGTATACTTCAATTACTGACTGAGCCACATCCCAGAACTATATGGGGGCAAAGAGGATGATTGATGTCTTTAATGAATTTTACGCAAGATATAGATGATCAGAAACCATGAGCATTTTTTATTCAAAAAATCAAATTCCTTTTGACCTAACCAACCTTCTTCCAAATCTTCACTGGTGATAAATAATATTACTTCTTTTATACATCATAAAGAATAAGATATACTCAACCTATGATGTTCTTTTGTTGAAGAATTGACTTAAGATTTTCACTTTATAGTCTTCTTTGTGATGGTTCAAAATTCTGCCACCTTTATTAGAGTCTATAAACAGTTATGTAATAAACTATTTCAATCCTTTGTGAGAAATAGAGAGCAGGACACTATATTCTCTTAGCATCTCCACACATTAGTATGTTTTACAACATAGACCTCTTTTTGAAAAGAGCATTAGGATTTGTTGTGCAATAAACTTTGCTGTGGAATGAACTCAAGATGGATTTCAGTTCAGATAACATTAAAGAACAAAAGCATTGCCTGTTTTTACAAACTCTATTCACTATGGTCCAGATGTACGAACCTTTTTTGTGCTAGCAAATGGGAGATTGGCCCGCTTGCGACCACAAAAAAGGCTAATGGCATGTACAAACGTTATTTTGCGAGTCACTGACTCGCAAATCAGCGTTTGCAACTTTCGCTATTAGGAAGGGGCACCCAGTACAATGCACACACATTACCACCACACTAGCCAGACGAAAATGAAAGAGCATCACTGACAAACACTGGAGCACCGCTCTCAACACCCACCATACTGAACACATGAACAGCATCCCCAAATCAATAAGAATTTCAACACTTGGATCACCTGCTTGACCAACTTCTTGGTTACCCTCACAAACTGCCAGATCCAGACAGAGGAACTCTGACGAAGTCATCACGGCGCCCACAATGCCGACGCCAGATGCGGAGCCGCAGACGACGCCTACCGACGCGCAAGGGTACTGCTACGCAAAAATTTCCGGATCCAGTCTGACGCCTGGGGATATTCTAAGGTAAGGAATCTAATACTAACCTGTTTCTTTCTATAACTGTTACCATCTCTTCTAATTTAGGTGACCTGTGTGGGTACAACTGGAAGGGGCAACATTTGGGAAATTATTTTAAGTAGTCCAGTAAGATATTTTGCTTCTTGCTGAATACTGTGATGTGGTGTCACACCGCATCAATGCATAAAAGGCTTGTAGGGCTATGCATCAGTCAATTCCTAAGGCCTCAGCAATACCACTAGTGCCAAGAAAATTAAAAGATTTGCTTGAACCAAATGCAACACACAATTGTTCATAGTTTAGGTCTTTGCTTATTGTAAAGCTAACACAACAGTAGGAAGAACTGGATGTTCCTTGAGCAACATGGATAAACATTTGTGTGCCAGCTTCTGCTTGGGTGTTGAGTTCCAGTCGCACAGCTGTAGTTGCAGCACCTGAGTATAAACACCTCACTCCTCTTGTGTAAATACAACTTTAGCATAGTATGTGCTGTTGTTATTTGGGTAGCCAGTAGGTCAAAAAGCTTGTGTTTAGTTTGATCATCTCCTAGGAATTCAAGCCATCTCTTAGGCCTTGGTTTTGCCAGAACAACTCTTCCTTCTAATTCTTTTATCTCTCACTCACACATGGGGACTTCAGTCTATCTAGATTATAGGCACAAAGCTGACATCTATTTGCTGCACACTGCATTTATATATAGTCAATTAATTAGATAGAGTAGTACAGAAATCTATTTACCTCACATAGTGTAATTATATATGCAATGGCAGGTACAGCGATGACGTTACATCAGGCTCATGATGTGCATCACCCGCTTCAACTTCTGCTGGAACAAAGTTCTCAAGAAACTTGAGGACAAAGGACTTCCCTTTACCTTTCAGGAAGCCATAAATATTGTGTTCACGACAGAAAACGTTGGTTGCATCTCCATGATGGATCTGGCAAGCTTGAGGAACACAGGGGCATATTACCAACACAGGCGATAAAATTATCGCTTGCTTTATCGGCAGAAAACTGCCGCTAAAGCCGCTTTTGCGGCAGAAAACTGCCGCAAAAGCGGCTTTAGCGGCAGAAAACTGCCGCAAAAGCGGCTTTAGCGGCAGTTTTCTGCCGATAAAGCAAGCGATAATTTTATCGCCTGTGTTGGTAATATGCCCCACAGTTCTGTCTAGTTTTAGCAATTTCTGACTATTCTTCAATTGCGGTAAAATTGCTAAAACTAGACAGAACTGTGTTCCTCAAGCTTGCCAGATCCATCATGCATCATGTAATTACTATACAATCTTGCAAGCTCTAGTAAAACACCAACCGCCTGGGCAGGGAATCAGGATTTTCCAGCCTATTGTTCCTGTAGAGCATTTTACTGGGGTATTATTTTGTCCTTGTGTTTCTTGAAGAGACATGTTTTTATTAACCCAGAACCTTTCTTTCATAAAGTTTTGAAAGGCCTTTGGTGCTTTCTGTGGAGGGATTGCATGTCCGTCCCTCACATGATCAGTAAACTTTGGTGTGTATATATGGTGATCTAGGGCATGGACACCCACTGTTTATAGGAGAGGTTCTGCTTCCACCAAAACCTAAAAGAGCACATTACTCTCTTATTGTCTTTTTTTCTCTTTCAATTGAGGGAAATAGGGGAGGGTGAATGCTTATTGTCATATGTTGAGCTCATCTGCAGAGAGAAAAAAATGACAGTGTGTTAAGAAATGTGGGGTCTCATTTATGGTTTTTTTTTTTGCCGAAGAGCGGCGCAGCAGGCATTGCTGCTGCGCTGCCCAATGGCAAAAAAAAGGGCATATTAGATATGGCGCATTCCTATCTTTTTCCTCTGCGCTGGCGCACAATGGGCTGCCATGTGCCAATGCAGGCTCCTTTGCACCATGGTGCAAGGGTGCCTGCATTGCGAGGATGATTATTTTTGTGCAGGAAGGAAAACATTCCTGCACAAAAACAATCACAAAAGGCTTTTTCCTCTTTCTATGTGTGCTGCAGAATGCCGCACACATAAAATAGGAAAAACAAGGAGAAATAAAAATGAAGATATTTCCCCTCATTGTGCCTACCTTGAGGTGGTGTACGTTTTTGGTGCTGCCTCAAACTTATGATTTCTCGTAAATCTGGGCAGTGTCAAAAAGAACGCCCCCAGCAACATCCATGGAATGTCCCTTCCTGCGTGAAAGGGGCATATATTTATAAGGCCATGAAAAGCCACGTAATGTGGCTTTACATGGCATTATAAATATGCCAGTGGCATTTTGCGCCACCAGAACGTCAATAAAGTGATGCTCTGGCGGTGCAAAAGTTCCAGTAGGGCCTCATAAATGAAGCCCCTAATGATTATAGAGAGGTCTCCATTATGTGAAAAGTAGTTAGCTGAGTAGCACAGGAAACATAGCTTCTGTCACAATAACCTGGATTTTATTATTAAGTTAGGTCTATGACACAACAGAATGACCACATTTCTTGGCCCGAGAAAAAGTATTAATTACCAGAAAAACAAATTTACAAGGCAGTTTTTGGGAAGTATATAAAAGCAGAGCCGGACTGGCCTTTCACTCCATCTGGTATTTCCCTGGTGGACTGGAGCATTAGAGGCTTTTGAAATTCCAGGGCCGCTGCTGGTGCCTAAGTCACTTTCCTCAGCTCCCGAAAATAATTTCAGCAGACATAGAGGAGAGAGGCAGGAAGAGAAAGCACGAGATCAGGGAAGGAGAAAAAGAAAGAGAGGAGAAAAAGGGATGGATGGAAAGAGAGACAAGGAGAGGATAGAAAAGGAGTGGGCTAGTTTAAGCATTTTTCCAGGGTTGCTTCTGGTTCCTCAGTCCAGCCCTGTATCAAAGAGATTTTTCTCCACAGTTATTTCCCCCCCCCCCCCCAATGATCTCCATCTCCACAAATTCTCTCACTACCACCCTTCAACAGTGCCCCTCATCTCTCCATAGTCCCTCCCTGACAAGCATTTCAAGTGATACTCATAGTTTACTCACGCTTAGTTCTGTGATCTGCATGGTACAGAATCACTCTCCATTTGCACTCCAGTTGTTTACACTGGCATTTCATGAGGCTGAATCCTCTGTGTACCAACTGGCCTGGGGTCAGGATCTCGTTGTATGCTGTGCTTGAGGGTAAGCAAGGAGCTGGCTCAGGAAGTGATCCAAGCACTGCAATTCTTGATGATTTGGGGAGGATGTTGTTGGTGTGTTTAGGTTGGTGGATGGTGAGAGTGGTGTTCCAGTTTTGTCAATGATGCTGTTCCAGTTTCAGCTGGCTAGTATGGCGAAGGTGCGTGTGCTTCGGACTGGGTCGGGGATGCGGAACTTGAGTAGTCTGTTTATGGGACTGGTTTGGTATTTTCCAGTCAGATGATGTTGACGTTGGTGAAAATAGGTTCCAGGTTGTATCTAGCAACGTGGGTAGGTACCTTTTCTCATTGGGCGAGGCCCAGGCTTCCAAGGTCTTCAATGAGTGCTCTTGCTCTTGAGTTGGGGTTGGTGTGGTCTTCCAGGTGGAAGTTCAGGTCTCCGAGTAGGATGTAATTGTTAGACTTGAGGGCAAGTGGTGCAAAGAAGTCCGCTATCGTGTCAGTGAATTGATGCATGGACCTGGTGGTCTCTAGATGAGAGTGCAGCTTAGGGTGAAGTTGGCTGTGACGTGGAGCTTGACCAATAGGTGTTCCATGTTAGAGGATGAGGTATCTGTTGATGTATTTCAGCTGATGGTATTCCCGTGTATGATGGCAATTCCGCCTCTGGGCTTGTGGGGTCTGTCTTGCCTGGCAATCTTGTAGCAAATTGAGATGTCTGTAGCGATGTCAGGTGCCAATGTAGTGCTGAACCAGGTTTTCATGAAGAAACATCGGTCAGGGGTATTGTTGTGCTGCAGGTGCCAGAAATCTGTAGCGTGCTTGGTGAGTGAGTGCTAAGGAGTATGCAAACAAGTGTGGAGTATTGTGTGGGTGGTAGCACGACCGTGTGAGTGTGAGAGAGGGGATGTTGGGTCCTGTTTACGCAGAATGTTGGGTGTGGGTAAGTTCCTTGTTATGTTTCATATAGGTACATTAATATAGGCCCGGGTAACATCATGCCCCTTCACCTACATCACCTACCCTACACTACACAGTAACAAGCCTTTTTGGATTGAACCTATACCTAGTTCTAATCCTGGGCGCAGACGGAGGGTTTCCCTGAACAATGGCGTTCTATGACTCCATCTTTAGACTGACACAGTGCTAATGAATATTCATGAGGGTTCTTGGAAACCAGGCTAGGGCTACACCACCTTCCCCCCCATATCTACGTACCCGGTTCATCCCATATGTCACCCTCAAACCCAACAGTGGCTAAATACAGGTAACAAGGGAAAAAGGAACCTTCTGTATAAATACAGCACCTCTTGCTAGTGCTAGCTAGAGGGAACCAAGTCTTCCAGGCTGACACACTGACCAGAGATGCTGAGGCTCCTGCATGCAGACGCTCCAGCTGACAGTCGTCTAAACATCCCTTGCGGGGTGTCCAACTTGAGACCAGGACGGGGTCCTACACTCTTTCACTTCAGGTAATGGGGTTAGACTAAACCTAGAAGGATTCTTGGCTTCACATCTACTCACATGCTAGGTACACCTACAGTTTATGTTATCCAAACGTGCAGGTCCTGCATGGGTAATAGAGGAACTACATGACAACCTTTGGTGATATTGTTATCCTTCTTGGATCTGGCAAAGTACACAGTGAGTTGATTATCCACTTTGTCCTGTTAAGTGCAGTTGGTAAAGTTGGAAACAGTATGCATGAAATTGTGAAAGAAATCTTTCCCTAGGCGGAATGAGGAGGAACAGAGGATAATGGAATGGTGATAGGTTGGCTCATATAAAAAGTGGAAACCACCTTGTGGACTAACACTCAGCAGGTGTGGAAGTCTAGCTCTACCAGGTACTAAACTGAGAAGGGTGGGTAAACTATAAGGGTCTGAAGTTCTCTGGCCCTATATGTTGAAATTATCACTACTAGCAACACCATTTTCATAGTAGGAAGAACTGGACAACTGTGCATGGGCTCAAAATGGGATGACTTGAAGAAAGTCAATATGAGATTCAATTAAAATATTTGGATCCATCATAATTCTGAACTGGGATAACCAATGCCTTATTTTCTTTATACTTGATGGTGATTTAGGCTGAAATATTTGGAAAGTTCATTTACAAGTATTTCAGTTTTGGTGTTTGATAGGAAACAATTGACGAAGTGCACCCTTCTCCTTTCATGCCCTCTGTTGTCCTGAATACAGAAGGGAAAGGGCAAACACTAGTCTCTGTGTTAAAAAACAGAATAATGGGCAGATGACATGGCATGCATTTGACTACTGTGTTTGAATGCATAGCAAATGTTCCAAGATAAAATATAAAAACAAAATAAAAAGAACATTTTCATTTTGAACTCCTGCAAGGTTATTCTGGCTATACTGCAGCACCACCCCACACCACTAGTTCCTGAGCCACTGTTTCTGGGGAAAGGTTTCCTGAACAATTTTGACTCCAGCAAGGATATTTTTTAAAGTGAGGAATCAGTGGGGAGAGACATGTACCCAGCCAGAGCCTGAATTAGAGATAGTGACGCGTGGTGCAAGAGCCTTTTCTTGGCACCACCTCGTGACCTCCTTCCCCATGAATTTCCTCACCACCATTCTCCAACAGTGCTCCTCATCTCTCCATAGTCCCTCTCTGACATGGATTTCATTTTTTTAATATCACTACTCATAGTTCACGCACGGTCAGTTCGTGTGATCTGCATGGTACACATTCACGTTCTTTGCAGCAGGCACATTATCCCTCTGCGCTACTTTAGCATGAATTAAATCTGCCACTAGACAAAATTCAAATGTCTCACCAGTAGGAGCATTAATCACCAGACTTATCTCGACGTTTTTATTGTTGCTTGAAACTGCTCGAGGCACAAGGAAGTTCACTGCTTTTAAAACCATAAGTTATTTCTAAACAGCAACCCCCGCCAAAGTCAGCGCCAGGTGCAGCTGCACCACTTGCACTGCCCTAAAGCTGGCCCTGTTTCTATACTCCCCAGAAAAGGTATCCATAATAAGCTGTGAGACAGCAAGGAGAACATGTATTCCATGAGTGGTTCTTTAACAGTTGATTCACTTATCATGAGTCTAACATCACAGTGATAGGGGCTCTTGTGAGCCGAAGGAAAACTTTAGAGAGCCGATGAAAGTCAAACATCTCAGTCCTTCGATGCCTTCAAACCTCCCAACTTGGCAGAGTTCAGAAAACTCAGGGGAGGCAAACCAGGGCTCGAGTCGGGGTACCACACGGGTGGACGGCGTCCCCCCACTTATTTTACCGGGGGGGGGGACGCCGTCCCCCCTGCCAAACAGCTGGACTTCACTCTTTGGCCTCTCTGGGACGAGGAGCTCGGCAGCTTTTGTGACGTCACTTCCTGTCGTGGCGTCACTTCCGGTGACAGCGTCCCCCCACTTCTTTTTTTACGACTTGTGCCCTGAGGCAGACCAACTACCACGTTACCACTTCCTGGGGAAAGCAGCCCCTTCTGAGGGCTTTTCAGTTTTGTGAATCTTCGAAAATTAATGTTACTAGAGCAGTATTTCCTTAAATAAAAAAACATTGAAAACAGGCATAGACTATGTGATGTCTGACCATCTAATTAGGCAACCTGAACTCTGGGTAATCAAAAGAAACTGAGCTCCAGCTTGGCACAGAAGCTGAGTTTTTCACATGTTTAATGACAATTGAGCAATACACAGAATTAAACCTCATACCTGGAGCGGTGAGGCGGCTAGTGAGAATACATGGAAGATAGCAGAGTTGAAGGACTGTAGGTTAGGATAAACTATTTCTTCTTCAACATTGTAGCTCTATATAGATTCACAGCCATGAATAACGCTGATCAGAACTGCACATGTATGATATACATTCAAATAAAACAGTAATGAAGATCACCTTAGTTATACAGGCAATGCAGTACCATTTCTCTGACTGCTGTCTCCAGGACTATGTTACAGGATAATTTACAGTTCAAAGAGTGGGTTCAAGGTACAGATCTCTCCTTAACTTAATCCATCAAGGCGACTTAAGTTTAGCTCTTAGTTTCAGCACTGCTCTTGAAATTCATGGGATGAAAATCTTCTATCACTTCATGGTGGAAAACTGCCTCATTTGATTGCAGTTCCAAATGGAGACCCAGGGCTGTTGCTTTGTATGGAGAGAAATTTGGAAGCATAGGGTCCGAATACGATGTCATACGGACCGCCAATGTCATTCAGGGCTGCGTGTCCGACTGCAGGATTATGACATTCAGGACTGCGGTCGGACTAACGGATTACGATGCCAGAGGTTGGATAATTGCGGGACGGGGAATGACCGCCGCCTCCAACTGGAACAAACATCCCGTCAGGGCGGCGGTCGGACAGGTAATCCCTGAATGGCGGTGGTGCCTCCGCAGGCACCGCCGTTGGGATTACGGTGTCACTTTCCATTAGCCTTTTCTGGCGGTCCGACCGCCATGAAAAGGCAGACGGAAAGTGATTTTGAGGTTGCCTTAGCAGGGCCCCCGTCCACCATTGGCCTCCACTATGGAGTCGGGGGCACCCGTGGTTCCCCCCGAAACATTCATGCACTCTGTGCCAGCCCATTCCGGGCCGCACCACAAGCCTTGATGCAAAAATGCATGTTTCTGACTGTCTACACGGCTGTTGAATCGCAATTCAGAGGTCGGGACAGCCACCTACTTGTCAGGCGGTCCAGATCCCGAAACAACGGCGGTCGGACGCTAGTCCGACCAACATTGTAATGAGGGCTATAGTTGCAGTTTGCATGACTCTTCAAACTGCAGTATCAGTCGCTGACTTTAGGCATCCCATTAGTGATCAGCCTCTTAAATCGCCCTGTCCCCGGGGCTGAGTAGTCAACAGAGCCACTGAGAGGTACATACCTCATGCCCCATTTTAATGTGCAGCTCTCAATTTGCTCGAAAAGAGTCACTATGAGATCCTAACTTTTTTTCATATAACCGCATTTTTTACTTTTCAGTTCTTACCGCTGCTTGTGGTAGTTTTTAATCTAAGATCACAGAAGGGAAAAAGAAGAAAAATATTTCAGAACAGGTGATTAAAACAATCAAATTTACCCATAACAGATAAGGAAAAATAAATAACATTTTTAGATGTTATGGCTACATGTTTTCTTCGAGACTCATTAAAGGAGAACCTGCCCTACATTCAAATCATGAGGATGAAGCAAATAATGTTGGAGAAATCTGAATTGTTAAAAGAGAAAGCAACATGACTTAAAAAAATCAAGGAGAGTGCATTAGACAACAGACATACCATTTTGTATTGACAATGTAAACAAACATCTTAAGAGATATTTTGAATGACTTCCAACTGATTTTGTATAATTTGCGGGAAAATGTAATGTCCAAAGAGTTTTTTCAGACTGAATAGGAGGTTGAGGGACAGTAGTCCATGCCACAGTGACTTCCCGTCTGGACTACGCGAACGGCCTCTACCTGGGCTTACCAGCCTACCTTCTTAAGAAACTCCAAATGGTTCAGAATGCGGCTGCGAGATTAATTAGACCTGTCCCTTTTCGGCAGCATATCTCTCCGCATATCAAGAAACTACATTGGTTGCCGGTAGCCAAGAGAATTAAATTGAAAGCCTTAACCTTAGCTTTTCTTTCAATTCATGGAAAGTGCCCAAGCTACTTGCAATAAAGGCTTGGCGCCTATAAGCAGACTCGCTCACTGAGGTCAAATTCTCAGAACCTGCTTTGCACCCCTAGAGTTAAGAAAGCCCGGATGGGTGGCAGATCTTTCATGCTTGGTGCGTCCAAGTTATGGAACTCCCTGCCTAATGCCTTGCCCCAGATTGCCTCTGATACTCAATTTAGGAAAGCAGCAGGAAAAAATGGCTTTTCAACCTAGACAAACGGCCTAGAATTCTTGGTCGTTGAGTGATTCTCGTGCACCACCTGTTACTATAGCACCGGGACACCTCTTAGGAGGTAGCTGTTCGCGCTCTATAAATGGCAGTATTATTATTATTATTTGAGGGCAGATAATCAGTAGATGGAGCATCTGGTTTGAATGAAAGAACAAGTACACCTCAACGTCAAGCTTGCATTTGGCGTGAGGCACTGTATTTTTTTAATCCTGGTATGGAGCCTTAAAGGATAAAGATTGGCTTCCTCCAGTGCTATTGACCGATGTAATGGCGTCAGGGTGCCCATCTTCTAAGACAGCTTCTGATTAGATGATGTGTGAATTGATTCCAAGAAGCTTCTCATTACAGCTGAAAACTCTGCATCAAGTTCCCAGATCAGGAGTCTATCTCCCTCAGTTGCAGGGTTGCACCATCTGCTTGCAAAGAGACAGCATGTTACGCTTTCAAAAGTGGGGAACATACGCAGGCTCTGACCACAATTAATATTTTGTCACCAAGCGAAATTCAAGTGCCGTTAGTTAAAGGACCGTAGTAGAGTGAAAGGTCCTAGCAGGCTGTTGAAGGTGTACATGCCAAGACACATTAAAAGCATCCTACAGCACAAACAGGACTGTGTGACTCTAAGGTCACACTGATAGGTGCTCTTGCAGGCTGAAGGAGAATTCACAACTCAAAGAGTGGATTCAAGCTACGCAACTCTCCTTAACTTAGTCAACCTGGATGCCTTAAGCTTAGCTCTGGGTTTAAGCAGATCGCGGGAACACTGCCGGATAATATTCCACTGACACTTCATGGTGGAAAATTGCCTTAGTTCAGGGCAGTTCATTATTAACACTCTGGGCTGTTCCTTTATAAATTGTCCAGTGCCCGAGGATGGGCATTCAACAGAGTTACCGAGCGGTATGAACCCCCTACATCCTATTTAAATATGGGGTAGTGAATTTGCTCAGAGTGACTATACCGCCCTAAATTCTTTTTTATATTACAACATTTTTTCACTTATCAAAAGTACTCACTGATGGGTGTGGTAGTTGTGGGCGCTGAAAGGTAAAAAAAAAGAAAAACATTTCAGAATAGTTGAATAAAACAATGAGATTTGTAGGTTTGTAGGCTTGTAGGCTGAAGACGCAGTCAAAATTTAAAGAGTAAGATAGATGTTACACAATTCAACGTAACATGTTTGATCAGTTTAAGCTAGGCCTGGGCAGTAAATTCTTTTCCGCTCGCGGAATTTGTGGAATTTGGGTAATTTTGCGTTCTGCGGAGAACGTGAAATTGCCCAAAATTCTGCAATCTGCGACTTCGCGAAATGTTTTGCTTGTTCGCGTTCTCAAAATGCGTGTTCGCAAGATATTTCCCCCTGAGCATGCAAACAGCAATTGCGAACAGGAAAAAAGCATCGCGAACAAGCAATTCCGTGTGTTCGCGGAATTTCTGCGTGCTCACGAAGATTTTATACCGTTTTGCGGAGATTTGCGTAACGCGATTATGCAAATTCCGCCCACCCCTAGTTTAAGCACAGCTTGTGAAACCTACTAGAGACAAATCCACTCCCACAGCATGGTGGGAAACTGGGAACAGTTCACTATGAAGACCCAGGTTGTTCCTTTGTATGGAGAGAGATTTGGAAGCATAGATGGTCCTTGTACCACTGTTTAAACGTTGGCGTCACTGGCCTGACTCTGGGCATCCCACAGGTTATCATCCCTCGTACATTGTCCTGTGCCTGAGGATGGCTAGACAACAAAGTCACTGAGAGGTTGGGACTCCACCCCTACTCACCGTTGCCTTTGGTAGATATTTCATCTGGGGGCACTGAAGGGAAAAAAAAGAAAATAATTTCAGAGAAAGGTGAATAAAATACTCACATTTACCCATAACAGACAGGAAACAGAAACACATTTTTTAGACATTATGGCTGCATGTTTTCTTCCAAACTTATTAAAGGAGAACGTGCCAAATATGCAAATTGTGAGGATGAAACAAACACATTTGGAGTAACCTCACTTGTTAAAAGAGAAAGGAAGATTGCATGAAAAATTCCAAAAGAGTAGATCGAAGAATAAATATTGAGGAGGTGAAAGTAAAATAGTAACAGTTCCAAAAAGCAATCTTTTGAAATACTGAAAAAAGAAAATAGGATTAGAAACACATGTGTAACTCCATGTAGTTCTACAACTGTGGTATGTTTTATGTTTCAGGGATTCATGTGGGTGAATAGTTTTGTGAATCCTCAATAGTTAATGTTAATAGAGCAGTGCTTCTGTAAATTGAAAAACATTGAAAACAGGCATAAACCATGTGCTGGCTATCTACCTAATTAGGGGACCTGAACTCTGGGCAATGAATTTGCATGAAGCTGAGCTGGTCACATGTTTACAGATAGTTAAGCAATATACTTTTCTTAAAATGTCATCTTGAGGGAATATGTAATTTATTAATCTGTAACTCTCACCATGAGTTACTGTCCTAGATATAAGTAGTGTCACCTACTACCATTTTACTCCTAACTCCTTTTGTAATTTACTTCGCTCTATTGCAAAGCACTCTGACACCTCTAGGTGAAGTATGCGCTATATAAAAATGCATAAATAAATAAAATAATGAATAAATATACAGTATTAAGGCTCATACCTGGAGGGGTGCGTTAGTTAGTGAGAATACATTTAAGATAGCAAAGTTGGAGGAATGTAGGTTAAGATAAACTATTTCTTCCACAACATTGTAGGTTTTTGTAGATTCACAGCTGTGAAAGTCGATGATCAAAACAGTACATATAAGACACACATTGAAAAAATGCAGTAATGAAGCCCACCTTAGTTATACAGGCATTGCAGTACTGTTTCTTTGACTGCTGTCTCTGGGACCATGTGACTCTGAGGTCACAGTGATAAGGACTCTATGACTCTAAGGTCACAGTAATAGGGGCTCTTTTAGACTGAAGAATAATTCACAGTTCAAAGTGTGGGTTCAAGTAACTGATCTCTCCTTAGCTTAATCCATCAGGGTGACTTAAGTCTAGCTCTGAGTTTCAGCACTGCTCTTGAAACGCACGTGATGAAAATCCTCTGTCTGACTGTCTCTTCAAGGTGGAAAACTGCCTCATCTGAGTGCAGTTCCCAATGGAGACCCAGGGCTGTTCCTTTGTATGGAGAGAAATTTGGAAACATAGTTGCAGGTTGTACCAGTGTTCAAACTGCGGAATCACTCGCTGACTCTAGGCATCCATGAGTGATCGACCTCGTAAATCTCTCTCTCTCCGAGGATGGGTGGTCAACAGAGATGGGGTGGGTGGAATTTGCGTAATCGCGTTACGCAAATCTCCGCGAAACTGTAAAAAATCTCAGCGAACACGCGGAATTGCTTGTTCGGATGCTTTTGTTACTGTTCGCAATCGCTGTTTGCGTGCTCGGGGGAAATATCTCACGAACACGCATTTTGAGAACGCGAACAAGCAAAAAATTTCACGAAGTCGCGGAAAGCAGAATTTTGGACAATTTTGTGTTCTTCGCAAAATGCGAAATTACCCAAATTCCGTGAACGGAACGGATTTTACCACCCAGGCGTTCAACAGAGTCACTGAGAGGTACAGACCCCACGCCCCATTTTAATGTGGGCTTCGAATTTGCTTGAAAAGGGTAACTATGAGATCCTAATTTCTTTTCATATAACAACATTTTTCACTTATCAGAAGTACTCACCGCTGTTTGTGGTAGTTTCTTCATCTACGGCCGCTGAAGGGAAAAAGAAGAAGAATATTTCAGAACAGGTGATTAAAACAGTCAGATTCTAAGTGATAGGGACTCTGTGACTCTAAGGTCACAGTAATAGGGGCTCTTTCAGACTGAAGAATAATTCACAGTTCAAAGTGTGGGTTCAAGTAACTGATCTCTCCTTAGCTTAAACCATCAGGGTGAGTTAAGTCTAGCTCTGAGTTTCAGCACTGCTCTTGAAACGCATGTGATGAAAATCCTCTGTCTGACTGTCTCTTAAAGGTGGAAAACTGCCTCAGCTGAGTGCAGTTCCCAATGGAGACCCAGGGCTGTTCCTTTGTATGAAGAGAAATTTGGAAACATAGTTGCAGGTTGCACCAGTGTTCAAACTGCGGAATCACTCGCTGACTCTATGCATCCATGAGTGATCGACCTCGTAAATCTCTCTCTCTCCGAGGATGGGTGGTCAACAGAGATGGGGTGGGTGGAATTTGCATAATCGCGTTACACAAATCTCTGCGAAACTGTAAAAAATCTCCGCGAACACGCGGAATTGCTTGTTCGGATGCTTTTTTACTGTTCGCAATCGCTGTTTGCGTGCTCGGGGGAAATATCTCACGAACACGCATTTTGAGAACGCGAACAAGCAAAACATTTCACAAAGTCGCGGAAAGCCGAATTTTGGACAATTTTGTGTTCTTCGCGGAACGCGAAATTACCCAAATTCCGCGAACGGAACGGATTTTACCACCCAGGCGTTTAACAGAGTCACTGAGAGGTACAGACCCCACGCCCCCTTTTTAATGTGGGCTCCGACTTTGCTTGAAAAGAGTAACTATGAGATCCTAATTTCTTTGTATATAACAACATTTTTCACTTTTCAGAAGTACTCACCGCTGTTTGTGGTAGTTTCTTCATCTACGGGCGCTGAAGGGAAAAAGAAGAAGAATATTTCAGAACAGGTGATTAAAACAGTCTGATTCTAAGTGATAGGGACTCTGTGACTCTAAGGTCACAGTAATAGGGGCTCTTTCAGACAGAAGAATAATTCACAGTTCAAAGTGTGGGTTCAAGTAACTGATCTCTCCTTAGCTTAAACCATCAGGGTGACTTAAGTCTAGCTCTGAGTTTCAGCACTGCTCTTGTAACGCACGTGATGAAAATCCTCTGTCTGACTGTCTCTTCAAGGTGGAAAACTGCCTCAGCTGAGTGCAGTTCCCAATGGAGACCCAGGGCTGTTCCTTTGTATGGAGAGAAATTTGGAAACATAGTTGCAGGTTGCACCAGTGTTCAAACTGCGGAATCACTCGCTGACTCTAGGCATCCATGAGTGATCGACCTCGTAAATCTCTCTCTCTCCGAGGATGGATGGTCAACAGAGATGGGGTGGGTCGAATTTGCGTAATCGCAAATCTCCACGAAACTGTAAAAAATCTCAGCGAACACGCGGAATTGCTTGTTCGGATGCTTTTTTACTGTTCGCAATCGCTGTTTGCGTGCTCGGGGGAAATATCTCACGAACGCGCATTTTGAGAACGCGAACAAGCAAACAATTTCACGAAGTCATGGAAAGCAGAATTTTTGACAATTTTGTGTTCTTCGCGGAACGCGAAATTACCCAAATTCCGTGAACTGAACGGATTTTACCACCCAGGCGTTCAACAGAGTCACTGAGAGGTACAGACCCCACGCCCCGTTTTAATGTGGGTTCCGAATTTGCTTGAAAAGAGTAACTATGAGATCCTAATTTCTTTTCATATAACAACATTTTTCACTTTTCAGAAGTACTCACCGCTGGGGGCGTGGCTAAGCGCCCGACGCGGATGGCAGCACAGTGGTAGGAGCTCCGTCCCTACCGGAGATTACCGGTGGTTCACGTTACTCCAGCGAATCATGGAGACCTGTTCCCGACGGCGGAACTAATCAGGCAGCACCCGAGCCGGATTCCGCTCTTCAACAGAGCCGACATTGCCCTCAAGTGCCCGATTTAGCTCCGGTCGCGGCTCTTCCCAGCCGCGACCGCCATTTTGTTTTCTTTCCGGCGCTTCTCTAAGATGTGCGTTCTGCCGCACGTAATATCACCGGCTCTCATGGACCATTTCTGATGCCGTTTTCCTTCATCTCATGACGGCGACCTCCTTCGACCACCACAGGTGACTTTTTTCCAATCTCTGGCACTAACTTTCTGCGTTTTTTTAGACTTTATTGCTCTCCTCACGCTTGGCGGCCATTTTGTCCCTCTGAAGGGAGTTTTCCTTGGCATGTAGTGGACGCTGTTATTTCCTTTCAATTCACTGCACATTTTTGTTGCTCCTTTTGACTTTTTTGGCATTCTTCCTGCTTTAACCTTCAACTGGTTCTACTGCCCATTTTTTAAGCCCTTGCCTATTATCTCAGCTGTATTTCGCGCTATCTTTGACGTCTCATTCAACTGTATTTCGATGGCGCAGCATCTCGACAAGCCCTCTAAGCGCAATTACATCAAAAACTCGAAATTGTTTACGGCGCTGGCTCACCTAGAAGCGTCCACAGACCTTCCTATTGTTAACACGCCAGCCGTCATGGAGACTTCTCTTCAGGTTGCGACCAAAACGAACTCTAAAAGGTTGAAGAAAGACCCACCCTCCCCCTCGAAATCCTCCTCGGCTATTTCACTCGAATTACTTCTTGAAGAAATACGAGCCCTGCGCCCCTACATGGAAGACACAAATGCCAAGTTGCAAACGCTCACTGACAACTGGTCTCAGATGGACGCCAGGGTCTCCACCGTGGAAAAGGATGTCTCATCTCTTCAGGAAACGGCTACCAAGGTCGTCCACATGGATCTTCAGATTTCCTCTCTTCAAAGGCAGGTAGAGGACCTTGAAAACAGAAATAGACGCAATAACCTACGTCTTTACGGCCTACAGGAGGGTTGTGAGGGGAGTGACCCCATTGCTTTCTTCAAGTCCTTTCTTCCCAAGCTGTTGCACTTGCCTGAAGACACCTCACTCAACATTCAGCGTGCTCACAGACTTGGACGAGTCTCCTCCTCTATCTCTCCCTCAACGAAGCCTAGAGGTGTGATAATGTATTTCCTTGAATACACGGACTTGAAGGTCCTCTTGGCAGCCAAAGCTTCACCACGTCTTACTTGGTCAGGATCCAACTTATTTTTTGCTCAAGATTACGCCAAATCCACTGCTGCCCGTCGCAAAGCCTTTCTTGACATGAGAGCGGACCTCCGTTCCATTGGAGCCAGATATGGACTTTTCCACCCTTGTCTATTTAAAGTCACCTATAACAACAAGACTACAACTTTTGAAGATCCTGTACGACTCCGAAGTTTCCTGAACTCATGTGGTTCTGCTGGCATGGAGTTCTCCAGTTCTTCTTCCTCGTCTCCACCATGACTTTTGTTGTTGTTATAACTGATTGCTCTACGCCATTTTGTTTATTGTTCATTCATGTTTACTTGGTTCCAGGCTTTTAGACTCTCAGACGAGTCTATATTTCTCTTGGTTGTTACCTGTTACCGTTGATACTCATTTCTTCTTTTGCTGACATGATATATGTTTTTAATATCGCTGTTTATCGCCCTCTAACCCTGTTGCTCTCCTTCCTCCACAGGCCATATCTAGTGTTCCGTCATGTTTTCTCCGGTTGGACGTCTCGTTTCCCTGCGTACTCGCCCTTCGTTGGTTGGTCTTACCTCCCTCCTATTACTTCCGTTCTGTTCCCCTTTTGTCCCGACTTTTGATCGTCTTCTCTCCCCGACATCCTCTGTAAGTACCTTCCCTTCCCTCTTATTTTGACATGTTATCATTTATTGCATCTGTTCTCTTTTTTGTACCCTCCCTGACTTTTTCAAGTATTTTGGTGTCACTTTCGTCTAGATTGTTTTCTATTCTCCTCTCACTCGTCTCTCTTCTTCTTCTCACCGTTCTTTGGTTTCATATATTCATTCCTTTCTTTTTCCTGTATTCTCTTCACACTCTCTTTTGTTTCTCATCTTACCTTACTACGTATTTTTTACCTTGTCATTTCTCTGTTACCTTTTATATATGCTTCCTCATGCTTTTCATAATCGATAACTCTTCTTCATCCTGGTTTACACTTGTTTTTCTCTCTCAGCTCAATTATTCTCCCACATCGACCTTTTTCTCCATCAGAATCTTCGACATAGTTCTCCTTTGTGTTTTTTTTCTCCTGCTTTTATATGTTCCCTCTTATCTCTTATATAACTCTTCTCCATCGTTCCTTTCCTTTTCCTGGATCATTCTCTACGTTGCTATAGTCCTGTTCTTTTTTGCATCCTTATTTCTTCTGATCACTTTATCCTCTCCCTTTCTCTGCTTCCTCTCTTCCTTTTCCTCCATTTTCCCTGAATATGAGGCTTCATTTTTCTTCCCTATTTCTTTTACGCTCTCCCTATTTAATTTTACTTGATGTCAATACGTATTGTTTCCTGGAACGTTAAAGGTTTTCATTCCCCCATTAAGAGGCAAAAGATCCTCTCCCATCTAGCTAAATTGAACGTAGATGTTGCCTTCTTGCAAGAAACCCATGTATCTGACATTGAAGCTTCCAAACTTAAGAGAGGTTGGGTGGGGGCGGTTTTCTCTGCTCCTGGTAAGAGAAATGGTGTTACTTTGTTAATTCGCAAGTCCTTTTCTCATTCAGTTTTGCAGTCCGAATCTGACCCTGAAGGCAGGTGGTTATTTGTTAAACTTTCCTCGAAAGGTATCCCTTTTTCCCTGCTCAATGTTTATGCCCCCACTGGTGGGAATCCTGTCTTCTGGAGCGTGTTTGCCTCCCGTATCACTGAATGCATTGACAATAATTTTATTTTGGCAGGCGACTGCAATATGCCCTTGGATCCCTTGCTGGACAGACATTCCAAATCATTTTTTGTTCCTAACAAATCTCACAAGCTTTTCTCGCACGCCATTTCTCAACACAAACTTGTTGATGCCTGGCGACTATGTAATCCGACCTCTAAAGAATTTACTTTTTACTCCCAGGTGCACCATTCCCAATCACGTATCGACTATATCTTCCTGTCTCACCACATGTCCCAATCCCTCACTCAGGCTGACATTGGCCCCATATTGTTTTCTGACCATGCACCAGTTTTAATTAATATTGATATTTTACCCAAATCCATTGGACCTATGAGATGGCGCTTCAACAACACTCTTCTCCTCGACCCCAAATTTACTGCCTTCTTTACCGATTTTTCTACTGAATTTTTTGCTCTCAACGATACTCCCTCTTTAGCCGAACACACCATCTGGGATGCATACAACGCTGCGGCCAGAGACTTCATCATCAGACATGTTGCCGCAAAACGTAAAGTTGCTCGTAAACGCACCAGTGACCCCTTATCTCAGATCAAGACCCTAGAACACTCTTTTTACACCTCCCACACCCAGGAGAGTTTGACGGCTCTTGTAGATGCCAAAATGAAATACAACAAGCAATCCACTGAAGATGCCTCACTGTACTTACTGAAATCCAGTTCGAAATTTTATGGTGGGAAAAATAAGGCGGGGAAGGTTCTTGCTAATTATTTGAAAGTTAAGCAAAACAAATTGAACATTGAGTCTGTTTTTGATGTTAACTCAGTCCTGCAACATAAAGATGCTGATATTTTGGAAGAATTTTCTCGCTTTTACTCTACACTCTATTCTTCTGAAACTCAACCTTCTGCTCACTCTCTCTCCACCTTCTTTGCAAGCATTCAACCTCCTCCCAATTTTCCTGTTGACCTATCTACCCTTGAAATCCCCATTACCACCCGCGAATTACACACCGCACTCCACTCCCTTAAGAAAGACAAAGCTCCAGGTCCAGATGGGTTTACGGTCGAATTCTACCAACACTTTGCGACCCTTTTGTTACCCAAATTACACTATCTCCTCAATTCCTTTAAAGCCAGGGGTGCATCCTCGGGCACATTCTCAGATGCTTACATTTGCATTATACCCAAGGAGGGGAAGGACACTCAGCGTTGTAAAAATTACAGACCAATATCCCTTGTTAACATCGACTACAAATTATATGCCAAATCTTTAGCCATCAGATTGGATCCTTTTCTTCCAGAGCTCCTCGGTCCCGAACAATCTGGATTTGTCAAAGGTCGCTTCATCACCGATAACACCAGACTCCTATTCAATGTCCTTTCTAAGTCATCACGTTTTAGTGATTCTCTAGCCGCAATCGCCTTAGATGCTGAGAAGGCGTTTGATAGAGTGGAATGGACTTTTCTTTTTTCTGCATCAAAGTGGTTTGGGTTTGGCCCTAATTTTATTTCCCTCATCTCCTTCCTTTACACGAACCCCAGAGCAGCGGTTTGCACCAATGGCTTAATATCTTCCTTTTTTAGTCTTGGCAGAGGTGTTCGCCAGGGATGCCCTCTTTCCCCCTTCCTCTTTAACCTGGCCCTAGAACCTTTCCTCTCTAAACTACGTCAAAATCCAAATATTCATGGTTTCCAACTCTCCCATTCGCATGTTAAACTAGCTGCTTATGCAGATGATATTTTACTCCTCATATCCAACCCCTCTGACTCCATCCCCGCGTTCCTTGATGAAGTCAACGTTTATTCTCAACTTTCTGGATATAAACTGAATAACGATAAATGCGAAATTCTCCCCCTTACCAAATTCACCTTCAAATCTGATTTTGCTGCATCCAACTTCACGTGGAGCCCGGCTCACATAAAATATCTTGGTTTGCATATAACCCCTTCTATCTCAGATACTATCTCACTCTGCCTTAATCAATGTACCCAAAAACTATCAGACCTTACTTCCAGGTGGCACCCCCTTTACCTCTCCTGGTGGGGTCGTCTCGACACCATCAAGATGATGTTATCCCCAATCGTCCTCTATACCATTTCAAATATTCCTGTTTCCATCCCTGCCAAATTCTTTAATAAAATCAATACTACCCTCTCCTCCTGTTTGTGGTCTGGTAAGAAACCGCGTATGTCTTTGCTTCGATTGCGCCTCCCCAAGTCAGAGGGTGGGGCTAATTTCCCAAATTTCCCTGCATATCACAAAGCTTTCCTCCTGAAACAAGCTTCCCTCTGGCTAAAAAACCCTACCGATCCTCTCCCCCTTTGGGTTAAACTTGAACGTCTCTCTCTCTCCCCTTTTTCTTTTGCAGAATACCTCTCCTTTTCCCGCAAACCTCAGTTTATCTCTACTCCTATCCACAAATACACTGCTAAACTACTCTTAGCCTCTTCTCCGGATCCTCCCTCCTCTGTTGCTGACTTCCTTCCCACCACTATATGGTATAATAACAGCATTCTCATCAACCAGAAACCATTTTATTGGAAAATTTGGAGGCAACGAGGCCTAATCTGGGTTTCCCAACTCTTCATTGGATCTGTTTTCAAGTCCTTTTCTATCCTTAGCCAAACTTTCTCTCTCCCTTCCTCCTTTGCCCGCAAATTCTTCTAACTCAGGAATGCAGTTATGTCCGTGTATGATTCCCTTTCTCACTCCCCTCTCCCCGCTGTTTCTTTTAACCCAACTTCATCACTCCATTCCCTACTGCGCTCAGGCCCCACAGCTTCCTCCATCTACCATTCCTTTCACAAACCTCCGTCACCCCGGAAATCCACAGTAGAAGAGCAGTGGGAATCTGAATTTGCCATGACCTGGTCTACCTCCCTTTGGGATAAACTTTGGACTAAGCTCCGCAAGTCCTCTAGGGCTGCTTCTCTCACACAAACACTTTTCTTTATCTATAACCGACTCCTCTTTACGCCATCTCTCCTTCACAAGAGGTTCTCCTTGGTTCCGGATCTTTGCTGGTCCTGCTCCACCCCCAATGCTACGCTCTTTCATATGCTTTTTCTATGTCCCCTCACACACACCTTCTGGAATCAAGTATGGGACCAAATCAATACTATATTTCAAACTTCTATCCCCTTCTCTCTTACTGATATTTTTCTTGGCTCACTTTCCTCTTCCTGGGCTAATGTTGATTCAAACGTTCAAATTATTGATTTGTTACTAGCTGTTGCATTCCAACAGATCACTGTTAATTGGAAGAATTCGAATAACATTACTTTTAAAGCTTGGTGGTTTAATGTATGTTATAATCATAGACTTGATACTGCATTTGTCTATCCACTTGATCTTGCCCCGAAAAGACACACCCTATGGCTTCCCATCACCCTATACCTTGATGTTTGTGCCAAACGCCCCTCTCACCTACCTCCCTCTCAGCAAGAGGTTTGAAAACCCCCCTAAGTTACCTTTCGTTCCTTTATTTTCTTTAGAACTTATTTTTTCTTACATAATATCTATTGCTTTGCCCTCATTTAGACAGCCTCATATATTTTGTATCTCTAGCCTCATTTTTTTTTATTTTTTTTATACTTATTGTTGTAACCTAATTTACCTTACCTTCTTGATGATATTGCATCTCATTTCTCTTTCTGTAATGACACCTTTTTTACTCTAATAAAAATTTTACTTGAACTTAAAAAAGAAGTACTCACCGCTGCTTGTGGTAGTTTCTTCATCTACGGGTGCTGAAGGGAAAAAGAAGAAGAATATTTCAGAACAGGTGATTAAAACCGTCAGATTCTAAGTGATAGGGACTCTGTGACTCTAAGGTCACAGTAATAGGGGCTCTTTCAGACTGAAGAATAATTCACAGTTCAAAGAGTGGGTTCAAGTAACTTATCTCTCTTTAGCTTAATCCATCAGGGTGACTTAAGTTTAGCTCTGAGTTTCAGCAGTGCTCTTGAAGCGCATGTGATGAAAATTCTCTGTCTCTTCAAGGTGGAAAGCTGCCTCAGCTGAGTGCAGTTCCCAATGGAGACCCAGGGCTGTTCCTTTGTATGGAGAGAAATTTGGAAACATAGTTGCAGTTTGCACCAGGGTTCAAACTGCGGAATCACTCGCTGACTATAGGCATCCATGAGTGATAAGCCTCGTAAATCTCTCTCTCTCCGAGGATGGGTGGTCAACAGAGTAGGGGTGGGTGGAATTTGTGTAATCGCGTTAAGCAAATCTCCGCGAAATGGTATAAAATCTCTGTGAACACGCAGAAATTCCGCGAACACGAGGAATTGCTTGTTTGCGATGCTTTTTTACTGTTCGCAATCGCTGTTTGGGTGCTCGGGGGGAAATATCTCACGAACACGCATTTTGAGAGCACAAACAAGCAAAAAAAATTGCAAAGTCGCGGAACGCAGAATTTTGGGCCAGTTTGCGTTATCCGCGGAACGTGAAATTACCCAAATTCCGCGAACGGAACAGAATTTACCACCCAGGCCAACAACAGAGTCACTGAGAGGTACAGACCCCACGCCCCATTTTAATGTGGGCTCCGAATTTTCTCGAAAAGAGTCACTATGAGATCCTAACTTCTTTTCATATAACAGCATTTTTCACTTTTCAGAAGTACTCACCGCTGCTTGTGGTAGTTTCATCATCTATGGGCGCTGAAGGGAAAAAGAAGAAGAATATTTCAGAACAGGTGATCAAATTTGCCCATAACAGAAAAGATAAATAAATAACACCTTAAGATGTTATGGCTATATGTTGTTTTCCAGACTTGTTAAAGGAGAACCTGCCCAACATCCAAATACTGAGGATGAAACAAATAATTTCGGAGAAATCTGAATTGTTAAAAGAGAAAGCAACATTACGTAAAAAATCAAGGAGAGTTCGTTAGACAACATAGTTCCTTTTCTGTACTCATATTGTAAACATGCATCTGATCAGATATTCTGAATGGCATCTAACTGATACAGGATTTGGGGACAAACTGTAATGCCCAAAGTGTTTTTACAGACTGAATAGGAGGTTGAGGGGAGATAGTGGGTAGATGGAGCGTCTGGTTTGAATGAAAGAACAAGTACACCTCAACGTAAAGCTTGCATTTGCTGTGAGACACTCTGGATTTTTTTAATCCTGGTATGGAGCCTTAAAGGCTAAAGCTTGGATTGCTCCAGTGCTCTTGATTGATGTAATGGCGTCAGGGTTCCCATCTTCTATGACAGCTTTTGATCAGATGATGTGTGAATTGGCTCAAAGAAGCTTCTCATTACAGCTGAAAACTCTGTATCAAGTTCCCAGATCAGGTGTCTATCTCCCTCAGTTGCAGGGTAGCACCATCTGCTTGCAAAGAGACAGCATTTTACGCTGACAAACGTGGGGAACATAAGCAGGCACGGACAACACTTGCAGGCACATGCATCATTGTTGGCTTTTGCGATTTCTTAATTGCGATATTTAAGAAATCGCAATTAAGAAATCGTAAAAGCCTATGCATGAAGAAATGGTTGAAAATTTTGCGATTTCTAAACATTCCTTAATTGCGACTCGCAAATTGCGAGTCGCAATTAAGGAATGCCTCCCCATTCATTCCTATGGGCCTTTAGGCTGTTGAAGGTGTACATGCCAAAACACATTATAGGCATCCTACAGCACAAACAGGACTGTGACTCTAAGGTCACACTGAGGTGCTCTCGCAGGCTGAAGGAGAATTCACAACTCAAAGAGTGGATTCAAGTTACGCAACTCTCCTTAACTTAGTCGATCAGGGTGCCTTAAGTTTAGCTCTGAGTTTAAGCAGATCGCGGGAACACTGACGGATGATATTCCACTGACACTTCATGGTGGAAAACTGCCTTAGTTCAGGGCAGTTCATTATTAACACTCTGGGCTGTTCCTTTGTAAATTGTCCAGTGCCCGAGGATGGGTAGTCAACTGGGTCACTGAGTGGTATGTACCCCTACATCCTATTTAAATATGGAGCAGTGAATTTGCTCAAAGAGTGACAGTCCGACCATAAGGGCCCTATTTACAGAGCTAACTTAAGACAAAATACTAAACCTACTACCATTTTGAAATTCACAGAAGACACTCACTCATTTCGGTAGTCACAGAAGTTAGGAGTCCTTCTGTGAATACCAAAAGTCTTAAAGTTAGGATTTTTCTCAGTTTAGGAGTAGTAAAGTTAGGACTCCTAACTTTAGGACTCCTAAACTGAGAAAGATCCTAACTTTAGGACTTTCAGTATTTACCGAAGGCATCCTAACTTCTGTGAATACCGAAATGAGTAAGTGCCTTCTGCGAATACCAAAATGGTAGTACGTTTAGGATTTAGTCTTAAGTTAGTTCTGTGAATCGGGCCTAAAATTCTTTTCCATATTACAGAGAATTTTCACTTTTCAAAAGTACTCACTGCTGGGTGTGGTAGTTGAAGGTGCTGAAAGGTGAAAAAAGAAAAACATTTCAGAACAGTTGAATAAACCAATGAGATTTACCCATAATATACAAAGAAATTTTTTTAAATTTTTAGATGTTAAGCCTACACATTTTCTTCCAGGACCTACATCCAAATTTTGAGGGTGAAACACCTAAATTGAGGGCGACCTGAATTGTTAAAAGAGAAAGCAACATTACATTAAAAATTAAAGAAAGGAAAAATAAAGGAATGAATACCAAGGAGCTGACTGTAAAACAGCAACAGTTTTCAGAAGCAATATTTTGAAATAATGAGTTGCTGCATGTAGTTCTCTAACTTTGGTATCTGTCATAGATTCACATGCTTGAATATTGCCCCTTCGACTGTGAATCCTTGATAATCAGTGTTACTAGAGCAGTGTCTCCATAAATTCAAATACGATTGAAAACAGGCATAGACTTTACGCTGCTTCCTACCTCATGTAACCCCAACTCTATAAATTGGAGAAAAACTGAGCTCCAACTAGCAATAGAAATTGAGCTGCTTGCATTTTTACAGCTAGTTAAGTAATGTACAGAATTAAGCCTCATACCTGGGGTGATGAGGGGGATTGTCTCATGAGAATATATGTAAGTCAGCAAAGTTGGAGAACTGCATTTAAAGATAAACGTTCTCTCCTCCAATATTGTAGCTCTTTATAGATTCACAGAATGATCATAGCAGTATGTATGAAAGATATACCTAAGCATAGAGTGGTAATGCAGGTCGCCTATGTTAAACAGGCTGTGCAGTTACACAGGCTGTTGTCTCTACTTTAATGCACTAGTGCTTTGTGAAATTAAACATTAATGCCCATTGTTGGACTTGGCCCTTTTTGCAGGGTCATCCCTGCGCTTTTTGCCTTCCTCCTAGCCTTTTTTCCTGACATGGTGTTGGTGGGTTTAGAACTCTGGGCACTTTAGTACTGCTGTCCAGTGTAAAGTGCGTGCGCTCTCTGTGGTAAACATGGTAAGATTGGTCTACACCTGTTTGGCGTATTTAATTTACCTATCAGTCCCTTGTAAAGTGGTATCTCAGATTACCAGGGCCAGTAAATTAAATGCTGCTGGTGGGCTTGCAGCGCTGATTGCGCCACCCACCAAAGTAGCCTTTCAAACCTGTCTCAGGCCTCTGCCACTGCAGGGCCTGTGCGCGCAGTGTGACTGCTGCTGTGACGTGGCACCTAAAGTGTTTGCCACATCTGTGACCCCCCTTTTATTGCATGTCAGTTGCCCCTAACGTAGGCCCTAGCTAGCCCTATGGGCAGGGTGCATTGTAGGTAAATGGTAGGACATGTACCTTAAGTGCGTGACGTCCTGGAAGTAACAAACAGCCATTTTGGTTTCTCACTGCTGTGAGGCTGCCCTCCCATAGGAATGCATAGGGGATTCCCTGATAAGTGATTCAGTGCTAATTCCTGATATGAGAGGAGCAGTGTGGTCAAATTTGGTGTGTTTGGAATAGTAATAATAAATGCTGCGCAATGGGGTGCGCAGATTTATTATCACTATTTTATAAATACCAATTTTAGAATTTGGCATTTCTGTGTGCTATGTGTCTGCCTACCTGATGTGTATTGCATGTCTGATTCTGGAGTGACAGGGGCTGGTGAGGTGTGTGTAGCTCCAGGGAGGGCAGGGTGATTCAGCGCTAGGCTGGATAGGAGATCTGCATTTGGAGTAGTGGGAGGAGTAGTCACCTGACCCTGAATAGGTCTGTGCCTGCCTAGGTGAATGCTGGCTCCGCCCCCCTGTGGTGTGTCTGAGGACCGAGCCCCATCTGACAAAGGAGGGTGAAAGCACTGTAAACAGAGTGCTTCAACACCCACCAGAACCAGTTGAGACTGTTTCCCCAAGCCCTGTGCCAGGGCAAACAAAGAGGCATGTGGTATAAATATTGGGGCTGTGACCCCATGTAAAGGGTGCTTGCTGGTACCTGTGCTGGGGTAAGGACTGCTGGGCAACTGGAGGAGCCGCAGTGGTACCCAGCTGCTGCTTCCTGGGGGTCCCTACCGGCTGGCATGCCTGTGCCCAGCTCGGCCCCTGATGATTTCTTTTTGCCTCCACATCCTTGGAAGTGCACTCGGAGCAAAGAATGCCCTGGGGAACGTGAGGCCGGAAGCGCTATGCCGCATGAGGATTTAGAGGGAATCCTGGCGTAGGGATTCCCCGAGATGCTGGTACAGCGGGAGCATACCCGGCATTTGGGTGCATTAAGGAAGTGGGAGCCCACCCCGCATTGATGTAAGCCTTGGAAGCGGGAGCCCACCCCGCATTGATGCCTGTGAAGCGGGAGCCCACCCCGCTGTTTGGTGCCCCCTAACGTGTGGAGCCCACCCCGCATTGATGCCTGTGAAGCGGGAGCCCACCCCGCTGTTTGGTGCCCCCTAACGTGTGGAGCCCTTCGTGGGTTTCTTTTCTCTTTGCAGGTCACAGTGATAAGGACTCTGTGACTCTGAGGTCACAGTGATAAGGACTCTGAGGTCATAGTGATAAGGAATCTGTTACTCTGAGGTCACTGTGATAAGGACTCTGAGGTCACAGTGATAAGGACTCTGTGGCTCTGAGGTCACAGTGATAAGGACTCTGTAACTCTGAGGTCACAGTGATAAGGGCTCAGTGGCTCTGAGGTCACAGTGATAGGGGCTCAGAGTGGGTTCATGTTACCGATCTCTCCTTAGCTTAATCCATCAGGGTGACTTAAGTTTAGCTCTGAGTTTCAGCACTGCTCTTGAAACGCACGTGATGAAAATCCTCTGTCTCTTCAAGGTGGAAACCTGCGTCCGCTGAGTGCAGTTCCCAATGGAGGCCCAGGGCTGTTCCTTTGTATGGGGAGAAATGTGGAAACATAGTTGCAGTTTGCACCAGTGTTCAAACTGCAGAATCACTCGCTGACTCTAGGCATCCATGAGGGATCAGCCTCGTAAATCTCTCTCTCTCTGAGGATGAGTAATCAACAGAGTCACCGAGAGGTACAGACCCCACGCCCCATTTTATTGTGGGCTCCGAATTTGCTCGAAAAGAGTCACTATGAAACCCTAACATCTTTTCATACAACGACATTTTTCACTTTTCAGAAGTACTCACCGCTGCTTGTGGTAGTTTCTTCATCTACGGGCGCTGAAGGGAAAAAGAAGAAGAATATTTCAAAACAGGTGATTAAAACAGTCAGATTTGCCCATAACAGAAAAGAAAAATAAATAACACCTTAAGATGTTATGGCTATATGTTTTTTCCCAGACTTGTTAAAGGAGAACCTGCCCAACATCCAAATCATGAGGATGAAACAAATAATTTCGGAGAAATCTGAATTGTTAAAAGAGAAGGCAACATTACGTAAAAAATCAAGGAGAGTTCATTAGACACATAGTTCCTTTTCTGTACTCATATTGTAAACATGCAACTGATCAGATATTCTGAGTGGCTTCTAACTGATACAGGAGTTGAGGACAAACTGTAATGTCCAAAGTGTTTTTACAGACTGAATAGGAGGTTGAGGGGAGATAGTCGGTAGATGGAGCGTCTGGTTTGAATGAAAGAACAAGTACACCTCAACATAAAGCTATCATTTGGTGTGAGACACTCTGGATTTTTTTTAATCCTGGTATGGAGCCTTAAAGGCTAAAGCTTGGATTGCTCCAGTGCTCTTGATTGATGCAATGGCGTCAGGGTGCCCATCTTCTATGACAGTTTCTGATTAGATGATGTGTGAATTGATTCCAAGAAGCTTCTCATTACAGCTGAAAACTCTGTATCAAGTTCCCAGATCAGGTGTCTATCTCCCTCAGTTGCAGGGTTGCACCATCTGCTTGCAAAGAGACAGCATTTTACGCTGGGAAATGTGGGGAACATAAGCAGGCACGGACCACACTTAGGGGCATATTTACAATAACTGGTGCATCCCTGCATATCAGCAGGGATGTACCAGTTATTGTGCGCCACGGCTCCGCCACCATGGATGCGCCGCATTTACAATGTGGCGCACCTTAGGGAAAAAACGGCACAGATGCGTGAGGCATCTGTGCCGTAAAGGCGGCGCATTGCTGGAGTTGCGATGCAGCTCCAGCGATGCTCTGGGGGTGCCCTATCTTTACAATGCTGCGTCAATCCTTACGCCTCCTTCAAGCAGGCACAGGGTTTTGACTCAGCATGGGCTCAAAAGTGACTGAGTGAAATCTTGTACATGTCACTCAGCCTCTTTTGGAAGGCATTCCTGCGCCGGAACGCTCCCCCTGCGCAGGACGCCTACTTCTGGCGCAGGGCTTTACAACCGGACGCATCTCCCAGATGCGTCACGCTGTAAATACCCCGCAGCATGGTGCATCTTTTGCGCCGGCGCTGCGTCACAAAAGTGACGCAATGGCGGCGTAAAAGAGGCGCAAGGGGCTTGTAAAACTGCCCCTTAATATTTTGTCACCAAGCGAAATTCAAGTGCCTTTAGTTAAAGGACCATAGAAGAGTGAAAGGTCCTAGCAGGCTGTTGAAGGTGTACATGCCAAGACACATTAAAGGCATCCTACAGCACAAACAGGACTCTGTGACTCTAAGGTCACACTGATAGGTGCTCTTGCAGGCTGAAGGAGAATTCACAATTCAAAGAGTGGATTAAAGTTTCGCAACTCTCCTTAACTTAGTCGATCAGGGTGCCTTAAGCTTAGCTCTGAGTTTAAGCAGATCGCGGGAACACTGCCGGATGATATTCCATTGACACTTCATGGTGGAAAACTGCCTTAGTTCAGGGCAGTTCATTATTAACACTCTGGGCTGTTCCTTTGTAAATTGTCCAGTGCCCGAGGTTGGGTAGTCAACTGGGTCAGTGAGTGGTATGTACCCCCTACATCCTAATTAAATATGGGGCAGTGAATTTGCACAGAGTGACTATACCGCCCTAAATTCTTTTTTATAATACAGAAATTTTTCACTTATCAAAAGTACTCACTGCTGGGTGTGGTAGTTGTGGGCGCTGAAAGGTAAAAAAAAAGAAAAACATGTCAGAATAGTTGAATAAAACAATGAGATTTGTAGGCTGGAGATGCATTCACAATTTAAAGAGTAGATAGATGTTACACAATTCAACGTAACATGTTTAATCAGTTTAAGCACAGCTTGTGAAACCTACTAGACACAAATCCACTTCCACAGCATGGTGGGAAACTGGGTGTAGCGATTTCGAGCAGCAAGACAAGGTGTCATGTACACAGCCGCACTACATCTCCCAGAACCCCCTGGGCTCAGGCGGTCCGGAGATCGTTAACGGCTGAGGTACATAAGCGCCTCCCAGGAAGGGGAGGGTGCTTGTCAATCCTTCCTGTTCCACTGACTGAGCCTGTTGTCCGCTGGAGTTCCGCGGACGCTTTCCTTCCCGCTTGAGAGGACGACGCTGGAGTTCCGCGGACGCTTTCCTTCCCGCTTGAGAGGACCACGCTGGAGTTCCGCGGACGCTTTCCTTCCCGCTTGAGAGGTAGGAGAGGGGGATAGATAGCGCAGCTGTGCTATCGAGACCGCTCCGTAGATCTTGCTATTTCCATGTTACTTTCGTTTGGCGCCTTGAGTGCACAGTATGAGAACAATTCTGGCTGCATTCATTGAGTAGTGACTTAACTACCGCGTACACCACCACCCCCCTTTTTCCTCCATAAGAAACTATTCCAAGACCTTCCTTAACCCGAAACGTTTACTGATAAGACACATTATCGAGAGCTGTGGTATACAACAGCTGGATATTGTCTGTGGATATTCGTGCAACAGTCGATGTGATTGTGGGATTGCTTAACACCCTAAACACAGCTGAGCAAACAGTGAGTGTTTCTTATTAATTATCCTATCTCACGAGGAGAAATCAACCTCACTATTTAAGGTAACAAGCTCTTCTTTTGTCTCCATAGCTGTCCTGGGTTCAGAGAACTCGCACCTTAGACCAGACCGTGAGGGGTGCCCTATCAGCGGTGTCCTTTATTATTTTGTCCCCTTCCCTTTTCCCCGGAGGGCGATCTTTCCTAATTGTGTTTTACACGTTGGGGGAGTTGGCGCTTGAGGGAACTGGGAGGTTTTTCTTCGAGCTGTGGTCCCTGCCAGCAAGACAAGCAAAGGTTAGTGGCAAGCGTTTTCTATGTTGGGCTACTACCTTTCTGACTAAACCTGACACTGGGAACAGTTCACTATGAAGACCCGGGTTGTTCCCTTGTACGGAGAGAGATTTGGAAGCCTAGATGCTCCTTGCACCACTGTTCAAACGTTGGCATCACTGGCCTGACTGTGGGGATCCCACGGGTTATCATTCCTCGTACATGGTCCTGTGCCTGAGGATGGCTAGACAACAAAGTCACTGAGAGGTTGGGACCCCCCCCCCTTACTCACCGTTGCCTTTGGTAGATATTTCAACTGAGGGGACTGAAAGAAAAAGAAGAAACTCATTTCAGAGAAAGGTGAATAAAATACTCAAATTTACCCATAACAGACAGGAAAAAGAAACACATTTTTAGACATTATGGCTGCATGTTTTCTTCCAAACTTATTAAAGGAGAACGGGCCAAATATGCAAATTGTGAGGATGAAACAAACCCCTTTGGAGTAACCTCACTTGTTAAAAGAGAAAGGAAGATTGCATGAAAAATTCAAAAAGAGTAGATCAAAGAATAAATATTGAGGAGGTGAAAGTAAAATAGTAACAGTTCCAAAAAGCAATCTTTTTAAATTCTGATAAAAAGAAAATAGGATTAGAAACACATGTGTAACTCCATGTAGTTCTATAACTGTGGTATGTTTCAGGGATTCATGTGGTTGAATAGTTTTGTGAATCCTCAATAGTTGATGTTAATGGAGCAGTGCTTCTGTAAATTGAAAAACATTGAAAACAGGCATAGACCATGTGCTGGCTATCTACCTACTTAGGGAACCTGAACTCTGGTCAATGAATTTGCATGAAGCTGAGCTCCAGCTCACCACAAAAGCTCAGCTGGTCACATGTTTACAGATAGTTAAGCAATATACTTTTCTTAAAATGTCACCTTGAGGGAATATGTAATTTATTAATCTGTAACTCTCACCATGAGTAACTGTCATAGATATAAGTACTGTCACCTACTACCATGTTACTCCTAACTCCTTTTGTAATTTACTTCGCTCTATAGCAAAGCGCTCTGACACCTCTGGGTGAATATGCGCTATATGAAAATGCATAAATAAATAAAATAAGGAATAAATATACAGAATTAAGCCCCATACCTGGAGGGGTGTGCTAGTTAGTGAGAATACATTTAACATAGCAAAGTTGGAGGACTGTAGGTTGAGATAAACTATTTCTTCTCCAACGTGGTAGGTTTTTGTAGAGTCACAGCTGTGAAAGTCGATGATCAAAACAGTACATATAAGACATACATTGAAACAAGCATTTGTAATGCAATAGGTCTCGCATTATTTAAGTTTGAGCTATTGGCATTGCTAAATATTGCAACACCAATTGCAACAAAAGTCTATAAATTGTAGGCCAAAAAAATGTGTATTTATTTTTGTAGCAATGGTTGCATGCTGCGCTTTAGATGAATATGTTTAAAAGTAAAGTGCGCCATACTGCGATTGCTACTATAGTTAATTGTGGATGCGTTAGCAATTGATGTGTGCACTGATGGCTGGTGGTATGTGTGCCTGTAGAAATTGTTCACTGATGGCTGGTGGTGTGTGTGCCTGGTGGAAGTGTGCACTGCCGGCTGGTGGTGTGTGTGCGCCTGGTGGAAGCGTGCACTGACGGCTGGTGGTGTGTGTGCCTGGTGAAAGCGTGCACTGACTGCTGGTGGTGTGTGCCTGGTGAAAGCGTGCACTGACAGCTGGTGGTGTGTGTGTGTGCCTGGTGAAAGCATGCATTGACGGCTGGTGGTGTGTGTGTGTGTGCCTGGTGAAAGCGTGCACTGACGTCTGGTGGTGTGTGCCTGGTGGAAGTGTGCACTGATGTCTGGTGGTGTTTGTGCCAGGTGAAAGCGTGCACTGACGGCTAGTGGTGTTTGTGCCCGGTGAAACCGTGCACTGATGACTGATGGTGTCTGTGTCTGGTGTAAGTGTGGTTGTGTGTGTGTGGTTGTGTGTGTGGTTGCATGTGTTGTTGTGGTTGTGTGTGTGGTTGTGTTTGGTTGTGCGTGTGGTTGTGTGTGTGGTTGTGTGTTTGGTTGTGGTTGTGTGTGTGTGTGGTTGTGGTTGTGTGTGTGTGGTTGTGTGTGGTTGTGTGTGTGGTTGTGGTTGTGTGTGTTGTGGTTGTGTGTATCGTGTTTGTGTGGTTGTGTGTGGTTTTGTGTGTGGTTGTGTGTGTGGTTGTGTGTGGTTGTGTGTGTGGTTGTGTGTACAGTTGTGTGTGTGGTTGTGTGTGTGGTTGTGTGTGTGGTTGTGTGTGTGTGTGGTTGGGTGTGGTTGTGTGTGTGTGTGGTTGGGTGTGGTTGTGTGTGTGGTTGTGTGTGTGGTTGTGTATGTGTGATTGTGTGTGTGTGGTTGTGTATGTGTGGTTGGGTGTGTTTGTGTATGTGGTTGTGTGTGTGGTTGTGGTTGTGTGTGTGGCCGGGTGTGGTTGTGTGTGTGTGTGTGTGGTTGTGTGTGTGGCTGTATTCCCTTCTTCAGCAGTGTTTAACATGCCCTGTCTGCCCGTGCCGGGAGGCAGAGGGCATCTAAATACCGCGCACAGGGTCTTTATAAACTGTAGTGTGTGCCATCCAGAGTACGCGGAAGGAGCCTTCCCAAATATGTGGGAAAGGGTTTTTATGTAGTCATATAGGCACCGGTAGTCAGAGGCTCTACAATGTTTGTAGGGTGGCCTATGTAGCTATAAAAGTAGCTATAAAGAGTTCAGCGGCACTTTGTGCTCTTTTGGCAGTGTGGCCCCTGTTCCTACTGTAAGTGGAGGGCTGCTTTATAGATAACTAGCTTACCTGTCGCGTGTTGCTGCGATCTCCGAAGAAATGAAATTCAAGGAAACTCGTTATGATAACATTCAATTTATATTATGTAATTTTTATTGAAGCATATTCATTTTAATATGGAAAACATTTTGTCGTTTTAATTCTATTTATTTATTCGAGTGCTTGTGGATACACGATTTTTAGTTTTTCCGTCTGGTGCGTACATCAGTATTTGAAGATTATGAGGGCCCTGGGGGGGCCGATATTTAAAGAAAAGTATGCCAGAAACCTTTGCGGGAGTGTACTCAATAACTTCCCAAAGTTTCCTGGCGATCGGATGAATGCTGTTTTAATTCTATTTATTTATTCTAGTACTTGTGGATACACGATTTTTTGTTTTTCCGTCTTGTGCGTATATCAGTATTCGAAGGATTATGAGGGCCCGGGGGGGCCGATATTTTTTTTTTAAATTATGCCAGAAACCTTCGCGGGAGTGTACTCAACAACTTCCTAAAGTTTCCTAGCGATCCGTTGAATGGTGTTTTAATTCTATTTATTTATTCGAGTGCTTGTGGATACACGATTTGTTGTTTTTCCGTCTGGTGCGTACATCAATATTCGAAAGATTATGAGTGCCCAGGAGGGCCGATATTTAAAAAAATGTTATGCCAGAAACCTTCGCGGGAGTGTACTCAACAACTTCCCAAAGTTTCATGGCGAACGGATTAATGATGTAGTAATGCATAAAGGACAAACAGACAGACATTCGTTTTTATATATATAGATAATTAACAAGCACTTTATATATGTGTCCAGTGACAGCAGTATCCTGGCAGGTGAATGTGTTTAGGAAGTATCTTATATATCAGTCCATCCGCTATGTAAATGATCTAGGTTTTCAGCGTTTAGAAACGCCATGGCGACTACGTGAGTTATAAAAACAAGTTATAGCTATTATAATCTACAGTTATATTTATGCTGTTCAACAGAATTCTGTTGCAGTGGTAGTATACAGTTTAAAACTTCTGAACTGAAAGCTCTTCCATGTCAGACAAGTTGTCACAGAGTAGGAAAACACAAAGGAAATCTGTAAATAATGAAGTAAGCTAGTCACACGAGTGCTTTTAATTCATCCTTTAGGTAACGATAGAGAAAATAATTTGGAGTGTAGAACAAACTTCTATTACTTTTTAGTTTGTTAGATATCCTTTGTTCATACCTCTTTATTTTGTTATTTCATCATTCTAATATTTTTTGATGTGTGAGGAAAACACTCAACAATTTACACTTTACACATAAAAACAATACAGTTCAACTATACGTCTATATACAATGTACAATTCACATCCAATTTTTACCAACAAACAACTGATCTTTATAAGGTGTTTTTCAATAACACCGTAACAGGACAAAGTCACGTTTCACTAAAGGTTCAATCAACGACAAATTGATGCGAAAAAAACTCAATACACCACAAATAAATTCATTGGTATACTAGACAATTAATGTCAATTTTCCTTAATATGCCGACGCGTTTCGAACCCAATGACACCAGTTTTCGGGTTCTCCTCAGGGCTTTGTCTTTTATGTTTGTCTGTTCTCCAGCTTGCCGCCGGTCTATTTTTCTCTGTGTTTTTACCTTCATGTGTCTTCATCTTTGTTTGGACACTCCTTTCTATCTCTGTGTTTATGTTCACACTCTGTTCGTTATGTTTGTATATGGCCGAACATGTACAGCTGGAAGCCCTAAGTCTGAGGAGCATCGACAGATTTGTGTGAATTCAGACTTCTGACAGGTTTGTAACTCTGATAATTCAGCATAATTTACCTGATTCATAATCTAAATGCTGCTGTTCTTTTGGGTAATAAATAAAAAGAGTGACAGAATGTGTGCAGGGAACAGACCGCTCATTCCTAGCATCCCAGCTCAAAAATAGGAAAACATGAAACATTTCAGTAGCATCTTAGGGGCCGATTACGATGGCATTGGTCACCGTCGGCCCGGTGGGGCGATCTGCCCACCATCCAGTCAGCAAAGACCCCACCCCATATTATGATTGTTGTGGGGGTCTGTGGCGGACAGAAAGACCGTCCGGCGCTTTTCCGCTGTCGACTCGTTGACTGGCGGAAAACGTGTTTAATATGGTGGCAGTGTCTGGAAGACACAGCCATCCATATTACAATGCTGCTGGTGAGCAGCCTTTTCATTGCGGCGTTGCTGCCATGAAAAGGCAGGTGGTTTCTGCAGTTGGGGGCCCATTGTGGACCCCCAGGGTGTTGGGGGTGCACATTTGGGGTACCATGGTACCCCACTGCATTTGCATGTACAAGGTGGCAGGCACCGAACGGTCCCTGTCACATTGTACATGCACAACATGTATTTTTACATTGCGGCGGGTGCTGCTTGCAATGTAAAAATATGGGATGCGCCCGCCTGTTTGGCGGGCGCATCCTAATTTGTATAGCGGGACCGCCACACCTATGGTGGGTGGTCCCTGTTGCCTATGTAATGGCGTGATCGACACCTTAGTTCCTCAGTGCGGAACTCCGCCATGGGGCGGAAATACTGCACCGAGTAAATGCAGCACCCGGGAGTTACTGTAGCGACGTATTACTTCCTAAAACAACGCGCAACTTGTAGTGAAGCTCTGTGCAGGGGATATGAATTCTCTACAATTCTAAATATTGTTGCAACGCACATGTAAAGCAGAGAATTTATTTGTATGTGGGTCAAGTGGTTAGAACTTGGACTATGGGGCACCAGGTTCAGGGAGCAGCGTCACATATCACAGTGTCACCCTGCAAACTCTTAAGCAAGCCTCTCGCTGTCCTTGTTTATTTGATAGAGGTGTTGTGGCCCTTACAGACCATCAAACTGCATGTTATTCTTTACTGTCACTGAGTTTTAGAACTAATATCATTCATTTGAAGGAGTCCGGGAATGATGGCCATTTCTGACAAGCTGATGATAATGTTTATATATTTCCAGGTATTTAAGTTGTAGTTGTTTAAAGAACATTTAGCACCACAAACATCATCTTCAAGGAGATTGCATTGTTTTAACGTGTACTATCCCAAGTTAACCTCTTCTATGCTCATGACGAGCTCAACTCGTCATGAGGCACAGTGCAGCTGCACTCATGACGAGCTGAGCTTGTCGCGGTCGTTGGAACGTTGCACGCGGGGATAATTACCCCGCTGTGCTGAACGTTCGAAAAACGGGTGTGGTTGTGACGAGCTCTGCTCGTCATGAGTGCAGTTGCACTGTGCCTCATGACGAGCCGAGCTCGTCACAAGCAAAGCGGCGCCGCACGCGACCCCCCTCCCCCGTACAGCGGGGGGGAAACAACCCGCCGCAAAGGGGTTAAGAGGGTATGCCAACGTAAAGGGTTAGCCCCAGTCCACAACGTTCTAGCTTGCTGTGTTACTCTCTAGATGCTTCACATAGGGATTGATGCTTAAATTCCTTTATTCCATCATGATGATGAGTCCCAGAGCAAGAGTGCCAAGAATTCAGGGGTATATTATCAAGGACCGGCGATACATTATCGCCGCTTTTATCGGCAGGAAACTGCCGATAAAGCGGCGATCATGGCCTTGATAATATGCTCTATGAATTCCAATCGAAGCCCATGTTAGATGTGAACACATCTAACATGGGCTTTGATTGGAATTCATAGAGCATATTATCAAGGCCATTATCGCCGCTTTATCGGCAGTTTCCTGCCGATAAAAGCGGCGATAATGTATCGCCGGTCCTTGATAATATGCCCCTTAGTTCACAGTGTGAGCTATAAAAAATATACTTTGTTACTTTTGTTGTGTTTGGTTTTATTTTCAGCATTTATTATATTTCTCTGACTCCTAGCAAGACATATTTGGAAATTGATCTTTTTGGTAACAAAGCTACAGCTATGTGAAAATGAAGGTTTATTGGGTAGGAAGCTCAAAAACACTTTGCTATTTGGGAAGATTGTGCCTGTTTTAGATGAGTAAAGTTATTTGTGTACAATAAAATCTATTTTGGAAAAAAGAATTCTAAAAGTACCTTATAATTGTTACATTTTACATGAAGAATAAAAATGGCCCAGTAGGACCAGACCTTCTTTGCTCTCAACCCTGCAGCTAGCTTACCCGGAGTGCCTTTTGCACATGGTCAGGTGATGCGTGCACACAAAGGGCTTCGCGCTTCACACGTTGAAGTTAAATTATAGAGAACATTACTTGAGGGCCTTTTTAAGGCTTGCCAAGTGGGATGCCCCACTGCTGAGTGACAGCAGCTGCCCTCCAATTAGAAGGTGTTCCGCTCAAATGGGAGAGCATTTCCACTGAAAGTGCTCCCCCACCCAACTTTTGGTGGCACTTCTCTACTGAGATATATGTTCTTTATGGGCTCAACTAGATAGGAGACATAATTAGCATGAAATAATAATTTAAAGTTGTTTCACTCTATATCACAAGAACAATCCTTCTGCAGCAGGAGTTATTATATGTGAGTACAGTATCGTCCCGATTATTTGTATTGTATGGTATGTTACTGTATTGTAGTTTTATTTGTGACGGAACAACAATGCCAGAATGTATCCAGCTTCAAAGCGCTACATTGCAAACAGTAATACAAAAGATAAAGTAAAATGAACCATAAGTACAGCTTACATTCAACCAGTGTAACAGATTACCAAAAAGATATATAATCAAGTTATTAAAACGTCATAAAGCACTCAAAAGATAAACTTTCAGATGTTCAAACGTTGCTACCGCTAGCCTGAATCTAGGCATCCCATGGGTACATCGCCAGTCCCTGAGGGTGGGTAGTCCCCCAAATACAGGACAGGGACATTGCTCAAAACCAGCATTGGCAACGTCCATAGATTTTGAATTTAAAATGTCTAGGCTCTATAAGCTGACACTCCTATAGATTATACATTTACTGACAGCAGGACTGAGGTCTCTGATAGTATAAAAATTGTCATCTTGCACAGATTATAAACTAAATGGCACCAAGTGATGCTGCTATATAGTAGACACTATCAAACCTTGTACAAGTTAGCAGTTACATCTTCACAGAATACGTTTTTATTGTGCTTAGAAGTCTGTAGGTAATATACAGCGTCTCTTACTTTCAATGACGGGAATATACAGCACTTCAGCGTATTCTCCTGAAACAAAAAATGTAAAAAAGTCTCATTCGCATAGTATTTGACACAAAAAAGACTATATATCACGTACCTTAGTACGCTCCCCTCCCATCCCCACCACTTATACCACAGGTTCGTTGTTCCAGAGGACTGCAAATACACATTTAAACATTGCCCCAACCTAATACATGGAAGAAATACTTTAAACTCTCAGGATATATATATATTTGGGCCATACCATGATGCCGTTGTCTACCCCACACTGGTGCTGAAGGGGTCTGTGCACTTCTTTTTGACGTCTTGAGTGCATACATTAACTCAAACATTTGATGTGACCTTTGTGTCTCAAAAGTGACATAAAACGGGCCAAAATGTTTTTTTTTTAATTTACTTTCCAGTGCAAAAATTATTTTGATCTAGAAAGTAACTGAAAGCATTGCATTACTTAGCATCAAGGGTGCGTTCCATGGGTGGTACAAAGGTGTTCCCATGCAACCGCCCATGGTTTTGATGGAAAACCCTATGTGTTAAAAAAAAGTAGAAGGGTTTCGTCAAAATATCACACTTTTCACCATGGTGTTATCGAGGAGAAATTGCTTTCTTTCTCCAATATTTCTGACTTTGCATGTGTTCTGCACAGTACAGAACACATAGAAAAAATGACAAACTTTAAAAGTTAGTCTAAGTGTAGAGATTTGTACTGGGAGGATAACTTACCAGTACAAAACCTTTGCTGGAGTTGATATAGACACTTTTGCACTAAGATGCAAAGGTGTGTATGTGGCACTGGCAGCCTGATTGGGGCTTTCCTGCTTTCACAGGTACCAGCCTGAGGGTCCACTTTTCCTGAGGGGCAGATCTTTATGGCCAAGGTTCACATGCGATGAATGGATATCATGGGTAGGGGAGTGCACTTCTGAAATCAGCAGGAAACCCTTCTTACTGTTGCAAAGCTGGTGCAGCTTGGGAACCTTCTTCACCCATTCCATGCTCTGAACCCCTCTCCTGCCCGCCCCACCACACAAAGACCTGTGTATAAACTAGGCATCAGGCCAGCCCTGAGGTGTCTTCTAAACCTACAAACAAAAGGATTCTGCTCCCTTGTGCAAGATACTGTCAAAAAAAGGTGGGGCCAGATTACGAAACTTTTTTGACTGCCATTATTTCATGTGCCTTGCGGTAAGTTAAGGCGGTGCTTGGTGTACACTACTTTTAGAAGAACATTATGAAAGCAGGTTTCCTGAGGTGGTAATGTGTGGAAGAAATGTTTGTTAGAATTTATTGTGTGGCATTTTGCTTTGGTAGTGATGTGCTCTGTTGCTTTTTGTGCTGCTATGTTTTGTGCTACATCATAGCACTGATGGTGTGTTGTACTGTGGTTGGTGAGTCTTGTTCAATTTTGACTGTTCTAGGCTGTGTCCTATTATGTTTAATTTTGTTAAGTTATCCAGTATTGGGGTATCTTTCATAGTCACATGCCTGAATCATTCCCCGTCGTCGAGGCGGGAGTCCCACGGTAAAATATATACAATAGCAGTGCCTAAAGATTTCTTGTAGTAGGCTGGAAAAGCCTAAAGGCCTAACTAGGCCTCAAAACTTAGCAGCCTATCTACATCATTATGTAAAAAGACCTGAAATAGTAGCCTCAGCCAATCAGCTGTCCTCACCCTCTAGAACCTTCCCAGCCCAGGCAGTTCTCCTCAGATTTTCACCGCACTTCGTGTGTAAGGGAGTCTCCCTGAGTGCCTACTCAGTTCTTTGGCTTTTTTGGCCTTTTTCCTCAGGAAAATGTCTGAAAAGAAAACTCTTTTCAAGGCTTGTAGAACCTGCTTTAAGAAGAGAGTCCATGTGGATGACCAGCACTCTGACTGCATTTATTGTCTGCACCCTTCACATGTTGTGAAGGATTGTAGAATTTGCCGTACCTTCCCTCAGAAAACAATCAGGGATAGAGAGGCAAGGGTTCTTTTGTGGTTGAAATCTTCTTCCACTGATGATGAGGACAAGGCCTCTACCTCCAGCAAGAGAGCCAGATCCAGGGAAAGCTCTTCTCCTGAGAGAAAGAAAAAACTTAAATCCTCTCAGAGAGCCTCAGAACCCTCAAAGAGTGCATCTTCTCCTCGGACGACAAGTGTGAGTACAGCCCAGACAAAAACTGTTTCTCTGGTGTCTGCTCATACTACTACTTTCACTTCTACTTCTACAACTACTTTTATGGTCACCACTTCAGCTATTACCTCACCTCTGATGTCTGTAAAAATGTTGTCATCACCTGTGAAGTCTTCGACGAAGAAAACTGTCCCGTCGTCGACATCTCCGTCGACGACGGCCCCATCTACCAAGACTTCCGGTCCGTCGACGACAATCCCGCCGACGAAACCACCATCATCGTCGTCGACGAAGGACTCGTCGACGAAGACACCGACGACGCTCTCGTCGACGAAGGACGCGTCGACCAAGAAACCGTCGACGGCCTCTTCGACGAAGGACTCGTCGAGGAAGACCCCATCGACGGCCTCGTCGACGAAGGACACGACGACGAAGACACCATCGATGGTCTTGTCGACGAAGGACTCGTCGACGAAGACACCATCGACGGCCTCGTCGACGAAGACACCATCGACGGCCTCGTCGATGAAGGACTCGTCGACGAAGGCCCCGTCGACGGCGAAATCATTAGTTCTGTCAACCGACATGCCGTCGACGGAAAATCCGATTACAATGGCTTCATCGTCTTCGACGACAGCAGTGGCATCTGCTCATCAGTTGCCCAGTTCTGCCCCTACGAAAATTCAGTATACACATTTTCAAATGAAAACGTATCAGCGAGATTATTCCCACATTTCGCCGCTCTTACCATCACATCTTTTGGAGACATATATGGAGGAAGAGTCAGATGACGGTGAAGAGGATGAGGGTCCTTTTGGGGTTGCCCGTCACCCGTCTCAATTGAATATCAAATATCAGGAGGATGATGAGGATGATGACCATGGTCATTATGAGCATGAGGATTTCTCGACGCCATATCACTCACCCCATGCCAGACCTCAACAATCGGAGAATACTACTCAATTGCCATCTACTTTAATTCAGGATTTACAAGCAATGTTAGCCGACTATCGCCAGAGATTTCCTCCAACTCCGATTGCACCTGTAGTGCCGGCTACCCCAGTTAACTTGCCAAGGCCTCCGTCACCGCGGGCATCATTGTCTCCAAGGCAAGATACTGGTCCTGCACCTCAGCATGACACGGATACTTCTTCTCATGATGACGATGATGGCAGAGAAGAGGGCGAATTGCCAGATAATACACCTGTAGATCCATGGGAGGATTACGTCATTCCCATGCCTTCACCGCCTGCACCCCGCCCTTCAGATTCTCCACCTGAGGATATCGGCGGCTTTCATAACATTATGCAACGTGCAGCTAATAGATTTGAATTGACCGTCACAGTGGAGCAGACTGACTGCTTTTTGCATGACTTTAAAGAGGGATATCGCAGAATTACCAGGGCTATCCCCATTATTGAATATATATGGAAGGAAGGCCTCAACATCATGAAAATGCCTGCTTCCATTCCTGCAGTCCTTCCACGAATAGAGAAAAAGTATCGAGCACCATCGGATACTCCATCTTGCTTAATAGGTCACCCTCGACCAGACTCTGTCATATCCCAGGCTGCACAGCAGAAGTCCAAGAATCCTTCTGTTCCCATTTCTACACCACCTGACAAGGAAGGCAGGAGACTGGATGCCATTGGAAAGAAGTTCTCTGCAAATGCAGCAGCCTCCATTAAAGCTGCTAATTCGTTAGCTCTCCTGGCCCGTTACGATAGGCAGATGTGGTCCGTTCTGTCTGAATACCTTGAATTGATCCCTGAAGATCAGCAACAAGAGGTGCGCAGGATTGTACTGGAGGGAGAAAGTGCGGCATCGGAAATCATTGATTGCGCCCTGGATATTTCGAACACCAACTTCAGACAATTGGCAGGAGCAGCAGTACTTAGGCGTCAAGGTTGGCTCCGGGCTACCACCTTCAGGCCTGAGGTCCAAACAAAAAACTTGGACATGGCGTATGATGGAGATTCACTTTTTGGTAAACACATCGATGACGCTTTGCTGGCAATAAAGACAGACACAGAAACAGCTAAATCCCTTGGTACCCTACAATACAAGAGGGGATCCTTTAGGGGAGCAAGAGGCCGTGGTTATTCCTCCAGGGGGAACTATTCCAACCAGCAAAATCGCCAATACCAATCTCAGTACAAACAACCGTACTATCAAAGCTCTTACAGATAGCCTGCCTCTGGATCTTTCTCTCGTCAGGGAGGGAAACGACGCTCAGACAATCAAGGGCGTGATTCCAACAAGCACCAATGAGCTTTGCCGGACGTCAGCTGTTCATCCTCCCCTTCCCGTGGGCGCCAAAATTTCCACCTTTTACCAACAATGGCGGACAATAACCTCGGATCAGTGGGTCCTAGATCTTGTCAGGATCAGACATACTCTGGAGTTTTTACAGAAGCCACCAACAACGCCGCCTAGGGGTCCCCCTCCCCCTCGTCTTCACTTACTTTTCAAAGAAGCCTTAAAGATGCTACACAAGAATGCAATAGAACGAGTTCCTCCTTCTCAGAAAGGGAAAGGATTTTATTCTCGCTTCTTCCTCGTAGTGAAAACTTCAGAAGAGTGGCGTCTAATACTAGATCTGCGCAAACTAAAAAAATATCTAAAGAAACAGAGTTTTCGCATGGTACCGTTGAAGGACATTCTGAATTGTCTCAACAAAGGGGACTTTATGGCTTCTCTGGATCTGCAAGACGCCTACTTCCACATCCCTATTCACCCAAAACACCGCAAATACCTAAGGTTTCAAGTGGCTGGCGTCCACTTTCAGTACAAAGTACTTCCATTTGGCCTCAAATCAGCCCCCAGAATTTTCACCAAATGTTTAGCCCCAGTGGCAGCAATGTTGAGGTCCCAGGGAATACAAGTCTTCCCATACCTCGATGACTGGCTGTTAAAAGGACCATCGAGAAAGTCCGCAATGGAAGCGGTCAGGAGTTCCCTCTCCCTCTTTTCGAATCTGGGTCTGACTCTCAATTCGAACAAATCTCAGCTTCAACCTCGTCAGGAGTTGACCTTTCTGCGAGCGGTCTTGAACACTTGCCAGTGCAAGGCGTTCTTGAATCAGGAGCGGCAGAACAAGCTGTTGAAACTAGCAAAACAAATATTTGCAAGAAGGTCACTTTCAGTTCGGACATTTGCTTCCCTTCTAGGGATGTGCTCCTCTGCAATCAGCCTCATCCCTATGGCGAGACTCAGAATGAGACCATTACAGGAGGAGTTACTTCGTCAGTGGAGGCAAGTCGACGGATCGTTCGACGACCGCATCAAAGTAACTACCAAAATGAAGCAAGCCCTTCTTTGGTGGTCAAAGGCGCCAAATTTGTCACCAGGCCTCACCTTTCTGCAAGACATTCCAGAGTTCACCCTAACTAGAGACGCCTCCATGGAAGGTTGGGGAGGTCACCTTCAGGACCTTCAGATCGATCCAGGGACGATGGCCTCGTCGGTACCGACAGAAACACATCAACAGCCTAGAGCTGAGGGCCATTTTTCTTTCCCTGCAAGCCTTCCTTCCCAGGATTGCAAATTCGTCTGTGATGGTGCGTACGGACAATACCACCAGCATGTACTATATCAACAAACAGGGAGGAACAAAATCTCTCACCCTGTCGCTGGAGGCTCAGGAGATGTGGGAATGGGCCCTACGCCACGGCATATCCCTCAGAGCGGAACATGTGCAAGGCGTCCAGAACTCTCTAGCCGACAACCTCAGCAGAGCTTTCACGGGCTGTCACGAATGGGAGCTCGAACAACATCAAGTAGAAAGGATCTTTCGGACTTGGGGGACACCGACGCTGGATTTGTTCGCCACGCAGCAGAACAGCAAATGCCTGTTTTATGCCAGCAGGTTTCCTCAACAGGGGTCAAGGGGAAATGCCCTTTTGATGAGATGGTCCGGAATATTTGCGTACGCTTATCCTCCAATTCCGCTCATTCCGAAGGTACTGCAGAAGATGAAGAGGGAACATTGCACTCTCATCCTCATTGCTCCCCGTTGGCCAAGACAGTTTTGGTTTCAGGAACTCCTTCTGCTCTCTCAGCAGCCTCCACTTCGTCTCAAACCGACAGTGTCAATGTTGACAAGAGAGGGAGGACAGGTCCAACATCCGGATCCTCAATCGCTGCACTTGCACGCTTGGCTCCTGACTTCCTAGAGTTCAAGGATCTTAACATCTCCTCAGACTGCAGGGCGATCTTATCACAGGCCCGTGCGCAAAGTACCATCAAGACATATCGTTTTAAGTGGAAACGATTCTGCTCATGGTGTGGAGAACATAATATTCATCCACTTCAAGCTCCTCCAGAAGACATCCTTCCATATCTGCTGTCTTTAGCTAGGGCTGGACTCGTTTTTTCGTCCATTAAGGTGCATCTGGCGGCGATATCCAGGTTCAGGAAGAGTTCCAACAAACCATCCTTATGCTCATCATCTTTGATCAAACAATTCCTTAAGGGGCTATTTCGAGCTTTTCCACCAGTTCGTCCTCCTCCCCCTGAGTGGGATCTTAATATTGTTCTGTCTCAACTTCTAAAAAGGCCTTTTGAACCTATTCACAAAGCGGAGCTAAAGTTTCTAACTTGGAAAGTGGCTATCTTACTTGCTCTCACTTCAGCCCGCAGAGTCAGTGAGATACAGGCCTTCACTATTGCACAGCCTTTCTTACAATTCTCTAAAGACTTTGTGACACTTAGAACTAACCCAAGATTCATTCCAAAAGTACCAACTCAGTTCCATATCAATCAACCGGTCAAACTCAAAACTTTTTTCCCGGATCCTAAAACTTCAGCGGAGAAGGTTTTACATTCTCTGGATGTGAAACGGTGCCTGAAGTTTTATCTTCAAAAAACAAAGGACATCCGCAAATCCAATCAACTTTTTGTTGCTTATGGTCAAGCCACCTTGGGTCAAGCTGTAACGAAAGCACCTATAGCTAGATGGTTGTCTTCTACAATTATTTTCTGTCATGACAAAGCCAACAAGCCTTTAACGAGAAAGGTCAAAGCGCATTCCACCAGAACAATGTCAGCGTCAACGGCCCTGTTCGCTGGAGTGACGCTGGAGAACATTTGCCGAGCTGCTACGTGGGCAAGTGTGCACACTTTTACCAAACATTACTGTCTGCAGTCGGCAGTTCATGATGATACAGCAGTTGGAGAAGCGGTACTGCAGCATCTTCTACACTAAGGTTAGACTTTTTACAGTCTTTTATTCTTCATTTGCCTGTTTTCAGCATATCTTTTCATCATGATATTTTCGCATTTTCAAATGCGGTCATATATCTAGTGTACTTATGAAGATTTTGATTCATATGTTATGTTAATAAGTTTGTGCTCTATTACCTTCCTGGTTGTGTGGGGATGTATATGGTTTATTTTGTCTCCCACCTTCCTCTAACGACAGACATGATGTCACTGCTTGCTATTCTGATTCAGGCATGTGAATCTATGAAAGATACCCCAATACTGGATAAGAAAACAAGTTACTTACCTGTAACTACGGTTATCCAGTATTGGTATCTTTCATAGATTCACATGCACCCACCCTCCTAGGCAGTTCTGTTTTATGGATACTCATTCTCACTTGTGCTGGGAAAATCTGAGGTGAACTGCCTGGGCTGGGAAGGTTCTAGAGGGTGAGGACAGCTGATTGGCTGAGGCTACTATTTCAGGTCTTTTTACATAATGATGTAGATAGGCTGCTAAGTTTTGAGGCCTAGTTAGGCCTTTAGGCTTTTCCAGCCTACTACAAGAAATTTTTAGGCACTGCTATTGTATATATTTTACCGTGGGACTCCCGCCTCGACGACGGGGAATGATTCAGGCATGTGAATCTATGAAAGATACCAATACTGGATAACCGTAGTTACAGGTAAGTAACTTGTTTTCTTCCTTTGCATATGCTATTAAGGTATGCCCTATTGTTTACTTTACATTTGTCATCAAATGTTGCTATAGTTTTGGCCAAAATCAGAGGATTCTTTTAAAGTTCTACTGCCCACCATTTACCCTTAGCTATAGGGGTAAAATACCACTGCTAAAGCTCTTCCAATATTTAAGGCACTAGTCATCCCAAAATGTGGCAGAGACACTGGGCCATAATACGTTAAGGGCTGGCTCACAAAACATTTTTGACAGGTACTATTTGAGATCCTTGGTGACAAGGTAAGTCACTGTTGGCTCCAAACACGTGTCACCGCCATATTTTAAAAACAGGATTCTGATGCAACGTGTGGCAAGAAGGTTTGTGCACTGTTGTTGAGTGGTGACCATGTGTTTGGTTGTTTTCAGTGCTCCAGTGTTTTTGTACTGCATTATGGCAATGTGATTTTGGTGAGGTTTACTGCAGTTGTGTTTTGTTTAGTCAGTTTTGTTGGGGTGGGGGCTGTTATGTTTAATTGTATTGTTACACTGCTTTGTGTATGCTACTGTGTTCTATTATATACTTTAGACATTTCAACAAATACTGCCATATTTTATGCAAGGAGCACATGACTTGAAAGTTCCTTTGACCAGCAAACAATTACCTGTCTAAGGTGATAAATTAGCCTCCTTTAGACAACCTAAGTCTGTCTTAACTTATCATCCCCAGTACTCACTGTATGCGATACAGCCCACCATGTGCAATGGGAGCACTAAGATGAGACACAGTCTCTGACTCATTTTTGGGTTGACTGGCATTTTACCTACTTGAAGAACTGCAGCAGTGCTATTTTACCACCGTTGAGGATTGTGATTGACTGCTGAAATTTCTTAGCTAACTTTGTTAGTGCTAAGGATGCTAAGGTCCTGTCACAGTGCTAAGGATACCACCTCAACATTCTATTGATGGGGGTAAAATTCTGATGTTCGAGCTCGCTACCTCTCATAATGATGCTCACGGTGCACATGCTTCCACTATCTCTCAAGTACCGACAAGTGCAATGATGTCGGCACATCCCTCACACACAGTGATGTCATCAATGTACACTGGGGATGCTGCCATTTCCACAGTGATCAGACAAGACAATGGCACTCCCCTTGACAGAACTCAGTGTGAAGGCATCAGTCATGACTCTTCTAGATGTATTTCTGAAATGTCTGCAGTGGTCCCTGATGAGGACCACTGCAAGAATGCTACAGAGGAGGACCAAAATATGCCACAGGGTTGAATAAATTATATCCAGAAAGACAAATTATGCAGCATAATGTTCCTCATTTTAAGATAGTATTACTTCAGAATTTTCACATTTTTACACGTAAACACAGTCTGGACCAATTGTTCGCCTGATTAGTACCAGTTTAACACCCAAATACAGTAATGATCAACTGAAAGGTGACTAGTTTGATTGGAGCCTACTCTCTGGTGCAACTTTAAAAGTAATACATTTTCTATAATTTACTAATTAGGAGTCCAGAAAACCCCTTAAAATGCAATGAAAACTTGGCATATTCAAACAGCTAGAGCTGCTCCACTACCAGGAGAACATGTGTGCTCTCGCCAATGTGTTAGGACAGTTCCTCCATTGTGTTTTACTGAAACTGGCAACACTTCCTAAGAATCAAAATAACAAAAAAGATCCCATCCAGATCTTAGACTGCTGCATCTTGTCATGTTGGCTCCTCCTTGGTCTAAATGTTCACTCAAAGGATGCAGAACCCTTGTAGCGTTACCAATGCTTCATTGGAAGTCACTCACAACAGAACACTGGGCAGGTTTTCATTGACCTGGAAGAATGAACTGCTCAAGGGCAGCTCAAAGTAAGGGTGGGTGTAACTTGCATAATTTGCTGTTGCGTAATTACACAAAAGTATAGGAAATTACATGAGATTACGGGAGATTACACAAGAAGCGCAACTCTGCATTTAGAGCTATTTTCCTAGCACAAAATAAATACACCTTCACATTCAAATAGACCAGAGGATACATTTTGCGCCAAGAAAATATTGTTAAATGCAACTGTAGATAAACAGCAGCGGCTGTTCCTGTGCTCTTGGGTAGGCATTTTTGTCTAAAATGACACAAAATTACATAAGCGGGTGCAATCGTGTAATTCTGGGGATTTTCGCTTCACAGGAGTAACACAAAATTATCAAAATTTCTACAATTTCTCTGGACATGAAGCCTAGTTTAAAGTCTTGCTTGTCCTTTGATCTTATCATTTAACCCCATGAAATGGAAAGAAAATGGCACCCTGAGGCTTTAAACATCTTACACAGTTTAGCATGACATGATCTCAGACTGGACCCCCCATTCCCCCAAGGTCTTAAGACACGTAGATCCTCTGTTTGGGCTGGAGCTCACCTGGCTCATAGTAATCATACACCTTTGCTAGTGCTGGCTGAAGGTCTTCCACCACTTCCACCTGATTGGCTGTGAAAGAGTATCTGTGAGTACGGCTATCCATCTGCAGAGGAGAGAAAGGATGAGAAGATGGAGAGACGTCAACAGGAGAGGCTGGGAGAGAGGTGACGTCTGAGCCAACCAACTTTTAATGCTCACGCAATGCATAGCACCGCAAACAACTGCATAGATCAATTTTATGCCACAAGAGGCTGGAGCGTAGCATGGACGCACCTATAATGTATGGCGCATGGGTGGTTCAGGGTGGGAACAATGCAAGCACGTATTAATGCCAACGCTAACCTACTAAAGTCACATGGACTGGCACAAATGAGCAACCATGTGCATGGTATAAAAGCAGTGTGATATGAGAGCAGGTGCAAATATTTAGTTATATTTCTACTCCATAAATGATAATAGAACCTCTTGCCCCTCCTGCCCCAGTCTCTAGGTAAGCCACAACGAAGGTTGTAACATGCAGAAGAAAACTTCAACTGCTGCAACTGGTCATTGTTAAACCCAGAAGAAGAAAAGCGTAGGAAAAGACATCTATGAATTCAGGGTGTGCTGGGGCAATCATAACCATCACCCCACAGCACCCCAAGTTCCTAAAACCAAGGTGCAAGTCAAAGCGACTTCTATGTAACTGCCAGCCTCCCTCATGTCCTGGAAGCCAATGGCTGCACGCGTCATATTGGTTCCACCTGCTGCCATGGCACACACATACAGAACCCACAAACACACAGTCAGATAAAGTATACACAACCTGAGAGGTCTAATGCTATTTCTCCAGTGTTGTTTCTAAGTATCTAGGCAGACTCAGGCATTTTCATGCACTACATCATCAATGAACACCTAGAAAGTGGCTTGTCTGGCTAAAGACAACCAGTAGACATGTCTGACACACAAATTGTCATCAAAACACATGAGGACTGAGGAGATAAAAAGCAAAAACCAAGACATGTCATCTGTACCAATTCTCCAAAAAGAGGTGACCAGGGTTCCGTCTTGAGACCATGGCCGAAGGCACTACTAGGGAAACCCAACCTCCAGAGCTAAAGAATTCCAAGACCACTTATAACAGTGAGCAATCAGTGAGTGGGCTTGTTTTGTTCAGAATGCCATAATGGCCATGTTTGCAACTATCAATCACTAACACAGAATCGTGTGGTCCTGTTTAGACATGAGGTCTCCCTCCCAGTAATATAACAGTCAATGTTTTCTGCCAGGAAGCACAGTGGGAACAGGTTTGGGAGTATTGTTCAGATAAGTACAACATCTTTGGCACTGAGCACTCCATCATATAAAATGGACAGCAAAAGTCTTTTGAGAAGACATCTTAAGCAGATTGCTCAATGGAGAGAAAAGTGCATGTTCAGATAGTATTAAATATAGAATTATAGATGGATAACTGTGATTTATGGGGATGCTTTTCCCCAAGGGGTTCTGAGTGACAACAAGAGCGAAGCTGGAGTTATCTATGATGTCACTCAGGGATCACTGACATAATATCGACTACAAAAATATAGGCATTTAAAATATCGACTCCAAAATATCGACTACAAAAATATCGAAGTCCTATCTACAAACAGGTAAGTACAAACATATCGAATCAAAAATATTGTTTAAAAATATGTACTTTGTAAAAATATCGAATTTATTAAAATTAATTTAAAATTAAAAAAATAAATAACTGTAATATACTTAAAAATACTTAAATAACCTTAAAATTATTAAATAATTAATTTAAGTTATAAAAAAATAAAATTTTATTTGTTAAAACATATATATATATATTAACATAATATTATTTAAAAATATACAATATTATTACCGTGCATAGCAAGAGTGTAAAAAAATTACTATTCCCACTCCAATGAGTGCAACAGTAGGGAAAGCGTTGGATAGCATAGGGGTAAAAATTACTATTCACACTTCAGTGAGTGCAACAGTACGGAAAGCATTGGATAGCGTAGGGGTAAAAATTACTATTCCCACTCCAGTGGGTGCAACAGTAGGGAAAGCGTTGGATAGCGTAGGGGTACAAATTACTATTCCTACTCCAAAGAGTGCAATAGTAGGGAAAGCATTGGATAGCATAGGGGTAAAAATTACTATTCCCACTCCAGTGGGTGCAACAGTAGGGAAAGCGTGCGATAGCGTAGGGGTAAAAATTACTATTCCAACTCCAAAGAGTGCAACAGTAGGGAAAGCGTTGGATAGCGTAGGGGTAAAAATTACTATTCCCACTCCAAAGAGTGCAACAGTAGGGAAAGAGTTGGATAGCGTAGGGGTTAAAATTACTATTCTCACTCCAAAGAGTGCAACAGTAGGGAAAGCGTTGGATAGCGTAGGGGTAAAAATTACTATTCCCACTCCAGTGGGTGCAACAGTAGGGAAAGCGTTGGAATGCGTAGGGGTAAAAATTACTATTCCCACTCCAGTGAGTGCAACAGTAGGGAAAGCGTTGGATAGCGTAGAGGTAAAAATTTCTATTCCCACTCCAGTGGGTGCAACAGTAGGGAAAGCGTTGGATAGCGTAGGGGTAAAAATTACTATTCCCACTCCAAAGAGTGCAACAGTAGGGAAAGCGTTGGCTAGCGTAGGGGTTAAAATTACTATTCCCACTCCAAAGAGTGCAACAGTAGGGAAAGCATTGGATAGCGTAGAGGTTAAAATTACTATTCCCACTCCAAAGAGTGCAACAGTAGGGAAAGCGTTGGATAGCGTAGGGGTAAAAATTACTATTCCCACTCCAGAGAGTGCAACAGTAGGCAAAGTAAATACTTCATATATTATTTAAAAAAATATAAATTAATATCTATAAAAAATTAATTAAAAGTAATTACCAATTTATTATACTATAATAATTAATCAATTAAAATTTCAAATTAAAATTAATTATTACAATTAGTTACCTATTAATACAAATTAATTACAAATTAACTATTAATTAATTAACAATTAAAAATTAATTAACAATAATTAAAATTAAATACAATTAAATACATTGAATTATTTAATTAATTATAAATAAATCACTTCCCACCCTATTCCCCTAAAAACCCACAACCCGCTACAGAAAATAAATTAGTAAAATTAACATAATTAGCAATTAATCAATTAATTAAATTTAATTGCCAATTAAAATTTAATTAAGTACCAAATATAAATTAATTAACAATTAATTAAAAATGAATACCAATAAATACAGTTACATATTTAATTAATTATAATTAAATTACTTCCCACCCTATTCCCCTATAAACCCACAACCCGCTACAGAATTAAATTACGCAAAAATTAAAGAAACAAAATTCATTAATTAAAATAAATTATAACATAAATACACACTTTTCAGACATATAATAACATAAAAAACACTATGAAAGATTCGATATTAATAAAAATTCGATAATTTTAATAACCTATATTATATACTTCGATATTTTAACTTTCTATATTTTTAACATTCGATATTACATTACTTACCTTAAAAACGATATTTCTGATGTCTATATTCTGTCCATTCGATATTTTGTCCATTCTATATTTTAAAATCGATATTATGTCCATTCGATATTTTTTACTCGATATTTTGACTGTTTTCTGTCACTCAGAACCCTGATATGAAAAATATCCCCTTAGCTCACTGCTACCAATGTATATTTTTAAGTTATGTATGGCCCCTGCAAATCATCTAACCCTGCCTTCAACTGATAAGCAAGGGCAGAGGAGTAACAGGGAAACCATCCATAACATGGCCTCTCCGCCCTGTCCCAAATTTATAAAAACCTGAACTCATAGCACACGCCCCACCACTCTCTGTGCTTTCCCTTCCCTCTCCCCCCGAAGCGTGTTCCCTGCATTCCAGCGCTGCTCTGACAGGCTCTCACAGAGCCCAGCCAGGTGAGACTGGAACTTCTACATAATGCAGCAAAAGTGAGTTATGAGATTTAGAACCCACAGAGCAGTCAATTATCAAATTTAGAATGTGGCATTCAAGCGAAGGACGCTCAGTGAGAGCCAAACATGACAGCTTTTTAACACTTATGAGAGCCACAGTATGATGAAGATTACATACCTCCAGCTATGGGCTGTTTATAAGCTATTTTATGTATTTTTTACAGTTTTTTATCCAGAGCTAACTTGACCCGACTCGGGTATCAGAGCGCTTTATATAGCACCAGTTACGTTACATGAGGACACATTCATTTTTTGTTAGGCACATGATTTGCCCAGAATCACAGGATGTTCAGCATCATTGCCGAGACTCAAACCCAGTTCTCCAGATTCGAGGTCGACTGCCCTAGCCGTTAGGCCAACTCCTCTATCATCGCTGAACTGATCCATCATTTTGAGGAGGGGTTTCCCTTGCATTTAGGGTCTGATTTCAAGTTCAAGAAACAAGGTTACTCCATCACAAACGTGACAGATATTCCGTCCGTCGAATTACAAGTCCCTTATAGCCTACAGCCATATTCTATAGCTATAGCAATGCTATACCAAAAGTCTGCACACCAAACTATGAGTCAGGCCCTTAGATCTGTAATAATGCTCAACCCTTTTCTCATCCAAGAAAGCACGCTCTGATGCAGAAAGGCTGGACTGGAAATAGTCAACTCATGTAGAAAACAGAAATGACTTCAGCATGAAAAAAAAAGATGAGTCCTTAGAGAGATGTCACTATAAGGGAGAACTGTAAGACTATTTGGTACACAGAGCTTGGATGCCAGTTGTCCTCCTAACGGATGGAAAAGCCAGAAGAAGAACTTCTTTCCAGGTTAGGTGTTTGATAATCACTTATTGTCCCAGTCTGAAAATGAGGACCCATTAACTTTGAAAAGACTATGGGCCAGATGTAGGAAGCCTAATTCCGGTCGGTAATGGACGAAATTACCGAATTTCGCCGGTTACCGACCGGAATTAGGCTTTTCTGATGTAGGGGCCTAATCTAAGGATTCTGTAATTTACCGAATCGGTAATTTAAGGAATCGGTAAATTACCGAATTCTTAAATACTGATTCGGTAAATTACCGAATCCTTAATGCAGGGAGCACTTAAATTAGTGCTTTTCCCATGTTAGGATTCGTTATTTACCACCAACTACAAGTTGGTGGTAAATATTGAAAACCCCAAAAGAATCAATTTTTTGCATATTATTACAGTGCCATGTGGCAGACATATAGGGCATGTATGTGTGCCACATGTGCACCAATACACTATTCAAAGGTGCAACAGGGTGTCAAAGTGACACCCTGCCACCCTTGAATGTGCTCCCCCTTTTACCGAATCAGTAAATACCGATTCGGTAATTCCCATTCATTCCTACTGGCCTCCAGGCCCAAAGGAATGAATGGGAATTACCAAATCGGTATTTACCGAATCGGTAAATACCGAATCGAACCGATTTGGTAATACTTACCGATTTATTACCTACATAGCATTTACCGATTCTAAAATACCGAATCAGTAAAATTCCGTATTTTAGAATCGGTAAATGTAGTTTACCTACATCTGGCCCTATGTTCAGGATGGTGGTGATGGTAGCCAAATGTATTTTAATGTCTTCAAACTGCAGGGAGGATTTAGATAGGTAAAGATATGGCAGTAAATTTTCCTGGTGGCATGTGCTCAAGATTTTGTAGAAGGATGTTTGGGTTCTTGCAGAATGCACATACAGATATTCGGAAAGCCAAAGCTAGTGTATTTGAAAGTACTCTAAAGCCAGGTTCTTAGCTCAACGATGTAAAGATGGGTCGGTTAATTTTGTTACACATCCTGTTGAGGGAATCCCGTATGAGTGAAGGTTCCTGTGTGGCAAAATGGGGAGGATCGGCTCAGCTTTGCTGTACTAGAGCATGGAGATTCAGAAGAAGTGGCACGTTAGGAAAACCATATAGATCAACATTTGTGTGAGTATTGTAAGTGCTCAGTCAGATACAACCTATGGATCTGATTCACAAAGGAAACTTACAGTTTTGAGTAATTTACACTTCTGAGTAAACTTACTACATTTTGGCATTTCACAAAATACAAGTGTAAATTTACTCCAAAAGTGTAATTTAGTCTCAGATTTTGTGAGAAGCCAGAAAGCCTTTGTGAATCATGAATTAAAACCCCACAGGTGCTTAATGTAGGCTCTTTTTTAACATAATTGGGGTACTTCTTATGCCAGTGTTTGAGTAGGAGTCCAAACCTGGGAGCAATTTGTGAGGGGAACGTCGTTTACGACGCAACTTTTAGCACCCAGTGCTATTACAACGCGGTCTTTAAATCGCATTCTATTACAACGCATGACTCTGGGGGGCGTTCAAGGATAGGGAATACTTTTAATTTACTATCCAACACCTTCCCTAGTGTCAACGGGGACTGGTGTTGGAATAGTAAATTAAAATATTCACTATCCAACACCCTTTTCTGTTATGCGTTGTAAAAGAATGCGCTATAAAAACCGCATTGTTACAGCATGCGTGCTAAAAGCATGCGTTGTAACAACGTACATCCAATTTGTGAACTCTTACTGGTAAAAAGTATGCAACTTAACATATTTTCTCTGCCCACTGCTACAGATGCCACTACATGCCCACTCTCACAGCAGAATTTGACTCACTTTCAGGAGGTAGATGGTGACGGAGTTGACGGACAGTTCTACTCGTTTCACAAAGTCATTCCCCATGAGCTGTGGATGAGACAAAAAAATTATCTAACATTAGTTTACTGAAATTTGTTTCTAGGCATATGTTGAACCCATGTGCTAAGGTAACAGATACTTCTAGGACATTATGGCTCAATGTTATACTCTGATGGGTGGTACTATTGCAGCACAGTTTACCCTAGCTTGCCAGTGGGCGTAAGTGCAATGTTACTCTACATTTCACACACTTTATATCTGCTGAATGTGCTTACTTCTGCTCCCCCCAAGAATACAGCAATGCCGCAGTCTGAATGACAACTAGATGTCACAGCTGTACCAATGCCAGTGTGATGTCAGGAATGCAATACAGTTAACCCTGACAGGATATGCAGAACCATATACTTCTTGAAGAAGAGATGCACAGGTTGAGCCTTATTCAAAGGGATGTTCGTTCTCCTGTGGGGCACATAGCAGAAACAAGTGGGGGTTGAAGTCAGTGGATTTTAGCCTCTCTCCTCATCCTCACTATTTTTAGAGAGGACATGCCATCACCTTTGGCCTGCAACTGAGGAAGGAGTGGAGTGTACATACCGACTTTGTGAACCAAGCAGTGGCTTTATTGCAGTTTCCACCACCACCAAATCATTGTAGCTCGTGTAAACAGTGTAAACTACAGCAGTACGCTGCTCTACCCGCCCACCCTTGTCCCACAACTAGCGTGCATTCCCTATTTCTCTAGGTTCTAATTCTAGCAGCTCCCACTATCACTTTTGTCCTTTTCAGGCCTACAAAATGAGTACAAATTAGCTCTGTAGCAATATATGTGGGGAAAGGAGTAGTTTGTGTCCTGTAACTCCAGTTCTGTAGTAGGGGTATCTCTGTTATAGTCATAATCTAGTCTATTGAATAGTCCCGCCCATGTGCGTGGACCCCGGAGCAATCAAAAATAATCTCTTACAGTGTCAAAAAATGCAGAAAAGCATAGACACTTAAGAGAGAATTTATAGACAGATAATGCAGCCTAAAAGGATACACTGTCCAGTACTTCTGATGAAGCAAAGCTTCGCATATTTTGCGGCTTGCCGAAATCAAGAACCTCGTTTATGTGTAATAAGGTAACAAAATGTATGTTTTACTAACATTTATTCTGTTTAGGCAAAGTTCCCGAAGCTTGCCTATGTGTATTTCTAATGAATTTAATCCGTGTCCTCTAATATGGCCGCCGCTTGTATTTTAGTTACTGCGCATGCGTCAGCCACACTCACGTGTCCTGACGCGTCTGCAGAAGTGGAGGGAAAGTTATGCGCATGCGTAATTCATAGCTGTGCTTATCATGTGGTACTGCTCGTGCCACTGCTCTTGTGCCCGTATCAATGTAGCTAACATTTAGATGCAATAAGTTTATTTCTTGATGATGAGTTAAAGGTACAAACCCTGTGATGTGTTTTCATAATGACATTATTATGTATTAATTTGTTTTCGCTTACTTTTCATGTACCGCGGGAAATGGGGGTCTGAGTGAGAGGAGAGCCATATTGGAGGTCCCTTCTGCGCCTGTGCGACATTCGGCAGCACGAGGGACCTTGACAGATGGAACACCGCCAGTTGGCAGTGATGGGCAAGATGCTCCTGAGAAAGTCACCTCTGCCCTGCGAGAACAGCGAATGTGGCTTATTATATGTTACAATGTAAATGTATTGCTGCTTGCCGTGTAGTCTCTCATGGGAACCCCTATCTCAATAGGCGGTACCAGAAAATGTTAATGTGGCATACAAATAGACTGTTCTGATTGGTGTGTTACCCAAATCCTACCTTAGGACCAATCCAAATTGAGGGATTTTGACACTTTGCAACATTGGGGGGTGGTACACTGTCCCCAAACTGTATATCTACCCTGGGTTCACCTAGTGAACCGTCCGACTTGTCTGGTTTAGCTGACCTGTCACTGACCCAACGCACTCAATAGGTGACTGAAGATACAGAGCGCTGCGAAGCACTCTGTCCGAATTTGACCATAGACTGAGGTTCTACTGAACCTTAAAGTGCTGGCAAAGCACTTAGCTGGGAGTTCGCTGACCCAATCGGGGTCTTGATCGATAGCTGCAGAGCGGGTGGAGCGCAGGCGTTGCTTCCGAACTGTGTGCTCCGGTCCTGTCCTGAAGAGGGTCCTGTCCTGAAGAGGGTCCTGTCCTGAGGGTTTGCTGTCCTGTCCTGAGGGTCCTGTCCTGATTCCTATTCCGAGGGTATCCTGTCCTGTCCTGGGTGTCCATTCTGCACCTGCCGTCCTTGAGGGGTATCCTTCCTTGAGGGTTTCCTGTCCTTAACTGACCCGTGGCCAGGGTTTGGTTTCCACACCTTTCTAGGTAAATATTGCTCTGAACCTCTTGAAATTCTTGCACCTTCTGAATTTCTAACTTTTGCTTTAATAAAGTTCAACATTGCATATGTGATATTTTCCACGCCTTTCTGCAACTATTGAAAGTCATTTATATTTTCCATAAGTTTATTCTTATGTCTTCTCATTTGTTAGAAATTATATTTTGCATAGCAGTGTGTCATTTCCTGATATGGTCTAGAACTTCGTTGCCTAGATTGTTCAAAGGCCCCTTCACCTTAAGTGAAGCGTGTTATTCATTATAAGCTCTCCTATAGTCCCTCACACTTAGGATATCCCTGTTTAGATAATACTGACTTGCATAGTATCTTTTCTCGTTACATTTTATTAGTACTTTGATGATTACTCTGTCATTATTTCTTTATGCCTATGTGATTTACGTTATCTTGGTTATTGATTGCCTTGTTTTATTGTACCTCATGCAAGAAAATAATGAGCTTTAGATAAACATTTTAAAACTTCCAGTTGTCCGTGGTCATTTAAACAGTATTTGAATGTTATTGGTTGGGTTTGTATTTTGCTGCCTTTCTTTTACAGCTAGCTCCCTGATTCATGGTGGTCATTAGGCACCCGCATCGGTGGATGGTAAGTCGGGTGCACCGAAAATTGGTAGCAGGGAACACACACACACCAACTTGGTAGAGCTTGTGAAGTCACCTGATCGATGTATATGGTGATTTGAAAAGTATATGGGCCCTGAAGCCGGAAACGGCGAAAACTATTGGTCGGGTGGCCTCGCGCGCTCTATCAGTTTTCTGGTAGCTAGAGGATGGTTAGGGACTAGTTGAGAGTAAGGCAGGGATTAGTTGGACTAGTTAAGTCGGAAGCTGCTATTATATTAATGCTGCTATAAGAGCGGCTGTTCTGAGGGAACTGATCACTCTCTTGTGAATACGCTGCTGAAATTCATGAATTACTGTATTGCCATTATTCTTGTTCTTATATTGTTATATGTACTAATCCATGCAATTGTCAATCGTTTAGTTGTATGTTGTCCGAACTCCCCGGGGAATTGAAAGGGCAAGTGGTGAATAGAATCCATTGTCCTGAGGTCACAGGTTCGAGGAAAGTTAGGTGCAGGTTAGGATAACCGGGAAGCACTAACTAGGGTTTTCTGAATACATGTGTGAATAAATGACAGTAACGGGGTTCATTGGCAAAATTCCCATAGTGGCGTAACCTAGTAAGGGTCACATCGGAAGAGTAGCAGGTTCCTCGGAGCTAGCGTGAAAGCAGAGGGGTCCGCTGAGAAACCTTAAACTCGGAATATATCCCGGAAAGAAGTGGATGAGTTTAGGGGAATAACAGGTTCACCGATGCTAGAGTGAAGGGTAGGCAGAAGAGATCTGCCCGCAGCGAGTGAAAAGTAAATGGAAGTAGTTTACTTGCAGTAAAAACAATTCTTTCTCTGTCTAGACACTTGAGCACTGTGGCGAATGTGTATTTGTTGTAAATTAACCAAGCACTGAGCACTTTAAAAGAAAGAAAGTTTCCGTTACCTTGTGAAGGGAGGGAGTCAGTCGCGAAGCACCTCTGACGTCACTCTGTGCCGCGCTGGGATTGGTAGAAGCAGCGGGCAGGTAGCGGAGCTGGAATTGTAAAGGAGGGGTGAGCGCCGGAGCGTGGGAACTGTCTCACGAAGGGGCCGCGCACCCATTGGCGGAGCTTATTTAGTGTCGCGCACCCATTGGTTTCACGAATTTCTGAAGCGCGTTCTGATTGGAGGTAGTTTGTAAACAAAGTTTAGCGCAGAAGTCGTATGTGGCACTCGCAGACTACAGGAACTCGACCTGATCCAAGGCACCTAGGGTTTGAAAGGGATCAGTGGAAGACTAATAGATACGATATTATGTACGGAACCAAGAGAAAAATGTCCCTTGTAAGTAAGGTGAAAAATTATTTTAAAACGGACAAACCGATTAAATCTAGGGAAGGTGTTCTTGTCCCAGCACCCAATACTCCCGCCTCATTCATGATGTTTGACCGAGGGTACAATACCTGTGTGTGGCTGGAGAATTGGGTGAAGTACACAAAAGATGACGGAGTATTGGCTTTTCCGTTAGATGGTACTTTCAATGGTAGGATCTTATTTAATTTAAGAACCCGAATGAATGAACTGCATCCCAGACCGAGACTAACGCAGTATGAGGCATTAGAGGAATGGGAGATTGAGGCTTTTGAAAGAGAAAGACCCCGAATGGACAAGGGTTTGACCAAGTGGTACCCCAGGCAGAAACAGGAATCCAGGGATAAAAGGATGAAACAGTGGAGGCAGAGCATGATTGTTGAGGGTCTGTTTCCCATGATGCCGGCATGTCATAACATTGGAGCGGGTGAGAAAAGTACTGAAAAATGTAAGCATTGGGGGGCCCTGGGGGATTCAGATGATGAACTAATAGATGACATCTGTACCAGAAGTCCGCCACCTTACAATGAGGGAACCCGACCTTCCAGTGTAGGAGATGTTCCCCGACGCCACTTCCTAAAGGAAGAAGACAGGTCCCTGGGACTGGGAGGGGGTGGTCAAGTATTGCCCTATCCTGAAAAACCCGAACCGGCGGAAACAAGGGATATATATCCCAAAGTGCCCGCGAGCCAGGAAGAAAAATATTCACGTACGAAAATCTTTTTTCCCAGACCCTTGTATGAAAGCGAAGAGAAACCATCGAATTCAGGACTGCCTTTTGTTCAACCTCCATATGGGGAAGAGCGCAGGTCCTTTAATACTGGAACTTTATTCCCGAAACCTAATTATGGGGGAGGACCAAGTGAAACGCATCCTACTGCCCCGAGTTTTACTCCTCCATTGACCCCACAGATATTACATGACACAACTTTAAGAAGGGTACTAGTGGAAAAGGAGCAAGAGGCTCTAGCTAGACAAAGGACAGAAATAATTCAGAAAATCTCCCAGTTAAATACCAGTCCTGAGGCATTGACTATTCCAGTAACTATTGGACCGGTGGTCCCGTTATACGGAAATAGTCAGGGAAATCCGATTACTCCAGTTATGACCCCAGTCATGGCAACCCCGAGACAGGAACCGATCATCATAGATGATCAGTCCAGTGAGTGCGAGTCTGAAGTTGCGTTCTTGGAATTGCCAAACAAACAGACTGGAAAGGGAATACAGCAGAGGCATAACCCTTTTAATACAAAAGAAATTAAGTTAGAGACAGCAACAGGTACTAGGAATGTCTCTCTGGTAACTCCGGATGAAATTGAGAGTTGGAGTCGTGAATTAGAGAAGCAGACTCCGCAAACAAAACCTTTAGACCTCTACAAGCTGAGGGTCGAAATAGAAGAATTAATGGCAGGAAATGTGGGGTTGGATCGATTGAATACCTACTCTGAAGAAGAATTGTCGTTCATATGTAAAAGCTTTACAAGGAACACCAGAGTGCTCCACGAAAAACTGACCGAAACAGCAGTTAGTATGGGGGTAGATATCTCAAAATCCAAGCCCTTACAGAAACCGTACAGAGCAGACTTCTCAGACAAAGATATAGAACACCTGAATGTGGCAGGGAAGAAGTTGCAGATTAAAGAATTAATGGGGGTACTGCAGAAATGGGGAGATGTGGAAAGATGGAGAAGCAGGTGGGCGAAAAAGAGAGAAGAGGTTCGCTCCCGACAAGTGACTCCCGAGTTTGCTTTAAGAGAGGTAGAAAAACCTGAGCAGTTATGCCCCATGCGCGAAGTTCCAGGAGGGAAATATGTGCATGTCCCCTGGTCTAGGCAGGATATTGTGTCCTTCACGAACGATTTTCCAAAATTACGAGAGAAACCAGTTGACTGGTACAGGCAGGTGGAAAGGTTCGTGAAGGTACAAAAATGTCTGTGGAAAGACCTGGATGGGTTTTTCGACATTGTGGTTCCAGTAGATTTATGGACCCAGTGTAAAATAAACATAGACTGGCCGAGTGAGGAGTACCCCAGAAACAAGGAAACTGGAGAGCCGTCAAAGGATGTCATGCGAAAATATGAGCAGGTAATTCAGCATTTGAAAGAAAAGGTGCCCGCAAAGGAAACTGATTGGACAAAAATAGATAGGACAACACAGGAAAGGGACGAGACAGTGCACTCCTTCTATGAGAGGTTATTGCAGGTATTTAAAACATACAGCGGTATTGATAACATCGACCTGAAGGATATGACGCACTTTATTTACAGGTTTGTAAATGGTTTAAGACCTGAAATTTGTCAGTGGATAAAAGATAATAAAATCTGTTGGCATACTAAGAAAATGGATGAGGTCCTGCGGTACGCTAAGTACTGCGAGGACGAGATGGCAGAGAAGAAAAAGGCCCTTAAGGAAAAGGTGATGTGGGCTCAGGTGAAGCTCGCAGAACAGCAGGAAAAACAATTGAGTAACATGGTTAAAAATGCTGAGAACAAAGGTCCTGGGGGAGGGGGTGGAGGAAAGCCCCGGCCCAAATTTAGCAGGGAAGAGGCTATGAAGAAATTTCCCTGCCATCAGTGCGGCGAAATTGGACACTGGCGAAACGAGTGTCCTCAATTAGTCGATGTTAATGAAAAAACTCCTGATTTAACTCCACAGACGCAGAAAGAAAGACCAAGAAAGACTCAACCCCAGGTAAAAACAGTTCAGGTGCCTCGAGCACCCAAGCAGGTATACAGGGGAAGACAGGCAGAAGATGAAGAGATAGAGGTTTGGGAAAGCGGGGAGAACAGAAATACAGCAACTTCGCAGTATCTGCTGAATGATACCTTCCTTTGTAATGATCAGGACTGACGGGGCCTGAGAGGGGAGGACGAGGAGTGCGTACTTGGCGCTTCCTTGCCGGTAGACCAGTCTGGACCATATATTGAAGGAAAGGTTGACGGAAATGATGTCACCTTTCTGTTGGACACTGGCGCTACCCGTTCTACTGTAAGAACAGTGGACGTTCCAAACCTACCCCTCTCGGGAGAAAATATCCAAGTAGTGGGTGTATCTAATCAATTGATTAGTACTCCTGTTACCGAACCAATGGAGATTTCAATTGGAAATTTTAAACAGATGCATAGATTTGTCGTCTGTGACACCAGTCCAGTGAATCTACTGGGTCGTGATTTGCTGTGCAAAATGAACTGTACCATCTTTTGCACACCAAAAGGTGTTGAAATACAGACCCCAGATGAAGATGGCATTTATAAATTATTGTTACTTAGACCTGACTCAGAAATTAAAAGATTGACCCTGCAGGACTTGCCCCAAGAACTCCAGGAAGCCGTAAAGCCAGAGGTGTGGGATTTCACTGGAAAGGATGTGAGGTTGATGAAAGATGTGGACCCCATACAGATAGCCATCAAGGACAATGCAGTATATCCTAACACTAGGCCCTACCGAATGAATGCTGAAGTGAAAGCAGGTGTCACTCTGGAAATACAAAAATTATTAGAAGGAGACATCATACAGGAAGTGATGAGCAGCCCATGTAACTCACCGATTATGGGCATCAAAAAGCCTAGTGGCAAGTATAGGGTAGTGCAGGACCTGAGAAAGGTTAACAAAATTGTAGTTCCTTGCTGCCCTATTGTCCCAAACCCTGCAGTGATATTGTACCAGATTCCTTGGGATGCTGAATGGTTCACTGTGATTGATTTATGTCATGCATTCTTTTCGATACCCCTGCACCCTGACAGCAAATTTCTTTTCTCATTTGCCTTCGAGGGTCACGTGTATTGTTGGAACAGGGTCCCTCAAGGGTATACAGAGAGCCCCTCTATCTTTAATCAGATCTTGAAAAAATGTCTAGAGACTTTGATCTTACCTGGGAACTCTGTGTTAGTACAGTACATAGACGACCTTCTACTGGCGTCTAAAAGTCACAGGGACTGTGTAGTTGACACCATTGCCCTCCTAAATCATCTGTGTGAGAAAGGGCATAAAGTGGCCCCTGACAAACTACAGTTCTGTGCGAAATCAGTAAAATATCTAGGACACCAGATAGAAAAGGGTGTCAGAAAAGTCACATCAGAAAGAGTGAGAATAATTCAAAAGATGCAGTTGCCCCGTACTCAAAAAGATGTCAGAATGTTCCTGGGGGTATTAGGGTACTGCAGACAGTGGATTCTGGGATTTGCAGCTTTAGCCAGGCCCCTGATAAAAATGACCACGAGAGGAATGCCAGACGTTGTAGAGTGGGACGATGAAAGTCTAATGGCTTTCACAAGACTGAAAAACTGTCTGTGTACAGCCCCTGCGTTGGGAATGCCAGATTATTCCAAAGAGTTTGCCCTTTTCTGTGACAATCGCGATAATTGCGCATTGTCAGTCCTGACTCAAGAACATGGCACGACCAGAAGGCCTGTGGCTTATTTCTCTGCCACATTGGACCCAGTAGCTGCTGGGTTACCAGGCTGTCTGAAAGCAGTAGCTGCTACCTGTGCAAGTTTGGAACAGAGTGAGTCCATTGTCATGGGACATCCTGTGACCGTGTATGTTTCACATGGAGTGGTAATTCTATTGACCAGAACTAAAACACAGTATCTCACCCCTAGTCGGCTGACTAAATACGAGAGGATTCTTGTAGGTGCAGCAAATGTAAGCATTGTTAGGTGCGGTATTCTGAACCCTGCCACCTTACTCCCCGACCCCTTGGAAATAGAAGGTGGGGATGATGATGAACATGATTGTATTGACCTGACAGAGTTCAGTACTAAGCCACGCCCAGACATAAAAGAAGTACCATTGCCTGAGCATGATAAAGAACTATTTGTGGATGGTTCCTGTCTAAGACATGAACTAGGAGGCTTGAGTGCTGCTTATGCAGTAGTGTCTTTCACCAAAATTGAAGAAGCAGGTTACCTATATAACATCAAGTCTGCACAAGTAGCCGAATTGATAGCCATGATAAAGGCTTGCAAAATTGGGAAGGACTTACGCATAACAGTGTATACTGACAGTCAGTACTGTTATGGAGTTGTGCATGACTTTGGCCAATTATGGCTACAGAGGGAATTCATGACTTCCTCAGGTACTCCCATTCGGAATGCAAAGGTTGTTCATGACCTTTTAGAGGCCATCCAGTTGCCCAAAGAACTGGCAGTGGTAAAATGTGCTGCTCATCAAAGGAGCATGGACAGAGTATCACTGGGAAACGATTATGCTGATCGAGTGGCCCAATGGTGTGCCAAAGATCGGTATATTGTAAATCCAAAACGAGGGGGGCCAGGAACCAGCTGCCAGCTTCAGGTGTTTGAAGAAGTGCCTACGTGGGATGAAGTGAGAGAGTGGCAGGAATCGGCTCCTTGGCAAGAAAGAGAGAAATGGAAGGAGGATGGGTGTAGACCGAGACGTGTGGATGGTGTGATTTTGGGCCCAACTGGTATGCCTGTGTTACCCCGACACTTGCTTGGCACAATGGCAAGATTAATACATGAAGGATCACACATTGGTAGGGATGCCATGATTCTGGTATTTCAACAGACTTGGTACAGTAAAAAGTTCAGGAAGGTAGCAGAGTCCCTCTGCCAGAGGTGCCTGTCATGTCAACAGATGAACCCAGGCAAGAGGACAATGGTTGAACTGAGCAGGATTGGGAGATCAGGGGGTCCCTTTATAAGGATACAGATTGATTTCATCACCATGCCCCGTTGTGAAGGGAAACGATATGTCCTTGTCATTGTTTGCGTATTTTCAAAATGGGTAGAAGCTTACCCTACTCCTCAAAGTGACGCACTGACAGTAGCGAAGTGTTTACTAAAAGAACTGATACCTAGATTCGGAATACCATGCATTATTGAATCAGATAAGGGTGGACATTTCCAGAATGAAATACTGGCTGAACTGTGTAAGGCCTTTGGAATAAGGCAGAAACTTCATTGTGCATACCACCCAGAGGCGTCTGGAATAGTGGAACAAGTAAATGGAACTATCAAAAACAGACTAGCAAAGCTGACAGATGCTACTGGCATGACCTGGGTGAAGGCCCTGCCTCTGGTCCTAATGGGACTGAGAAGTGTTCCTGACCGCAAGACAGGCCTAAGTCCCCATGAAATCATTATGGGAAGAGTGATGAGACAAGCATGGGTGCCAGGAAGCAAACTGTTGAGTATTACTGATGATTTGGTGCTTGAATACTGCAGAAGATTGGGTGACCAAGTGCGTTCTATCTCTCGCCAGATTGGAGACGACGGCATCCTCAATCCAACGACTCCTCTCCACAGCTTGGTTCCAGGAGACTGGGTCAAAATAAAGAAGCACACTCGATCAAGCTGTCTGGCACCAAGGTGGGGAAAGAAACGCCAAGTAATCCTGGTAACAACCACTGCAGTGAAGGTCGCAGGTGTTCCCCAGTGGATCCACGCTGGACACACCCAGAAGGTATTGCCAGACAAAGGATTTGAAGAAGAAGGGCAACCAGCAGAGGACCCTGAAGGAGCCAGACCAGAAGCAACTGACAACGAGCAGCCCAGCACCAGTCAGGTTGCAGGAACAGCAGACGTTGGCCCAGGAGTAGTTGACTACGAACTGCCAAGAAACCAGCCTGTGGAAGAGGTCCAGGAAACTGAGCCAGGAGTAGCTGAAGACGAGCTGCCAAGCATATGGCCAGAAGAATGGATACCGATGATTGATCTGACCGAAGATCCTATCAGAACAAGAGAACGACTTAGTGAAGGTAGAGAGTGGACTAGTCAGGAAAAGCAAGGCACAGGCGAAGAACCTCAGCCGCTTGAGATTCAAATCAAAACTGAGGAAGGAGAAGGTCAGACAGGGACAGAGCAGGTATTCGATACACCACCGCTCACACCTGATGCAGATAAGGGAGAGACTAGAAATAGAGTGATAGTTCGAGCAGAAGAGAATTAAGAGATCGAAGTTCTTTAACAGGATCAGAGAGGGTTGAAAGAACGGGTTCAGGAAACAGAAACAGAAACAGAGACAATCGAAAGCCAAAAACAAAATATTCCTGAACAAGGCCAGATTAGCAACCAGGCAGAAGAATTTGATGCTAGCCCTGGAACTAGTCAGATAAGGGAGGTAGGAGAAGAAAGTGGAGAAGAATTACCACAAGATAAAGAGAACAAGAGAATAAGAAAAGAAAGTGAAGTCCAAGTACCAACTAAGAGACTAAAGAAAAGAAACAACCTTGAGCCTAGGTTTGTAAAAAGATTGAGACTAAGGATAAAGACAGTGGAAGAAAAACGTGCAGAAGCAAGAAGAAGTGCTCGAATAGCAGAGCAAGAAGAAGACTCTTCCAAAAGAAGGAGTGAGCGAATAAAAAGACAAAACAAAAAGTACAAATCTCCTGAATGGACACTGGTTTTGGAGGAACTTGAAGATCTTGATATAACTGACGTGAGCGACGGAGAACCCGTCCCAGAGTACTCAGCTGAAGAGGAAGACGAACCACCGTGAATTTGCACAAAGTAAGCTAATTGTGTGAAGCCAAAAAGAGGGGTTCGAGAGACTCCTTCTGAGCCAAAATGTCTGATTCAACAGTGAATGGTAGACCTAGTTGCAGCCGTTTTAAGACGTGTTGCAAGGTGTGTATATGTAGTGTAGTAGTGCTGATAGTTATCTGGATAGGATTAACAATTTTCATTCCCTTTGCTGTAAGTAAAGATACTAACATTGTCCCTACTGAAGTTGTAAATACCGATAATGAGGAGCTAACAACACAGAGTGTAGCACGACATGAGAGAGCTTTGAGGCAAACAAAGCAGAACTTAGAAACATCAGATGAGGGAGGACTACATTATCATGGAATGAAGAACAGGACACACTTAAATGTTTTCGCAAACTTGTTAATACACTATGTAGAGACTATGGAAATTGAAGATTGTTATGTCTGCATGAAGCTACCTACTTCGGTGGCTGAGGGCGTGACATACCATCATCTGCCATTGACATATGGAATCTCCTGTAGCATTTTAGCTAGTTTATTCTATAAAAGAGGACCGTTACAGTACTATTACTCTAACAATGACGTGATCTTTTCTGAACTTCCTATACGTGGGAACTTGAATCCTGTACATACCAAAACTGACACCATAAGATATATGGGAGACTACTTTCTGACTATAGGTAACATTGACATAGCAGACGCACACAGAGATAACTTGACTTGTTCTTTGCGTGAGCAGGAAAAGATGTTCCTGAACATGGCAGAGAAAAGGAGAATTAAAATTCAAAAGAAGGCTAATGACGAAAGTCAGAAAAGGCCAAAGTGGGCAGAGAACATGGAAGGCACCTCATCTGGTGGAGCGGGTCCTGCTCTGTTGCTGGATTTTGAAAAGAAAGGCAAGCTATGTCTTCACCGCGAGAAGACTAGCTATTATAATAATGTTTTCATTGGTTCCAGTGAATGCGAACATAATTACAAGGTAATTGGAGGTTGGGGTTTCAAAAATGGGTCAGAGCCTGTGTTTCCTGGAATTTATTATATTTGTGGGGACAAGGCTTATTTCAAATTGCCGGATCACTGGTATGGAAGCTGCTATTTTGGCATTGTCTTCCCGAAAATATACCATGTGAATGGAAAAGCTGGAAGCAATGAAGATACTAATGGCTTAGTGCGTAGTAAAAGAGAAAGTATAGGTGAAATTATGGGTAGTATTTTCAGTGCACTGATACCTGGAGTGGGAGTGGTTCTGAACACTCACAGAATTTGCAAATTGTCTACTATAGTAGATGTGCTGTCTACTGAAACAGCTCATGGGTTTCTGCTGGTCAATACCGAAATGGTTGCGATCAGATCAATGGTTTTACAAAATCGACTTGCTCTTGACACCTTATTAGCGAAAGAGGGCGGAGTCTGCCGGATGTTGAAGGCGCAACATTGTTGCACTTATATTCCGGATAAAAGTGTACAGATCAAAAGATATGTGAAAAACATTACTAATTTGGCAAAGGAACTCAAACCACTCGAGGTTGATAGTGCCTGGAAGAGACTGGTAGATGGTCTCTCAAATGTAGGTCATTGGCTTGCTAGCATAGGTAAAAGCTTATTATTCAAAATTCTGATGCCAATTGGTATTATAGGTCTTATTATACTTTCCATTTTCTTATGCTGTAAATACCGCAAGCGCACCAAAAAGCACGAGGTAAATGCAAGAGGAGTGAAACGAAGTGTGGATGAGATTGAATTAGAGGAGGTGAATGATCAGATATACAAAAAGGTGAAGACTTCTCACCCTGCTAAAACTGAAAGAGAAAAGTTAGAACGGCTGCTGGAAGAAATAGAACTTTATAAAGTATGAAAGAAAGTTGGCATCTGGTTCCATTATAATTTGTGATGATAGTAAATATCATCAAAGAGGGGATTGATGAAGCAAAGCTTCGCATATTTTGCGGCTTGCCGAAATCAAGAACCTCGTTTATGTGTAATAAGGTAACAAAATGTATGTTTTACTAACATTTATTCTGTTTAGGCAAAGTTCCCGAAGCTTGCCTATGTGTATTTCTAATGAATTTAATCCGTGTCCTCTAATATGGCCGCCGCTTGTATTTTAGTTACTGCGCATGCGTCAGCCACACTCACGTGTCCTGACGCGTCTGCAGAAGTGGAGGGAAAGTTATGCGCATGCGTAATTCATAGCTGTGCTTATCATGTGGTACTGCTCGTGCCACTGCTCTTGTGCCCGTATCAATGTAGCTAACATTTAGATGCAATAAGTTTATTTCTTGATGATGAGTTAAAGGTACAAACCCTGTGATGTGTTTTCATAATGACATTATTATGTATTAATTTGTTTTCGCTTACTTTTCATGTACCGCGGGAAATGGGGGTCTGAGTGAGAGGAGAGCCATATTGGAGGTCCCTTCTGCGCCTGTGCGACATTCGGCAGCACGAGGGACCTTGACAGATGGAACACCGCCAGTTGGCAGTGATGGGCAAGATGCTCCTGAGAAAGTCACCTCTGCCCTGCGAGAACAGCGAATGTGGCTTATTATATGTTACAATGTAAATGTATTGCTGCTTGCCGTGTAGTCTCTCATGGGAACCCCTATCTCAATAGGCGGTACCAGAAAATGTTAATGTGGCATACAAATAGACTGTTCTGATTGGTGTGTTACCCAAATCCTACCTTAGGACCAATCCAAATTGAGGGATTTTGACACTTTGCAACATTGGGGGGTGGTACACTGTCCCCAAACTGTATATCTACCCTGGGTTCACCTAGTGAACCGTCCGACTTGTCTGGTTTAGCTGACCTGTCACTGACCCAACGCACTCAATAGGTGACTGAAGATACAGAGCGCTGCGAAGCACTCTGTCCGAATTTGACCATAGACTGAGGTTCTACTGAACCTTAAAGTGCTGGCAAAGCACTTAGCTGGAAGTTCGCTGACCCAATCGGGGTCTTGATCGATAGCTGCAGAGCGGGTGGAGCGCAGGCGTTGCTTCCGAACTGTGTGCTCCGGTCCTGTCCTGAAGAGGGTCCTGTCCTGAAGAGGGTCCTGTCCTGAGGGTTTGCTGTCCTGTCCTGAGGGTCCTGTCCTGATTCCTATTCCGAGGGTATCCTGTCCTGTCCTGGGTGTCCATTCTGCACCTGCCGTCCTTGAGGGGTATCCTTCCTTGAGGGTTTCCTGTCCTTAACTGACCCGTGGCCAGGGTTTGGTTTCCACACCTTTCTAGGTAAATATTGCTCTGAACCTCTTGAAATTCTTGCACCTTCTGAATTTCTAACTTTTGCTTTAATAAAGTTCAACATTGCATATGTGATATTTTCCATGCCTTTCTGCAACTATTGAAAGTCATTTATATTTTCCATAAGTTTATTCTTATGTCTTCTCATTTGTTAGAAATTATATTTTGCATAGCAGTGTGTCATTTCCTGATATGGTCTAGAACTTCGTTGCCTAGATTGTTCAAAGGCCCCTTCACCTTAAGTGAAGCGTGTTATTCATTATAAGCTCTCCTATAGTCCCTCACACTTAGGATATCCCTGTTTAGATAATACTGACTTGCATAGTATCTTTTCTCGTTACATTTTATTAGTACTTTGATGATTACTCTGTCATTATTTCTTTATGCCTATGTGATTTACGTTATCTTGGTTATTGATTGCCTTGTTTTATTGTACCTCATGCAAGAAAATAATGAGCTTTAGATAAACATTTTAAAACTTCCAGTTGTCCGTGGTCATTTAAACAGTATTTGAATGTTATTGGTTGGGTTTGTATTTTGCTGCCTTTCTTTTACAGCTAGCTCCCTGATTCATGGTGGTCATTAGGCACCCGCATCGGTGGATGGTAAGTCGGGTGCACCGAAAATTGGTAGCAGGGAACACACACACACCAACTTGGTAGAGCTCGTGAAGTCACCTGATCGATGTATATGGTGATTTGAAAAGTATATGGGCCCTGAAGCCGGAAACGGCGAAAACTATTGGTCGGGTGGCCTCGCGCGCTCTATCAGTTTTCAACTAGAAATTCCACCATAAAATCCACAAAACAGCAAAAGCCTGTACAGATTTCCATTGCTTTAACAGTAAACTCCCTCAGGAATGATAGAGAGAAGAACCTGGACAGACAAGCCCCATAGGCTGCCATTATGTGGCTCAAAACAGGATACTGTGCCTTTAGGAGAATCTTCCAGAACCTTCTCCCAGTATCCCAGAATGCATAGCAGGTCCAACTTACTTTCAGTTCTTTTTGAAGGCGTAACACGCCAGACCTGTAGCATTCCGTAAAGGAATATGTCTCTCTCCACCGGGGAGGAGGGAGGGCGCTTATGACTATAACAGAGATACCCCTACTACAGAACTGGAGTTACAGGACAGAAACTACTCCTTCTGTAGTAGGGGATCTCTGTGTATAGTCATAATCTAGTGAATAGAATGGCAAGCCCATCCCCACACCAAAGCGGCGGTGGAGAAAAGAGAATCAACACCACTATTGTGCGAACAGATTTCGCAGTGAAGCCTGTCCAACCTGAGCATCTGCCCTAGCATCAGAGTTCAGGCAGTAATGCTTAGCAAAGGTATGAACCGACTTCCAAGTGGCCGCCTTGCAGATTTCTGCAATCGGAACATTACGGAGCAATGCTGTCGTGGCAGCCTTGCCCCTGGTGGAATGAGCCTTAGGCGTACCTCCTAAGGTCTTACTAGCTTTTTGGTAACACAGCTGTATGCAGGACACAATCCACCTAGAGATAGACTGCTTAGAGGTCGCAAGACCCGTCCTGACAGATCCATAATTGATGAACAATTGGTCTGACCTACGAATATCACTGGTTTTATCCAGATAAAATTTCAGCACCCTCCTAACATCCAGGGAATGCAAAGACCTTTCCGCTGGAGATGAAGGATTCTGAAAGAACATAGGTAAAGATATAGTCTGGTTGATATGAAAATCAGAAACAACCTTGGGAAGAAACTTAGGGTGAGTACGCATAACAACCTTAGCAGCATGAAATACAGTATAAGGTTCTTGGCAACACAACGCCTGAATTTCACTCACCCTGCGGGCCGATGTAATGGCCACTAGGAACGCCGCCTTCCAGGACAGGTGCTGCAACGAAGCCTTATAAATAGGTTCAAAAGGCTCCCTCATCAATCTGGACAGCACCACATTCAAGTCCCATGAAGGCGAAGGAAGCCTGACAGGAGGGAACACTTTCTTCAAGCCTTCCAAAAAATCTTTGATCACAGGGATCTGAAAGAAGGAAGTCTGTGAAGGGCATTTCCTGTAGGCAGTCAAAGCAGCCAGATGAACCTTAATGGAATGGACATTAAGGCCAGACTGCGCCAGATGTAGCAGATATGGAAGGATGACATCTTCCTTGCATGTCGTAGGGTCATAGTTCTTAGACTTGCACCAGATGCAAAACCTCTTCCACTTGTAAGCATAAGAAATCCTAGTGGAAGGGTGCTTAGCCTCCTTCAGTATGTCCATACAATCCTCTGGGAGATTCAAATGGCCATATTGCACTACTTCAGGAGCCATGCCGCCAAACTCAAAGACGAGAGGTTGGGGTGCACCATCCGCCCCCGAACTTCGTGAGAAGGTCCGGCCTGCACGGCAGCTTCATGTGAGGAAGGAGAGACCGGTGAAGCAGGACCGTGAACCACCACTGTCTGGGCCAGTCCGGAGCAATCAGAATCATCTTCGCCCTGGAGTGGGAGAGCTTGATGAGAACCGCTGGAATCAGGGGAATGGGTGGAAAAGCGTACAGAAAGCTGTTCGACCAGTTGATCCATAACGCGTTCCCCAGCGTCCCCGGCTGGTAGTACCTGGAGGCGAAGTCTCGGCATTTGCTGTTTTCGGCGGTGGCGAACAGATCTACGTCTGGAGTTCCCCACCTTGCGAAGACTTCTCCTAGTACTTCGTCGTTTATGACCCATTCGTGGTTTTCCTGAATCAGTCTGCTCAGCTCGTCTGCCTGAACATTCTGCACACCTGGCAGATGAGTGGCCGTTATCGAGAGTCCTCGAGCCAGAAGCCAATGCCAGATTGCCTGCGCCTCCTGAGACAGAGTGCGTGATCTCGAGCCCCCCTGCTTGTTGAGGTAATACATCGTAGTCGTATTGTCCGTCTGTACAAGCAGAGAGTTGGTCCGGAAGGACGGTTGAAAGGCCTTCAGCGCCAAGTGAACAGCCCTGAGTTCCAGGAAATTGATGTGACCACGTCCCTTGAATCTGCAGATCTCCGGAGTGCGCTCCCCATCCCAGGAGAGAAGCATCCGTCACGATAGTCTGAGTGGGAATGTCCTTGTGGAAGGGAACCCCTCTGAGGAGATTCTCCGCTGAACACCACCACTTCAGAGACTGAAGAGCATGCAGAGACAGTCGTATCTTGTCATCCCAAGAGCCTCTCCTCTGGTCCCACTGATCTTCCAAGCACTCCTGCAGCGGTCTCATATGCAGCCGTGCATGTGGTGTCAGGAAGATGCAAGAGGCCATCGATCCCAGTAGAGAAGACACCGTCCTCACTGTCGTGGATGGAGTGGACATGAGAGCCTGAGCCTTCCGAAGGAGTGATAAACGTCGCTCTTCCGAAGGAGACACGCTTGCCGACAGCGTATCGATGGAGGCTCCCAAGTACTGGATGCACTGGACCGGAGTCGGGACAGACTTGGACATGTTGATGTGCAACCCCAGCCTGTTCAAGAGAACGCACGTCTTCTGGAAGTGTGCTTGAGCTTCCGAGAAGGAGGAGGCCTTGATCAACCAATCGTCCAGGTATGGGTAGACAAACACCTTGTTCTTCCGCAGGTGTGCCGCTACCACTGCCATGCACTTCGAGAACGTCCGGGGCGCAGACTTCAGCCCGAACGGAAGTACCGTGTACTGATAGTGATTGGTGCCGACTTGAAATCGCAGGAACTTCCTGTGTTTGTGTGCAATGGGCACATGGAAGTACGCATCATGTAGGTCTATGGCGCAAAGCCAGTCTCCCCGTTGCAGCTGAGGATAAATCTGATGCAATGACAGCATGCGAAACTTCTCTCTGCGAATCCATTTGTTTGCCTGTCGCAAGTCCAGAATGGGCCTGAACTCGTTCTTGTCCTTCTTGCGGACCAGAAAGAACCGAGAGTACAGACCACTTCCTCTTTGAGACATAGGGACATCTTCTATCGCCCTTTTCCTCGAAAGGATGTCGGCCTCCGCCTGGAGCTCGCGCAGTTGATACTGCGAGCTGACCGGAGGAATCGATGGAGGAGGGCTGTTGAACCGAAGACTGTATCCATTGCAAACAATATTCAGCACCCACTTGTCCTGAGTAATTTTTCACCACTCTGCCAGAAAAAATTGAACGCTTCCCCCCACCGGAGCGGGTAACGGACGAAGGGGAAGTAACCGCTCAGGGTCGAGACCCAGCCGGGCCCTTGTTCGCGGTAGAGGACTGCTGTCCACCTCTACCCCTCTGACGTTTCTGGAAGGGTCTTCTGTATTGCTGCTGTTGTTGCTGCTGTTGCCCAGAAGACTGTCCCCTTCCTCTACCCTGCGACCCGAACCGTCGTTGGAACTGGCGGTAGGGTTTCTTTTCTTTGGGCTTCTCCAAGCCCACAGCCGTCAGGGTTTCAGCCTCGGCCTTCATCCTGGCCATTTCGTCATCTGCGTGTTTCCCGAAGAGGGTGTCGCCGGAAAACGGCAGATTTGCCACTCGTTGTTGCGCTTCAGGCTTGAGCGACGTCAGCCGGAGCCAAGCATGGCATCTCTGATTGATACCGTGGCAGTATCCATGCGCGGCCAACAGGGAGATATCCGCCGCGGCGCTGATGGCCTGGTTCGAAACCAGCATCCCTTCTTGGACGATCTCCATGAAGTCCTCTTTCCTGTCATGCGGGACAAGGTCCGCAAACTGTTCCATGGAATCCCACAGTGCACAGTCGTACCGCCCCAACAACGCCGAGTCGCTGGAGGCCTTCATCGTCGTGGAAGACGTCCCACACGCCTTCCGTCCAGCTGAGTCAATCCAGCGGCTCTCCTTATCCGGAGGCACAGTGGAGGACGGGGAGGTAGCATGTAGTTTCCTAGCCGCCGTCACAATCACCGAATCAGGCACTGGGTCCTTCCTTAAGAAGGCCGGGTCCGACTCTGGAGCCCTGTACTTCTTGACAAGCCTGGAGGGAGCCGCTTTCACCACCGCCGGCGTAAGGAAGAGCTGTTCAGCAGGCTCAACCAGTCCTGGCACCAAAGGCAGTAGGGGGCGAGACAGGTGCTTCGTGTGCAAAGTCTCGAAGATCACAGAAGTCGTGGGCGTAGGGGCCGTCATCTTGATCCCCAACTTCGCCGCCCCTCTCAGGAGAACCTCCTGGAACGTGCCAATGTCATCTATCGGAGATACCCTCGTCTCCGGTGAATCCGACAATGTAGGTATATATGAACGGGTCCCAGAGGCCGAACGGGACCTGGACCTATGCCTCCTATGGCGATGTCTCGATCTCAAGGAGAATCCGTCTCCACTCCTAGATCTGTCTCTCCTCCCTGAGCGTGACCTCGATCTCCTGGGTCTGGGACGCTCCGCCGGCTTCTCCGGGTCGGACGTCTTGGGCTTAGGAGGAACCTTCGACTTAGGAGTTTTCTTCGGAGGTGTCGGAAGTCTGGGCATCGACACCGATCTCCGTGGAACCGGAGGAGGAGCACCAGGCACCGGGGTCTGTGGTCCTGACGGAAGAGCAGGTAGAGGAGGCAATGGAGATGGGGTCAGAGCCCTCGGAGGAGGACCTCTAGGCAAAGGAGGAGGAGGAGGAGGTGTAATAGTCTTCTTCGGGGTATACACCTTTGAGTACGCCATTCCCGGCGAACCACCATCCTTTCCTGACTGAGGGGAGCCCCCCACAGTCCTCGGCCTGTCCTTACGACCCCCTGGCGTCGAAGACCGGTGTTCAGACGTCGAACGTGGTCCCCTCGACGTCGAGCGGCCCTTTGGCGTCGACCGTTTCACACGCCTCGGCGTCGACCGGCTTCTATGCCTCGACGTTGATCCCGACCAGATGGACGATCCTCTAAACCTCGACGACGAGCGCTTACGCCTCGACGGCGACCTCGACCGCCTCGACGACGACCTCTTCGATCGCCTCGACGTCGACCTCGATCGCCTCGACGTCGACTTCTTCTGCGCCGGAGACCTCTTCCGCCTCGACGGCGACCTCGCCCTCTTCGACGGCGGCCTCGACGACGAGGATCCCCTCGACGACGACGATGTCCTCGCCCTTGACGGCGAACGGCGGTGTCGCCTCGACGGCGAGCGCCGACGCCGGGTCCTCCGATGCCGTCCACTCGATGCCGACGGCGACGACGAAGAAATCGACACCGGGTTCGACGGCGGCCTGTGTAAGTCCCTCGACGTCGACGGGCGACGTTTTCTCGACCCAGAGCCCTGGGGAGACCGGAAACTGGCCGTGGACCTTCCTCTCGACGTCGTGGTCAGAGCAACCGACCCAGACGGAGACCGTGGATGTTTGCTGGACTTCCTGCCCCTGGGGAGCCCCCCAGAGGCCTCAGCATGGGCAGTAGAAGCCCCTCCAGACCCACCTTGAGCCTTCAGTCTTCTTTCTTCCAGGCCCTGAAGTCTAATCTTCCTCCTGTCCTTCAGGGTCCTGCCAGAGAAGCCTCTACAGATCTCACACTCCTCTGGGATGTGGGAAGAGGGAAGGCAGAGGATACACACCTCATGGGGATCTGACTTGGCCTTCTTCCTGGAGCACTCTGGGTATTTGTCAAATAATGCAGGCATTATGGACAACAAAAGGGTGCAGAAAACCAAGAAGAAAGTCACCAAAGTACTTTAAAAGTACACAAAAACGAATTTAGTGAAAAAACACCAACAAAACCCTTGAAAAGGGAGAGCTCAATGCTCCAGGGTCCTGCTTGCAGGAGCCGGAAAAAAGAACTGAAAGTAAGTTGGACCTGCTATGCATTCTGGGATACTGGGAGAAGGTTCTGGAAGATTCTCTTAAAGGCACAGTATCCTGTTTTGAGCCACATAATGGCAGCCTATGGGGCTTGTCTGTCCAGGTTCTTCTCTCTATCATTCCTGAGGGAGTTTGCTGTTAAAGTAATGGAAATCTGTACAGGCTTTTGCTGTTTTGTGGAATTTATGGTGGAATTTCTAGTTGAAGTACTGGACAGTGTAGCCTTTTAGGCTGCATTATCTGTCTTTAAATTCTCTTTTAAGTGTCTATGCTTTTCTGCATTTTATGACACTGTAAGAGATTATTTTTGATTGCTCCGGGGTCCACGCACATGGGCGGGACTATTCAATAGACTAGATTATGACTATACACAGAGATCCCCTACTACAGAACATCCTTTACAACGGAACCGTTACAACGTGGTACCGTTACAATGCAGGATTTTCGCTGAAGGGCGCTCTAGGATAGGGGATAGTTTAATTTACTATCCAACACCTTCCCTACTATCCACAGGGACTGGAGTTGGAATAGTAAATTCAACTATTCACTATCCAGCGCCCCCCAACGCAAGTCGTTGTAACGACTTGCATTGTTAAACCTGCGTCGTAAAGGTACGCGTTGTAACGGTACGCGTTGTACCGTCATACATGCATATATGTGGGCTTTCTGTTTTCAGTGTTTATTTGCTTAGGATTTCTCATGTCAAATATCTCACTTTAAATCTGTCCGGACCACCACTGACATCACATTGTATTCTGGGAATGAAAATTTTGCTGTGAACATTGTAACTATTGGCTCAAAACCCCACACATAAAGTGCAGGTGGGTAAAAAGGCAGGATTAGCTGAAGATACCACACATAACATTGGGACACCTTGCAGCTATGAATTTAGTTTTTAAGAGGAAAGTCATGTGTCATGTTTTTATCACTATCCCCTATGCAAGTGCCTGTCACTACACCTTGCAGTAAATGTTTAAAGTTTGGCGTTGTTTGAGAGGCGACCTGCTATCAATGCTGACTTGTTAAAAACAGGGGCTGATGTATTGAAGGGTTTTACCCATTCTGTGCATGTGGAGAAATGGGATAGTATGGTACATGTTAGCCAAGATTATTATGAGTCAGCCATTTCATTAATTAGTGAAATAATTATACAATGCAAAAAATCTAATATGGTTTTAATGTTTTCAGATTCTCTACAGCGTATGTAAAAATTAGAAAAGACCTAAAACACGGAACCAAATCCTGCCCATGCAATCCAAGCACACAAAACTGGCTGAAACAAAAGAAAGAAGAAACAATATTTTAGTGACATTCCTAAACAACAAAACTCAAGCAGAATACTCTTGGATCAGTCTTTGTTGCTGTTACCTTGTTTATCAAAGTTACATTAGGTTGGCCCCTTCAGGAAGAAATACAAATGGCTCACTGTCTTTCACTTTCCTACTTTTTAAAGCTATTTAAGTTTGTGGTTGTGTAGGTGTTGATCAGTGTTTCTTTTACTGGGGTTTTATCAATTACTATAGGTTTAAACCTAAAACAGAGTAGCATATTATGGGCCAGATGTAGGAAGCGTAATTCCGGTCGGTAACGGCCGAAATTACCGAATTTCGGCCGTTACCGACCGGAATTAGGCTACTGAGATGTAGGTGCCCAAATTGCTAATTCGGTAATTTACCAATTTGGTAGTTTAAGGAATCGTTAAATTACCGATTCCTTAAAATACCGAATCGGTAAATTACCGAATTAGCAATGTAGGGAGCACTCAAATGAGTGCTTTCCCCTTTTTGGGATTTGTTATTTACCACCAACTACAAGTTGGTGGTAAATAAAGAAACCCCCCCAAAAAGCAATTTTATGCAAATTGCTTCAGTGCCATGTTGCAGACATACATGCCCTTAGGGCATGTATGTCTGCAACATGTGCACCCATACACAAACGAGGGGTGCAACAGGGTGTCAAAGTGACACCCTGCCACCCTTCAATGTTCCCCCCAATTACCGAATCGGTATTTACCGATTCGGTAATTGCCATTCATTCCTATGGGCCTCCAGGCCCATAGGAATGAATGGCAATTACCGAATCGGTTAATACCGATTTGGTAATTACCGAAACCTATCGATTTGGTAATTTTTTCGGTAAAATTACCTACATCCCATTTGCCTGTTCTTAAATATCGGATCGGTATGATTCGGTATTTAAGAATCGGTAATCTGGGATTACCTACATCTGGCCCTAAATGTTAATTGAAATGAGCAGATTCCGATAATTCAGTTACTGGTGTGGCCTGATGAGACCATAATGTATTAGACATCCATGTACTGGGCTCTGCAGTACCCAAATTCGTTTATGCAGATTCTTGAAGCTTCTTACCTGATCTTTCACCTGTGCCGGGGGGGAGAAACCAGATGGCATTTGAATCTCAATCAACACCATGTTTGTTTCATGCCGGGAGCCATTGTAGCTGTGAAGGAAAGCAAATAAATTCAGCTTCATTCAATAACTCACCCCTATACTCTGATACTATCAACTCTCATTTCTTCAAATCCCACCTTCCTCTTGATTGCTGAGACATCACTCTTAGAAACCTGACACAAAGTGGGATCATTGGTGATACTCAACAGAATGCTAGGGGTAGCAGCCATAACATCATGCTCGCTTTAATGCCTGATAATATCACAATATTGACCATTTGTCCCTCCCTCAGCTCCTCAGTAGCCTTGTATGTGCTGCTGAGGGGCTAGAAGAGGGAAAATGAGGGGCATTCTCTATGACTGTTAAGAGTCCTACTTAGTTTGGATTCCTCTTGTTGTCTTCATGACCAGTGCCCAGGGGTAGCAAGTGCAGTGCAAGGGGCCCTAAAGGGCATGTCTGTGGTAGCAGTTGCTTTTCCCTTGCTGGAAATAATTGATCTGCATGCATGAGAGTACTTCACTACTGCAATATCAGACATTAACAGTTCAGAAACCTCACTCCAGGAACCTGGGCCACACCAAAATCTCCAGGTCAAGAACCTGCCACAGACCATGAAACCACCTCAGGAACCTGACCTGACACTGTGACATCCATCCAGGATCTGTGTCTCAGGCTGAGACAAAGCTCCAAGACCTGGGAGCAAGACTGTGACATCACGTACCGGAAAAACCAGACCTGAGATTGGGATATCACTCAAAAATCCTGACCTCAGATTAAAGCATCATTCTAGGATCCTGACACCAGACTACAACACCAGTTGTGCATTCTGAAGTCAGACAGTGACATCATCATCATAAGCACTTGGAATAGGGAGTGGCTCAATAAACCTGAGGTTACCCTGTGACATGACTCAATCAAGCCAGTATAACTCTTTAAAATTACCCTGGAATGCTAAAATGGTGCATCATTCCTGAAAGAACTGTAAGACTGTAGAATCATTCAAGGAACCTCCAACTTATTTTTTCAGAGATGCGTTGAATGGATCAGTATTTGCTCAACTGAGGAATGAGATTATTAGTTCTCAAGTGATAGTAAGGACTGAATAAATCAAACACTGCAAGATATGTTTACAAATAGTTTCAGAAACAGAAAAAACTAGCCAACCGTTTCAGGACAATTCTAAAACAAGAATTGTCAAAGGCACTTGGCCTAGCTTTAATGTGCTAACACGTGCAAATACTGGCATGCATAAATGCACACATTCTGTTTGTAATTTGTCTCTGTGTAATCTGTCTCTTCCTGTGCCTTCTATGTTTGGACCTTCTTTTAATTACTCAAGCTCTCATTTCTATGTAACATCTTTCACACTGAGACTGACTAGAAGTGAGAAGAGCACAGCTACAGTGAGAAGAGTGAGAAGCACACAGCAGCACAGAACTAGTGCATATTCAAGAGGAGGTGTCCCCATCATCTCAGCCCCTATTATGTCTATCAGGAAACACAGACAGAGTCCCCATTAATCTGTGTTTATAATCAGGTTGATCTAAGTTCAAGTCACCTGAAAGAGGAGTAGGAGGGACTTCCGCAGATGAATTCAGTGCTGGCATAGGTGAATGGATGGATGGATGGATGGATGGGTTTTTATATAGCGCAATATCACCGCCAGGTCTCAAAGCGCTTTGCATTGGGAACCCGTCCTGGTTTTTCCCTGTGAGATAGCCCCTTACTGGGTATCCCCAAGGTGAAAGCCAGGCATCCCGCCGCGGGGGGCCGTAGTGGAGATTAAGCAAGCTATTGCCCAGAGTTGCAGAGTGTGAACCTGTGATCCGAGTAGGCACCAAAGCGAGAATTACCGAGTCCGTGGACATTTTCGGCTCAAGACCCTGCCGCGTCGGGAATTGAACCCTGGTCCCGGGTCTGATCTCAGCGTCCGGGTCTGCCTCCTCTAACCAGTGAGCCACACTTCTCCACTCCAATGTTCAGGAGGAGTTCTCTCCAAATCAGCAACACCAAAATAGATCTTCGATCCTGAATGGTAGGCACCTGGAGAGCTTTCAATGGAACCTTCTGATGGAATGGTTAACTCTTAAGGCCCCAGATGCCCTGGGGCCCCTACATGGATGAGTTTTAGTCTGTTGGCGTTGCCGAGTCTCCATCTGAAGAACAGGTCAGTACTGAGTGACTCGATGACAGTGTATGTGAAGCCAAACAATGTAATTTTGTGTAAAGCAGTGATGCTGAATGGTATGACATCACGTGTGTCAGAGATGGGATGATGTGATCTTGATGCTGAATGACACTGATGCTTTGACGCTGGGATGGATCCTGATCTCAATGGAGAACAAGATGAAGTTGTGCCTTTTGCTTATGTCAAGGTGATCGACGTCAAATGGTCGTGCCAATGCCAGGAGTGCCAGGAATTACGGTATCTTCTTTTTTGCCGTACTCCTCCTCTTTTCATTGCAGCTCTATCTGCAGGAGTTCTTTGAGAAGGAGGATACTGTTTCACTGGAAGTAGATCCTTACCTGGGAGCCTTTTCACCTTTCTCTCTCCGGCTTTCTTGGACATGCGTTTTCTCCAATTTCCTCTCCAACTGATGTCCTTCTTCTCTTTGAGAGCCCAGGTGGGCATTGTGGAACTAATTTGACACTTTAGTAGAGTCAGAATCCACAAGACAGAACACACATATTTGGTGACTGTCTGTAGCAGCCTTTTATTATGACAGAAAAGGGCCAATTCTCACAAAGTAAAGGTACATTAGCTATAAATGTAAGGGAAAATGACAAAAAACGTTCAAAAGCTTCTTTGGGATGAAATACATAGAGTGAGTTTTAAAATGTAACTTTCTGACAGAATATCTTCAAAAAAGGAGTTAAAACACACAAAAATTACAAGATCCACTCTAACAAGCCAGAAAAAAACTGTGACTTTCTACATAAACTACCAGTGCCAGTCGTACTTCTCATCGCCGCTAAAATAAAAATATTCTAGGCCTTGCCATGTGTCAAGGGAGAAGGTTGCGCTTAAAGGTGTTGTAAAGTAGTTTTATTGACGGTTTTGTCTTTTAGTAATGTAAAATATTTTTAAAAATTCAGAAAACATTGCCTTTGATAAGCTTCATACAAACACGAAAGGGTAATCTTCTGCGGTAGGAATGCTTGACTTTTCAGCCTTTTGCTTATCTATGGAATTAAAGTATTGTGAGTGCCCTACATGCTACAAGAAGTTATCCTAAAATGTATAACTATCAATGAAGATCTAATGATGGAGCTCTGTCAGACATCATACCAAGTGAATTGCACAGGAGCAGACTGACGCTAGTTCCCAACTAACCTATTCACTTTCTCAGCCAAACACTTTCAAAAGAAATTGGGCTGGAAAAAAAAACTGGGGAAAGGGGTAGGGGACAAGAAGAGACAGCTACATTTCTACAAGGCTTTCTCTCTCTTCGTTTCGTGTGTCTTCTTTTTTATGTGAGAACTGCTAGAAGAAACCTAAATATTTCAGTTTTAAAATACACACTGTTAATCTTCCTCAATAAGCTTAATAGCTCTATTTATCCTCTAACATTCTTACCCTGTTTGGAAGTAGCTATTGCCTCTCTTCTATATGGTAGATTTGAATAAAAGTCTTAATTTAGTTACTCTCTCTTTCCTCTCCTACAGGAAAGCTTCAAGAAGAAAGCGCAGCAACACTTCAGGACTGCAGGTGCTGCTGTTGGTAAGTATATAATGTATGCACGTTTTAGACTCGTGTAATAAATAAAGCTATCTAGTTACAATAATTTAACACATTGCAAACAACGTTACAAACCTTCAGAACAATATTCCCTTTTTACTGACAAGGAACCGAAATGTGCTAAGTAAAGAAATGTACATTCCGAACTGTGGAGTTCAAGCACGAGCGCAGGTAAAATGGGATACGCTCTCAGACAGCATTTAGGGCTAGATGTAGGTAATTTAAATTTACTGATTTGAAAATACCTAATTTTACTGATTTGGTATTTTCGAATCGGTAAATGCTATGTGGGTAAAAAATCGGTAAAAAATACTGAATCGTTAAGATTCGGTATTTACCGAATCGGTATTTACTGATTCGGTAATTGCCATTCATTCCTATGGGTCTGGAGGCCCATAGGAAAGAATAGGGAAAAATAGGGAAAGAGTCAAGGGTGGCAGGGTGTCACTGTGACACCCTGTTGCACCCCTGATTAGTGCTGGTGTGACATGTGGCATACATACATGCCCTAAGGGCATGTGTGTCTGCCACATGGCACTGGTGTAAATGCACACATTTGCATTTACAGAGGTATTCCTTATTTACCACCAACTAATAGTTGGTGGTAAATAACGAATCCTTAAGGCACAGAAGCACTCTTCTGCTTCCTAAATGTCATTTACCGATTCGGTAAATACAGAATCGGTAAATGATGATTCGGTAAATACCGGTTCAGTATTTATCGAATCGGTAAATTTGCCACCTACATCAGAAAAGCCTATTACCAGTCGGTAATGGCCAATTTCGGCTGTTACCGACCGGTAATAGCCTTCCTACATCTGGCCCTTATTTTGTTACAGGAAAGGAATTTAACCTGGACAAATTGAATAAACCGATGCGTCTGACTCAAGTATGGAATTACGGAACACCGGAACTGCGGACGCAAGCGCTGCAGCATTACGTGAGTTCTAATAAACATAACGAGAGAAATACTCGAAAATGCTTCCACTTCTAATTGAAGCTTAGCAAGTACAATGTGCTCAAAGCAGAGTAGATAAAACTCCCACTATACTCGTGACAACAGATACTAACTCAATGTAAGCAGATACTAATACAGTTCACTAAATGTAGCAATACAGAATAAGTATTCAAACGCACTACAAAAATAATAATGCGACAAACCAAGGCGACGGGCACTACCTTAACTAGCTAACACAACGCTAACTCACAGAAGAACTTCCATTACCTCCAAATTCCTCAGGTGAAGCGCCAGGATTCTAATGCCACAGCTGTCAAAATTCTATCTCTGACTTCAATCCCTGGAACCACTAGAACCCTAAGTGGGACCTCTCCCTGTCCTTCTGGCGGCCATCTTAGGGTTCTTCCAGGAGTGGAATCTAAACCTGGCAACACCATTTCTGACCCTGCGTAATTCCTGATGCCTAATTACATTGACAGATAACCTCTCTTTTGCGGCATCTGGTTGTGTTCTGACAAGTAACTACACAACAAATATATCAGAGGGTCTAATAAGAGAACTAAAGTGTACGCATAATGTAACCTGACCGGAGACCTAGATGTCCCTAACATGTGTGTATCTATCTAGGGTCATCCCTTCAACAGATCCACACAGTGGTCAGGCAAGGATGCCCATCAGTCACCACAAGGAACCGCCCTTCATCATTTGGGATTCCTTCAAGACCACCAATGGGAGTGCCACTTAACTTTCACGGTCGAGGGTCAAGATGTTAGAAAAGGAACCCTCTGCCGGTCAGATAGGTCTTACAGTGGTCTTGCTGCTCAATTATGAGGATCTTGGCACAAATAACAAATGGGGGACTGACGCTGCAGTGCACAAAAAGTGTGAAAGAAATAAGAAAAAAAGTGTTTATAAAATTGGATTGGGGGTACTAACAATTTTATTCGGATGCTACCCACTCTTCCAATATTAAAAAGTAGTCAGTGACAGCCACTATAATATGGACCGCCCAGGTATTTTATGAGGTCAACATGTTTCAGCAATTGGTGACACATTTTTCATTGCTTTCTTCAGGAACATATTTACTGATAGCTACTGCAATAATAGTGATAATGAAAACAAAACTGTGCTCAAAATCAGAAAAACAGATACAGAGATCACCTGAATTCACTAGGTGTTCGCATCATTTCCTTCACTCTTCTAAGTCATGTGAATATATATACTTGTAAGAGGTGTAGACCTCACCCCACCTGGCCACGGCTCAGGGAAAAGACAAGAACAGAGGATTGCCCGAGATTGTTTGCTCTCCAAAACAGAGGAAAGAAACCTAGTCATATCTATGTTAACATGCAAATTCAGAGTGAGAACTTAGATTCAAACATCTCGATTTGAATTTTGCGAACAATTCTCATAGAACTTGTGGGTAAGCGAACACTATGTAAAGATGATAGGAGTCCAACGTTTGTACCCAGTCCAAAAGGGCTCACCTCAGAGCCATGTAGATTATGTGAGAGACAAAGCTCAGACTCCCATGGTCTGAAGGGAGTAGCATATTGAAAGGCAAGACAAAACTGTGTGGGCTATTCACAAACTGCATTGTGAAGTACAATTAGAGGTACTACAAAAATTCTACTTAAGTACTACAAAATGCTATTCACAAACTACGAGTGCAAATCTCCACCTCTGCATCACCTACCTTTTTTATGGGGAGAGCCTCATACATACATGTTTACTATTTAGGAGTAAACTTAGGAGGGGCTGGAAAAAGGAGCATACTTTTTACTAAATGGGAGGGGGTTAGGGAGCGTCATGCACCCACCAATAAAAAAAAGCCCATTGCTATTCACAAACTGCACTTCTAAAGTTACAAGAACCAAAAAGGGACCGATGACATAGTAAATTACTTCAGCTTAGAGCTGGTGAATGTCCAACATCAAACATGGCCAACCACTGGTGCTGCAACACCCTGCCATAAAAAATAATGACTCTGGGGACTTAAAATAAAAGCCTTTTAGAAATAACTTTAAACTAAATTTAAATATTTAAAATAGTTAAAATATAAATGAACATCATTTATTGCTAAAAAATAAAGAATATGTCTTATTTAAGTACTCATCAGGTCTTACGCACAAGCGTAAGTTAGCTTTGTGTCTGTAACTTGATAGCAAGCCATGGCTGAGTATTAAATTGTAAGACATGTTTGACTGACACCCCCCTGCTTGCTATTTTGGTGAAACTGCAAAAGAATATCTTCATAGTTCTGGTTTGGTCCACATATTAAGAAAAGTCTGCCTCGCCCTTCACGGTACCACAGGAGGCACCTGGAAATTAATAAATGTAATTGTAGTGTGCTACTGCTGTGGAGAACACTCTAGGTTAGAATAAATGAAAGAGCAAGTGGGGGCAAATAAGTCAGCAAGACGGAGCGAATGATTGAACTTGACACGCTGAGCTTTGAGCACTGAATGGGAGTGGGCTGGCTGGAGAATGTGGAAGTTGAGAAGGAGCAGAAGGCTTGAAACTGAAGGCTTGGGACAATGAAGTAATGTTTTTGATACCTCTCAAGTGGCTTAGGGCATTGGTCCTCAAACTGCAACCGTGTCCAGGCCATGTGAGTCCAGTGCCAACCGGCATGCTGTATACAAATTTTGGGAGCTATTTCCTAAGCAACACACTGAAACGGTTTAGCTGTTCTCTTGTATATTTCCAATGCTGCAATGGTGCCTTAGCTGCCTTTTGTTGTTTATATATAAGGGCGGCAATACCTAGTCATCTTCTGTAATCAAGTCCAATCTTTCGAGCTACAGTCAACTTCATCTCCAGCAATGCTACCCTGAGGGGGCTGGTCAGCATTAATACCTATGGAGGTCGGCTCAGGTAAATTGGACGAAGGCCATTGCTATTGGTCCTAAAGGCAGAGTGCACATATCCCAAAGATATACCATGCCTGCCAAAAGCACAGACTATGCCAAATGCAGTGCTTCACAAGTATATGTCACCACCTTAATGAGGTTTTATGTGGAATTAAAGTGCAGCCCTCTAAGCAAAGAAAAGGCACTGATGTTAAGTTTAGGGAGGTTGTGCCAGTGGTGGATCAGATGAGAGGTGCTAGTCCACATGGAAGAGAAGTCACCACTTCATTCTGAGCAGCCCTGAATAAATCACTCTACTATATTTGTCCTTCTAAAAAAAAGTGGTGGTAATTGCTAATCAAGTCCAACCAGTAACGGGGATAAGTGGAGCTCTACTCTGGTACAAAGTTAATCTAGATTTGTTGTGTTGTTGCCCAAAAGATTTGGGGGCAATGAGGGATCCCTGATTGTACGTATGTTTCCAGGAGACAGACATTATAAGGAACAGCTCCAAAGCGATGTGAGGACTTTTTATCGAGACATTGGTCACAACGTTCATACAGAACTGTGGGTCCATTCTCTAATGACTGGATTCCAGAAGGGTCACTGCTAGAGATTGCACCTCTAAGTCCTATTCTGGGCAATACCAATATCAGGACTTGCAGAATTGGACGGTTGTTCGCAAAATGTCAACATAGACAAAGAAAGGGACACAATAGTGTGGCTTTCCCTTCTACTTTGCAGGAGAAATGGAGGTGTGAGGTGGTAGTATCACTTCATTCTGTATTTACCTCACATATAGAACTGGTGGTACAGCAGGCTGCACAGCTATAGTGTCAAACTACCCAGTTACTGCCGGCGGAAGCGCTTTGTCTTTGGACGGGCAGTAAGAATAACTGTGCTAAGAATGTTTCCTTAAATACTCATGTTTGTGCTGTAACTAGCAACTCTCTACCTTGTTGCAGTGAGCTACAGGTGATTTCTGCAGACAGGATGGATATGATGTCCTCCTTAAATTTGTGCTGGATCAGAGATCAAGTGAAGCTCAGATGAATTATTTTGGAGATCTGCCTTATATGAGTAAGAATAATAGCCTCTCAGGCTCACTTGTTAGTTTTGAAGGGTGGATTATGAATGTTGATTTGATAGTGCTAGCAGGGTCTAGTTAGTATGAGAAGAGGAAGCGTGTCACAAAAGAAGGTTTAGCGGGTAAAAAGAACTGGAGAAAGCTGAATATTTTAAGACAGGAGACCAACCAATGTATAATGAAGGCATTGAGCTTGACAGGGCTTGGTCAGTCAGTCAGCTGTAGATAAGATAGTAAGGGGCAGTCATGATTCCACTCATGGAAAAAAACATGTTCTTGCTGAAAAAAAGACCAGAGAACTTAAAAAACAGAAAGAACAATATTTGTGTTAATTGGCATTCTATGCCAGGTTTTAAGCAATGTGAATGATCACAATCTTCCAGACCATACCTCAATAGTTCTGCTGCACTTGTCTTTGAGGATGGCTGTTTAGTGTAGACCTCTAGACATTTAAATTGTTCACAAGGCCAAAGTATGGTGTCTTGGGAGAACTCTAATGGGTTTATCTGAAGTGTAAATGACTAGCACTTGGAAATGGTTAAGGAATGTAGGTACAGTCTGGGACCAATTTTATGAACCCCTCAGCTGAAAAAAGCTGATTGCAGCTAAAATGGCTAGTGTTAGTATGAAATGTTTCCATTTGAACTAGGTGACACAATACTGAGAGTCTCATTATCAGTGCCCCTGTAATTTTAATGGGTGGGCATTAAAGGGAGCTACCATTCCTCTATGAATTACTAACTTCACTGAAAAAAGAATGAATATCTCGGTGAAACTAGCAACTGGTGGAACTCTATTCAATTTGTCATCATTTCCAAATGGGGTTGGACTTCTAACAGGTGTCAGCATGTGTTGACAACTCCAGTTCCAAAACTAGCACTGCATATTCTTCACTTAAATGTGACATTTTCATCCTATGACAAAATAGTGGATCTGCTTCAGCATCAGTGACTTCTTTGAACTTTGCAAGGAAATCATGACTTTCCCATCAATCTCAAATGAATACCTGGATTGAAAGCACAAAAACCCATTGGATGTCAACTTTCCTGACACAGTACCCAAGTCTTGAAAGGTTCAGCCGCTAAGAACTGCTTACTGTTGTAAATATGTTCAGTTCTTCATCAATAGTTTAGGTTCTTTAATTAAGTTCTTTATTGGAAGCGTCAGAGATAACGTTGGTGTTCCCACTGCAGCCAGTAAACAACTGCCAGCAGGTGAACACAGCTCTCTCAGCTCTCTCATAGAACCTAGCAACACTGGAACTATAATAGAACTATGGGCTAGATGTAGGTAATTTGGATTTATCGATTCATAAATACCGAATTTTACCGATTCGGTATTTATGAATCGGTAAATCCAATGTAGGTAATTATTCAGTAAAAAATACCGAATCGGTAGTATTCGGTATTTACCAAATCGGTATTTACCGATTCGGTATTTGCCATTGATTCCTATGGGCCTGTAGGCCCATAGGAATGAATGTCAATTACCGAATCGGTAATTACCGATTCGGTAAATACCGATTAAGTCAAGGGTGGCAGGGTGTCACTTTGACACCCTGTTGCACCCCTGAATAGGGCTTGTGTGCCATGTGGCACACATACATGCCTAAGGGCATGTATGTGTGCCACATGGCACAGGTGTAAATGCACATTTTTGCATTCCCATAGGAATTCCTTATTTACCACCAACTAATAGTTGGTGGTAAATAACGTATCCTTAAAGCCATGTAGCACTGTTGAAAGTGCTACCTACATGTCAAAATACAGATTCGGTATTTTTATCGATTCTGTAATTTTACCGAATCAGTAATTTTACCGAATCAGTAAATTTACCGATTCGGTAAAATTACCGATTCAGTAAAAATACCGATTCTGTATTTTGACATCCCCTACATCTCAGTATCCAAATACTGGTCGGTAACGGCCGAAAATCGGTATTTTCGCCCGTTACCGACCGGTATTTGGATACCTACATCTGGCTCCAAATGTTTAAAGCACCAGTACATTATATTTAACAAATTGTACAATGTTAAGAATACAACACATCCTCTTCCCTCTATCTCTTTTGACTAACCATACATAAAATATAAACAAAATGTGCACATTACAATAACTGAACCAATACAATATAATGAAAGATTCTCACATGTATACTTCCTGTAAAGGAAAAGTTAATCATACATCTCCATGTACATAGTCTTGTAAATATCTTGGGGGACATCTATGTCTTTGAGAAAGAATCCTGTGAGAGAGCTGTGTTCACCTGTTGGCAGTTGTTTGCTGGCTGCAGTGGGAAGGATAACTTACTTACCTGTAATCCTAGTTCTCTTCTAGGGGTATCCTCATCAAAGTCATAAGCACTGAATATTCCCGCCCATGTGCGGGACCCCGGAAACAATATAAAAATATATATGTAAAAAACACATATATCTCGCTCCACATATATGTATGTACATATATTATTTTTCTCACACCAATGCAGCTCCATAACTGAGGCTAAAACAATGTAAACACATAAACATGCACTGCAATTAGTAAGGAAGCAAAGAAAAAAACAGATTAGGTCAAATAACCTTTGAACTTTGTGTTTTACTGAGTAGAACCACTCATAAATCCTGAAAATTGCTTGTAAATAGACATTGTTAGCCCTCAGGCTGCATTGCAAAACAATAGCATTGAAAATGAAACCATTTTCAACAAAAAACTGGCACCGTGCCTTTAAGGCAGCCATGACCCCAGGCTCAGGGGTGACAGTTAGGTCAGTTGTTCTTTGCATAACCCTGAAGACAGGGCTCAACCACAAGATTGTAATAGTACCAAATCTCATTTACCTGGGGAGGCGGGTGGGTTGCTTATGACTTTGATGAGGATACCCCTGGAAGAGAACTAGGATTACAGGTTAGTAACTTATCCTTCTCTTCCAGGGGATCCTCATCAATAGTCATAAGCACTGAATAGAATAGCAAGCCCATCAACCACCTGCAGGTAAATGAGAAGTACATGACCCAACCAATCCATAACAGCCAAAAAACTCAGCTGTTAAACAGATTCCTCAGGTAGGCCTGGCCCACCTGGATATCTGCTCTCGTGTCAGAATCTAGACAGTAATGTCTGGTAAATGTATGGACAGACCTCCAGGTCGCCGCTTTACAAATCTCAGACATGGGCACATTATGCAGGTAAGCTGCCGTGGCCGCTCTACCTCTAGTGGAATGCGCTTTAGGGGTAAACCCCAGAGGTTTCTGCGCCAATTGGTAAGCAAGTTTAATACACGAAACGATCCACCTGGAAATGGAACGTTCCGATGCTGCATGACCAGTTCTGATCGATCCATAGTTAATAAATAATTGATCAGAATGTCGAATAGACTTGGACCTGTCCAGATAGAACTTTAAACTCCTTTTCAGGTCCAAAGAGTGTAAAACCCTCTCAGTTGGAGTAGAGGGATTGGGAAAAAAAGTGGGTAGAGAGATAGACTGATTGACATGAAAATCTGACACCGGCAGGAAAGAAGGATGCGTTCTGAGCACCACTCTATTCAAATGAAACACTGTATAAGGTTCCTTAGTACAGAGGGCCTGAATCTCGCTCACCCTACGGGCTGACGTAATCGCTACCAAAAAAGCCGCTTTCCAGGAAATATACTGTAAAGTAGCTTTATGAATGGGCTCAAAAGGGGGGCCCATCAACTTTGATAGTACTAGGATCAGCTCCCAGGGAGGAGAAGGAGGTCGTACAGGAGGGTACACCTTTTTCAGTCCTTGCAGGAAGTCTTTTACTGCTGGTAACTGGAAAAAAGAAGTTTGTGAAGGTGATCCCCTATAAGCAGTTATAGCGGCTAAATGCACCTTAATGGAGTTAAACTTCAAACCTGCTTTAGCCAGGTACAACAAGTATGGAAGAACTCTGCCTCTTCCTGGCTCTTCACCGGATTGTGACCATTCTGCATGCACCACATATAGAATCTCTTCCACTTGCATGCGTAAGAATGTCTTGTGGAAGGCCGTCTTGCTTCTCTCAGAATGGACATGCAGTCTTGTGGCAGTCCTAGATAGCCGTACTGAATGACCTCAGGAGCCATGCTGCCAAGTTCAGTGACGTAAGGTTGGGATGGTGAATCCTCCTGTTCATCTTCGATAACAGATCCGGCCTGCATGGAAGCCTCTTGTGAGGAGACACTGACAGGTGAAGTAGGTCTGTGTACCACCATTGCCTCGGCCAGTCGGGAACAATCAGGATCATTGTTGTGCACGAGTGGCTCAGCTTGCTCACCAGCTTCGGGATCAGCGGAAGGGGTGGAAAGGTGTACACAAATTCCCCTGACCAGTTGATCAAAAGAGCATTCCCTCTCGTTCCTGGTCGATAGAACCTTGAGGCGAAGCTTGGGTATTTGCTGTTTACGTCGTCCGCGAAGAGATCTATGGAAGGACGACCCCATGACTGGAAAATGCCTTCTAGCACTTCGTCGTTGAGAACCCAGTCTTCTCTGTCTTCGAAGTGCCGACTTAGTGCGTCCGCTCTCACGTTCTGCTCTCCTGGGAGGTGAACTGCTTGAACAGACAACTTGCGAGCCAGCAACCAATGCCAGATGCGCTGAGCTTCCAGTGACAGAGTTCTTGAGTGGGTTCCTCCCTGCTTGTTCAAATAGTACATTGTGGTGGTGTTGTCCGTCTGTA